>NC_067399.1:232716455-233316455 GCF_016432865.1 Antechinus flavipes | reverse complement strand
TTTGGAGAAAATACAGTCTCTGTTCACAGTTGTCATTTTTCAAATTGTTGGTTATCATGAGATGATTTCAAAATTGGAATTATTTAATGTATTATACTGAAGTGTTTCTAGAATAGAGGTTGTTACAAGTCTGAAATCATATGACCTCTGTTATAAGAATTTTTTTTAATCACCAAAGATAATGACAGATTTTTTTTTTAAATATGGAAAAGGAAAGAAAAAGGGAAAGAATATTTTTGTTCTCTTTACCTCACAATGAGTTGTTGCTTTCCAGTTTTCAATGCTGCTTTTGCCAAATGCCCAGCAAGCTGAAGGAATTGTACGCTTTGGCTTTCCACCAGGGTTTGTGAATTCATATTCAGATATGTAGAAGCTGAATCACATTATATTGCAAATGCTTGCTCTGTTTAGTTTACCCATTTTTTCTTGGTGAGTTACACATGTTTTCAGGAATTATATTTTATTCCTAGTGCAGCTAAGAGAATTAGGGATCGAACCCTTTTCCAGGAGAAGGCCAAGTACTTGTGTATCCATGTATATCTAGAGTGGAGTGATGGAGCCTTTGTTCCTAATGCACCAAACAAATATAGCCATTCATATCTCAGCAGAGTAAGACCTGCCAGTCTATTTTTTCTGCAGTGAGAATGTTACTCCTTGGGAAATGTCAGAGCTGGAAGGAACTTCAAAGCCTAATCTCCACTTTAGGCCCAAGGATGGAACATGATTTGCCCAAGACCATTAGGCAGACATTGGCACTCACACCATAGGTCTCCTCAATCTAGAGTTCCGTTTTCATATTTACCCTCCTGCTATCAGATAAAGAAAAGCCATTTTTGGTTTTAAAAAAAAAATTTTTTTTTTCTCCTATTTGGGAGGCACTGTGGTATTGAGAAGGATATTGGCTTTGGAGTTAGAGGTCTTGGGTTCAAATGTTATTTCTGACATGATAATAACAGTAGTAATAATAACAACAATAACAGCAGCTAACATTTATATATTTGTATGTGTTGGGCATTATTAATTACCATTAATATCTCCTTTGATCTTCACAAACGTCCTGAGAGGTGCGTACTATTATTACCTTTTATTTATAGATAAGGAAACTGAGGCAGATGGGTTAAGTGATTTGTTCAGGATCACACAGCTAGTAAATATTTGAGTCTGTATTCAAACTTAAATCTAACTAACTCCAGGCCCCAAGCTCTATCCATTGGGTCACCATCTTTAAACTTCCTATATGTTGGGTAAGTTATGTAACCTTCCTAGACTCAAAATTACCTCCTTTGTAAAATTCAGAGGTTAGGCTAAATGACTTTCAAGGTATTTTTAAGTCTTGATTGTTGATCCTATAAGGATTGGATTAAGTGATTTTTTTTTTTTTTTTGGTTTCCAAGTTGACAAGAATTGGAGATTGAGATGTGTATTTTGGCAGAAAGATAATTCTTCATTACTATGAAATTCCTTATTAAATTTGGAAATACTAATGTGTATAAGGAGATGAAGCAATGATTTCTCTGAAATGGAATGTAATCGTTAGCACAGACTATATCAGATTTCTTATAGTTTAAAATTTTTCTCATAAAGAGTTTTAATTTAAAAAAACTGACAGCATTAGTAGTAAATTTTCAGTGTAGACTAATAAAGAATGATTGTAAAACACTTGCAAAATACAAGGGGTTGTTTTTCCTGGCAGATCCCCTAGTGGGACAATGTTGTAAGCTGGGAATTGAAATCTATATGTCTCGACAGTGAGACAGACATTTGTTCTCCCCATCCCTCACCCTTGTTTTGGGGTGAATTTGAGGTTAATTAACTTGGATTTTTTGAAAACTATTTAATTTGTCTGTGGAAAATTTACATTTACATACTTCAGAAGCAGCAGATTGAAAATCACGTCAAACACTGGAAGCAAGGACTTAGGTTAGAGACTTATTCTGGCTATCTGACCTCTCTCCTAAGCTTGGGTTTAGGGATGGAGAGTCCATTTATTACTCATACATGTTCTTTTACTTTTTCTATAATAGTATTTCCCAAGGGAGATTTTATGTTGCCTCTTCTTTTTTTCATTGTTTCTTTCCTGGGCATCCTCTAAATAAACAAACTACTCTCTGGGAGTTAGAACTTGAACTGCTTTCCAGGCTACCTAGTAGCTATGTGTGCATAGCTGTAACTAGGGTGGAGTGATAGGGCTTTTGTCCCTAGTGTGTTGCTAATACTTCTAGTCTGAGTTAGTGTGTGTAGTTAGTAAAAATAATTAGTTTAAGTGAAAGCTACACGTGACCTGTTTTTCTCCAACATCCCAGGTGAACTCTGGTCTTTCCTGGTTCCTCTTAACAATCTCCCAAACAATAGCTTCTTAGAAGGTAGGTGGTATAGTAGATGTAGCACGTTAGTCAGGAACACCTCTTTTTAAACTGCTTTAAAAAAAACAAAACATTTTTATTGTACAATAAATAAAACAATATTTGGGGTTGACAGACCATACATTATAATTCAACTAAGGAAAACAGGAAAAAGAAACCACAGTTCAGACATAGTAGACTTAGAAAGCTCAGAGTATGCTGATTAAAAGCCTAATGCTCAGGCTCTGCCTTCTTCCCTAGTCCCTTGTCCAAAACCTATGCTAGTCTGCCTTTGACTTAGAATTTTTAAATTCAAATATGAGGAGAGACACTCGGTAGCTTTATAATCCTGTGCAAGTCCTGGGCAAACTCAGCCTTAGTTTTCTCATCGTAAAATGGGGATAATAATAGCACCTGCCTCACAGGGTTGTTGTGAAGATCAAAGGAAATCATGTAAATTTTAGAGTAACATTTATATATAAATATATATATGTATATGTATAATACATATTATGTATAATATAATCTATATTATATTTATATTGATATAGTTATATAATTATATGAGGGAGCTGGGGGTTCCCTCTGCATGGCCTTGTGTTTCAAAGTCTTAGGTCCTTTCCCCAGTTGAACTTTGTTAAAAAGTTTATTTGAGGGTGCCTTTTATTTTCCTTTTCTTCTCAGGCTTTAGAATTGGTAGTTACCACTGTTGTGGCCTGCAGATGTCATCCATGTATTCTGGTGAAATATCTAATGCTGACTTACACTTATTTTTGGTTTTTTCTTTTAGATGATGGATGCCATCAAAGGCACAATGACAGAAATATATAATGATCTGTCTAAGAATACCACTGGAAGTACAATAGCTGAGGTCTGTTGAGACTTATTGATGTTAACAGAAAATCTTTTGTGTTTTGATTCCTTTAAAAGGTTGCTGGAGAAGTTTGCTCTGAAGACTTTTTCCTGTTTTGTCCTAGTGCTAATTAAAACTTAAGTTTAGGGGGAAGAAGAGGTAGGGAGACTACATCAGCCTTGTATGTAGATGGAACTTGCTTTGTTCCCTTTTATTCACATGTGGGAGTTAGGCTGTGCTGATGGATCCCACTTTATGCAGTAATCATATCTCCCATCAGTTTTTACAAGGTCGGATGTTGGTCATTTGCCCTGGTTTTAGATTTTGAGAAGGATTGCTGCTATGAATATGTTTAATGAGGCTGGATTTGTATATGTTGTCTTTTTTAACAGTGTTAGGGCCCAGTGGGTTTGGATTGAGGTGAAAAGCCCTTGAAACTAGAATTACCTAGATGGATTGAATTTTTTGATAGGTCATATTTCCTTATGGGATGAGAGGGGGATGGTGATTGCCCTGGACCCAGTATTTTGTAAATTATCCACACACGGTCATTGTAATCTCTTACTTTGTCCTTTGTTTTCTCGTGCTTCAGATTCGACGTTTGAGGATCGAAATTGAGAAACTTCAGTGGCTCCATCAGCAGGAACTCTCAGAGATGAAGCACAACTTGGGTATTCCTCCATCCGTGATGGTTTCTAAGCCTTGGCAGGGGAAAGGGTTAAAGTGGGCAGGCTTATATATTCATCCTATATTTTAGCTCCAGATGAAGGCTGGAAGAATGAGGGAAGAATTTGTTGTGATTTCAGCTTTGTATGAGAAAGCCAGGATTTCTGTATATCCTCCATCACCAAAAAATAGGGAAAGTAGGTTCTAGTGGAGTATTTTTGCATTTTCTTTATTTTTAAAGTTGAAATTTTTAATCAGTCAAGTTATAAATGGCTTTGAATCTAGGTTCAGCCTTATCAAAAAGGTGCCTCCATTTTGTGGATTTCTAGACTAACTAGATAATGCTACATTTTCCATTGGTTCTTCTACCTGGCATTCTGTATTGCACATGGAATAGACCTTATGATGCAGAGAGTGAAGATCTTTTTGTTGCCCTCTAGACTGAAGGATTACTGTTTTTACTGTTATTCCAGCTATCTTTTCCTTGGGGGAGTAGGAAACCTGGGTTCTAGTTGTTTTTTTTTTTTTTTTTTTTGCTGAGGCAATTGGGCTTAAGTGACTTGCCCAGGGTCACACAGATAGAAAGTGTTAAGTGTCTTGAGACCAGATTTGAACGCGGGAGGGTTGGGGGGGAATCCTCCTGACTTTGGGGCTAGTGTTCTATCCACTGCGCCCCCTAGCTACCTCTAGTCCTGGTTTTATTATTAGTACATGTATTTGGGGCAGGCATTTTATTTCTCTGGACTTCAGTTGGCTCATAATTTAAAATGAAGCCTAAATGCTCTTCTTTTCTAGAGCTAATGCTCTTGATTTTTCTAGCTCCTAGAATATAGCATCTAACACATAGCAAAAGACATCAGGAACTAATCTCAAAGGAAAACATAGATCACTTATTTCCAGTGTTTTTTCTTCCTCAAGAGAAATTGGGGTATAATGGATGACCTCATATTGGCTGAGTCATCTCAGGCAATTCACTTAACCTCTCAATATCTTAGACAACTTTGAAGATTTTTAGATGTAGAGAAAATGCCAGTGTTGCATTGGTGCAAGGATTTCATCATCTGGGAGTTCCTTAGATCATTGAAATTACAGGCACAGTCCCTATTCTCCCTCTGTTGTAAAGCACCTCTTTGGGAGTTTAAGGTGAATGGAGTATGATCTTGTAGTTAATACTGAGGAATTGGGGGCAGAGTTTGTCTGCTTCTCTCTCCTGGTATAATCTTAAATCTAAGAAACCTTGCTTTGGCCATTGGCTTAATCCATGTTTCTAGCATGTGCCCTTGTGATTTCTATGTTATGGACCAGATTTTGACATCTTTCCCGGCTTCTATACCAAAAAGGACATTACATGGCCTTTATTTTTGTTCCTAAAGTTAAAGTAAGTGAAAAATGGTTTGGATTTTGAGAAATGTTCAGGCTTTTTGGACTCATGTTGGGGTAACTTTGGAGTCATTGGGAAATTAGAAAAAATTCATGTAGGGTATGTTGAGGAGTCTAGAACACTATGGACAGCTAGAAATCAAACAGCAAATATATATAAGTATCTTTTAGATGTTAGGCACTGGGCTAGATGTTGGAAATAAATACAAAGAAAAAGTAATCCTTACTTGCAATAAGCAAGTATTATAGAAGACCACAATATATTTAGTGCATCCAAATAAAACTGAGAACTTGGAGATTTGGGTCTCTCAATCATCAAGCATTTATTAAATGCTTACTGTTTTTGTTTGGTACTTTGAGTTAAAGATAAAGAAAATAAAGATCTTGCCCTTAAGGACCTTATACTGTTATGGGAAGCACCAAAGTAAAAAGGAGTTTTATAATTTCTTAATGGAATATATGTTTATATGTTCCATATATGTATATATTTAACTATATGTGTATATTTAAAGATATACTTGTATATGTGCATATATACATAAAATAGGTTTTATAGGTATATATATGTACGCACATCTGTATTATATATGTATGTGTAATATGTATATAAATACACAGAGAAACATATATGTGTTGTCTCTCTCAATAGAAAGTAAAGAGCTCCTTGAGGGTAGTAGCTATTTAATTTAGTAACTAAGACACACGTACACACACATATACCCATATATTCAAGAGATATACAAGATTCTGATTCTGCCACTTACTAGCTATGAGACTTTGGTTAAATTACTTTTGGCTTAATCTCTTTCACTTGTAAAATAGAGTCAAAATGCTTGGACTCTTTACCCCAGGTGAGGGTGTGAGGGTCCAGTCATCCATTGTTTTGTGAACTTAAGTCCTTATGAGTTGGTATTAATAAATCTTGGACCCTTCATGTGGAAAGGAGGTAGACAAAATGCTTTTTCAATATCCTAAACAGAATTGACAATGGCCGAGATGCGGCAGAGCCTGGAACAGGAACGTGATCGCTTGATCGCTGAGGTGAAGAAACAGCTGGAGCTGGAGAAGCAGCAAGCTGTGGATGAGACCAAGAAGAAACAGTGGTGTGCAAATTGTAAGAAAGAAGCCATCTTCTATTGCTGTTGGAATACCAGCTATTGCGATTACCCGTGCCAGCAAGCCCACTGGCCAGAACACATGAAGTCGTGTACACAGTCAGGTAACTCGCCCTTCTGGGTCCTCTATTCAGAGACTTCTGGGCCTGCAAGGTTCAGTGGCTCAAGAACTTCCCATAGGGTCGAGATTTGAGAGTATCTTTCAGAATAGTTCCTATAGTTCCAAAGTTAAAGCTCAGAAATGAAATTCAATAAAGGTTAGTGTAGAATAATGAGGACTCTAATATTGCCTTTGGGAAGCAAGAAAGTCATGCTTAGTATCCCTTTGTGCCAGACATAAACATGGAGTCACCATCATGATTTTCAAGTAATAATATAAGAGATAAACTTAAACCCTTTCCTTCTCCTCCTACTGGATAATACTTGGATGTGTTTCAAAACTAATCTGATCTAGATTTTTTGTTTCTAGCCCTCTGAAGAATGTCTGATTCTACCTAAGTGATGCATTCTTGTTTTAGACAGCCTCTTTAGCCTTAAGTCTCCCTTTATAGAGAATTAAATTTCTTTAAAAAAAATTTTTTTTATTTTCAATTCCAAATTCTTTCTCCTCTTACCTCTTATATTTCCTCACTCACTGAGAAGACAGGAAGAACAAAATTAATTACAAACACACACACACACACACACACTCACAATCATGTAAAACATATGGCTACAATAGCTTCATTCTAAAAAAAAGAAAGAAAGAAAAAGGATGAAGTGTTTTAATATACATTTTGAGTCTTATCGCTTTTCTATCTGGAGGTAGACAGCATGTTCACATGAGTCCTTTGGAATTTTGGTTGGTCACTGTGTTGATCAGACTTCCTAAGTTTTTCAGAGTTGATTATTATTCATGATATTGTTCTTATTATATAAATTGGGAGCTTAAGGAGTTTAAAGATCTTTAGAACAAGATGACCATTTTTGTAATTTTACAGTGTGCAAGTCACTAATTCTTCTGAGCCTTAGTGTCTTCATCTATAAAATAGAAATATCCTTTTCCTTATCTCCTTCATAAGGCTGTTGGGTTGATCCAGTGAGATAATAGATGGGAAAGCAGATCAAACTATCAAGAGGTAAAGCAATAGAAGGGGTTCTTATTTCACTTGAGTCTAGCCTCTTAGAAGCTGGACATACCTTCAGTCAGAACCTTTGTGTTAAATCTCTATGGATGGCAACAAAATCTTTCACCCATGGCCTCTTTGGGTTCTAATGATGTCTGTCCCTTTTAACTCTTCCCTGAAAGGCCCCATTTTCTAATTTGTTTTGGGGCCTCCTCCAAAATTCCCACAGGTCTGGAATGGTAGCACTTTTGAAATTACTCCCCTTTGGTATTGGTCTTTCTATGTGTTGGCTTTTGGGGTATAAGGTCTGAGGTTCTAGAGCACTTCTCAGAATGGTTCCTGCAGTTGCCCTCACAATGAAATCTAATAGCTATAAAAAAAGGCATATTGTCATCGACCGTTGTTTAATGATGCAATTTAAAATTTTAGCAACAGCAACCCAGCAAGAAACTGATCCTGAGGTCAGTACAGAAACAAATAAATCTGCCCAGCCCAGCTCAAGTGCACAGGCCCCCCAAACGGACACAGCCACTGCCTCGAAAGAAAAGGAAAATCCAGCTGATAAGAGCAGAGAGAATGTCACGGTGAGTACTCTGCCCTTTCCAGCTTGTGACTCATTCCTTCTCTTAGGGGATGGATGGTGATATGGACCCATTGGTTGTTCCACTTAGGTATCTTTGATTGTTGTTGATCAACTCTTTTTGACTTAGTTCTCTTTCTAATAGATTGTCTTGAGTTCCTCAGCCTTACTAGTCACTGTGGATGGCCCACTTTTATCTCTCCATGGCTAGATTTTTTCATGGGAAGGCAAGTGCTCTGCTCAGGAATTTACTCCCTGTATTGGGTCCCATTTCCTACCATCATTTGGGGATCTCTGGAAATTAGAATTATAAAATGTCACATCTAGGAGAGATCTAGTACAGCTCCCCTCATTTTAGAGAAGAGGCATTTGAAGGCTACTTGATTGATTTGAAGCAGAGCAGAGACTAAATCCAGGATCTGCTTGACCAATGTTTTTTCTACTACTTCTACTATCTCCTCTAGGAAGGTAACTTAGGTTTAGACTTTGCTGCCTCCCACCACAGGGTTCAGGGAAATTTAAAAAAAAATTTTTTTTTGGTCCCTTTCCAAAGATTCAATTTTTTATCTTGGCTGTCCATAGTCATAGTCTTTGTGACCATGGGCAAATAAATGTCTTAACCTTGCCAGGTCTTGGTTTCCTCATTGGTAAAATGAGGGGTTAGACTATCATCTGAGGTCCCTTCTAGCTCTCTAAATCTATAATCTGTAATTTTTTGTTTTTAATAATTTTTGTACAGTAGTGAAAAATTGAAGTTTTCCACATCCCAAAGTAGAGAACTTTGGTTCAAATTCTGCTTCTGAGGCTTACTCTTCCTATATAGTCTTGGGCAGTCAGTCTCTGCATCTCTTGTCAATTTGTTTATCAAATGAGGAATTTGAACTAGAGATGGATCTTTGGGAAAAACCCCTTCCAGCTTCAGCTAGTCTTTAATTGATCTTCATGTTTCCTAAACCTTGTCTCCTTTGGGTCAGCTAGAAAGAAATCACAGGAAAAAACATCGCTTTTAGGATCAATTTCTTGCTGTTCCAAGGCTCTCTGAGGCTTCTGCCTGACGTCTCATCTTCTCCTTTGCTCCTCCCCAGTAGTGGAAAAGAGTTCCAAGCACATCCCCCAGTCATAGATAGCTATTGTCATCTCCATCAATCCACAGATCTTTACTGAATGCTTTCTGTAGGAGTATATGATGAGGGAGAGCCTGCAATGGCTGGCCTGTGATCATGAAAAAATAACAAATAAGCCCTGGCCTGTAGTATACTTTGATGATATTACTTCTGTTGATCTTCACTCAGATGCTCTCCACAGTTGGTGTCTCCTCACCTTATATAGTTTTTCTGTACTCCTCCCTACTCCTCTTTCCACTACCCTTCTTTTCAGAAATCTCTTTTGTTCTTGGTGAATACTCCATATCCTCCCACAAAGAGCCATATTTTAACCAGGATTCTATCCTATCAGTGATAACCAATAGTCTAAGTTTATTTTGCTTGCCAGCCATGCTTTATGAATTTCTTCTTGGCTTTTGTTTTCCTTTAGATTCACAAGCATCCCTGCTGTACTTCTTTCTTCATTGTAATTGCTCTCTTGGGATACCATGATCTCTGTAGATAGCATAGGCTGTAGGACCTCAGAATGGGGAGAGGTCACTATGAATCCCTTCTTCTCCCCTCCTAAGTCAGGAAAGATGGAATTCTTGCACTTATTGTAGCCATAGATCTGACCTTCCTCTTGGCTTGCATGACTCAGGGGACTGTTGAGTAATTCCACTTGAATGTTTCAACATCTCATATTCAAGATATACTAAATTGAGGTCTGTTCTCTGTCCCTCCTACTCTCCCCTAAGATGTTCTGTTGACTGCACCATAACATACTGTTTGTAATCTTGGGGTTTGACTCCTCATTCTCCTTTATCTCCTGCATCCCATTCATCATCAAACCTTGTCCTGTCGATACTTCTCTTTTTAAAGTGTTTCTCCTATCTTGATGTTCTCCCTGCTGTTATTATCATATTGGTTTTCATTACCCCCTGCATGGATGACAGTAGTAGTTTCCCTATTCAATATTCCTCATGTCTCCCTGTCCTCTACAATTCATCTTTGACATACCTGTAGGTTAATCTTCCTTATGGACAGATCTGAGCATGTAGCTCCTTTGTTAAGAAACCCAGCATCCTATTGCCTGTAAAATAAAAGGCAAAATGCTTCTCTTGTATTTCTGGCATTGCAATGACTTTCTGTTGCCTATTGAATAAAGCCAAAATGCTTATCTTGTATTTCTGATCTCTCCCATTCTGGCACTATTCTACCTTTTTTATCTCACGTACACCGTATTCCAGAGAATTGAACTGTTTATGATTTCTTGACCTTCTTTTGGGCTAACTTGGCCCTTGGATATCTTTTCAATTCTCTGAAGACATAGCTCAAATGCCATCTCCTCCATGAAGGCTTCCTTGATCTCCCCAAATCCTCTCAAGGATTTGTGAAATACCTGTCTTCCATTTCTGAGCTTAACATGTTCTATTTTGTAGTTTAACTGTCATCTATATTGTGTCCCCCTAGAGACTTTAAATGCTATAAGGACAGGCCCTTGGCCCATTTAATTTTTATAGATCATCTCCTAACAGTAGTATATAGTACCAGTAGTAATACATATAGTAGTAGGTGCTTAATAGATTTGTTGATATTGTGGAATGGATGATTTGGAAACAGTGATAATATGATGAAATACACGGAAGCTGGCATTTAGAAGGTGTGTTTGAGGACAGTAAACTAATTTGGCTGTAGAAAAATAATGAGAGATTAGAAAGATGGGTTGAGGTCTGCTTGCAGAGGGCCTTGATTGCTAGTCTAAATAGTTTGAAAGGTAATGGGGCACGATTTTTTTTTTTAATCTTAATATTTTTGTTATCTAGTTTTTATATTACAGATATGTGACTCGTCTCTGACATGATACAAATAGTTGTTTTTTCCTAGAGTAAATAGTATTCTATTTTTTCCCCCATTTATATGTAAAGACAGTTTTCAGAATTCATTTTTTTCCCTTTTTTGGGGGGTGTGGTGTGGTGAGGCAATTGGGATTAAGTGACTTGCCCTAGGATCATACATATAGTAGTGTTAAGTGTCAAGTCCTCCTGACTTCAGGCTCAGTGCTGTGCCTTCCAGCTGCCCCCATCATTCATTTTTTAAATAAGATTTTGATTTTCAATTTTTTTTTCCCTTTACTCCCCACTCCCCAAGATGGTAAGCAATCTGATATAGTATACATATTTCCACGTTTGTCATGTTGTGAAAGAAGAAACAAAATGAAAGGAAAAAGCCACAGAAAAACAATCGTTCTCCTCTGCAACTATTGTGCTTTGATCTGCATTCAGACACCATAGTTTTTTCTCTGGATATAGGTAGCATTTTTGGTTAATGAGTTTTTTGGAATTGTCTTGCATCACTGTATTGCTAAGAAGAGCTAATTGTAATTGATCATCACGCAATCTTGCTATTATTGTGTACAATAATTTGTTCTTTTGGTTCTGTTCACTTCACTCAGCATCAGTTCATGTAAATCTTTCCAAGTTTTTCAGAAATCTGCCTGTTTCATCATTTCTTAGAATACAATAGTATTCCAATCCCCATTTGATGAATATACCCTCAAATTCTAATTCTTTGCCATCACAAAACGAGCTGCTATAAATATTCTTGTACATGGAGGTTCTTCCTCTCCCTCCTCTCCCCCCCCCCCCCCAAATAGTTTTATTTTTTTTTTAAAAGAATGTTAAATAAAATGTTGGAGTTTTGGAGGGATTGGGATAGACATGGTGTGGCAAAGAAGCTAGAGAAAGAGACTATTAGAACGTCAGCCATGAGTAGTGGAAAGTCTGGACTTAGAGGGCTGGTAGTAGGGACTTTTCAGATGGCAGAATTGACTGGACTTGGCTATTGAGGGGTAAGGAAGAGGAAGGGGATTAAAAAAAAAGAGGGGCAGCTAGATGGTGCAGTGGATAGAGCACCATCCCTGAAGTCAGGAGGGCCTGAGTTCAAATCTGGTCTCAGACACTTAACACTTCTTGGCTGTGTGAGCCTGGGAAAATCATTTAACCCCAATTGCCTTAGCAACAACAACAAAAGATTGAAGCTTCAAAGCATGGGAGATTGAGAAGACAATAACACTTGTTAATGGACCCAGGAAATTTTGAGTTAGGAGAGAGCTGTTTTTAAGGGGGACAATAAAGAATTTTAAACATATTGGATTAAAAGTTAAGTCCAGGTGGCTCAGTGGATAGAGTATCAACCCTGAAATCAGGAGGACCAGAGTTCAAATGTGACCTCAAACACTTAACACTGCCTATCTGTGTGACCCTGGGCAAGTCACTTAACCCCAATTGTCTCATCAAAAAAAAAGGGGGGGGGGAAAGTTAAGTCAAGTCTAGCAGGCAGAATTCAGGAAAGAAGCCAGGGCTCTTGATAAAGATTTGGGAGACTTCCATACAGGGAAGGTCATGGAAACAAGAGTGAATGAGGTAAAATTAATAGCACTTGAGAGCTGGTAGAGGATTTTTTTTTTTTTTTTTTTTTTTGGTGAATGTTAGAACATTGAAAGAGGAGAGGGATTGAATGAGGCCTGAAATTTGGACTTCACTCACATTAAGGGGCCAGAATGAAACAGAAATCAGTAAAGGCAACAGAAGGAAAGGTCAGAGAATGAGGGAAGACAGAAAAAGTGTCAAATCATAAAGAGAAGAATTTTCAATAAGGATCAGTCAGCTGCTCCCGCTTTGGAGCTAAAGACAGGGCCAAAAAATGGATGGAAAAAGAAAACACTGATTTGGGCAGTTAGCATGTCATTAGGAGGTTTTTGAGGACCTTAGATTATCTTTAGTTAAGTGAAGAATTTCTTTCCTTAGAGAAGTGTTCCTGATGATTATGTCCAAAGTCCTAGAATAATACCCTTCCTTCCCCCGCCTCTTACCTTTAATTAATGTTGTATTCAATATACCAAGTTCTTAAGTGAGTTGTTTTGTTTCTTTCTCTTTTAACAGCTTCCTTTTATTAAAATTTTTGCTATGGTATTTCCCAGAGGGAAGTCTTTTTTTAGATTTTTCTTATTCTTTCACCTTTTTAATCTCTAAACTCTTAAAAGACCAGCATCATTCACAACATAAGATTTTGGCTTATATGGAAAGAAAGGGAGGGAGATATTAAATGTTAGAGAAAGAAAAAGGACCTATCTGATTTAGATCCTTTGGAGCAGTGGGAATAGTTGGACTCATTGGACTATGATCCATTTTATATGAGCAAACTGGACTTAAGTGTAGCAGAGAGTATTGCCGTAGGTCATGTGATACATGGTTTTCTCATCCTTAGTGAACAATGGGTCAAGTTAATCGTGGTCAGTCCCTAGCTGGCAGTAAAGAATTTTGCTTGCAAAGTACTGAGCTGCTTCCACATGGTTCAGAAAGATTTCCGCATCTTTCACACTGGCCTGTGAATTCTGGTCTCAATTACAGCTTGACCTTTTGAAAAATAAACAACTAATCTATGAATTCATTAAATTGGAAAATTAATACGAATGGTCCAGAGAGCCCTTGCCACTCATTGTAACCTGGTTAACAACGGGGATGGCCAGAGAGCACCGATATGTTCTAGAGATCGCCCCTAGATAGCAGCTGATGTGACAAGCCACCTGTTTGTCAAACTGGTACGCGGTTTTGCAGGCTACCACTGTTTTCTCGGCTATTAAGCTTTTAAATCCTCACCTATTATTCAGCTATTCTGCATTATGTAACAGGTCCTATTTAGATCAGCACCATGAGAACTTCAGACCCAGTTTGGCAGAGGTATCGTAGTAATTGCCAAAATTGGTCCTTCCTTTTCCTCTTTTTTTTTTTTTTTATTTAATAATAACTTTGTATTGACAGAATCCATGCCAGGGTAATTTTCCTTTTCCTCTTTAAGGGTGAGACCTCCCCCAGCTTTTTCAAGAACCCGCTAAAGGCAGATTTGGCACACATATCACATGTGCAGCTGACACAAAGCTGGCAAGGACAGCTACCACACAAGACCCAAGTTGGAGCTTGGGTCAAACTGAGTAAGATAAAATGTAGTAGAAACAAATGTCAAGGCACAACCTTGGGTTCAAATCAAAATGCAAGGTCTGAGATAGCATTTGTCTGGGGAAAAAAAATCTAAGATTTTAACGACTTCAGACTATGAGTCAGCAGTATGGTTATGTAAGTCTAATAAGCTAATGTCTTCTTTTCATCATTAGGAGAGTCACAGCTTCCAGGAATAAGAAAGTCAAGTGTGGAAATGATATCAGTATTTTTAAATCATTGAATCATTTAATCCTTCCCTGTCCCTTTATAGATGAGGAAACTGAGGCTTGGAGGGAAAGTGAACTTGTTCAGGCTCATACAATCAGTGAAAATATACCTGGTATATGAATTCCAAGGGAGGTTGAGGGGAAGGGAGCAAGTAGGAGATAAAGAGCACTGAAACTGGAGATAAGAATCTAGAGTTTGATTCTATTAGCCTTGTTGATTATGTACCAGGTGACTTTTACCTCCCATCCCCGCCCAGATCCTGTATAATAAAGTCATTCTAGAATTGTGAGGATTCAATGATGATGTTTGCAAAGTGCTGTAAACATAAGCTATTATTCTTGTGTCTTGTTGACTTTTGTGTTATAACACTGAAAACTCCTTACCTACTAGGGCAACTGGTATGACTAATCATGGGTGCCAAAGATTAAAGATCACCTAGTCATAGTTTACTGAGTTATAGTCCGTGGACATCTACCATTCTAGCCAATCTAGGTCAGTCAGCCAGCAAGCATTTAACTTACTATGTGACTCTAGATTGGGTTGAAGTACTGAGGACACAAAAGAAAGGCAAAAAAACTCACCATCCCTGTCCTCAGGGAGCTCACAATATGTAAACAATTATGTAACTACAGATAGATAACAGTGTAAATGGGATTTAATCTTTCTGAGGGAAAACATTAGCTGAGGGAGGACTATTATGCTTGGACCATGGAGAATTTAGAGGAGAGGAAAGAAGATAGATTGGAAAGGCAGGAAGAGGCCAGATTGTGAAGGGATTTAAAAACCAGCGTATTTTATATTTTATCCTACAGATGATAGGGAGACACTGAAGTGTGTGTGTGTGTAAGTGTAACAAGGGACACGATCAGTTCCTGTACTTTAGAAGAACCATTTTGGCAGGTGAATGGAGGTAGATTGGACACAGGAAGATCAGCCAACCAGCAGGTACTTGCAGTGATCTAGGTAGGAGGTGATGTGGTCCTGCACCTTCTCCATTCCTGTGTGAGTAAAGAGAAGGTGTTGTGTGGAGTGACTGCATGTGATAAGTGAGGAGTTGGGGATGATGACAAAGTGGGTGAGCCTTGGAGACCCGTTGTTTAACTGGTTCTGATTACAAGGTTGTGTCATACAATCCAAGTGGCTCACCTGTGACTTGGCCCTCTATGATACCGACCTCATTCTGCCCTTTGAACCACTGCCAGAAAAGGAAGCTCATCGTGCTTTCTGTCCTGCTCTCAAGGGTACTGCAGGCGCTCTTGGTGATCACTAAGCAGGGAGTTCTTTCTGTGATAATAGTCATCTTCTTAGTCATGCAGGGTGTGAGTCCCCAGACGCCATCTCAGGATTTACTCACTCTCTTTCTGTACTCTGGGCTCTTCAAATATAAGGTTCCTTACTGGTTTTGTTTATTACTTGGGATGTTTTTTTTCATGGGCTTAATTTTTTTTTAATTTATGCCTTTTTTAAAATATCATTTTCATTTCCCTTAGAATCCTTCTCTTCCTCTCCTGTATAAGTGTTTTTTTTTTTTTTAAGACAGAAAGGGGGGAAATTGGCATAACTAATCAATACATTGAAAAAAATCGAAAAATATGTACAACACTGGTGACCAGATGGTAGCAGATCATGGTGCCATCTGCAGAGGGGTGGGCAGGGGAGCCAGCATCTTCTCCTCTCTTCAAGCCATGCTGTCACTTGATTTTGTGTGGAAGGGTGTGTGCTTGTTCTTACAATTTACATTGTTGTAGTCACTGTGCATATTGTATTCTTGGCTCTGCTTCCTTTTATGGACTTCTAATTTCCCCTTGTGCCTACTTTTTATATATGGTGGAAAGCTCTTAAGTAGAGGGGTTTGGGATTAAGGGCTCAAATCCCATCTCCGGCATAACTCTGAGCATGTCACAAGCTGCTGTCTGGGTCCCAGTTTCCTACCTGTAAAAAGAGGTATTGTACTAAAAGGCCTCTCAGGTTCCTCCCAGGTCTTTGATTCCACGATCTAGCACTACCTTCTAAGTGTTGCACATAGGCATCTCTATATACACACACACAATGTGAGGGGAGAAGATCATATAGTCTGTTTGGTAGCAAAGATACTTTGTCTCTACCAAGAAAATCTTAACTTTTTTTTTTAACTTAATAGTTTGTTGCCTTTCTTAGCTGGGTAGTGGTGGCCACAGGTATCTTGGAAACCCAGTTTCCTACAGTATAATTTCCTCCACACAAAGCGTTCTGAACATATGCCAGACGGCCGAAATCTTAGCAAAACTGAGCCAAAGGGTCTCAAGAATCGGTCGCTCAGGGCAGTCACAGAGGCGGATCCGCCAGTGCCATAGTCCTGGATGGGAGGGGCCGTGGAGACACCCCTTTAATGCCCTCTGGTTTTTAACCCACAGACCATTCCCGTGGTGGTGAGTCCTGCAGTTGGCGCAGTGGGCCTGAGAAGCGGGGCTGGAGGCAGTGGAGGAGGTGGCGGCAGCGGCGGCAGCAGCAGCAGCGGCGGCGGCGGTGGCGGTAGTGGCGGTGGCAGTGCCAGCGGCGGCAGCAGCAGCAGCGGCAGCGGCGGCGTTCAGTATGTCCAGACTGCTGTGCCAGTCCAAGTGCGGAGAGTCTAGCCTGGGACAGCGCCCCCGGGGGGGTTGGAAGAATGACAAAAACAACTTCGAGCATGACAGGAGCAGAAAGAGCTACCAGAAATGTGGAGAGGAGGAAGAGACGGTCGCTCGCTTTGGAGATTTAACTTCAAAGGTTCTGACTTTTTTGCTTTGTATACACAGGACAAGGCATCGACCACACTACATTAATAAGGCATTAGTGCTGTCCAAGGACAGTTAAAACCCATGGCAAATGAATGCTTCTCGTGTAAATAATGTACAATTTGTGGATGTCATTAAACTTAGAGAACCATCTCCTTTTTATATTTGTATTGACTTTTAACTTATGATGATAATAATAATAATTAAAAAAAAAAGAACCTTTTGGAAAAGGGAAGGTCAGACCAATTGTCACAAAGTAGCATTTTCGAATCTGGGCTGAGGGCAATTTGTACCCAGATATCATCAATGTTTGGGGATCCATAGGGAGGCTAGACTTTTTCATTTATATTTGTATACATGACATATGGGATCGAAAGCAGTTCTCCTCAGGGGTGTGTGGTTGCCCTGCAAGCCCGAATTGCTGTAGTCCCCCTTTTTTGTTGAAATTTTATGTCATCGTTCGGACATGGGAGATCTCTGCACCCCAGAACCCCATGGAGAAAGTCTTTTATTTTGTGTAACTTACACAGTGACCAGACTGTTTAAAAATAAAACAAACAAAAAAAATCATGACCTTGTTTACAAAACGTTGAGCGTGCAAGAAACCTGGCACAAGTGGATGAAGAGCAGGAGGAGTTTGGAATAAAGTCTGAAAGAGCTGGTGCTGGATGGTAGGCTCAGAGAACAAGCTCTTCTGCTTTAAGGTTCATTTGGGAAAAACCAACCAACCAACCTCCTAAGAGACAGTTAATGCTTTCCAAAAGGAACGAGAACTTGAAGAGACGTGGGCCAAGGACTTGATGCTGGGGTAAAGCATGCATTATTTATAGGACAGAGCCGTCTGTCTTGCTGTGAGCATGACACAGTATCCATACAGTAGGACGGAGCGCCCCCTGCCTGCCCAGTGCTGCCTGTTACACTAATGCTGTAGTCCCTACCATTTTGTATGTTGTGTAAAACGAAAACATTGAACAAAAAGCCAGGTAATTGATGTCTGTATATGAGAAGATTAATTGTATGATATCATTCCAGTACATTCTGTTGTACATTTTTGTGTTTAGGTTCTCCCATTGTTTATAAAACAATTTGCTATGTACAGTCTCTGGCTAGTACCCACATTAGATCAAAACAAAGGTATTAGGAGGAAAAAAAGAGAGAGAGAGAGAGAAAACAGAACATTTGTGAATTGCAGTTGTCAGAAATAGCCTAGCAGGCCTTATTTGTGAAGCATAATTGCTTTTAGCATATGGAAGTATTTTTTCACATTTCTTTGTATAAAATTTGTATTAAACTTAAATATCTTTTTGGACAATTGTGTTTCTTTGTGATGGAGGCAGGTGACACACACGGTATGCTTTTGGCTTTCCCCAGTTTTTTCAGGAATCTTCACTTTTTTTATTAAACTGTTTTTGGAAAAGTGGCTTGTGTGCCTGAATTGCCAGTTTGCCTTTGCTCTGGATCAATGTCTCTCCTTTAACATCTTTAGACTTTTGAGGGGCATGAAAACAGGTGCTAGTGATGGCGAGTCTAGAACATGAATTAGAACATTAGAAACTGGAGGGACCCTGAGGGGATGCTCTAGTTCAGTCCTCTCCTTTTATAGAGGAGGAAACAGTTGCAGAGCCATTAGTAGGCACGCATTTATGTTTTTGAAATTCATTTTCATTTGTCTCAAGGGTTAGCTAGGGCCTAAACCACGGCTCTTTTCCCACAAATCATTGCTGCTACTTAGAAAGCTCCCTCTCCTGCTGCAGAGAGCCATCTGGTTCAGTTTCTGGTTTTAGAGAATTGCCTGCACCTATTAAGAGGTGTGACATTCCCAGGGTCACACCAAAAGCTAGGGCTTTACCACCCAAGGTAGGATAGATGTCTACGGATATATTGATGTAGATGATGTTAATGAAACATTACCTACATATTGAAAAAGATGTATTTACCCATTACATGTATGTGTATATAGGAACACAGACTCTGCTGCTCAGCATTTTCTTTATGTAGATTATCTCATGCAGTACCCAAATAAGCCCAAGAGATAGGTTGGCCACCATTCTGGGTTCAAATCTTGGTTTTTGCTGCTTTACCGTCTGTGTGATTTAGGCAAAAGTTGCTTAATCTCTTAGTATCTGTTTCTTCATCTGTGAATCCAGGTGGTTGGAGATAATCTCACGGTATCTTCCTGTGATCCTATGACCTGAGATGACTGCAGAGCTCAGATGGGAATTCAGGCCTTCTCATGCTGTCCACTACTCCCTAGTATGAGAATTCTCTCTCTTTAGAGTTGCCGAAGTTCCTCATATCACCAGATGCCCCAAAGGAGACATTCCACGTAGTAAATAGGTCTCCTGGCTAATAACTGGCCAAAATCTATTTCTAAGGTTCAGTCTGGGATTCTGCAATTTCGTTAGTTGTGGTAAAGGGTAAATGGCGTCAAAAAAGGGCATTCTAGACCTTTCAGAAGGTGAAGGACGTGACCCACTCTTGAAGATGGCTTTAGTGACTAAGTTGAGGAGAGTAGAGAGCTCCATGTTCTAAATGAGGCTTTTCAATGAACTTATACCTATCTCTTATTGACCCAAGAATCTGAAACTTGCCTCTATTGATTATAGGGAAGGTGGGGGAGGGGGGGTAGCCTTGGGCTTGAGTAGTGTCTATCCTAAAGGCAGGGGGTAAATAAAATCTAGATGGTTTTTACAGGGTCTTTGTAGTCACTTTGAGGGGGAAGCTTTGGTATCTCAAATTGTTCTTAAAGATTCAGGAACTGTAAAGCAACTTTGGGACAGCAGTAGGTCAGGTTAGTCTTTGGGGATCTTTATGAAAGAGCTGGTATTTCTAGGTACATCACTTTTTCAGCCAAAAACAATAAAAAACCTAGTAAGGCCAAAGGTTGAGTTCCTTCGCCCTCTTGTGGCCATAGGGCAGAATTGAAAAGTGGACACTGGAAAGTGTTTCCAACTTGGAGAAGGCTGCTGGAGACTTGTTCTCTGTCCCAGGCGGAGAACTTGTTCCTGATGAGTGTCCGAGGAGCTCCAGCTGGAATCCCGGTATGGCTGATTCTCAAAGCCAGCAAGGAGAATGCATTGCGATAATATAAGATCGTTTAGCCCTTTCCAGACCTCAGTATGCTCATCTGTAAAGTAGGGACAATATATTTCTACTCTGTCGGAGGTTTTGTGAGGGTCAAATTTTAGAATGTATATGAACTAAAGAATAGCTCAGAGAGATCAGTGTGACAGGGAGCTGGCCTTAAGGGTCTGGGAGAAATGGGCTCACTGAAATATTGCCTCTGACATACTGGGCAGGCAACAGCATCTCTGCTCTGGGAACCCCAAGGGCTGCCGCCCCCCTCGCTTGGAGTTCTTCTGTACTAATAAAATCCCATAGGCCTAACACAAGGAAATGAAACACTCATAAATGTAAACGTCAACATGTAATGATTGAATACCTGTTATTATGTTCAAGGTCCTTTTTCTTGGCACTGTGTATTATACAGAGGGGAAAGTGGTATGGTCCCAGCCCTCCATGATTTTAGGATATATTGGCCATAAGAGCTAATGCTTGCATTCTGCTGGGAGGTTTACAAAAAGGTTTATTTACGCTGCTTCATTTGCCCTTCACAATAGCCCTGTAGGGTGGGTGCGGCTATTATCCCCATTCTACTGACGAGGAAATTGAGACTGAGAAAAACTTACATGACTTGCTTGGGATTACACAGCTAATGAGTAACTAAAATAGGATTTGAATTCAGAGCTTCTCTCATGGTGTAACACCATGTAACAGAGTATAAAAAGGATAAAAGGTTCTAACCTCTGAAGTCTCCTGGGCACTATTGGAGCATCCCATAGGTCCTTTGAGAGTCCTATCCTGGATGGACAGTGGGGATTGAGGATGTTCTTTGGAGGGAAATCCTAGAAACTCAGCAAATAAGATCTCAGAACTCAGTCCCCAGTCTGCTTTCAGGATACTTCCCCCACCAAAGAGGCTCCAGATGATAATCCTTACCTTTTCAGGTGACGGGGTTCCATCCAGAGAGAGGCTGGAATTCAGGGTCATCCAGCTTCCTTTGCACTCAGAATCCTGTGGCTGGGGAGGTGACTTTTTTTCATGGTTCTCTACTCAAACTTTGAGTTAAGCTTTAAGAAATTCAAGGCCATTTTAAATTTCATGATGATGGATAGTGAACATAATTAGTTGAATTGATGAGATTTGCCCACCAGTCTCTCTTCCCTTTTCTCAGCCTTTTCTCTGCCAGAACACAATGCACCCCTGAGCAAGAATTGCTTCCTCTTGTCACGCCTGTTTCTTCCTCTGTAAAATCTATTTCATATTTATTTACAGGGACTTTTAAGGTTTGCAAAAGCACTTTACATGCAGTATCCCATTTGATCATCACAATGGTAATAATTGCTATTATTTTCAAGTGGGGCACTCTAGCCACAAAGCCATGTCTCTCCTGGAAATGAATTAGAATATGTTCAGAGGTCTCTTCTAATTTGAATATTCTGTGTTGTGAAATCCTTTTCTACTCCAAAATTCTATATTCTAGGGTCCCTTCTGGCTTTCACAGTCTGGGATTGATTCTACGATTCTGTATTAATGGTGGTAGAGGACATGGTGTCAAAGCTATTAAGGACATTTTAGACTGTTCAGAAGGGGAAGGAAATGACCAACTCCTGATTTATGGCCATCCTGGCTAATTCAGGGGTAGAATACAGAGGGAATCTGAAACTTGATCTCTTCAATCTCTAGGGTTAGGGTTCTAACTGTTTTAAGTTAAGGCCTCTCAATGCACTTACACCTTTTTTTTTTTTTTTTTTTTGACAAATTCTCTATCTGGAGGGGACTGGGATGGGATGAGAGGGGCATGAATTCTCCCCGAATCACCTCCCTCCTTTCTAACCTAATAGTGTCAGACATGTCTCTCTTATTAAGTATTCCTAATCTAGCTAAGTCACATCTCCCTGCCCTGCTTGCTCACTGCTAATGTTATCATTAATGTACAGAATTCTGGAGCCAAGAGACCCTTTATTTCAGAAGACAAGATGAAACCTAGAATATATAATTGATAAGTCTAAGATTTACAGAAGTTGGCAGCAATGTACAGAAAAGAAGGGAATAAGCATTTATACAGTGCCTACTGTGTATCAGGTGCCATGCTAAGTGCTTTTTACAAACATTATCTCATTTGGTCCTTACAACCCTTTGAAATGGGTGCTATTATTTATTATCCCCATTTAATAGTTGAGGAAACTAAGGCAAACAGAAGTTGAGTAATTTGCCCAAGATTATAGGGCTAGGAAGTATATATGGCCACATTTGATCTCAGACTTTAGGCCTATCATAACATCACTTGTCTTGAGTTGGATTAGAACCCTGGCCTCTTGACTCCCAGCAATGCTCTTACTTCTAGACCAGCCTGTCAGGAAACATTAAATCCCACTATGTGCCAGGCACTGTACTAAGTGCTGGGGATACAAAGAAAGGCAAAATTAGTTCTTGCTCAAGAAGCTCTAATGGAGGAGACAATATGTAAATAATTTTGTACAAACTAGATACATACAGGATAAATTGGAATTAATCAACAGAGGGAGATTGGGAAAGATTCCCTGCAGATAGTGGGATTTTAGCTGAAACTTGAAGGAATTAAACCAGGAGGTATCCAAGAGGAAGGAGAACATTCCTCTCATGGGAGAGCCAGTAAGATGGAGCATGTTATTCGAGGGAACAACATGGCGGCCAGTGTCATTGCACTGAAGCGTATGTAGTAGAATAGAAAGTATAAGAATACTGGAAGGGTGGTTAGGGGGAAAGAGGAAAGCTATGAAGGGTTTCGGTGGATTTCCTGAGGATTTTATATTTGATATTTATATTGGTCAGCCCCTGGAGTTGAGTAGGGGGTGCTTCAGGAAGGTTATTCTGACAATTGAAGTGGAGGGTGAACTTGTGGACCCATGGCAGCAGACCCACCAGCAGAGTAGGCAAGAAATGTTACAAAAGTGAAATCCACAGTTCTTGGCAATAGGTTGGATCCTGATGGTAAGAAAGAAGTGGAGGATCACCCCTAGGTTTTGACTTTGAAGGAAGGTGGGGCCTTCATGTTAAAGGGGAAATTTGGAAGGTGAGAAGTGTCTGGGAGGGAAAAATAATTTCAGTTTTGGATATGCTGATTTAAGATGTCTACACGGCATCTAGTTTGAGATATCCCATAGTTGGAGTTTGCTGCTGGTGGTCAGCAGAAATGGTAGCACTAGATAAGCAGATTTAGGAATTAGAATCCATGGGAGATGAAGAGAACATTAAATGAAATAGTACAGAAGGAGAAGACAGGCTAGGGCAGAGCCCTGTGGGCACCCACATTTAATAGGTGGGATCTAGCAAAGTAGACCGAGGAGTAATCAAGTTGGAGGAAAGCCGTGAAAGAGCATTGTCCCAAAAACTTTGAGATGAGAGCGCTTGGCAGTTTGAAAGATTTTGGAGAGATTCTGTCAATATATAGTTATTATTAAATAAAATTAAAAAAAAAAGATTTTGGAGAGGTCCAAAAGGTGAGGCCTGTGCAAAGTCCATTCAGTTTGGCAATGAAGAGAGTGTTAGTAATTTTAGTTTAGAACATTTCAGCTGAATGATGTGGTCCTAAGTTAGAATGAAAGGCAATGGAGGCACCTCTCTTAGATGATCTTCCCAAAGAGTTTAGCCAAAAAAGGAGGCAAATAACTTGCATGGATATTGTTTATTCTGGAAACTTATTCGTGGATGATTTGTTCTCTAAGGAATGACATATTTTCCCCTCATGATACCTCCCTTCTCTCCCCACAGGGCTGGGTGCTAAGCAGGGGATTAGCACGGACTCCTTATGGTCAGAGGCAGGTCTGGATCCTGTCTGCTGAGGGATTTTGGTGAGGTGGGGGAAGGGCAATCTGCTACCCCTCCCAAAGAGATCATCCCTCCCTGCTCAGACTAAACCAAATTATAGACCTCATGGAAAACTGCATGATGTTGCCGCACTGCCCTCTGGTGGCCGACATCCTTGGCTTGAGACTCAAACTATTTTACTTGCCGTAATCAATTATAGTCTTGAACTTTGCAAATTCTTGTGAATTTAGAAGAGTGGTGGAAACTTAAAAGTCTCGGGATTCCCTGAGAATATCTTTCTATAAAAGGAGCAAGAGTTAACAAAGCTCTCAAGCCATAAGTTTGATTTTTAAAACAACCCCATGAGATGGGCCGGACCTGGAAATTCTCCCCAGGTTACAAGATGAGAAAACTGAGATTGAGAAGAAATACAAGTTACCTCAGTTCACACAGTTAGATTAATGATAACACTGTGGCTGCACCTCGGCATATTTTCCCAAACAAATAATTTTGAGATCCCTCTCTCTGTTTCCTGCCCTAGAATTCCTCCATTTCTATGGTTATGGCTAATGCAGCCCGGAGAGTGAAAGCCTACAGAGGTGGAAGGCAGCGTGTCTTCAGCTCAGCAGAGCCCCTCTGAAACCTGGGTGGGCAGGGCGATCTCACAGGGGTAGCAGCCACTTGGGTGAGAGAGGACAGGGGCGGATGTGAACCAATGAGGCTCTTCCACACTAGCTCAGAAAAGTTGTGAAAAAATTCCGTTATGGTAAAATATTTAAGCGAGAGACTTTCCTTTTTTGAGCCTCAGTACCCTTAGGCAAAATGAAGGGAGTACACTGATCCCACCTGTTGGGTCTGGTGGTTGTGTGTAAACCAGGAGTCCCTACGGAGAGAAAGGGGAGCTGCTGGGATCGCTGGGTTATGTTGCCCCTTCCCAGGGTTCTCAGCAGAGTAGGTGCTGTGCTCTGTGAGCAAAGCAGACCTGGATTAGCTCAGAAGAAACGCAAGATGCGCAAAGTTAGAGAAGCCCCCCAATGTTCACATGGAGTGTTTGTGTTGGACCTGCGCAGAGCATTCTGAGCTGGTATTGGTCTGATCAGCCATGACTCTAACACGGAAATGTCACTCTCGTCATCTTTGAGAAAGAAGGACAACTAACCAACCAATCAGGGGCAGCCTCTCTCAGACTCCTAGGCAGGAGCCATTATGTCCCTTGCCAATCTTTCCCCCCAGCCCAATTACCGCCCCGCTCCCGTACCTTAGTACTCCTCCTTTTGTTTCATCAAAGAAATCTAAAACGTGGACAGCTAGAGATGTGCAAAGCCCTCTAATAACTAACCTGGGTGAAGTGCAAAGAGCCGTTTTAGAGAGGCTGCTTCAGGTATCTGTCATCAACCCTTTGGGAATGATATCTGTTTCAGAGTAAATTAGATTTGGCTCAGAGGCTTCTGCCTGAGTTAAAGAGGGGGATTAGATGGCTAGCTCATAATTTCATGGTGAAGGGGGGAAACTCATCTATCCCTTTCCTACAAATGCGCCCTTTCCCATGTCTCAAATTCCACCTTACTTTAGAGCTACATTTTATTGGTAGTAGATGGAAGGCCTCCCACAGAGTCGGAAAGTTCTCTGACATACTGACCACAGGCAAGTTATTTAATTTTTCATTATTCAAGGCAACCTAAAATTTCAGAGAAGATGGTGACTTGCATTGAGAAAGTATCTTACTCAAGACCCCCTGACTCAGATAAAATCACCAGGCCAGTCGCCATCCGCTAGGCAGACTAGGGCATAAGCTAAAGTTTGCCATAAATGCAAACTGCTCTCAGTCATTCCAAGCACTGGGTGAATAAACAACCCAACCTTCTCAGAGAGTTGATTCTGGTGATAGGATGAGGAAGAGGAAAGAGAAAGGGGAGGATAATGGCTCCCAAGCACCTTCTGTCCCACTCCCTAATCTTATCATGGTTGCCTTTTTTTTAATTGCTCCCCTCTCTTCTGCCAATCCTGGTCAACTGCCCAAGTGAAAACTCCCAAGTTTATTTTGAAAACAAAACAAAACATTTGAACCAGGGAATTCTTGTGTCAAAGTATTAGCGTGTGTTCTATCAAAGGGTCCCTACTCTTTTTCTCTCTAGGCTCACAGCTACATGCTCTTGTGTTTCCCTAAGTACTAGTCAACTGGTCACTCTTTCCCATGACTAATGCCAATGGGGTGCTACCTCCAGTCTTTTAACATAGATCTAGTCCTCCTGGGTCCCCCTGTGGATCAGCAGAAGTCAGACAGGTCTTGGGGTTCTTAAGGATCTCTGCTCCCCGAAAACCTCAAGCCTGAAGAAGGAACAAAGTACTTACTCTTACCTCAAAATGTAAACGTGGTTTTATTCAATGTCATTCAGTCTCACATGGTACAGCTTCCCCTCACCTTTTTCCTCCCCCCAACCCCAAAACAAAATGGCCACATAAGGCACCGTGCACTGTTCACACGTCATCAGGAGACTTTTCCAAGAACAAAAATAAGCTCTAGGTCTTCTTGATGACCCTGAATGTCCTCACTTACTAATTTACAAAGTGTGATTGTCCCTCAGAGTACAACTTGAAGAAGAGATCTCTTTAAGTTAGATCTGTAAGTCCCCACTCCCTCCCTAACCCCATCCCAAAGAGAGTTTAAAAAACAAAACCAGCAACAAAGAAATCCGCCATCACAGGTATGAGAGCATAATACCAGAGTAATGAGATTAGTTCATAAATTAAAAAAATTAGCCTGCCTGCTCCTCCTTATATCAATGATTTCTTGCTTCCCTTCAGTGAGTCCTGCAGAAGGTCCCGGTCATTGAGCCCCTATCAGTTTTGGGCCACATCCCTGCCTTTCACTTCCATCTTCATCCCCAAAGTCAGATCCTCCCCAGCTGCCTCTTGGAGGGCTCCCAGTTCAACCTTTGAGATGTAGCTTTGTCTCCTCCTCTCAGAGGTCCTTGGCTCCCAAGGAAGTGGTCCCCACTGCAGGGCAACTGCTCAGTCTCTGTTCCTTCCAAATCCTCAAAGTCTGAAGTGGGGAGGCAGGAAGAAAAGAGAGCTGCAGGGTCATGGGGTGGGAACTGTGCAGCCAAGCTCAGGGCCACTCCCGGGTAGGACCTCCCTGTGGCTCTGCTATAAGTATTCCAGCTCCAGGGCATGCCTCAGGGCCTCCAAGTCTGCATGGCAGGAGATTCTCCAAAAGGGCATGTTGTGCTGCAAAAGAACAACAGAAGAGCTCTGGTAGGTAGTACGGTACAGGACAGGAGCAGATGTTATCTTTTCCATTCTGCAATCTCTCATTCTGCAATGAGTTCGATGGAGTTCAAGGTCACTTGGACACAAGGTCACGATTCAATTTGGACTTTCTAACATTAATTCCAAGATTCTTTCTGTCACATCAAGCTACCATTCAAAATAATCCATACTTTATGCATTTAGGCCCCCAACATCCTTGCTCAATGTCTAAGGGAAACTGAAATCCTTGGGATGTAGAGATGACCGTGGATTTTTGTTGTCTACCATTCAAAAATAAGTTAAACTAAGTGCTTATCACTTCTCCACTAACAGTGCAGAGAGAGATTATCATTTGTGTAGGTGGTATTCTACCTATAAAGATGAAATCACGAATTGTTTCAAAATTTAAGTAATAAATTCTTCTTCTTTTCCCTTCTCCCATACCCTCAACACACATAAGGGTTGCCTCTGATCTTTATTAAAAGTAGTTCTTAGCCTCTTTCAAATCAAATGAATTTCAGACCTGGAAGGCAATAATTAATTATATCTAGGTTGAGAGCATGGAGTCAGAGGATGATAGAGTTAAGAGAAGATATCCTAGAACTCATCTGGGCAATCTCTTCATTTTACAGATGAGAAAACTGAGGTTTAAATGACTTGTCCAAGGCCATATAGATTGCAAAGCTGATATGTGAACCGTGGTCTTCTGACTCCAAATCTATGCTCTTTCCCCAGACTACAATGTCCTGATAACCATTCAACCCTTCAACCAAGGTCCAACAAAAGGGAAGTGACATGCCTAAAGCTATGAGTAAGGAAATAAACGCCTTTGGAGAACAGGTCAGTCATCCAGAACTGCCACCTATGGGGCAGGCTATCTTCAGACTCTGCTAGAGACAGCCCAGGACCCCAAATCCAAGAAAGAGCCTTGGGAACCATAATGTTCCCGAAGCACTGGCCCTGCTTTCAAGCATCACCAAAGACCCCCTCAAAACAGCAGAAGACCCAGAAAAGAAAATTCATGCCATCAAAGTTCTTCGCACTGCCAAATGACTCAAAATCAGAAACTGATATCAACTAATCAAACAATATTCATTAAAGTCTACTATAAGCCCAAGATGTGATTTTTATCAGTAGAAATGAGATTAAAGACGTTATTATCATGGCCTGCCTTGGAACCTTTTTGTCTTGTAGCTAAAATCTATTTTCTCATTGGAATTTGAGTTCTTTGAGAACAAGGACAGGCTTACTTTTCTCTTCATATCTCTGGAACTTGTCCAATGTTTTAAAATTTAATTTATTTTAAAAAAAATATTTTATTTTTTCCAACTACATGTAAAAACAATTTTTTAAGCATTCTTTTAAAAAAGATTTTGAGTTTCATTCCCCCTACCTGCATGAAAAGGCAAGTAATTTGATATAGATCATATATGTAGCATAGTCTTTTACACATAGTAAAAGTGTTTAATAAATGCTTTTTCATCCATCCATCTATTCATTTTTTGTACCAAATGGTTTTTGTATTCTATCACTCATTGATTTACTTCTAAGTCATTCTGGACAGAATTTACAAAGGTTAGAAAGAAACATCCTGTCTCCAGAAGGACAGACATAAAGATGGGGAAGAGGATGAGTAGTTCTTTACAAGGGGTGTGGGTGTGTGTGTGTGTGTGTGTGTGTGTGTGTGTGTGTGTGTGTGTGTGTTTTGGGGGATGTATGAGGGGAAAGATAGAAATTTAAATCATTAATGCAATTGTACAGCCAAGAGCCCAAGGACAGGACCACAATATAAGGAATTTAGAGGAGAGGCAGGTATAATCCTTCAAGGAGTGTACAAATCTAGGTGGGATTCTTTTTTTAAAATCTCTGATTTCTGATACAACAGGCTTGGATCATTATAATTCTAGATCCAGCCAGAAATATGTGAGGAACTGTAACTATCCCAGACGTGAAAAAAGCCAGGGCAGCTGTGTTGACGGGCCCTTTGGTTATTTTTTTCTGCCATGTGAAAAGGAGAACATAACCATTGCTGATGATATTAATAATAATAATAGGAGAAATAAGGCTAAAAAAGAACAGGGAGGCCCCCATAATCCTGACTGAAAACAAAGACAGGGTTAGCTCACTAAATGGCTTATGCCAAGCAAGCTGCTGGCCAGGCCCTGGGGACCAATGGACAGATGGAGCCTGCTGGGTCCTGAGCCGGAGGGGGGAGGGACAAGAAAGCATCCAGGCGTCATCACCCTCCCTGGAGACCTCCTCAAAACTTCCCTTAAAGAGGGATTTTTTTCTCTCTCACAAACACATACATCTATTTATTTATTTTTGGCAAGAGGTGACAGAGGGGAAGAGGGAAGCAGTGGGGCTGAGCAACCCCCTCGGCCTGAGAAGTGACACATTTTAGATGAGAGGCTGGAGCCCATCTAGAGAAAGAATGGGGAAGGAGATGCGAATGAAGGCACATTTGGATCGCGGACCAGATGACTCTTAAAGTCGCTAAAGCTTTTAAATCTGTGGTCTTTGAGAGACGGACCAATTTGGAGAAGAAGAGTTTTAGGCAAGGGATGATATTTGTCCTCAAATAGCAGAAATGTCACAGAGAAATGTTCTGTTTGTTTTCAGAAAGGAGAAAGAGTAAGTATCAGTGGGCGAGTAGAAGTTACAAGGAGAAAGATTTCATATCAACAGAAAGAAAAGCATCTTAATAATTATTTACAGCTGTCCCAAAGTGAAATTTTAGATTTTAGCTAGAATAAAGTAAATTTTAAGTTTGTATTGGGCAAGGGGCAGCCAGGAGGCGCAGTGGATAGAGCAACAAGCCTGGAGGCAGGAAGATTCATTTTTCTGATTTCAAATTCAACTTTAGACACTTGGCAGCTATGTAATCCTGGGCAATCCACTTCATCCTGTTTGCCTCAGTTTCCTCATCTGTAATATGAGATAAAGAAGGAGAAGGCAAATCACTCCTGTATTTTTGCCAAGAAAACACCAAATGGGGTCACAGAATTGGACATGACTGAACAATAACACATTTTTATAGTGCTTCTCTGTTTAGGAAATACTTCTTTTACAATTACTCTGTGAGATGAATAGAGTAACAATTCCCATTCTGCAGTGGAGAAATTAAGGTCAGACCATGATATTTGTTAGACCTCTCACTGCTACGTATGTGGCAGAGCTAAGAACTCAGACCCTGTTCTTCATGTCCACTGTTCTCACTGATAGCATTCTGCTCCTCCTTGTGCCATGAGGCAGCTAAATAGGTCAGTTTGGGGGCTGGAATTGGAAAGACCTGAATTCAAATTCAACCTCAGACACTTAGACAGGTCAACCTTTTAAAAATCTCATTTAGACTGGGGCTATCTTCTTAAAATGTCATTTGACCTTTGCCTGCTTCAGTTTCCTCCACTGTAAAAAGGGAACAACAAGCATCTTCCTCCTAGGGGCACTGGGAGGATCAAAGGAGAAACAATTGTGTATAGCACTTTGCAAACTTTAATGTTCATATACAAGCTCCTTATTATTATGGACTTAAATTTTTTCATGGACTTTTTTGTCCTCAGAACAATTAAAACAAGAAGCAGGTTGAGTAATTATCAGGAAGCTGGAGATGAGATTCAATCTTCAGGTATGTAAGTTGGACTAGTTGACTTTTATGTCCCTTCAAGCTCCTGATTTTTTTATCCCCTCCCAAGTAAAGCAATACTGCACTGTGCAAAGAATTTTAGATGTCACTTACTGTGTAAAGTCAGGCAAATCCCTTCCCCTCTGGATTCATGCTGTATCTTGTATTTGTTGTTCAGTCATTTCAATTGTCTGACTCTGTGACCTCATTTGGAGTTTTCCTGGCAGAGATGCTCTAATGGTTTGTCATTTTCTTCTCTAGCCCATTTTACAAATGAGGAAACTGGGGCAAATAGGGTTAAGTAACACCCAGGGTTACACAGCTAGTCAGCATCTGAGACCAGATTTGGACTCAGGAAGATGGACTCCAGGCCTGGCACTCTGTGCACTATGGTGCCATCTAATTTCCCTTTCATACTTTATTTTATCTCTAAAATTAGAGGAGGATTTTGGGACCTCTAATAACCTTTTTTTAGGCCTAAAACTGAATGTATAATCCCTCAGACAGTGGCACATGAAGTCTGGGGAAACCTGTTAGACTCATTTTCAACAGAAAGTTTTGTTTTTTTCTATCAAGAGATCGCATGTTTTCCAATACTGCTGATAATCCCAGTTTAGTTTGTAGGAAGAAATAAGAAATCCTTTTTTTTCCCCAGAGGGGAGCAACAACTGCAGTTTGGCCCCATCCAGATCTTTCCTGTTTGAACAGTGACTTAACTCTACAACAATCAGATAAATCCAGGGAATGCCGGCGAGGATGACGAATCGTGTGCTTATTAACTGCTATCCCCTTACCTCACCATGCTGTGTCTCATTAAATCCGGGGAAATGGCTTATGTGCCCTGAGAGGCTACTGGGGCCTGTGGCATATAGATGTGTCTAGGTATATATATTAACATGCAGGGCTATATATACATGTCTAAATGAAGGAAAACACAGAAACTGAGAAACAAGCAGTGCATATTACACCGAGCCTGGCTGTTTGTGAGAAGACTCTGGCTGGGGACCCAACTGAATAATAAAATCACTAATAAATGTTAATCCTTTTCCTTTGATTCAAATCATTCTCTCCAGTGGATACAGGTGGATACAGGGCAACAAAAACTAGAATGTTTTAAAGTCGAAGGGGCAGCCTGGAGGGAGCTCTTTCCCTCCACCCCTTGGGAAAAACATTTGCCATGGTTTGGCCAAGTTGACTATCTTTCTAGCGTCACAATGATGGTCCTGGAAGGATTCTAAAAAAGTTCTGGGTCAGTGGTGGGGTGGGTAGGAAAGACAGGAAAGGGGAGAAAGGGGGAAGGATCATACTTCCAATTTCTATTTAAATTCTGACTTGGTGGCCTGTCTCCTGTTAGGATTGCCTAACCAGATGCTGCTCGGGCTCTGAGCAAATGCTGATTTTTCTGGCTGCACTGAACCTCACCTCGCTTAAGTTCCTGCAAGGCAAATGTTCATTATTTTTCCTTTTTTCTTCTATACATCCACAGTGAGCTTTTGGACTTTGTGGATGGTTCACGCAGTGGTCTGAAATAAAGCCTGAAAGCAGAATGGGGAATGTGAGGTGAGGTTCTGTGATTCCTTCCCAGAAAGAAAACTTCCTATGTGTACCCTTCTGAGCTAAGAAATGGAGGTGACAAACTGTCATCTCCTCCCAGTAATGTCCATTTGGCCTTTATATTAATATTATTTTGATCCTAATAAGCCCAAGTAGATTCTAGATGAGACCAAGGAACTTTCCAGGAAGCATTATCCACAGAGGTCTGAATGCCATGCTGGACATGTATAATTATCACACTCCATTTCCCATTTCCATGCTTTTGCATGCAGTATCCTCCCATCCCTCCCCACATCTACCTCTCAGTTCTGCTCTAAAACCATCCCTAGCTGAGTCTTTTCTGACCCTCCCCCTCCCAACCACCTCATAATTATGCATAATTTGCATACACTTGAATTACTTGCTGAGTTTATCAATAAACTCATTAATGACTGCTGAGAGCACGGTATTAATCAGTCTGAGATGAAGGGGATCCATTCTTGGTTTGGATTCCTATTGGGGCGTAACTTATTGGGCTCACTCACAATGCAAAACTGTCTTTACTGTTAGAAAAATTGCCCAAAGTACAGGGATGCTTCTCTAACACAGGAAGAAAAGAGAAAATAGGCGCTGGTGTTGAGACTTTTTGAGAGGTTCAGGAGGGGAGTTGAGGGAAGCTTCCATATAGTCTCAATCTTTTCAGGGTTATAGGAAACAGAGTCATTTGCTAGAAATTCATTAAAATCTCTGGATATTTTTTTTTCACTTAAAAAAAGGAAAGAAAAATTGCCCAAAGATAATTCTTAGTGATGGTGGGTCAATATTGTTCTGTGTAGGTATAAGTGATAACTATATCTTTTTGTAGGAAGGGCTCTATGGCACAGTCAGTGCATGGGCATCTGGGCTCAGAGCCAGGAAGACACGAGTTCAAGTTTCAAGTTATTAGGCTCAAAATAATATTAACATAAAGGCTGAGTGGACATCACTGGGAGGAGATATGTGGCTGAGAAGGCCAATGTCCTGACTGCCCTTTTCCAAAAGCACAGTTTGTCACCTCCATTTCCTAGCTCAGAAGGGTCCACATAGGAAATTCTCTTTCTGGGAAGGAATCACAGAAGCCCACTTGCTTTCAGGCCTTGTTTCAGACCACTCTGCTGCATGCTGGCTGTATAACCTGGGCAAACTACTTAATTTTCTTTTAAGAATGTAAGCTGCTGGGAAGGTACTAGTAGAAGGGGTTTCCCATTTAGGAGTCCCTTCACACTAAAGAAATCACAGGTTCAGTCCTTTACCCTGGTCCTTTTCTTTAGGGCCTCCTAGTATAAACAAACATGACAAAAAGTGATTATCTATATGCCTTCTATCCATCCTTTCCCCGCTCATTCCCTCTCTCCCTCCTCAAGTGCTAGCTCCTCCATTAAGAGCAGGCAATCGAGTAGATGGACAGTTCTGTGCTCCTGGCCCTTCAGACTATTGTGACAACTCCAGGCTCCTCCAGGAAAACTACAATTCATCAATTCCAGTCAGTGAACACAGCCATTACGCAGTATTCCAATTAGAAAGCCATTTGAATTCCCCATTTAGAGATATTTCCTTGTTGTTGTTGGGGGTGGTGGTGAAGGTGGGCAGAGAAGAGGATGGAGAAAGCCCCTCCCTCTGCAGCCTTGGTTCCTTGATGGCTCTTGAACCTGGGCAGATTTATCACTTGTGGAGAGGGGGAGAAAAATGACCCACTAAAATTGAGATATTATCAATGCTGTCAGCAGAAACACTGCAAGCCTCTCTTCCTTTCCTCATATTTTATACAGCTCAGGTGTACAGCAGCTTGAACTAATGACTCCCATCAATCACAAGGCAATGGCAGCCCCTTGCAAGTAGCATTTCCTGGTAATGGGGCAAAGCGCTTCATTGGAGAGGCAGTGGAAGTAAAAAGGGCTCTTGGTGGAATCAAGGTTCTGTTGCCCTGCAGGATTTGCCCCCTGCTAGCAGTGGGGCTTTGATGCTGCTCCTGAAGCCCAGGTCTGGGACCAACTGCTCTGCTTTCACAATGTGTGTGTGTGTGTGTGTGTGTGTGTGTGTGTGTGTGTGTGTGTGTGTGAGAGAGAGAGAGAGAGAGAGAGAGAGAGAGAGAAGAGAGAGAGAGAGAGAGAGAGAATGAGAGTGTAGTGAGGGAGAAAAGGGGGGAGGGAGGGAAAGAAAAGAGAGGGAGGAGGAGAAAGGGGAAGGAAGAGAGGAAAAAGAGAGACAGAGACAGAAGAGGCTGATTTTTAGGGGTCTGTGATAGAACTTTCCCCACTCCAACATTTCACTTCCTATTTTCCTCTCTCCTAACCTCCCTACTCCAAAATATACACATTATCCCAACAGCCAAAATATGCCCCTTCCCACTGGGCCAGGGCAGCCTGGAACCCTCTCCCTGATGAGGTGTGTAACAAGCCAGAAACACCAAGAAATGAGCTTCAAAGTTTAAGAACATGGCCTTAATAGCCATAGATTTTTCTTAATGACCCACTATCAGCCAGGGATTTATTTATCCTAGCAATTCTTGCATGTATTTTAGAGAAGCTGTGAGCTTGAATGGGGAGAAAATTTCTGTTTTTATTTTCATTAAACTTTGTAACCCTGAATGCTTTTATTTTGTGCATTTACAAACATTACTCTGAGAAGGGGTCTTTAGCATCCACTAGATTTGACCAAAAGTCCTTGACACATACAAGGATGAGAATGTTTGCTTGCTCTGGATCCCATTGAATCTTGCAGATTTTTGGCTCTTCTTGTCTTTCAGAAAAACAACCACTATTACATTTAGTCCAAAGAAAGATTTTCTTTTGACTTCCTAAGACTATCCCTTCCAATCTGTCGAGCGAGTCTCATTTTAGGAGCCTTTGCTAAGGGCTTCACTTTTGGGACTGGGTTGCATTCTAATTTACTTTCTATTCATCAAATGCCATGAGTCTCCTCACATATACCCTTCTTGAGAGCAGGATTTCTCACTTGGGTATTGGTAACCCTGACAGAGCTTAATAAATGCCTGGTGACTGATGTAATAATTAAAGCCCTGCTTCCAGAGCTAACTTGACTCAGCTAATGATGGTGACCAGACCAGCCGCAGAATTAGCACAGAGAATTGTTCCAGAGGGCCTCTGAAGTTTTCCTTTTGAGGCAGTGATTTAGATAGCACAATGGATAGGAAGCTGGACCTGGAGTCAGGAAGACCCCTGAATTCCAATCTTGCCTCAAGTACTTAGTAGCTGTGTGATCCTTTTTAGCTTCTTTATCCTTCTCTGTAAAATGGGGACAATGGTAACTGCACTACCTACTGTAGAGGGTCATTACATAGAAAGTACTTTGCAAGCCTTAAAATGCTTTTCAGATACATGATATACTGGGCAATAATAATATTTCTAGTAGCTATAATATATAAAATATATTATAACATGTACATGTTATATACTATATATACGATAACAACAGTAGCATTTCTCTAGGCCTTAAATAATATTTTATTTTACAAATATTACTTCTGTAACAGTCTTGGGAAGCAAGTGGTATTATTTTTCCATTTAACTGATAACAAAACTGAGCCTGAAAGATATTAAATGACTTGCCTAAGGTCATACAATTAATGTCTGACATTGGATTTGAACTTAGGTCTTAGGGACCCCAGGTTCAGCATGTCATCTAGCTGCTTAAGAAAGGTAGAACTAGAGGCAGCTAGATGATGAAATGGATAGATTACTGTCCCTGGGGTCAGAAGGAGTTGAGTTCAAATCTGTGTGACCCTGGACAAGTCACTTAATCCTAACTACCTTGCCAAAAGAAAAAAAAAAGATTAAACAAAAAGAAAGGTAGAATTAGGAATCATGCTGGAAGAGAAGGAAATCAAGAGGAAGTACAGCTTTTGGAAAGAATGCTGCAAGGAGAGAATGAGTACTTAGGTTTCATTCTCAGTTCTGCTACTTGCTACCTGTGCAACCTGCCTATAGGTAGACAAGCTTCACTTTTCTTTCTCTGCATCTGGAAAAATGAAGATGTTAGAACAGATGAATAATTATGTCCCTATCCAGTTCTAAGCACACAAATTTTTGAGTGCAAAGGACATCTGTGGCTATCAATTACAATGCCCCATTATATAGATAAGGAATCGGGCCAGTGGAGGTCAATGGCTTACTTGGGGAAGTAGCAGAAGTGGACTCTGAGGATCCTAAGTATTAAATTCTGTCCCCAAAGGCAGACACAGGTGATCTGAGACTTGAACTAGACCCACTTCTGTTGAGTCAGGGGGGATATCTCTGTCTCTGTATGAGTGCACACAGGTAGTGAGAGGCTTTATCCCTACAGTTCTCACTGCAAAAAGTTGCCCAATCCAGGAATGAACGGGTTGCCTGGGTTCTTAGGCATGTGTAAGGGATTGTCCAGAGTAGGGAGAAGGGTGGGTACGTTCCCATGAGTTAAGGTGAACTCTGTTCCTTAAACTGGCACAGCCTCTTTTTGTTCTTGTTCAGTCATGTCCTACTCTCCATGACCCCTTTTGGGATTTTCTTGGCAAAGATACCGGAGTAGTCGGCCATTTCTTTCTCTAGCTCATTTTATAGATCAGGAACTAAGGCAAACATGGTTAAGGAACCTGCCCACTCATGCAGCTAGTGGTTCACCATTTCCTTCTCCAGCTCATTTTACAGATGAGGAAACTGAGGCAAACAAGGTTAAGTGACTTGCCCAGAATCACACAGCTAATAAGTATCTGAAGCTGGATTTGAATTCTGGGAAAGGAGCATTCCTGACTCCAGGCACACTATCCACTACGCCATGAAGCTGCCCTGAGCAGCCTCTTTATAATAACTTAATTCTCTATTTCCAGTGTTTCCCCAGTGCTGGCCCCTTTGGGCTATGCAAGCAAAGAGTCATTTCTTGTTTGGGATTTCCTTTATTTCAATAAACTGCCCATTGCAGGGAGCAGAGACTTGAAGGTGAAAAACAACCAGGCCTTGTTATTAAGCTCCATGGCATTGGCAGTAATATTTCCCAGCCTTGACTGGGGCAGGCAGAGGGAGGGGGAGACTTGGCTGTTATGGCTGAGACTCTGGGAATTCAGCTGTCGTTTTTTTTCCTTCTAAGAACTCGGCAGCCCCCCATATCTCCCTTACTTGGTAGTCTGAGATCACAGAAATGGGATTTTACTTTTTCATGAGCTTAATGCTGTCTTTATTAACTGGGAACAGTCCCTGGAACAAGTGATATATGAAAAGGAAGCCCACCCCCAACAAAGCAGAGCTGAGCTCTAGGGGGAGGCATTCCTCAACCAGACCAGTGGTTATCAGGGGAGGTGGCGGCCAGTGTCCTGGAGAAGGGATTTAGAATAGGAAATTACTCAGGATGCTTCAACGATTTACAAATGGGAAAAGAATGGTGAGCCAAGAGCCTGGGAAAGAGAGAGCCAAACCATGCCTGAGTGAGAGGAAGTCAGTGCAGTGAATGAAGTCTGAGCACACAGCCGAGGAGGAAAAGCCCCCCAACCCCATACAAACATATGCACACACATATATAATCAGAGACACAGCAATGAAAGGGACAGTAGAGTCCGACCTCCTCATTTTACAGTTGGGATTCAAGTCTAGGTTGCTTGACTTCAGACTCAGATTTCTTTCCACTATATGATGTTGTCCATCATTTTCCCCTAGACACAGACACACACACACTTTTTGTGTGATCCATGAATATCGTTTGCTCCTTCTTCTCCCTCTCCCCTTTTCCTTCTCTTTCTTCTCTCTCTCTCCTCTATCTGTCTGTCTGTCTGTCTCTCCATCTACCCCCTTCTCCCAACACACATCCACTCCCTCTTAGAGAGAAATAATAACAGCTGAATTCTCAGGGTCCCAATTATTCTGGTTGCGCCTCCTTCTTAAACGCCCTACGCCACTAAGGTCTGAGAAACATTACTGCCATGGAAGAGGGGTGAAATGTAGAGAAAAAGAAGATGTTTTACAAGTACCTTCTTGGCTCCTTGCTCTTCTTCCACACCGTCTCCTATTACAACATAGACCGCTTTCCTTCCAAACCTCTGCATTATCCTTTCAAAACAGCTCTCCTTTCCTGCAGACCAAGAAGTCAGTTAGTGCCAAGAATTGGACTTAGAGGCCTTTCCTTCTCCTACGCTGGGTGACAGCTCTTTCCTGGTTCTCCAGCTTCTGGAATGTTTGGGAGGGTCAGAATGAGCCCTGGACTATCTCACCCAGGTGGATGCACTACAATAGGGGCCTGTTTTCCTCTGCACTTGCCAGGCCTGAATTCTAGGCAGGACACCTTGGTTCTACTCCTACCTGCAGCTATGCTCACTGTGTGACCTTAGCCAAGGTATCTGGGCTCTAAAATGAGGCACTTGGACTTGCCCATCTCTAAGGCTCATTACACATAATGACAATCTTAGTCTGAGTCAATACAATAGGCTGAGAGGCAGGCATCCTGAATTTCATTCTCAAGTCATACCCCAGCCTGACAATCATCTCATCTCCTTGTTCTTCTGGCTCCCTAAGAGAGCAACTCACAGTCACCACTTTCTTGGCAGCGTGTACTGTCCTCCAGATCTACTCTGTACTACAAGTTCATAACAAATGTGACTTTTGGATACCAACAAATAACCCCCCCTAGAAAAATGGGTGAGGAATTAATTAGCAGTCTGTGTCTGACAGGAACAGAATCAGTCTTTTATCTCTGCCTTTAAGGAATCTCTAGTTTTTATCTCGTCCCCTTCCCTTAGCAATGCTATGCCAGGATGAGCTGCCTAGCACTTCTGTCACTGAGGAATCCTAACTTTCTGCTTGCTCTGACCTGTCTTGGTTGCACTGTAGATGTTCTCGATAGGAAAGACTGTGCCCAATCCGTACAGCAAGACTTTAGCTAGGGCAGGGATTAGCTGAGTGGTGGTAACCAGCACATTGACACAATTAGGCCTGGAAAATAAGCAAAAACAGGGGTTAAAAAAATCGAAGAGACCGAGACTGGATTATTGTCCACTGAAACATCAAGTCAAGGTGGGGAGAAGGGAGTAAGTACAGGGCATTCTGGAGAAGTACCCCCAAATATGAGGTTGAATATAGCCTGAGTAACAAGTTCTAGCATCTAGTGAGCCTGATGTTATAGGCTATTTGACATGGGGGTCAAGTGTGCTGGAGCCAGCTTGTATCAGCATGAAAGCTGATTAATAAATTGTTAGTATGAGCACTTAAACCCTGGAAATCAACAATGGTTACACATAACAGCCTGACTTTTTATTTTGTTGATTGTTTAGACTTAAGAAATTGATGGTAAAATTGTTAATAATGAAGATTAACCTTAAAAGTGAGTCTTAGACACATTTTTTACTGAAAATTGGTTTTTAAAACACTGACCAAGATACCTCTGGATCAGTCTAACACCAAGAGTATTTCAATCCTTCTAGATGTCTGGGATTTCATCAGTGCGATGCTTCCTCCACTGATGCACACTTTCATTCATTCATTTATTTATTTTTGCTAACAGGTTTTTGTCTTGTTGGGCATATACATGTATGTATATGCACAAGTACACAAACTCATAATTGCATATGTACATACAAGATACATACTCTCTTCATCTGCCTTCACTGGCTGACGGAATGGCTAAGAAAGTTAATTACCCAGCAGCCAAGCCAGCTCTTTCAGAATGAATGTCTCCAAACTTCGTTATTTCCAGCCTCTTATACATTCAGCTGGTCAAGTTCTAATCTAGGAGCTCTAATCCAGAGCTCTGAGGAAGCTCTGGAGGCATAAAGAACAGAGGAAGCCCTCTGGTCATTTTCCCACTGTACTTACCGGGAATGTATTAAATTCAATGCCTTGAGGGCATGTGTCAACCAGAGGTCTGTCAAGGCCTCAAGTTCTGCTCTTAGCTGTAGCCAAGTTTCTCTCTTGGGAGCTCCTATCAAACCTGGGGGCAAAGGGAAAAAAAAGGCACGGATGTCATTAATCATTTTGGGGAAACCCCAGGTTCTGGGGACAAGGGGAAACAGATTGGCCTGACCCTGAGAAGATTAAACAAAAATGAGCCCCAAAGTTCCTTTCAGCTTTATAGTGCTAAAATTCTATCCCTCTGCTCCTGGCTGCTCAACTTTCAGTCTCTAACTGAATTTTCCCATATTGGAGTCCAGTGGGACAAGGATGCTACTTTCTCTTTCAACCTTATGGACCTTATTCTCTGTGACTCATAACTATCCCATCTTCCTTTCTTTCTTTTTAAGATCATTTTTAATAGCTTTTTATTTACAAGATATATGCATGGGTAATTTTTCAGCATTGACAATCACAAAGCCTTTTATTCCAATTTTTCCTCTCCTTCCCCCCTCTCCCCCAGATGGCAGGTTGACCAATACATATAAAATATGTTAAAGTATAAGTTAAATACAATATAAGTATACATGTCCATACAGTTATTTTGCTGTACAAAAACAATCGGACTTTGAAATAGTGTACAATTAACCTGTGAAGTAAATAGAAAATGCAGGCGGACAAAAATAGGAGGATTGGGAATTCTATGTAGTGGTTCATAGTCTTCTCCCAGAGTTCTTTCGCTGGGCGTAGCTGGTTCAATTCATTACTGCTCTATTGGAACTGACTATCCCTTCTTTTTACAGAGCCATGGGATTTTGGAGTGAGAAGTATCCTTAGAGTCTAAATCTCCCTCTTCCCCCAATTTTTTACAAATGAGGAAACTAAGGATTGAGAGGCAAAATGATTTTGTTCAGGGTCGCATCGTGAATTTTATGGTAGAGCTAGGATTAAAATCCAGCCTCTCCTTATTCCAAAACTTAATTAGGCTGATTAAGTTCCTGCAGAACAGGGGCCATGCTGTGTTAACATTATAGATTTACCCACTCTTTCATTTTCCTGAAGATCTAAATTTGAGAGCAGTGAAGAGCTCATAGTCACATAATTAAGCCAAATCTTTTGAGCTCAGGTCCAGTGCTTCCAGTACACCATAATGTTTCCCTCTTGAACTCAATTTCCTTTGTGCTGTCTTAAGGCATTCTCTCCAAGGCTCTTACACAAAGTAGATACCTAGTACAAGTTGTAATGACTTGAGCCCCTACTGTTCCAGACATGCTCTCAGGCCTCCATTTCCTTGCCTACTCACCTACCCACCTAAAGTTTCTTCAAGTCTTTCTGCTTCTTGTCTTGGCCCTTTCCTTCTCTCCTTCCATCATACCTCTGACTCACTTCCTCCCAAAGGTGTGTTTTTAAGCCTCTTCTATTATTCTCCAGCACAGGCATACTTTCCTTTCTCCTCCCAGATGTCTGTTCCTTCTGATGTATGAAAACAGCCTGTCTTGCCCAGGGGCTCCCAGTGACCCACAGGAGCTTTCTCCTACTCTTGACCCCACTCCCCACTGCTGACACACTGGCCAGAATATAGGCCTGCCTGCTCAACTCTGCATCCCATCAGTTGTTAACAATACCCATGGCCCAAGAATGACACCTCTGGTAATTTCCCCTCAGCTTATGTGAAAATTAAGGGATGCTGACAGAGGCCCAGGGTATTTCCTGGAGCTTAGGGAACCTCCTGGGAGGACCCAGTGGTTCGAGGCAAAACAGTTCATGGCAACTAACAAATTCCAGAATCCTTCTCTCCACTCTCCTAGTCTATCCCCTCACCAGGATAGGAGCAGAGAGCTGGAAGGAGCCTGAAAGGTCATCTGGTCTATTTCCTATTCAAAGTATAGAGTATAAAGCCTCATCCATCCTCTTCTTAAACATCATTAAAGAACTCACTGAACAAATCCATTTCATTAGCAGGCATCTCTGATTGCCAGAAAGTTATAATAGATGCTTATTGATTGATTGGCTAGAACATTTACCACCCCCTTTGGCAATTCACTTAGTTTCATTTTGCCTTATCTGTAAAATGGGAGTGATAACTGTTCACACCTGCCAGGGTGGTTGTGGAGATAAAAAAAGGTAATAGTAATATTTATAATATGCTTTACCAACTTTAAAGCATTATCTAAGTGCTAGTTGTTATTGTTATTGTTTGATAAATGAGGAAAATGAAACTCTAAGAAGATAAAAGATTTATGCAAGCATGGTGGGATTCATCCAGGTCTTCTGATCACAGATCCAAAGGGTTTTTCACTAAACTTTGCTATCTTAAGCAATCCTCCTAGGATATGGTCTTAAGTCTCCTGCCACCCTCAGCTGGACTTCCTTGAGCTATTAATGTTCGTCCTAATACTCAGGACTCAGAATGGATAAAATATAAAGCGAAGTCTTTTAAAAACTTGGCCTTGCAGCCAAGGATAAGAATTCTCCAAGGTTGGCAAAAGTTCTATGATTCCAGCTGCATCTACATCTAGTTACTTGATTCATGTGTCTAAAACTGCCTCTATTCAGTCTCGTCATGTGGGGCTAACTGGCAGGGCTGGCTGAGAAGGTGGCACCATTTTCTCTCCCTAATCTATTGCTAATCCTGAAAAATCCACTATTCAAGTCTCATTCCTAGGATCATGGGATTTGAGAACCTTAGAGGTCATCTGGTTCAATGTCTTAATATCACAGATAAAGAAACTGAGGGAGGGAAAGTAGAGCACAAATGTATTAACTGATTTCAAGCCCAATTTTATCAGTTAGCATCTTTTGGTAAGGATAGATAAGTGCACATTTAGGGTCATTATACAACAAAGACTCCTCCCTTCTTGCAGTCTCTCTCAGCTCCCCACTCCAGGAGGATCAGGTTAATTTTTTGACTGAAAGATCATGCTGGGAACTTGATTGGCCTGAGGATATAAGGTCCAGACCATGAAAAGAAAGGTGTTTGATGGGTGAAAGACAAGTTTCTTTTGGAAAAGTTTTGGTGTTCCCTTCCTCAAATGTTTGATGTTTAAAATCAGCCAAACAGGTGATGATATTAGTTAGGTCTCCAGCCAAAAACATCCCTAAACATCATTAGGAAGTGGATTATAAGAAATTTCATGATAGATGTCCTGTAGAATCATCTATTGAGAATCTCCCTCTCTCTTAAATTTACTAGCCCAAAGGCTCCCTATGAATTGGGACAGTCCCATATCCAAACTCTGTCTTTCCCCCAGCACCTAGCATAGTGCTCTAGATCCAGTAAGTGCTTAATGAACATTTGCCAAATTTATGAATAATAAGGAAAGCTGGAACATCTCTTTTCTTATGAGAAACAACAAATCCTTTTAGTACTTTAAACTTTTCAAAGTAGCATTTTCACATACCTTTGGTCTTAATGTAAGGAAAGCAGAATAGATGATCTCTCCCCATTTAATAGAAGAAGAGACAGACTAAGAAGAGTGGATTGATTCCCAATATGAGTCAGTGGAAGAACAGATAGGATTGAATCTCCTCCTCCAAGTTTCTATCAAGGCAAACTGAGCCTCCCTCTAACCCCGGGTTCACTCACCCCCAACATTATTCTTGTATGTGTTGTACATCTCCTTCACTCGTCGATAGCGGAATGCCAACTTTCTCATCCAGTCGACTCCCCCATGAACTCCAGAGCCCAGACACAGGTTGGCCCCTGCCGCTGAACTATGAAAACCGTCTGCTGAGAAGTTATATGTACTGTGGAGAGGAAGGGGAAAGCACATGAGCTTGAGAGAGCAAAAAGAAGTGGAAAGGAGGTGAAGATGGAGATTAATGTGAACAGCCTCCAAAGGTCTGAAAAAGCTGAACTATGCCCCCAGTTCCTTGGCAATCTGATAGTCTATAAACCCCCTTCTCAGCATAAATGATTCTATGTTTTTAAATTATTGAAGGAAAGACTAAATTTTAGTTAGAAACTACTGAAAATAAAGATGTAATTTTTTTCTTTTCTCATCTAAGTCTTTTTCATTTCTTTTTTTCATCTACATTTTTAAATTTATGGAATGAGGAGTTTGCAAAATCTATTCATGGACCCTAAGTTAAGAAGTGGGCTCTAGGAACAATTAAGCAGGAAAAATGAAAATAACAATTAAGTTGCAGCTGTAGCTCTAAAGCGAGAAGGGAAGACTCTTCCCAAGAAGCAAGGAGTCTCTTTTCTTCTCTCCATTACCCTTGGGTTTATTTTTGTAAAGAGGACAATGTTCATTGTACCAGATTCTCTAGGGGATAAAAAATAATCTTTCCTTCATACCTTATTCTCCCATCAAGGTATAATGTGAGTGTAACAGATTTGGGGCCCAGAACCAATGATACAGCCCCTCCAGCTTAATTCCTTTCTTGCTCAAGAGGACGATCATGAATTTATTGAGCGTGAACAATGAAATCAGTTTCCCTGTGAAATTGGCGGACACTGGCTGGCAAGCAGCATGCATGCTCCTACCAACATTCCCTGCACATGGTTAGTGTTACTCTGAACAGAGACACAGACCTCTTGGCTGGAGCTTTCTCTGGGAAGAAGCCTTGGTGATGGATGTTAACAAGCCAAGGAACAGGCTGACATATGGCTGGTGGAGCAATGAGCTCGCTGTAGGGACACCTGAAGTCCAGAGTATGACAATTGGATATTTTAAACCAGTCACTGATTTTGCTCCTGGATATAAACTTTGGGTTTCTGAGACTACAGCAAAATCTAAGTCAAGGAGGTTAAAGGTGGATATGATGAAATCCAGAAGGAAAAGTTCTAAAGAGTGAGGTTAAATCATGGTTTTTGTTTTGTGATAATTACAGTCACAGAATGTCAGGGCCAGAAGGGACCTAGGAGGGCTCTTCTACGTGTTTGTGTCATGGACTACCCTACCCTGGGCAGTCTGATGGAGCCTGTAAGGTCTCCTTCCTAGAATAAGTTATAAAATACATCAGATTATAAAGAAAACCAATTATATTGAAATAAAATTATAATAAAGTTCTAATATTAAAGCTCCTCTACTTCTTGGTCTAACAATTTCCCCACCACACTACACTGCACTACATTGCCAAATAAGTTTTAAAAAGTAAAGCAAAAAGTAAGTTGTTTCTCCTCCTCCCTTCCACTAAACTCTGTGATGACTTTATAAATAAATAATGCTGTGAAGTGTGGCTTAACTAGACCATCAGGACAATACCTCCTCCTACCCACTCTTGCTCAATCCTCCTGTGGTATCTCTCACAATATGAGAAGAATCCTAATTCTTACAAACTACAAGGAGACTGTAAGAATAAGTTTAGCTTAAATCACAGATACTCCAAAAACTTAGTTTAACTAATGATTTCTAGTATCTTCACTTAACCCCCAGAGGCATTAACCAAGTATCCAGATTGATGGAGAAAGAATTTTGCCTCTCTTTGCTTATGGTAAGAATGGTAAAAAGTGAAAACAAAAGCAAAAAAACTAATCTAAGAAGAAAAGAACTTAGAGACTCTGAATAATTAGATCTTGCTGAATGTAATGGCAATAATGATAATAATAATAGGTAATATTTATATGTCTTATTATGAACTAAGCACTGTGCCTTTAAAATTAATCAAAATTTAATTAAAATATAAAAAACTAATTAAAAATATTTTAAAATAGCATTTTAAAAATATTCTCTCATTTGATCCTCACAACAACTCTGAGAGTTTGGTGCTATTATTATTCCCATTTTACAGATGAGGAAACTGAGGCAAACAGAGCCTAGAATCAGACAATGGTAATGGTTTGAGGTTGTATTTAAATTCAGATCTTCTTGATTATAGGCTCAGCCCTCTATCCACTGTGCCACTCAGGTGCCAAGATTATCAGATTAATGGGATGAGTGGCAACCAGAATAGTCATAAAATTTTATGAAATTTTAACTTAAATGAAAGAGATTCAAACATTGAAAAGAATCTTATTGGGGTGGGGAGAATGTCCTGTGCATTTCATAAATAACATAAATTATATTTTATTGGAAAATGGGTCATTAAATTGTGCTATGTACTTTAGAGAGGGCTGTGTTAAACTAAATCATTCATTAGAGATTAAATCAGATATTATATGGTATCCCCAAAGCCTTAGGGCAGTTCTAAGCTATTAGGTCCAAACTGTCCAAAGATTTTTGGAACATCCTGAACAAATAAAGCATTTTGCAAACTTAAAACCACTGCTATTGTTGCTACTGTTTTTAGTCTGAGACCTGCTTCTAATAACAACTACTTCTACTGTTGCTCCTAGTCTTCCTCCCATTTTATGGTGCTTTACTATTTACAAAGTGATTTCCACAGAACAACTCCATGAGGTAGGTGATTGTTGGAGAATTACCCACATTATACAGAAGAGGAAACAGATTCAGAAAGAAGGGATTCCTCCAAGTTCACAAGGCAGAACGAGGCCCCAAACACAAGTCTTCCAAAGCCAAGTCTTTGCTTTTCTTAAAAAGTACTTTGTCTATAACAGTTCTGGCAAATCCATACAAAGCAGGTATTATGACCCCCATTTTACAGATGAGGAGACTGTATGGAAAAGATGAATGTTTCTTTATTTAATTCTACAAGTTTGGAGGTCATTGGCTTGCTCAGTCCTTTTGGCATAGTGACCAGGTCTTATTTCTTGCCAGGTCTTAATTTTGGAAAGGCTGGTGTTGGAGAATAAATATTTGAAGGGTTGATTAAATTTTAGCTGGTAAGTCCTTGCATCACTTCTACATGTGGGGTCCTTTGCAAAGATTCACAGGGCCCTATGCCCATTGCTTTGCTTTCTTGGTGAAAATCATAAAATTCTTGATTGCCAGAGGTTTAAAGGGTTTCCCCATCACCTAGTATAACTCCTTCACTTTATATATGGGGAAATTGGGGCTCAGAATGGGAGAGTGACTTATCCAAGGTCACACAATAGGGGAAAATAGGATTAGAATCCAGTTCCCTGACTCAAGTTATTTCTACTACAGTATTCTGTAGGGAGAAGCAACCTAGAACTACACTCTACTTAATCATATAGGAAAGTCTCCCATGCTTAAACAGCTTGGGACCAAATCTACTTTGTAAGAAAACATTTAAGGCATGGGCTTGCAGAGGTTGGCTACATCTTGAATCTCTTAGCTGGTGGTGGCTGTAAAAAAAAAATTCTCTCCAACTTACTTCCCAGCAGCCTAGTTCTTCCATTTCTTTTACAGAGGTCTATAAACTATGACCTACTGTGGCCTACTTTTGTATGGAGATTTGGGGGCTAAGAATTTTTTCATATCATAAAATGAAGTTTTATTACATTTAGAAATGAAAATAAGCTATTCTTAGTTTGAGAGTGCACAAAAGAGGTAGGTAAGAATCTGGCTGGCAGATCATAATTTTCAAACTCTTCCTGATTTTGGATAAATTGCAAATTCAGTAATGTCTCTTTAAAGTTTTGGTTCAATTGTAACTGATGTTGGCATTAGTGAAGATAATGAAGAATGCTTCATTCTTATCCTTTAATATTGGGGATTTTAAATTTGGAATTTAAAAATCTGCCAATAAAGTTAAATCAGGAGAGCTATAGCAACCAATGAATTCTCAGGGCCATCCTGTCTATAACCCTTCACGGGGGCAGTACTAATTTTCTCAAAGCAGCTGTTGGTATAATACAGAAGAATACCTGAGTTCTAATCATGGCTTTGCTACTTACTAGCTGTATTCATAAGAGCACAGATATAGATCTGGAAAGGTTTTAGATTTAATCCATACCATTTTACAAATGAGGAAACTGAACAACAGCCAAAGGCACAGAGGTAAGTGGAAGAGTTGGGGGTTTGAATCCACGTTAACTCCAAGCTCAGAACTCTTTCTACTCTACCCATGCAACCACAGATAAGTCTTTTGAAACCTCAGTATTCTTATCTATAAAATTAAGATAGTACTTTATACTACCAACCTCAAAGAGATGTCATGAAGAAAGCACTGACGGGACTGTAATGCTCTATGGAAATATGAGTTACTGTTGTCACTATTATTATTATGGTTTTAAATCAACATTTCGATGTCCCTTTAACTGGTTTGATCATCCAATACTCTATGACCCAGGGACATGGACCTCTTTGCAATTCCTTTTTCAAGATAGTCCCTCCATTCTGGGCATTTTCTATGGCTCTCTCCCCTCCCTGGAATTCTTTCCCTTCTTATCTTCCTTCCTTGGTTTCCTTGGCTCCTTCTAGCCTCACCCAAATTCACAGAACCTGCAAGAAGCCCCTCCTAATCTACCTTAATTCTAGTGTTTTCTCTTTTTTGATTTTCTCTAATTTATCCTATATGTATCTTGTTTGTACACAGTTGCATACATATTGTCTCCTCCATTCAACTATGTGCTTCTTAAAAGCAGGGACTGTCTTTTGTCTTCCTTTGTATCCCCAGCATTTAGCATAATGTTTAGCACCCAGTAGGTGCTTAATTGACATTTGCTGACTGACTAAACTGAAGTACAAAAGTAATGTCAAGTAATGGTTCTTGGGAGGAGAGGGCCAGTAACAATCCTCCTGATTTCTAAGCTAGATGAGGCAGAAGTCATATTATTTTCTGTATGATCACAAAAGAAAGAGAAATAACACATTTCCAGATTACTGTCCTTATTTCCATCCCTACAGATTGCCTTTCAGGAACAAGGTGCACAATTAAGAGGGAGTGGGGAAGGGAGGAGGGATCTTTCCCCTCAGATTCCCCACCTCAAATCCTGGCCATTGTCATCCGACGAGACATCATCAACATGGATCTGGTCACAGTCCTGAGAAGCATTTGGCCAAAGAGAAGAGAGAAAAGGGATGGGGGAGAGTGGTAGGAAAAAAGGAAACAAGAAACATCACTTTTTAATTCGAGATAATTGTTGGGAGCAGGTTTCCTATGCTCTAATGACCATATTTGTGCCAATAACTGATATTAAGAAAGATACTAGGATTTTCACATAGGGCTTCTATTCCTAAGCAAATTCTTTGCTTTAGACAACAAGGTTACCAGGACCTGACTAGGTCTGTTGTGCAGAAGCCAGGATGGTCAGAGTCAGAATAACAGCCACATGGTGCTGTAGGAGGAGAGCCATGCAAACAGCAGGCTCAATCCCCAGCCAAGACTAAAGGGAGAAAGGATGGAGCCAAAATAAATTCATTCCATCTCTGTCCAACAGGCTGGCAGTGCTGAGTACGCATGCAGAATAAGAATGGTAGACCTCAGAGTCCTTGGCAATGCAACTGAATGTCACAATTTGAGGGCAATAAGGTGCGGGGAACACCTTGAGCTCTAAAGCAAGGAATCTCAGACTTTTTTTGTTCCCAGTGAGAAATAAAGGCTGACTAGTCTGTGTTACCATTTGCTTATGTAAGTATAAGTGTACCTTTCTATGGAATTGGAATCTTTGTTAGTATATACCCTTGCCAGTAGCTTTTAGAATAACAGCTTTGTTGAAAAGGACCTTATGCAAGAATGAATCAAGACATTATGGAAACAATGGAGTTAGAAGGAAATTTTAGGGTTCATTTTAATCCAGTTCCCTTACTTTACAGAAGAGGAAACCAAGAACCAGATACAATTTGCCTAAAATCACATGGGGAGTTGATGGCAAAGCTGGGACTAAAATCTTGATCTCTTATTGTCAGTTTAGGACTCGCCTCACTGAACCATGTTTCATTCACTGAAGTACTCACCTGGGGTATGTAAACTTGCTCTAGCATGATAGGACAAACTACCACATTGATGCTAGTAGCATCTATGAGATAGATGAATCCTACCTCCTCTTTGGATAGTTCACATAAGACCTTATCTGACATTTTCAATATTCCTTTGTATTTCCCACTTGTTCCCCTCTCTTTTTCATATTGCTTGTGATCTCATTGTCATAGTATTATTTCTGGTATTTTGTGAGTTCCGGTATAATTCTGTATGACATTTTAATAAAGCTGCAGGGCAGGATGCATCATAGGAGTGTAGATTTTAAACCCAAAAGAGATCTCAGAGGTCATCTAATCCAATTTCCTCATTTTATATGGGAGCAAACTATATCACAATATAGTTTCAAACAAATAAATCAAATGAATCACACAAATTCACACCAAAGTAATAAAGGAGAGAGATAGAATTTGAACCCACATCCTGTCTCCAAATCCAGCACCCTTTATAAGTATACCATGTTATCTGGCACCTTCTAGGAAATAAATTAACCATAGAAACAGACCTAAAAGGGAAGTAAATTGACAATCTCTGTTTTACCTGGATTAGTTAATAATAATTCACATGTCTACAGTGCTTTAAGGGTCTCAAATTATCTTATTCGGTACTCACAACAGTCCCATGAATTAAGTAATGTGTCTGGATATATGGCAGATGAGGAAATCAATGGAAATTCAACAATGGTTTAGTGACTTGGTCCAGGTCACATGGCAAGAAAATGGCAGCACTGGAGCAAAGAACCAATATCTCTTAACTCCAAAGACTAGCATCCTTTCTTTCTAGCACATTGTGCTTGCAGATAAATTCCCAAAGTCCTCCCATCCCTATCTTGCTCAGCTGTACCTTCCCCATGCACCATACCAAAACACTGCCAAGGCTCTCTGGGCATGGGCTAATTGGGTATCAGAACACCACAGTTCCCCATGTTCCACTTGAGCTCATCAATACTATTTATGTTCAGTGAAAAAAGAAATAGTAGAAACAGTAACTGAATGAATGGGCAGGCAAGGCCTGTAGCAATTATGTGCTCCAGATCTTATCTGTAGACTCCTTCTTTTTTCAAAGAATGCTTTTACCTCAAAAAAAGCCCTAAACCTTATTCTTCTCTTTCATTATGACATTATGATTTTTTTTGGATTTCTAGACATCACCCTCTTTTGTCCTTCATCTATCTGATGAGAAAACATCTTTTTTTAAGGGGATTTTTAAGGCTCACAATTTAGATTAGTAGATTAAAAGTCAAAGGATTTAGATTCAAATTATGGTCTGCTATCTATGAACTTAGTATGGGAAAATTACTTAACAACTTTGGGCTTCAGTTTCTTCAACTGTAAAATGATAGTCCCTTCTGAATCTAAAATCCATATCTTATGAAAAAAGTTCACACTACTGATTTTTGACTAAATTATGAAAATCTTATATCCAAAGAGACTAAATGGACAATTTTCCTCTTAGTCTACTTTGTCAATATGTACAAAATATGACTAACTATAAAGGGATAAAACTGAATTTAAAACCATAACATTAGAACTTAGCGATTTAATTGAGTGGAGCTTACTGAACAGTCACCATCCTGTGCATTCTTTTGACCAGGTTGCACAAAATACTCACCACATTTGTAAAATGGTCTTCAAGAACAAATTACCTAAGAAAGCCACTTGTTACTTTAAAGTCACACTTCATTAAAAAAAATAAAACACGAGTTTTACATCTTTTGAGTGGGAAGGAAGCCTAGAGATCATTTAGGTCAATACTCTAAGGGGGTGACATTGGAGCTTCTAGATGAAATGATTTGTCCAAAGTTGCATGGTGTTGAAACAAGAACCACAACACTCTAGACTCTTAATCTAGAGCTCTTTATTTCTATTATTTATCTTTTCTGAACATTAGTGGCCACTAAAGTCCTCTGATGAGAAGATCCCTATGCATCATGGTGGAGATGCAGGACAAGGGGGGGATTTGGGTTGCATTTCAGAGCAGCTCTACTTGTTTATTCCAGAAGGGGCCCTGAGTAACCAGTGGAATTATAGGTCAGTTTGCTCCACTCCAACACAGTATTGGATGGGGTCAAATTTTTCTCCTCTCCCCAAATCTATCTTAATGAATTTAAGCTCCTTTACCATCCTGGCTATCCCCTTGACATTACAGGTTGCTCATTGAGCAGATCACCCTCTTCCTCAACTCCTATGCCAGAAGCAAGGCTGGACCTAGGCCAGCCTTCAGGGGTAGGGCACAAAATAGAGCCCCCCTCAGCATTTCCTCTAATGCCCTTTGTTGATCCACAGAAAACTACAGTGGCAAGTTGAGTCCTGGTCCCTCATCTCTTGCTGTTATTGAAAATAGTATTTTAAAACCAACACTGATTTTACAGACCTTGGCTTTGCTGAAAATAAAATTAATAGCAGATTTCCCTTCAGCACATCACCCTGTCTGAAATTACAAAAACACTCCCCCATAGCAGTTGCAAGCTTAGAAAGCCACACTGGGATAATATTGTCCCAGCCTGCTTAGCTTCGTCTATACTGAGCCGTGTGTGATGTAAAGGCAAAGGCATCTGTGGAAGACCTGCTTTTCTCATTTGCGAGGGAATTGTTCTGGGCGCTAAAGTGTGACAACAGTAGCTATCACATTTCTGACTTAATAAAATACCGTGACACTTAGTGAGACACTACCTCATAGTCCACTGGCCGACCCTATCACATTACCTACTAAGCTACCCCAAGAAGCTAGGCAAAGCAAAAGTGGGAGGACTAGGTTTTACTGCTTGGGAAACCAGACTGATTTTTCATTTTCACAGAAACTAGCTTTTGAGACTTGAGTAAACTGAGGGGGTAATGGGAAGGAAGAGATGCAGAGGAATGTCCATTTAAGCTGAACTTGATGTTCTTAGAGATAACCCTGGAGTGTTTTTTCCTACTCTGCTTCAGCAGTCAGCAGGGCTCAGAATTATAAAATGTCAAAGCTGGAAGGGAAATTAGAATATAGAATATTATAGGTAGAAGGAACCTTAGAGCTGGAAGAGACTTTAGAACAGAAACGTGAGAACAGAAAGGGACTTTATATTCCATGTACTTCACCCTTTTGAAGGAACAAAAGAGATCTGAACAGCAGAATTGAGGAAGAAGTTCATTCTACATTTGTGTTGAAGGATGGAAGTGGAAGGCAGTGTAGACTGAATTTAGAGAACTAGTAATCTTAGTTTGCTTTAAATATATAGTGAATCAAATATAATACTGTGAAAGAAGTCCTGTAACTCCAAATCTAATACTTTTCCCATCATCCCATGGTGCTTTAGTTAAATGAAGATATACTTCTGATTCATGTGGGCATGATCCAAACATTTTAGTTGGATGCAAACATTCAAAAGCTAACACAACATTCTATGATGAGATCTGAACTGTGGGTGTTATAAGAATAACGTCTGCTTTCAAGGTCCTGACAATCTTATTAGGAAGACAAGAGTTGATACATGAAACAAATGCCCAGAAAAAGGAGAGATGAATATATGGAAGTATTTGAAAAGACCTTTCAGAGGAAATGAGACTTGAAGAAGTAAACAGGAGAAAAAAAGGATTACTGAGAGAGGGGAGCCTTTGCTCAGAGCCAAGGTATCAAACTCAGAACCAGATTAAAATGTATTTGGGAAATATTTAATAAAATAAATAAAATACAATAGAACATAGACAACATTATTTGGTCTTTCAAGTCAATATGTGGCCCATTGAGACAATTATGTATGGTTTAGTAGCCCTTGCTTCTGTTTGAGTTTGACATCACTGGCTTTGAGGAAGGTCACTTCCTGTTCAGGTGATGTAGGGTCATAGGATTTTGAACTAGAAAGAAATGAGGTGAAAATCAGATGAGATGATCAAAGTTTCAAAGTGCACAGACTCATGAATGGAATGGAGATAATCAGTGACTGAGTCACCAAATCCTTGAAGATGAGACATACTGGAGAAGGTTCTCCTTGAATCTTGAAAGACCTAGATGAAACAGATTTAAAAAGGGATTGTTTAGTTTAGTGGATGACAGGGTGAGGTAAGTTGGGAGTTATTGCCTTTGGGCATACATTATGGAGGTTATTCCTGTCTTCCACAGAATGCTCTTTGGCATTCCTGGTTGGAGAGAAAATGATGAGTATGATCCAAAGTGACATTTGGTAGGTGTTAGTGTCCTTGTAGAAATATGTATTATATCACGGTAGAAAGAACATTGGCTTCTGAAGTCAGAATACTTGGGTCCTGTTTCTGACAATTATTATCTTGTATGATATGTTAAACAAGTCATTCAAATCTCCTTGGACCTCAGTTTATTCATTTTAAAAACAAGAGACTTGAGAAAGATGACCTCTGAAGTTCCTTTCAAGTCCAAGTTTATGATACTAAGATTCATCCCCAGTGAATTTCTCTTGGCCATGAGTAGCAGCAACAGTTCCCATTGGGTATGGGGCACTAATACCATGAAGGAATATATAGCAGAAAGATTTGGCAAACAAAGCTGGCAATTCAGATTTTCAACTTCTGATACTCTATTGCTATTCTCTAGTTCACATGATTCTTTTAGAGAAAGATTGTATCTGTTAGTTTCTCTATCTTGCTATACCATGAAATGACCAGTCCTCTATGAGATGCTTAATTTGCCATAGTTTTCTATAGTAGGATCACATTCATGAGCTCTGATGATAAAAAAATAGATTGCAAGCTGCTTAAGAATGATGGCTTTGTGTTGTGCTAAAAGAAAAGAGAAAAAGACAGTTTAAGAGAGTTTTGGGAAGACTTGTATTAACTGATGCAGGATGAATCAGAACTAGAAGAATATTTTATACTATAATATCAATACAATAAAAATGAACAATTCTGAAAGACTGGATATAATCAATACCGTGATCAACCATGATTCAAGAGAACTGATAAAGAAAAACATTTTTTTATTCTTCCTTCCTTCCTTTCCACCAAGCATGTTGAAAATAAAAGGACTTAAGAAGTCTCTCCCCTCTTCAAAAATAATAAAAGACCAATGGCAAAACAAAGGATTTCTCTGGCTTAAGAAGTTATGCAGTTATAAATTTAAGAAAATATAAGAACTAGAGAGGTTCATGACCTTTCATCCAATTCTTCAAAGCATTATTGAAATCTAGCTCTTGATTCTTTAAAAAAAAAATCTCTTTTTGCTAGACAGAGGAATGGGTGAATTGATTTCAAAGGATCTTTTCTTGAACATATTCTAGCCATTCTGGTTTGGCCAACATATTACAATATTAACGAATCATAGTTAACATTTAGGTAGTGTCTACTATGTGCCAGATACTGTGCTAAACACTTTACAAATATGATTTCTTTTGATGCTCACAACCATGCTGAGTGAAAAGTGCTATTATTATTCCCATTTCATATATGAGGAAACTGAGGCTGACAGCAGTTAAGAGACTAGCCCAGGGTCACAAAGCTAGTAAGCATATAAGGCTGGATTTGAATTGAGGTCTTCCTGATTCCATGTCTGATGCTCTATCCACTCTGCCATCCAGCTGCTCCCAATATACAGGATACAATGTTGGACTTGGAGTCTGGAAGACTTTCACTTTTCACACTTATTTGTAATATGACCACTCAAATTAGATTTTGAGAGCCTCAGAATTTCTTAATCTGCCAAATGAAACTCATAAAACCTTTAGTACATACCTTACAGTATTATTGTTATACTCAAAGGAAATAAGGTATATAGTCTCCTTTATAGTACACTATGCTGCATAAATATCAATGATTATTATCTCAGAGTCTCATGAACGTTCCATGTTCATGTTTGTTTCTGTGCCTTTGCTCATGCTACTATAGAAATAGAAAACCAGGCATAAAGGTTAGTTTATTAATGTTTTCTAATTTTTTCCCATAAGGTCTGAGATGTTTCCCTCTACACATTTGGCACCTATTCTTTCTCTTAATACTTTGTGAACTATCTCTCAATGTCTTCATAACTGTGTCCCCTCCAACCCAGATTTTTATGACATTTGGTCCAATCAGGCTGCTTCTCCCATCTTTGTTTTCATCATAGTCATTTCAACTTTCTCTTTCTAAGATTGTGCTGTCAGGACCTAAGTGGGGCATTTATACTTTTGTGAATTAAAAACAGTTCATTAGGAGAATCTTTTGCAGAGCTTTTCCATTTTTGCTTATCTTCTTTTCATTTTTACATTTCCTTGGGATAATTTTGCTTAGTTAAGTCTCTGACCAATCTTTTTTGAATAATGAAAATTATTTATTAAGCCAATAATATGTGCTAGAAACTGTACGTTTATAAAACAGGGAAAGTCTCCACTTTAAATGAGCTTATCTTCAAATGAGAGAAACAATACATATAGGGAAATCATGGCCAGGAAAGAGGTTTTTGGAATAATTTCCCCAAGTCCTATAGCTTCCAACAATTCTACCTTTTCCAGGTTGTTATTTTCCTTTCTCTAAATTCCTCAGCAGCTTACAATCCACTGTATTCTACTTTTATATTTATACTTACCTGCATACAATTCTGTATTTTAGGTATTCTACATGTGTCAGTCTTGTTTCTTAATTAGAATGCGAACTCTTCTGGGGTATATGCGATGTGCTGGGCTTGCTATTAATATTTAGTCATATGACCTTGGGAAAATCATATTAATCTTTCAAAGCCAGTTTCCTCATCTGAAATGTGGACAATAATATTTGTACTATCTGCCTCTTAGGACTGTTGTTAAGGATCAAATGAGCTGTATAAATACACTTTATGAACCTTGAAGCTATTATCATACTCTTGCCTCTCCCCCACATGCTTGTCCTAGGGTGAACACAAAGAATAAGCTCACTAAATGTCTTTGTGATTATATGGGGGGAAATCTGTGAGTGATTCTACTTCTGTTACCTTGATAGAGGATAACTTTTATTAGTGGAAAATAAGTGGCATGCTTCAAACTTCATGGATATTTCCAGGATACCACACAGTACAGGTTAATGTCAGAAGACCTGGTTTGAATGAATGCTGTCACAGATGTGTTAGATAGTCTTAGGCAAATCATGTGTCCTATCTAAGGATAAGAAGGTTTGTGGATAATATTAGGGGCTTACATTAGATAATCTTTAGGATCTCTTTCATCTCTAAATCTTTTGATCCTAAAATCAGAATGTCTCTGTGTGGTAGGGTTTTAGAATTTTAGAGCAGAAGAGATCTAACAGAACATGTAATTCATCTCCTTAATTTCATAGAAGAGGAAAATGAAGCCCACAAAAGGGAAGTGTCTAGCTCAAGAGGAACTCAAACAGTATATCTGTAGAACAACAGTGAAGAGGTTCCTAAAGGTACTTGGGACTATCTTCTGGTGGTGTTTCCGCCTGATCTGTAATCAACGACAACAGTAATCCTGCCATTTGCTACCTGCCAAATCTTTGGCTGCAGTCAAAATGCCAAAGTTGTGGCTGAGCAGGTGCCAATTCTTTCCTGAGTAGCCACTTGAGGCCATTAATCCTGCTATCTTTTGCTCCCGGCTTGACTACAATCACTAAAGAAAAATAAAGGACGTTGTTGACAAATCTGCTTCTGGAAAATGACTCCCTTCAGGGGCTAGGCAAGCCAGTCTGCCTTCATTTTTCCTGTGAGATACATTTTTCAAATGAGCTTGTTGAATGCTTCCTCTACATTAATAGGATAACACATTACCCAGAAAGAAAATGCTAACACTTTTTTGCACTGTCAAAATGTTTAACTTTTCTGAAGGACGATAAAGATGTTTCACCTACCACTGGATAAACTGCTAGCCAGGCAGAAGCTCTTTGTAAGCAGACCAACATTGACGTGTGAAATATTATTCTTTTCAAAAACCCCTACAATCTGAAAATTAGACATTTAGCAGCAAGATCAGCATTAGGACAGCTGTGTCCTAATCTGATTTCAGAAGCAACTTGGTACAGTCACCTTCCTTTCCATACCATCTTTCCTACCAGATAGATATGGAGTACTTCAGCAAGTATGGGCAAGTTGGCCTTTTCTGAATGTGTCCCCTAATCTCACTGGTCAAAAAGCTGAAGGTTCACTTATCTGTCCTGTTCAGTTTTGTCTGGCCAAATTCAGATTTCAGCTCAAACCTCTTTCTTTCATGAAGTCTTTTCTGACTAACCCTATTAACTCCAAACATTCCATTAAGCATGTTCCCTTAGATATTAAATACTTAGATTTTTTGTCAACATTTTAATTTACAAGAGTCACCTTTTTAAGGTATTATAAAGTCTTGTCTAAATATTTGTCCTTTATTCCTATCAGGTGACATGATTCAGCTGCTTTGGTTTAGTGAATCAGAACTAAGGATTAAAAACAAGTCTGAGTCAAAAACACTCAGGCAAATCACCAAGCCAAGGGGACAGTTAGTGTCTGAGGCATTTAAAGACAATATGTATACACTAAACCACTGGTGAGGGTTTTTTGGTTTGTTTGTTTTAGTATAAATGGGAGTGAAATGATGGTTTTCTTTGGGTTTGCATTTACGTCTGTAGTTTTAAGGGAAGAACAAATTAATCAGGAGACCAGGGTGGGGTTCAAAGAGGGAACCAGTTCTAGTGAATAGGATTTGGGGCCAAAGACAAAGTCCAGGAATGGATTCCCAAACCAAAAATAGGAATGCAAAAAAAACCCCAAAACAAAACAAAACAAAAAAAAAAAAAACCAAAAAACCCAACAAAAAAACAACAGTCAAATTTACTAAATCTTAAGTCAGTGAAACAGGGATTGGAATAGAGTTGGGCCAGAGAGGCAAATTGCTCATCCTCAGGGTGAAGAGGATCTGAGAGTCTTCATATCTGTGCCTTTGTTGATGAGCTAATTTCTCCTCTGCCCTGTCTGTTACATAGGATTCTAAAAATTACTTATCTCATTCTTCTCTTTAAAACCCTCCCTACTCCCTTACTAACACTCCTAGGAGCTTTAGGCAGTATAAGGCAGAAGGAAGCAAAACATGATCCAGAGTCAAAGAATTTGAATCCCTTACTAACACCCCTAGGATCTTTGGGCATTATAAGGCAGAAGGAAGAAAAGACATGATCCAGAGTCAAAGATTTTGCAGTTTACTATCTCTGTGACTCTAGACAATCACATCTCTTTTTCTCTGGCTCTGGTGCTCTCATCTATAAAAGGAGTAGTTAAGGCTATGTGCCATTTACAGTGCCTTCCAGCCCTGTGATCATGAATTTTTCACCCTATTGGCCTCCCAGCTTCTAGATTACAGCTTGAAAGTTGAGGACTGAACATGGGGTCACTCATCTTCCACTTTCCCCTGCTAGTCTCTCTAGGATACTAGCACATGCCATCTCCAAGACTTGTTTTCTTTAAAAACATACCAATAAGGGTTGTTTGCACCAGCAGAGAAGATCCATCTGATGGCAGAGCATGTATACTAATTCAACCACAGGCTTACATTGTAGACCTTCAGAAAGCAGCAGTGATCATACAAACTGATCATTAATATTCCCAAACCAGAGAATCACTTTCAGTTTTCTCATCACAGCCTAATTTCTCTTCTTGACTCAATATATGTTTTCTGATCTGCAGGATACTTTTGTCTCTAAACAAAGAACCTGCTTCTCTCCCCCTTCCCCCCAGCTCCCCACAGAGATTCAAGCTGACTTGGAATGCTACAATGTTAAGATCTTACTTATTATTTTGGTCTGCCTGTCCTACTTTCGTGGCCATTTTGTGGATGAAGAAGCTGATGGCTAAGGAAATTAATTACTTAGGGTATCACACAGTGTATTAATGGTGGGAGAGAGAATGGAAATCATTTCTCTTGTTTTATTCTATTCAGAGGATCATAGGCTTAGATTTGGAAGGGATGTTAGAATCTAGTCAAAACACTGCTCATTTTACGAAGAAGAATCTGAGGAATCAGGGAGGTCAAGTCAATTGCCTGAGGTCACACAGGTACTTAAAAGCAGAATTTCAACAGAGGTTCTCTGATTCCAAATCTGCTGCTCCTTCCTCTGACTCACTGACTCCCACTCTGGGAATCATCAATAACTAAGTACAATGTGGCCGCTGAGGCTGCCTCTGGATACAGTTACTGTACCACTTGATGGTGCTACTGTCTCTCTCATCCAGAGAAGTTCAGAAAGGAAATCAGCCCAGACTTGTCTTTCTTCCTGTTCCTAATGAAACACAAAAAACTGCTCTACTAAGAAGACAAAATGCTCTGCTGAATCTGGAGACATTTCCCAGCTGGTAAGGGCTCTAGTTACTCCACTTGTAGAAACAAACTTTGTCCTACTAAATAGAGGATTTTTTTTTAAGATAGTCTAATGAAGTTGTTTCCTAATTTCTAATGGGGTTTTCTAGGGGTTAGAGGGTTTCCTTGAAGGTGGTTACATTTTCTAGAAACAACAGGGTCCAAGGGAGACATTGTGGACCCAGGAAGTGCACTCCTGAATTCTAATCAGAGGTATAGCTTCTGAATTCTAATTAGAGGTGCATGACAAGTGTATTCAACTGCCCTTCAGAAGATATAGATTTTAGTTTTGGCTCTATCAATTATTGGCTAGGTGAAATCCTAGTCTCAGTTTTTCCATCTTTAAAATAGAAGTGGTTGAGGAGAGATAATTGGATGACTAGGGTCCCATCCAGCTTTAACAATCTCTTCTAGTCTAGTTTCAGTGAACTCGTTCTGATACCAATGAAGGTCTGGTGCTTCTTAGATTAATATTTTTAAATGCATAAAATAAAATACATAGAACTGTCAAAGAAGTCAAGTTTATATTTAAATAGTTTTATCAAAATATTAAGATATTAAAATAAAAGTTCAGAAACTCCAGGTTAAGAATTCCTAGTCTAGGGTATCCCCCTGTAACATGGCAGAGGATAGCTCCCTTATGTTTTAGCAGGAAGCTATTGGAAAATGCTATAGAGAATGTTTCATTCCTTGGTGGCCAGACCTGTGCCAATGAAACTCCCTTCACTCTGGCAACAGAGCCATCACACTCAAGCATTTTCTTTCTGGCTGTCTCAGACTTGCCAGAGCCCAGGTCACCTCTATGCCATGAAGGAGAAGGCAATGGAATACTTGAGTACAGAAAAGAATGAACTGAAATCAATCAGTCTGCCAGCTAAATTAAAAAAAAAAGTGATATTTTTAAAAGTGATTTTCACTTTTCTTCTGTACCAGGGACATTCGGTCTCTTAACAGCTGAGCCAAAACAATGATTTGGGGGTTAAATTCCTTCATCTTTTCTGGCACTTCTTTGTTCCCAAACCGAGTAGCCAAAAATGAAACGGACACTATCCTTTCGAAGTCTGGAGAAACTAACTCTCCCATTTCCCTCAGTCATTCAAAATCAGACAGAAAGAGAAAGGGGACATTGCCAGTTGCAGGGGTATTAATTTGGGCAGATTCTGTCCCAGGATGTAAGCAGCAGGTGGGCAAGCTTTTGCTTCTGCCATACTATTAAACTTGCTGCTTATTACCTTCTCTCTCCACTTCATGTCCCTCTCTTCAGCTCGCTGATACCACTACCTTCAGCTTCCTTTTCCCTCTCCTAATCTATGTCCATCCTCAGATCCCCACTCCTCCCAAAAAAATTTCTTGGCACAATTGCATCTTATTGGGGCAGAATGTTCTTTTCAGAAAATCTTTCCTTCTTCCTTCTCTCTGTCCCTTGATTTCTGACTTTCAGGTTGGGGGCATGACTTCTTGTGGTTTAGTACTGTGCCTAGCACAGAGTAAGTGCTTAATAAATGCTGTTGACTGTCATTTGTGGCTGTGTTTTACACAGAGATGGGAGCTTAATGAAATCCCCAAACTAACTGCCTACATCAGAGCTGGAAGAGACTTCAAAGGTCATTTGATCCAATCACCTTATTTTATTTATTTTGCCCACTGAGGAGAAGTGATTTACCCATATAGTTAGTGGCAGATCCTATCCTAGACCTCGGGCCTCCTGACTTTTCCATTCAGTCCCCTCCTCCATCATACAACACTACTATCAGCCCCATCCATACCCATGAATATGGTCTTGATTTAAATCTCCCTTCCCAGGCTAGTATGCAAGGAGAAGCTACATGTGGCTCCCGTCTGAATTCCAATGGGGGCTACATGGCGCTGGTTGTGGATTGCTGGGCCTTAAAAAATGTGTTTTTCGTTGTGTATGTTTTAACTTTTAAATAACATTATGCGGTTTCAATTCTGTGTAGATGCCCCTAGGGCTTGTTGGCAGTGAGGACATTTTTTTTAAAGTTCAGAAAATAAAAACAAACAACCTTCACAGCACAGTACCAATAGCCAATCTGGACCTTTTAAAGAAGGTGTTTGAAATTCATTCTAAAGAGGAATTACAAAGTCCTCCTGTGACTACTTATACTTAATGGTCCCGGTTCTCTGGTTTACCTCTAAACTCCAAAAAGATCAACGATTTAATAGATGTGTCTTCATTGACTCTGTTGGCAATCTTTCCAAGGTCATTGAGGACTGCTGCAGTCGACTATCTAGTGATGCTCCTCTCTGCATTGTTAGACTAGTGCCTAGAAGATTGAAAGAAAGTCTGCGCTTGGCCTGCAGCCAAAATCTTCCTGGCTTGTTTGAGCCTGTTGCAACTTGGTTCTTTGCTGATATGGCCTGCAAGGAGTCAAGGTCACCTCTAAAGCCACAACAAGGCATCAGAGGAGGACTTCAGGTGAGAATCCATATCTTCCTTCAAGGCTCAGCACAAGAGATACCTCACCCAGAAATACTTTCCTGGTATTATTAGGTGCCAGTGCTTCTTCCTGAAATTATCTTTCATATTCTTTATATGTATGTTACATCTGTTTATGTGTGTAGATACTGTTTCCCCCATATGCTCCTTGGGATCAAGGGATAATTTCATTTTTTTATCTTTATAGATCCTTAGTATCTAATATAAAGCCTAGCATACAGTGGGTGATTAATAAATGTTTCTTGATTGATTGAATGCTTATTAGTATAGTAGTTAGACTACTGGATGCTTCTAACACTTCCTAGTTATGTGATGCTGGGCAAAGTACTTAACCTGTCTGATCTCAGGTTTCATATGTGTAAAAGAGGGATAAAGGATTGTGAGGTTCCAGTCTAATTTTATATATATATACACACACACATACATACATAGTAACACTTTGCAAAGCTTAAATTGCTATATAAATGTCACTGTTGTTAACAACAATATGGTAATAATATAGTATATTACAACTATAATTATAGTTATCAGCAGTTTGCCATTTGCAGAAGTTTTCCAGTTTATAGAATTTATTTTACTTAAACCTTACACTGAAAATTTAAGGTATATATTATCAGGATTATTATCCCCATTTTCTAGAGGAGGATTGAAGCAATTTGACCAAAGTTGCCCAGACTGTTAGTTGGCAGAATTGAAGGTCAGTTTTTTAACTGTCCATTTTCAAAGCAGGTTAGGTTGTTGGTTCAGGCCAGCACAAATATGAACTGAAGAAGCTTCTCTTTGCCTTGAGGTCAGAGGTCATGGTAGAGAGGTGGGAACCATTCTTTTCATTTTGTTTCTGGCATCTACTATAGTATCTGTTCAAAATGGGCACCCACTGAGCTCCAGGCTCATATGATTTGGCCCAAGAATGAATGAAGAACCTCTTCTCATCTCTCATGACCATAGATAGCTTTTCCATATTTGTAACTTGTGGTTTACAGGCCAACCTGAAAAGTCACCAACTTCCACACTTTACTGGTGTCAGGGGAAACTTTTCTGTCCAGAACCAGGCTTAGATAGATATTCCTTAGCTTCTTACCCTCCTGGGTAGGAGATACTGCACAAATTAAAACTCTCTCTTCCTAATATCCATAATGTGTAGCCCTAAGTGCAACCTGACTGTACCCTCCCTCTCTGTTTCTGCCATCTTTTTATTTGAAAAATAAAGTTTTTTTCCTTCCTCACAGGCATTTGAAAAAAAAAAACTATAATACTGTAATTATAGATGGTTCTTCCCTTTGCCTCCTGCCTAGAAAGGAATAGTTCTATAGGACCTAGAGCTAGAAAGGACTCAAGGGATACCCAGTTCCATCTGTTCATCTTAAACATTTGGGTATCAAAACCAAGAGACAAGAATGATTTGCCTGAGTAAGAAACAATGACTCTGGTCTTCTAATTCCATAACTAAATGCCTTTCCACTGCCCAAAGCTGCTCCTTTTATTCTGTTCTCTCAAATTCTTATCCATTCTCCAAGATGGGACGACGAGAATGTGTCAAAAGGAGGACTCAGCTTGGAGTCAAATCCCAGTGTCCAGCAATGTGTGTGTGCCCTAAGCAAGTCACTTTATTTATTTCCAGTGAAGTGGAAAGGGTTGGGCTGGGGACTCACAGCTTCTTGTCTTGGTTCTTTCCTGAACTTCTGTGGTCCTGACTAAGTAAGTCACTTCCCTTTTCTGGGTTTTTGTAAGTTCACTGACAAGATCAGAGAGGAGGGATTGAATTTAATAATCTCTAACAGGGGTCCTCAAACTATGGCCCATGGGCCAGATGCAGCAGTTGAGGACGTTTATCCCCCTCACCCAAGGCTATGAAGTTTCTTTATTTAAAGGCCCACAAAACAAAGTTTTTGTTTTTACTATAGTCCGGCCCTCCAACAGTCTGAGGGACAGTGAACTGGCCCCCTATTTAAAAAGTTTGAGGACCCCTGCAGTCTAAGGTCTTCTCTAGCTCCAGTTCCAGGGACTCTCTGTATATCAGTTTCCTTTTTGGAAAACAGGGGAAATTAGATCTATTCTTATAAGCTTGTAGGAAAAATTAAGAGAAATAATGTAGGTGAGAGAGCATTGTAGAATGTAAAGTACTGGACAGCAACAGAAGGATTATTGTGCTAAATCATCATATCACATCACCTTTACCACCATTCAATATCACCATTCAGCTCAAATTGTTCTTCCTCCAGGAAATCTCAAACTCATCACCAACAAAAATTCCCTGCTGCTGATCCAGATTAAAATGCAATAGGGAAATGTTTTGTAAAACAAATAAAAATACAATACATCACAATGTTAATTTGTGGCTTTCTAAGTCAATATTCTTCCTAAAGGGATAATTTCTATAAGAGTTTGATATCTTTGCTCTATGCCTCAATAAACTCTTCATCCTAGAAATGTCCCCCACAGTTGATGTTTTCTATATGCCATTTTGGCACACTTTTATGTTTAAACTAAAGGGATCTTAAATAAGGAAATTTATGTAAAATCATACAAATCTATATGATATATCTAAATAAATAGTTATTATATTATCTATAATCAGTAGTATAACAATCATCAAATATTTATAAAGTACTTTTCAGTTTACTAAGTGCTTTCCTTCCAACAAGCCCCTAACCTGGTGACTATGAAAATTATTATTCATTGAGATCTGAGAAGATGTCCCAAATCATAAAGCTAATAAGTATCTGAGGGAGGATTTGAATTCAGGATTTTTGATTCCAAGTTAGCACTCCAAGTCATGACTACTTTAAGCCCTTATTGCTTTTTCTTGAGCTCAACTGGTCACTAATGGGACCCTTGTCTCACCTTTTCTAACAGAACATAAATTATCAAGGAGCAATAGTATTCATTTTTGGTTACCCTGGAACACTGAACATACAAAGGACCTGCATGGAGTAGGGACTTAATAAGTATTTATTGAATGAAGTAATTAATCATACACTTCCTATGCTGCTCATTGTAACAGGAAGAACGTTGGACTTGGAGTCAGAAAAAACCAAGGTTCAAATTCTGTCTTCAATATTTATTAGACAAATAATTTAAATCCTATAATAATAGCTATGGGTATGCTTCACATGGCAATTGTGAGAATCAAATAAGATGAAAATACTTTCTAAATATAAAGTGCCATGCAAATGCAAATAAAAGTCAGTGGGTCTGTCTTATTTTAACCATCTCATATAATAATTCAGCCATATTACTTCTGGGATCTTGGGCAAGTTACTTATACTTCTTGGGCTTCAGTATTCCTAAAATAGGGAGATTAAACTAGATGGCTTCTGACATATCTTTCAACTCTGGAACTATTGTCTTCAGATCCCTATGCCTCACAAAAACTTAAGATTTTTACTGGGTGTTATCCTACCTTTATTTAAAAATCCTCTTTTCCTTTCTTCCCTATCACCCTATAACATTTCTCAGGGGTCAGACAGACTATAAGACTAATACGTTAAGTGAATATTTTTCTCTTTTTGTTCCTTGTTCTTGCCTATAGAACATGTTGTAGACAATAATGAAGACTTGTTTTTAAAAGCTTCCATCCTGGCCCCACAGCTAATTATTTCTGATCTGGGAGGATCTGCACTAATTTAGTTTAATAAACTTATTAAACAGCAAATTTCAGGAGGAAGAGCTATGTTGCTATTATTAGATTAGCTAGACTGCCCATTGACATTGATGCCTTGCACACCGGAGAGAGCCATTAATGGAACGAGGAAGTCCGGGAGATAATCTGGCAAAGTGTGTTTCCAATAAGCCATCCCTGGCTGTCATTAAGTGTCTTCTTGGGGGTCGCTGGCAAAAGTTTCAGGCCCCCCAAAAGCAGCATCTTTTCCCAAACCAGATGGAGGTGATTAAATATCCAAATATTAAATAGAATAAGCAGCTACCAACCTCCAGGTCATTAAAAAACAGATGTGTATCTGCAAGGTTGAAGATCATCTCTTCCATCATCAGGCCGATCCTCACTGAAGTGGTGGTATCCTATTAGAAAGAAGTGGGGGGGGGAGGGGGAGAAACACATATAATACACAGGTGGAGTCTTCAGCAATCTGAATTTTTTCCTTTCCCCCACTCCCTTCTGAAAGCTCATTTGTGGTTTCTCTTAATCTGCACGATTCAAGCATAGCCTAAACCAGTTTCCTGTCAGGATCAAAGTGATAATATTGTACAAGTTCTAGTGTCTCAGAACTGCTTTTTACCCTCCCCTTTTTTGTTTTCACTTTCTTTCTTTTTTTAAAAAAAATAACAGCTTTTTATTTGCTATTATATATGATAGCTATATGTAAAACATAACATTGTTATATATAATAGCTTCATGCAAAGATAGTTTTCAACATTCACTCCTGCGAAACCTCATGCATCAAATTTTTCTCCCTCCCCCAACATCCCTCCCTTAGACAGCAAGTAATCCAATATAGGTTAAACATGTGCAATTCTTCTAAATATATTTCCACATTTATCATGTTGCGCAAGAAAAATCAGATCAAAAAAGAAAAAAAAATGAGAAAGAAAAAAAGACAAGCAAACAACAAAAAAGGTGAAAATACTGTGTTGTGATTCACATTCAGTCCCCATTAGTCCCCTTTCTGGATGCAGATGGCTCTATCACAGTCTTTTGGAATTAAGTTACCACATTGTTGAAAAGAGCCACATCCATCACAGGTGAGCATTATATAATTTTGTTGTTGTTGAGTACAATGTTCTTCTGGTTCTACTCATTTCACTTAGCATCAGTTTATGTAAATCTCTCCATGCCTTTCTGACATCATGTTGATCGTTTCTTTTAAAACAATAATATTCCATAGTATTAATATACAACAACTTACTCAGCCATTCCCCAACTGATGGGCATCTACTCAGTTTCTAATTCCTTGCCACCACAAAAAGGCTGCTACAAACATTTTTGTACATGTTAACCCTTTCTTTTCATCCTCTTTGCTATCTGTATCTCTCCAAGAATGCTCTTGGCTTCTTACTTGCTCCCAAGAATGAAGCTGTCAAAGAATTTTTCATGAAAGAAAGCCCTTTTAACCAACCCTTTCCACAACCTCTTGTCATTCTTTATATCTTAAGATCAGATGATCACAAATTTAGATCTGGAAGGATTTAAATTCAACCTCCTCTTTTTTATTTTTTATATATTTATTTTTACAGATGAAGGAACTGAAATGTAAAAGAAGGGGTGATCTATCTAGTATCTGAGGCAGAATTTGTGTTTTTTTTTTTTAGGATATACATACATACATATATATATATGTATACATATGTATACATATATATATATATATATATATATATATATATATATATATACACATATATACATATATATATATATATATATATAGACAGAATCCATGCCTGGGTAATTTTTTTACAGCATTATCCCTTGTACTCACTTCTGCTCCGATTTTTCCCTTCCCCCCCTTCACTCCCTCCCCCAGATGGCAAGCAGTTCTTTACATGTTAAATAGGTTACAGTATAACCTAGATACAATATATATGTGCAGAAACGAACAGTTCTCTTGTTGCACAGGGAGAATTGGATTCAGAAGGTATAAATAACCCGGGAAGAATAACAAAAATGCAAGCAGTTTATATTCATTTCCCAGTGTTCTTTCTTTGGGTGTAGCTGCTTCTGTCCATCCTTGATCAATTGAAACTGAATTAGCTCTCTTTATTGAAGAGATCCACCTGAGGTAGAATTTGAATGTAGGTTTTCCTGATTCCAAGGCCAAATTCACTCATTGTACAACCTAGCTTATGTGGTTTTACTCAACTCAACAAGGACACAAGACGTGCAGAGCACACTGTAAGTCTCTGGGTAATTCAAAGGAAAGATAAATCAAAAAGTTCCTGCCCTCAAGGAGTTTACATATTAATTTAGGGATGCAACATGTTCATATATAAGAAAACACAAGATAAACAGAGGAAGAAGAACTACTGAGTGGTGGTTGGGGTGGGGAGGAGAAAGATTCTGAATAGGGGATGTACAAACCGAGCTGAGTCTTAAAGGAAGCTGAATGAAATGGGAGGCAGTGATATTGTCATTCCAAGTGAATCATCTCCTTTATCATGCTCTCTCTTCCCCATTCAATCCCTCTCTTCCTAGGTCCTGGTTTTTCCCCCTCTTCAAATATATGTGTAAACTTGATTTCACACACTTAGGCTGCAAAGAAGCATCTCCAGAGGATACCTATTATACAAAAGACCACATGTAGACAAATACAGGCAGAGCTTGTATTCATCCTGACTTCTTCTAGTCCAAAAGTGGGGAGAAAAGAGAAGGAAAAAGGGAAATGAAGAAAGTTTTTGTTATTGGGAAAAGGTTCTAGGCCCTGGAAAAAGATCATCTGTATTCCGGGGAAAGGTCTGAGAGCATTTTAACAAAGAAGAGCAGTTCTTACCCTGGTACCCATGAAATTTTTTAAAAGTAAGTTTTAAAGAATATAATTCTTTATAATATAATTGCTCTCCCTAGTAATCTTGTATATTTTATTCTGTGCATTTAAAAACATGATTCTAAGAAGGAATTTATAGAGCTCACCAGACTCCCAAAGGAGTCCTTGACACACAAAAAAGATTAATACATCCTGCGTTAGAGAATCAAACCAATTATCCTTTCCTCAAGCACAATTTCTTTTGGATGAGTGCATGTACCTGTAAATATTCCCCTTACCCATATCCAGCAGAATACTTCTTGGGTGTTTTCTAGCCCAGGACTTTTTGCCAAAAGGGACAGAGGAAAATTAACACAGGCCAGTGGAAAGCATATTTCAGTGTGGATTCTAAGATTTGGGTTTGGTTCCTGCCTTTGCTTTGTCAGCAGCATAGATTTGTGCTATTTACTTCCTCTGTATGAGCCTCAATTTTCTTCCTGCTCTGCAAAATAGGAATAATATCTTGAATTTTCTACTTTTCAAGATTGTTGTAAGGAAAATACTCTGAAAAGATCAAAGCACTGGAGAAACATGAGTTATTATGGCAATGGTAATGACAAAAAAGTCAAGGAATGAGATGGATTTTTTCCTAGGAATAAAACTAAACTCTAAAAGCCAAGCCTAGAGTCATGAAAATTCATATTTGTGAGTCCAAGTCTCTGGCCTAAGATACTTCCTAACTATGTGACTCTGGGCAAGTCACTTAATTCTATTTGCCTCCGTTTTCTCATTTGTAAATTGAGCAGGAGAAGGAAATGGCAGACCACTTCAGTATCTTTGTCAAGAAAACCCCAAATTGGGTCATAAAGAATCAGACATGACTGAAAAATGTCCAAACACAATCACCACCCACAAAAGTAAATTCCAGTTTGAGTACTGGGTGCAGTTCATACACTTAATCAAACTTCCCAGACCTGCTTCATTTCTGGTCGTATAATGGTCACTGATACTATGAACAAAAATAGTTTATAGAGTGAATTCCTCATAGCCCTGTGAAGTAAGGCAGAGTGGATATTATCATCTTCATTTTCCAGGTGAGGAAGCTGAAGCTCAGAAATTAAGGGACTTTCTGATTTTTATATGTAGCATCAAGAGACCATAAACTCAGATTTTAGAAACCCTTTAAAGGAAGGGACCTTTAAACCAGAGAAAAACAAGGTAATGAAAAGTTAAATGACTTGCCAAAGTCACACAGTCGGTAGGTATCTGAGGCAGGAGCTAAATCTAAATCTTCATCACTCAATATCCAGTGGAGTCTATTGTATTATCGAGTGGTTCTTTCACTTTATGATCTGAGGACTTGGAAATCCTGCAGGTCCTTGAGTAAGCATCGATTAAATGCTTACTATGTTGCCAGACATAGAAGTAAGGATTCAAAGACAGACATGGAATGCTCCTCTTCCTTAAAAAGCTTACATTCTATGAATGCTTTTTAAAAAACTTGTTATATAATTTCCTGATAGCTCAAATCTTCCCCTACCCTCCCAAAAAACTTCTCCTGACAAATCAGTACAATTAAGCAAAAAAGTCACACTGGACATGTGTGACAGCACATATCTCATTTCCTACCTGAGGCAGCTAGATGCCCACAGAAGATAGAGTGTTACAATTCAGGAAGGCTTGAATTCAAATCCTATCTCAGACACTTACCAGCTGGGTGATACCAGGTAAGTCACTTAACCTTTAGCTGCCTCAATTACATCATCTGTAAAATTGGGATAATCTCATCTACTTCTCAGGGTTGTTATGAGGACAAATTGGGATGACACGGGGTGTGTCAAAAATCTTCATGCAGTTTCAAGCTCTAATAATTTAAATAGTTTATTGAACGGAGACATTTGAGACTCCCTGCATTTGTAAAACACTTTAGTATTATAGGAGCAGAAAGAATCTGAACTGGGGCAAAAGGTAGAGATCATAAAGGAAGGAATCCATGTCAGGAACCAAGAACAGACCAAACAAAGGTGGGAGAGGACAAAGTGAGATAACCACCTAAAATGCCTTCAGAGAAGACCTACAATAAAGGCACAAGTTTCACTTTTCACTGGTGGCCAGGCATGCATGGCCTGTAATAGTGCCCAGAGTACACAGCTGCCCACTGTTGAAAAAGATCCCTAATGTAGTTCTTTAGTTTGATAAATGGACAGTTCACAAACCTCTGTCCTGACCTTAGATAAATTGACCATATAGTTCTAAGGGAGATAATCCTCTCTCTGATCTAGTACTTGTCCTAGTCAAATAAAAATTAAAATAACATCCTTCTGCATTTTTTTCCCTATGATTAATGAATGGAAGATAATTTTCACTACCCCCACTCTAGAAAAAAAATCAACATTATCCCCCAACTCAAGCCTGTTTTTCCAGCACCCTTAAACATCACAAACCGTATTTCAACAAACCTAGCCTAGGAGCCAAGAATCAGAAGCCGCAAGAATGGTTTAAGATGCCACTCACATGAAAACTATTTTCTTAATCATTAAATATTTTTCAGCTACAAAAAAATTGCAGTGGTTAATTTCATAAGATGAACCAACAGAGCTTGATTGCCATCCATCCCCCCTCTCTTTTTAAACCAATTTAAACCAGAACAGAGCTAGGAAGAGAATTTCCACAACAGGCTTTAATTTGTAATTCATCCTTCCAAGGATGGGGGGAAAGCTCATCTTTGTTTTGCCTGAGTGCATGTGGGTGGCTCTCTCCCAGGGAAGGTATAAATCATGCTAAGACATTGTAGATTTGGTAGACTTTCCTCTAATTTTCTGCAGATTTCTGCAGAGTCCTGTTTTTGCAATGGTATGGTCAGTAATGCATTAGTGTAAGAGGGCTAACTAGAAAGCCCAATTGCTGAGAGCGGAGTTCATCTCAATCAACCTTCATGGCAGATGCTGCTGACATGAACGGCATACTGCACACTAACCTAATTATTACGCATTCTTTCTAAAGTTCTCTTTAATTAAAGGAGAATGGCTGTGGCCTCTACCATATGGACCATGCCAAGACTCTGAATCGAGAAAAGGGTACATGATGGTGTAACATGTGGTTTGGTAGAGTAGAGAAGTTGTAGCTAAGTATTTGGTGACTGAAAGGATTCAAAGGGGGAAAGATATTTTCTCAATTTGTTTTTGTTTTTAAAAAACCTCATACAAAGCAAAAAATTTTAACACATAAAATGAGTGATTTCTAAAAGCTTTAAGTGTTTTCTTTATCTCTTTTGAAAAAAGAATGCTTTTCTGAAAAATTTCAATACAGCTGTAGCAGTGTCCCAGTTCTTCCATTTATTAACCTACTACTCTATGCTGCAATTTTCTTATATGTAAAATGTCTTCCCTTCTATTGCTAAATCTTGTAATCCCTTATAAGCATCATGTCTGGAAGGCAACTACATGGGGCAGTAGGTAGAATGAGTGTCTCATATTTTCTTGCTGTGTCATCCTGGGCAAGCCACTTAACTTGTCTGTTCAGTTTTCTAATCTGTAAAATGGGATAGCACTTACCTCCTGGGGTTGTAATGAGGAACAAATGAGATAATAATTGTAAATCACTTAACAGTAACTGACACATAGTAAATGTTAGATAAGTGCTAACTACTATTATGAGACAAAAGGAAAAAGGAAACAAAAAAAGATTTGTGGATTTTACAGATAGCTCAAATTCTGATCATGTTATAAATTTGTACCATAAAACAGATAGGTTAGAGAAAAATTATTAGTTCTTGCATATTAGGCCTAGAATGTGCCTGAGAACAACATAAAACTTAAAATATTAGAACTGGAAAGGATCTTAGGACCTAGAATATCAGAAATGGAAGAGATCTTAGGAGATAAAAAGGCCAATACTTTTATGTTACAGTTAAGGAAACAGACTGAGACAGGAGGTGACTTGTTCTGTTGTATTGGGTTGTTGATGAAAATCCACAGCAAACTTCCATATGTTGTAAAAACGGGAGTCTGTCCTCCTCTTCCTCTATTAAAACCTCCTTTTGATGTTTCACTTAGGCATGAAGATTATACTGAGTTCTCAAAAGCTAAATCACCAGAGCATGAGCTTTATTCTATCCTACCAAGCTGAGAAGACTTCAAGTACAAGCAGCTTGGCAACCAAACTGATCTGTCATCCAGATTAACTCAATTTATTCTGGGATTGTCCATGGGATGATGACTCTCTTGGCTGCGGCAACTTTTGAAGATGATCCATCAAGTCACAGAAGGGTTGTGGTTGGAATGGGTTGGACAAGCATCCACACGATGAAATAATGGATCTCTGAGTATGAATGTATTGTTATTATAATTATCCAGCTCAGACAGTTGTGTGTGGGCACAGGTGGGACTTAGACTTTGATTGCCTGGACTTAATCCAAGGACAATTTTATCCTATCATGCTGGCTTTCTTAGAATTTATTAATCAAAAAAAAAGTTTCCTATTTTGCCAAGACATTCGCTGTGGGATAGCTTCCTTGGTAATTTATACATATATACATTACACGTACACATGTATAAATATACATAAATGAGACACAGCATGTTCTAGTAGATAGAGATCTGGCCTTGGAACAAGGAGAACCTGGATTTAAGTCCTATCTCTGAAGGTAACTTTGGACAAGTCATTTAATATCTCAATATACTATGTCACTCATGTCAAACTCAAGGGGCACAAAAACCATTATCAACTTTATGTTCTATTGTATTTTTATTTATTTTGTTAAACATTTTTTCTTTCTATATTCTTTTCTAAGCAACACTGTAAAATTACAGGCATCAGTGTGCATTGATAGGTAGGGAGTTCTCTATTTTAGTGACATTATAGGCATAGGTCTAGTCTGTGTGTGTGTGTGTGTGTGTGTGTGTGTGTGTGTGTGTGTGTCTGTCTATTTTTTTCCTTTTTGTCTCTTTCTCCCTCCCTCTGTTTGTCTCTGATTTTTTTCTATTTTTCTTCCCCACCAACATCCATCCTCTCTTCCTTCTGTCTCTCTTCTCAATCTTCTCTCCAGTTTCTCTGTTTCTTCCCATCCATCCAGGTATATATGTATCAATCATTATTCAGTTGTTTCCCAAAATGTGATTTACACATCACCTTTCAGGGACAGAGAAACATGGCATAGTTTAAAGAACTATAAAGAACTGGCCACAGAACCAGGAAGACCTGGGTTCAAGTCTTGCCTCTATCCTAGAACAGCTATAACCCAGACAAGTCATTTAAACTCTCAGTGCTTTAGGTAAGACTCCCAGATTTTTAAGTTGGAGAAAAGAAATCCCACTTGCAAAGGTAAAGGACAGTTTCTTTTGTCTCCTCTTTTCTGGAAGGTCTCTATAACACTGAAATATCACAGGTCTTGGCCCTGTCCCTTTTAGGGAAATACCTATTGTGTTCAGTGAGGTGTGTTGCTATTCTATCTCAAGATAAGCACAGACTAGGATTGCTTTTTTCTTTCTTTTTCCTTCTCCGGCCACCTCCCTCCATTCTAGTTACATGATCCTAGTATTTGGGTCCTCTAGGAAGTTCTAGTTGAAGGGAATTGGGCCAATTGAGACTTTGCTGTACAGATGAATTGAGCCTGAGGCTCCCTTACATGCAGTCTTGAGATGGCCAAGGAAGCCTGAAGCTCTCTCAGAAACATGCAATTCTAAGCAAATATCCTCAGACTTTTATGACATCCAATTGTCCTTAATGGAGCTAAGTTGTTCCATTCATGTTTGGAATCACTGGTAGTAAAAGCCAGACAGGCAGCTTCTAATCAGGCATCTTTAACCCACCCCAAGTCAACAGCTTATACTTCTTTAAGCTTGTATAGTTTACAAATGCTTTCTCCTCAACATCTCTGTGAGGCTTGTAATGAAAGCAGTGTAATCCTGGTTGGTCTTTTTGCTTCCCATTTCTCCCCACTCCCATCTATCCTCCACTTTGCTGCCGAAGTGCAGGTATCTTCCTATTGGATAAATGCCAGTGGTTCCTTGTTACCTCCAGGATGACATAGAAGATTCTGACATTTAAATCATTTCCTAACGTGGTTCCTTTCTACTTTCCAGACTTCTTTATATTTCCCTCTGTCTACTCTCTGATTCAGCAGCAGTTGCCACCTTGCTGTTCCTTAAACATGACACTTTATTTCCTGACTCTGACCATCCCCATACTTGGGACACCTGGCTTTCTTCAAGACTCAGCTCAAATTCCACTTTCTGCAGAATGCCCTTCCGGGTCTTCACTGCCACCCCTTTTATCCTTGACTCTTTGCCTTCCCTTGGAGACTGCCTTTCACTTTCCCTGCATATACCTTGTATATATGTTTTTTTTTTTTTTGCATGTTGTCTACACCACTAAAATGTAAGCTCTTTGTGGGCAAGGATGATTTTTTTTTGGTCTTTCTCTGTATCCAGTGCTTTACTTAAGAAATGCTTGACTATGTTGTTTTAGGAACTAAAGTCTTAAACTGTCATATAGCTGAGTCAAAACTTGAATCCAGATCTTTTCATTCCCAGTTCTGTGGCTCTTTTTCAAACAAAGACTTCAATTTAACATGAAAGAAACCTATCTAAAGCAAGGACTTTGATAGAACCAAACCAACACCCAAATACTATGCTTATAATTTCTTTGGGAAAATATTATGAATGAGAGCTGGCATAAGGATCCTCAGGATTGCATATGTAAAACAGGGGAGGGGGAAAGGGAAGGGATCTGCAACCTAGGCCTTAAAGCTAAGACTTGTTCTTATGTTAAAACAACCCTTTTATTTAATAAAGGGTTATTTAATAAAATTATTTAATAATGTGAAAACCCCCTATCATATCTGTATACAGGCAGAGGGCAGCCTTTGTTGACCTCTGAACAAGATGATCTCTGAGGTTCCAAGTAGCTCTAAGACTTTTTGATAAAAACAGCTGCATATCCTATAACATCTTTGGTTACTCGAATCCGTTTTATTAAGAGATAATCTCTCTATACTACTGCTTTATAGAAATAAGATCCAAATAGGTTTTAATTTCCTTTATAAAAAAAATCATTCTATTCCTTGTTATCAATTGTTATCCAATTTCTTTTGAAAATGCATTCTTATCACATATATGGTTTATTCCTCCCATCTGCCACTGAGTGCAAAAATGCACTTAATTTAAATTTAATTTTTTCCCTTGTACTTTAAGTAAAACTGAAAGAAAGAACCCAATGGGGCACGATGTGTGAGTGAAAAAACAATGTTTGGAAATAGTGTGCATTTTCAGCTACTATGGATAGATGTCTTCTACTACTCAAAATAAATTGTGCATTGCACCAGAATGGCTGATACAAAATGAGGTCTGTGTGCAGACTCATTAACATCATTAGTGTTTTATTTATACTTTTAAAATTTGGTTAGACTATTGCTTGGAAGTGATAACAACAATAACAACAACAATAATAATAGCTGACATTTATATATAGAACTTTTTGGTTTGTAAAGTCCCTATTATCTCATTTAATCATCAGCCTGTGAAGTAAGCCCCACTTCATCTTTGGACAGCTGACGTCACAAAGGTTTTCTCTTGTCCTTGCAGGGTTTTTCACTCCCTCTTCAGAAATAATTGAGATTTTCTGCATGGTGATTCTTTGGAGTTCTGTCTTCTATTTGCAATATATAGTAATCATCCCTTCTGGTTCATTTATTAGTCATTCACAAATATTTGGTAAGTGCTCACTACATGGAAAGCAATACAATGTGGGAGACACTGAGCTCTTTTCACTTTGCTTCTCAGCCTTATTTCATCTGCTTTGAAGGACTCAAATGTTTTTTCTTTCCCTCTTCTCATTAGATTGCTTTGAAATACAAATCATTATTATATTGCCTGACTGAATAGGAAAATAAGACTGATGTAAAGGAAAGAATCCTAGGTTTTCGAGTCAGGAGGCTTAATTACTTTATTTCCTTTTCTGATCCAGCCTTTCAATCTTCCTTCCTTCCTGCAATTGGGATAGATTGACTTGTCCAAAGCCACATAGTTAGTAAATCTTTGAGGCTGAATTTGAACTCAGGTCCTCCTATTTCCAAAGCTGGTTCTCTCCACTGTGCCCCCTAGCTGTCCCTGAATCTTAGTTTCAACCTCTGTAAAATGGAGGTAGGTATGAGACTAGATTATCTCAAAATTTCCCCCCAGCCCTTATTGTAACATCCTATATTCTAAGGTCCCTCCTAGCTTTAACATTCAATGGTGCTATGAATCTGTTATTTTTAATCAAAGACTCAAAGAATGATAGATTTAGAGCTTTGAAGTCCATCAAGCCCTCTGTCTTCTTTCACCATATTAAACATTTTGGCTTAAAGTATACATAGGTGAAGTAGGTTCAGAACTCCCCATATTATTTTGGAAGATCTACCATTATTTTGGTAGATGATTAGCAAAAAACTGATTCCTAAGCAGTAGCAATTTGAAGCCCCCATGCGCGTGTGCATATAAATACAAATACACACAATCTCTCTCTCTCTCTCTCTCTCTAAGACAAATGAACTGTCAAAAGACCTAAATTTAATGAACAAGTCCTTATTCTATTATAAAATGTTTTGTAAACTTTAGGAACCTATATTTTTAGGAGCAGGATTTTTGTAATCTCTAGGCCTTCCAAGGTTTTCAACGTAATATTCAATTAATTTATCCATGCCCTCTATAAATTAGACTAATGAACTTTTCCAGCCTTTCCCTTCAATTACTCTGGTCCAGCTCAACTTGACTATTTAAAATCACATCATGGAGAGTTAAAAGAGTATTTATAAGACACCTGATCCAAGCCCTTCCTTTTATACAGGAAGGAATTGAACCCCAGAGCAATGAAATGATTTGCCAGTCACTAGATGGTAAAGAGATAGCATTTGAATCCAAGTCTTCTGATTCCAAATGAATTGAATTTATGTTCTATACCTTCATTCTTCCAGCTGGTTCTAGAACTGGACACTTTTCCTGACTCTTCATTTGCTAAGTCATTTCCTTTTCCTGAAATACCCATTTTTTTCTTTTGCCAACTGAAATTCTACTCCTACAAAACTTAATCTCAAATCCTGCTTCCTCTCTAAAACCTTTGGTGATAATCATGAGATCATAGTACTTCAGAGGCTGTCTCGTCAAACTCCCTTAATATACAGATGAGGAAACTGTAAGTTAAGCTTTAGAGGTAAGATCTGAACCTAGTCTGACTCATAAAACCATTTACTTAGTTTTCTAATAGCAATCTTTGTCTCTCTCCTCTCCCCCTCTCCTTGTTATATATCAACAAGTCTTATTCTTATCAGATTATAATCTCATAGATAAATATTGACTGAATGAATAATAATGTAAAGTGCTAGATCTGCAGTCAGAGCACCTGAGTTTTGATACCTGCCACTTGTCTGCCTTTGGGCAAGTCATTTAACCTCTAGAAAATGAATGAATGAATGAATGAATGTGGGAATTAATTAAAAAGCTGCACAGGTACTTGCTGGGGATATCTTAAGAATCCTTAATTGAGGGGGGAGGCTCTATGAACTTAATTTTATTTTTGCTTACTATTTCAAAATAATTAGTTGCCTTTGATTACTACATATTTTATTTTATACATTTAAAACCAACATTCTGAGGAAGTCCATAAGTATTACCACACTGCCAAAGAGATCCATGAAACAAACAAAAAAAATTAAAGAACCTCTGGCTTATCTCTATGATCTCTTTCACCTCAAAAACTGCCATTCCATAATTTGTAGCAGCGCTTGCTGTCATTCCTCCTCCCTCTCCCTATTAGTTTGCTTTGTCAATTCAGGTCTCTAAGGCTCTGGGGAAGACTATATTTAGAGATAATTCCTACTTCTTTAAATCTTTAAAACTTATAGGAATTATCTAGTTATTTAAGGTTAATTACTTAGCTTGTTGAGGGATAATTGCTGGGGGCTATGGAGTATGTGTGGGTCTAATGCAAAAAGCAATAAAGAACAACTGAGTCTAAGGAGTCAGTTTCCAACACTGATTTTACCCCCTCCCCTTCTGAGACTCCTTTTTCACTAAACAAAGGTTAAGCCAGCCCATTCTGATTTTTTTTTTAACTTTCAGACTTCAAATTTCCAGTTTCACCACTTCATTGCTGCTTGTAAGCATCACACTCTCCAGTTGACTGGATCTTCACAGATGCCAGCTGCTACCCGATGGAAAGTTGAAAGGGAGAAGAAGAGACAGACGTTCCCCTTGGCAGCCTCTCAACCACCAATCATTTTCTTCCATCTCTGGATCTGGACTGCTAAGAACTCTAAAGCTTCTGCCTTTCAGGGACCCTGTTGGGGCTTGCAGACTTTTAAGCAAAGAGAAGAACTGACTACTCTTGAGATGTTTAACAAATAAAGACAGCCTGCATTTGTCTCCTTCTTTCTTCTGTGTCAATTACCTTGACATTCAAAACCCAAGGACAATGTGTTTCTACACCTCTTCAGAATTGGGATTTTAAGAAAGTAAATATACACATACATAAAACTCCTCACCATTCAAACTAATAAAATCTTCAAAAATCACTGCCAAGTAGCTGTTTACAGGCTGAACAAATAATTACTCTGCCACAAAGAAGAAAGTATTAATTAAAGCTATTCATTAAATCAGCCTCCTATTCTATGGGGTTTATCTATTGGAAGTGTCAGCCAGAGGTTAGAGACGGATTAACACACAACGGAGCATTTTGCCAGTGAAATCTCCTCCTTGTGGTTTGCTCTTAATAATAAAGTTGTCATTAAAAGAAAGAATTTAATGGTTTTAATTGGGTTTAATTACTTGGAAACTCCTGGAAAACAGATCAGTCTGTTAAAAAGGGGGGGGGGAATGTAAAGAAAGACAAGAAAATGAAGGTTGTGAAGAAAAAAGTCCAGAGCCACATGTTTTAACAGCAAAGTTCTGAAAGTTTCATTCTTCTGAGGTTTCGTCTATTAAAGGGAATATGAAGGCTGAAAATCACTTCCTAGCTTAGGACAGAATAAATAATGATGATTCAAAGTAACAGCAAATAGATCCCCTTGTACCTACCAAAAGATCTGCTGGCTAACACCATAGTAAATCCTTCTCTCACCACTGCTTGGCTAAAGCAGTCAAGCAGACTACAAATCTAAAAATCAGATGAGAATCAAAGGAAAAAGCTAGAGATATTTGAGGTCTTTTTCCTTTTGATGTTTTATGCAACTGACCTGTCTCCTAAATTTCCAATCCATTTCTGAAATTTCTTCCAGCTGAACTGTAAAGCATTTTACTATGACACAAATTCAGGGCAAAAATTTTTTAAAAAAGGAACTACTATTGAATATGATTTCAATGCATTAAGGTACATTTAGAGAGCAAAGGAGAAAAAAAAAGAAAATAGACCTTGGGGATGAAGGGTTTGGACTAGGTATTCTCAAAGGACCTTTCCATCTTTAACTTTCTGTATTATATATTCTAAAAGTTCATCCACTTCAAACACTGGTTAATCAAAGGTTTCTTTCCAGAAAGGTCCGTATGTAGTAAACTTCTAATTCTGAAACTGATTCTAAAACTAGTGACTTTATTAGGAAGCCAAATAAACTTTGATTTTTATTATGGCCAAGCTCTTCTATTGAGTCTACTATGACTTTAGAGTTTGCAAAGTTGTTGATTATAAATTATCTCGTTTGAGCCTCATTAGACAAAGCCCTGTGTTTCCTCTGACTATTGAGGGAACCACCATTCTCCCAATCAACCAAGCTGTCAATCCCAGCATCATCCTAAACTCTTCACTTTTGCTCTTTCCTCATATCTAATCAGTTGTCAAGTCCTTTTGATTCTACTACAACCTCTCTGACTTTCTTTCCTCTGATACCACCATGACCATAATGGCATAAGCCCTAATCATTTTGCTCCCAAACTACAATAATAGTTTTTTGGTTCATCTCCTTGTTTCACATCTCTACTCACTCTAGTCCATCCTCCTCTCAGCTGTCCTAAAGTACAGATCTGACCATATTAACTATAACTATCATTAGTCAATGTCATTTCACCCCATCTCCTTTCAGTAAACTCCAGGAATGGGCTCCCTGTTACCTCCAAAATCAAATATAAAATTTTGCTTGGCTTTTAAAGCCCTTTATAACTTTCCTACCTTCCTAGTCTTCTTACACTTAATTCTTTTCCACGTGTTCTATACTTTATGATACTTCCCTCTTTCCTGTTCCTCAAACCAAGACATTCCATTGTGCATTTTCTATATTTTCACTGGCTTTCTTTCATTCATAGAATGCTCTCCCTTTTCATCTCTGCCTCTGGTTTCCTTCAAGTTTCAGTTAAAAATTCTACTTTCTTCAAGAAGCTTTTCTTAATCTACCTTAATGCTGGCTAGTATCTTCCCCGCCAAGAAAGTCTCCAATTTATTCTGTATATTTCTCATTTAAGTTGTTTGCATGTTGTCTCCTCCTCTTGAGAACTCTGTAGCTTTTTCTTTGTAGCTCTAATATTTAACTCCTGCCTGGTTCTTTGGAGGCACTTAAGAAATGCTTGTTGATTTGATTTAACTTTGTGAGATGTTACTATTTTCATTTTACAAATAAGGAAACTGAGATTCAGTTAATAATTATCAGAGGCAGCACTTAAATCTGGGCTTTCCTGATCTCAAGTCTAGCAATCTATACACCATGCTCTACTGTCCGACATGTTCTTGGAAGTTTTTCGAAAGAAAACAAAAAACAACAATAAACTAATGATTTTTGTTCATGGTTAGGAAATGAGGCATTTGGTGTCAAGTCATCCCTCAGTGTCATTTAAGATTAGAGAGAACTATTTTAAAAACATTTTGAGATAGTACATCCTGGTGACAAGGATTAATGAGAGTTCTAGAGCTGCCCCAAAGCTGAAATACAAAGACAGAGCAGAATAGAAACAAAAATACTGTCCTCTTCTACAACAGAGGAAACATTCTCCTATTAAATGGATTCCGGAGCTTAAAAGGATCTAGTGGGATACTCTGGCAATCTGTTTGCCATGTGCCTTCTTGCTGTACTTTCCCCACATTTCCTGCATCTTGCTCTAGGAATCACCACTCAATCAAAATTGCCCTGGAAACTGTAACGAACAAGCCAATCAGCATCCTACGGGCTCCTTCTTACACTCTCCCCATAAAGGGCCACCACTTCCCCTATATATGAGAGTTCCCTGAAGGCAAGGACTGTTTTGTCTTTGCATGCAGTAAACAATAAGTTTCTACTTATTGTCAATAGTCAGAGATAAATTTAGGCTTGACATCAGAAAAGCTTGCTAACAATCATTATCGTCCCAAAGTAGTATGGGCTACCTCGGGATGTGGTATGTTCTCCCTCCTTGGATGCCTTCAAGAAGAGGTTGGATGTTTATTATGTTATAATGGAGACCTCTTTTGGATAGGGGTTGGACTAGATATTTGTTAGGTCTCTTTCAGCTCTAAATTCTGCAATTCTATGATGGTGTTTCCATAGCAAGGGCTTTATGCAGATGAAAACAAATCCTATTATTAATGTAGAGGCTTTAGATATGAAGATTAAAAAGTTACATAAATCATTGCTATTAAGAAGTTTCCATTTCATTCTATGGACACTGGGCTCTTCATCAGGAGCAGCAGCACCCAGAATTTCCTGTGTGCTTTCCATGTATAGGTTATGATGTTTGATGTTAGTGATACAAATATATGGTGTCTCTGTCCTTGAAGGACTTCCACTCTAGTTTAGAAATTAGCTAGTACAAAGCAATGCACACTATGTGCCAAATTAATGGCATAATAATGATGATATGGGGATAAGGTTTAGACTTGTGATTTCACTGATACAAGAAATTCCCTGATAAGGAACTCTCTACCAATGCAAGTTGGTCTCCTTTGCACAACTTATAGTCTTAGAGGGTTGCCTGGAACACTGAGGGGTTATGTGACTTGTCTAGGGTCACACAGTTTATATGAGTCAGAGATGGGATAAGGATCCAGATCTTTCTGGCTTGAAGGACAGATCTATCCATTATGTCATGTTGCCTTTTAAATGAAGATGATGATGCTCAAGTATAAAAAATATTTTTACACAAAATATAAAATATATTTTTAAATAGAAAAGAGTAATAGTAGGCTAGTGACTTGTGCTAGGATTATTTCTACTTGAATTCCACAGAAAAAGATGAGAAGATAATCAATAATAATCTGATATTTCTAAAATGCTTTAGGTTGCAAAATACTTTCCAAACATTATTTTATTGGAATTTCACAAAAAACCACCATGATTGTAAGTACTTGCAGGTATTAATATTCCCATGTGATAGATAAAGAAACTGACTCTAAGCTATTAAGGAATTGCTTATTGGCACACATAGGAAGCAGAGGGCAGGATCTGATGAACCCAGGCTTTCCAGACTAAGTCTAGCATTTTATCCATTTTATTTCTATGATTTTCAATTTGCACTTGAGAAATTTGGAAGAAGAAAGGATCGCTGAATTTTGCAGCAATCAGAGGAAGATTGAATGGGCATTAAAAGAAATAATGAAAAAAAGAATAGAGGACAATCCAAGTGTGGGGAATGGTGAGATCAAAGATATGATGATTGAAATAGGAATGGTGTATTTGGAGACTGAATAGATCAGTGATATGGAAACACTGGGTTCATTATCAAGGAGGGGATAAATCTAAAATAAGAACAATACATTGGGGGACAGACTAAATGACCCTGGATTCTAGGACAAGAGATTTGGCTTTTTTTGGAAGATGTCTCATAAAATGTACAATCTAGATAGTAGGGCTAACTACTAGAGATAGGAAGACTAGTAAAGAAATTATTACAAGTCTAAGCACAAGGTAATAAAGAACTAGAATAGAATAGGATATAAAGGGAGGGATGAATTGGAAATGTTGTGGCATTCCAGCATTATAGATCAAGGACAAGATCTTGTTCAATCAAAATTTGTGCCATTTATGCAATTTTAGCAATTAAGCTGAGCTTACAGTTAGCTTACCTGATTAGGGTCCAGATTAGGAAGAAATGGAACTTCAGTTTACCAATTGAGGAAATTTCCTGATGAGGAAACTGAGACCCTGAGAGCCTTACTCAAGGCTACACCAGACAGGTAGTATTAATCTTGGTTCTGGAAAAATGTTCAGTGTTTCTTTTCCTACTATACCAGATGAGGAAAGAAGAACTGTTTCTTTCTCAAAGATACTTTTAGGATGATATCTTACTTTAAGGTCAAACCCCAGATGTTTTCAGACAATACATTTATTAGTTAGATTTCTACTATTTTCACTGTGATTCCAGCCTAGAAACAAGGGACAGATAAGAGAAGCTCCTTGAAGCTCTCTGACTTTGCAATGAAAATGGGATGAAAATCCTTAAGTCAGATAGGAAATGCCAGGGGGGACAAAACATTTCCACTGTCAACATCAGACCCTAAAGCAGATCTGTTCCCATCCTCCTGCCATTAAGTAGGCAGACTGTGATACTATAACCACCCAATCTTCATGGGAATTCAAAATATCTTTGGGCAAAACCAAGAAATCTATTGTTCAAAAATAACTACCGTAAAAAAAAGTACAGGCAGGGAATGAGGGGGAGTGATAGGATGAGTGACAGCTTCTAAACCTGCTATTTAGGTACAACGGGGAATTATTTCAATTATTTAGGTATGCAAGTTGTAGGAGTTGATTTTTTTTAAATGATCATCATTATGACTGGCAAGCCCTATATTTACAGAACACAAAAGGGCTCCCAGCTCTACTAAAGGGCCAATTTGTTGCAGGGTTTTGATGGGAGATTAAAATCACTTTTATTAATCTTTAGAGGCCTTTTGACATTAATTGAAAGGTACAGAGTGGAAGAAAAACTTGGCAGAGGAAAACTAGGGTTCCAATTGGAATTTGTTAAATTAGTGAAAGGATAATTAGTAGTAATCTGGAGTTTTAGGATTACTCCCACCCCCAATCTACTGCAATAAGAAATTCTGCAGTTTCTTAAATGAGGTTTATCTCCCCTTTCCAAAAGAAAAGGGACAGGAGAAACCTGCCCTGAAAACAATAAAATGTCAAGGAGGGAACTCTGCCCCTTCTGCCCCAAACTGAAAGGGCTTCAGAGATGCTCTTTAAGCAAACTTTTAATGTACACCTGATGTGATGATCCAAAAACCATTTCCAAAATTTATTTTATGTTGGGAATAATCCTTTAATACTCCTAAATGCCAGGCATATATGCTCTGCTAGGAGAGCTCTTGGCTCACCTCAGCTCTACTAAAAGAGATTAAACCTATAAAGCTTCCCCATAGTATCTCTTCAGCCTACATGGGAGCCTTTAAGGTCTAGTCTCAGTTTTTTTTTTTGGCAAATTTCTCTTCTCCCTACCCCTGCAAGAAAAAAAAAAACCAATAAAAAATGACAAATACAGATGTCTACTTTCTGAACACTCACTGGAGATAATTAAACGATCAGCCTTATTAACCATGTTCTCCCTTCATTCCCACAAGAAAATAAGCATTGATACAAGGACCCGATTAAAAGATCCTTTCTTTTATTAAGGAAGCAGACAAACACTTTTATTTAGGCCAAATGAGAGAGTATGAGAAAAGTTTAAGTCCCAGGTTTAACCCCCAGTGGGTAAAAAAAAATCTCCAACTTCCTCAGAAAATCCTTTCCAAATTGTATTCATCTTGACTTAATCCACATCTACTGAGTGAATTAGGCTGTATTTATTTTGAAAATCTATTTTATAGAGTTCCAAGGACTCTGTTTTCCTTAGGAAGGGCTCATTCTACATTTCAGAGCTGGATGCCGCAAGAAGGTCTCAGACCAGGCCTCTGAAGGCCTTTAAAGTCCCAAGGTGCCCAGCACACATGACTAACAAAATGTAAATAAACACAGCTGAGCCAGGAAGAAATTGGAAGGTTTTCTCATTAAAGAAATAAAATAAACAGATGTCCTTAAGCACTTTGGCTCGTGTGTGTCAAAGGAATGGAAAACTCTTAGATGTCTGAATGGCAGGAATGATATAGAGCCACATCTCAGGCTGAAAAAGGGGGGAAAAGGGTCTGTGGCACTTTGAATTAACTAATAGTCCTCAAGGGAGCGCACTTGTGATTTGAACCTTAGCAACTTCTACAAATAGTTTTTAACTGCGAGGTAATAAAACGGGGTTTTATTCCTTCTCAGTTTGTAAAGTAGTAAAGGACAGGCTAAGCCATTAGGAGCATGAATCACCAATGGACCTGATTGAATCCTGATGGCATGTTTTTGGGTACTGGATTAAGGAATCAGAGGAGGACTTGGGTAATACATCCATCAGGCAATGGGGAAAGGAATGCAGTGGGGCAGAGGCAGCTAACTCAGAAGCTTAGCAAAGGTGTAGCCAAGTTCTCTATGACCAGAACCTCTTGCATCTGAATTTGCAGGCACAGCTCCTTAAAAAAAGGCAAATTAGGCAAATTTTACAAACCAAATCCAGTTTTTTTATTATACAGCTTGAGCAGTGACTGGCCCTGTTCCATTCTTGTAACAACCATAGAACCAAAGAAATGAAGGTGTAAATTTAGACTTGGGAGTACCTGATTCTTTTCTACAAAGGAACTAGCCAATGAGTTGGAAAACTTACTGGGTCAGCAAGGCTGTGGAATGGGTTTATTATATGTAAGAACTTTCTTTGGACTCAGCTTCCTCATCTATAAAATGAAGGGGTTGGACTGGGCACAGTGGATGATGTAAACAATGCTTTGTATACAGGAGGTGCTTAATCAGTGTTTATTGGATGACTAAAACAATGTATAAAAAAAGGCCATACTTTGGAGAAACCGTCTAGTTTGAGAGAAAGCCACATATAAAGAATGGTAGCAATATGGCAGCCAGTGTTAAGAGCTGGATAAGTAGTCCAGACAATAAGAGATATAGAAATTCATGGGAGGGGGAGATCACTGTTGAAATTGAAGGAAATGTAAGATTTAGATATACACCAAAAAATGGAGAAAACACTCTAGCTGAGAGACTGACCTATGTAAAGGTGGAAAATGAAAGCTGGGTGATGGGATCAATGAACAGACCAGTCCAATTAAAGGACATGGCTTGTACAAGGGAAGAAAAAAAGGAATCAAGAGTAAAGAAACCAAAAGATGAGTAGATGATAGAAAACTAGGATAATTCTAAAATATTTCTTTGCTAATGGAAAAAAAATCGTAGTGTGAAGGCATGACTCAAAATTCATTTATGTTTGACTCAAATAATAAAAGAATTCCCCCTAAAGGATGAACAGTTCTAATAGTTTTTTCTGTAAATGGAGCACCCATAACAGTTTCATGCATAAGGTAGTTGTTCCATATGGAAAAGGCATTTATATTAACAAAGATAACATTTCTTTTGTGAACAATAAATTATTTTTGCCAGAATAAGTTTTGAGAATGTATTTCTGTCACATGTAATTCACAAAAATAGGAAAATCAAGAGCTGACTGAAGAGAAAAAAGAAGTGATAAATAACTCACTGCCCATATAATGAAATTTTTATTGAAATTGCATATAAAGTCCACTTTGTTGGATCAACCTCCTTGAAAGGGGAAGAGCTACTCTTCATTTCTCAAAAGTTTTAAGAGCGTAGTGGTTGTGGTAGTACTAATGGTAGTTGCTATCTGTGGCCTTGGGAAGAAAAACAAGACATCAGACAAATCTCTCTCCCAAAACGGGACTGGACCATGATACCCCCGGACCATCTTTTCACTTTTGGCACAACGGCCTTCACATGCAAGTATAGAAAGCCTCCATTCCTATAGCTATTGATTACTAAGTTTTTCTCCAACTTCCTTTTGAAAAGCCATTATGCTCTCTTTGAACCCATACTAACCCATGATGTCTCAGAACTCCTCTCCTCTTTGTCCTTCCATTCAAGTGTCTCCCCTATTTTTATATATTGCCTTTCCTTACTAAAACTTAACTTCCTGAAGACAAGTACTATCTTTCTTCTTTTACTTGATTTGTATTCCTAAGGACTTAACACATTGCCTTGCATACTGTAAGTGCTTAATAATTGCTTTATCTCTCTATTAGCAATACCCATGAACTTCCAGGAAGGGAATGTATAAACCAATTCTGAGATTAGCCAAATTGGGTTCCAGATCAACTGGTTGATCTTAATTGGTTAGAAAGGTCTGACCTATTGGGGAAAATTAAACAAACAAACAAATTGGGGGCTGGCAATTGGGAAATGTAACTTTGGGTCTTATGTATACCACTGACTGGAAGTACTAACTGACATAAATGGAAAGATTTGGAACTCAGGTTTTAAATCCTGACTTTACTTTGCTTTAAAGCATGATCTAAGACAGACTACTTAACTCTTTGGGCCTCAGTTTCCCCATCAGTGAATACAAAAGCAGTCCTCTAAAATCTAGTTCTAAACCTAAAATACTAGGACAAACTCCCTTTTCCTGTATCACCTATGGTACCTTATTGTCAGTTATAAATTGAGAATAACAAAATTTTAGATCTAGAAGGGCTTTTAGAGATTATCTAATTTAATCTTCCTATCCTACAGATAAAAAGTGAAGTTATTTGTTTAAACACTTGGCAGAGGGCAGATAATGATCCAGGTATGATTCCCAAATTCATATGTGAAAAACTTTACTTTGAGGAGAGGAAGATTTAATGCTAGAAGAAAAAACACTCAAATGCCTCCTTTTTACTAACCTGACCTTTACTCTCCCTCAAAGACATGAAGTAGGTCAAGTGAAGAAATTAAATGGTAATTTTCTAACAAAAGTGGAATTTGGGGAATGGGTTCCAATTAAACCTTCTGGGTTTTGCTATCACGTCTCAACACCAGAAAGGCAACTATTCTCACATTCTAAGGTGCTATCTACTTAGTATGCCTTCTCCATTCTCAGCCTCCAACTCTGTGAGAAATTCTCAGAATGCCATTAACAGTCACTGCTGTTCAAATTTTCATCTTTGTAAGATTCCCAAATACAGCATCTGATTTTTCTATTACCTTTCCCATGAATCTCCTGATTGCCAGAAATGTTCATTGACCTTTTCCTTATGATCCTGGAACATGGTCATTTTTTTTTGAAGATAACATCTTATATTTGGAAATCATCTTTCAATATGGCATGTGGTATACTGGAAAATAGAACTGGGCCAGGAGTCAAGGGCTCAGGAATCTTGTTCTGGCTATGCCACTAATTTATGTGACCTTTCTCAGAGTGACTTCTCTTGGACTCTGTTTTCCCTTTTATAAAAGGAGTGGGTTAGACTCGACTAGAAGTGTCTAACACAGGGCTCAAAGGCTACATATATAGCCTACAACTTCTGACTGTGGCCTGAATGAGATTAAAATATAATCAAGAAATATTTAACAAAATAAATAAAAATAATAAAACCTAATTACACTTTAAAGCCAAGTCAATATATGGCCAACAGTGACCCTTAAGTATGGACTAATGGTCTCCATCTGAGTCTGACATCACTGGACTAAATGATCTTACTGTTTCAGTATTTTATGAATCTATAGTTTAAGCAATATTGGGTAATATTGCCTTGCTAGTTTATGTTTTAAATTTATTATCTGTCAACTTATTTTTTTTAATAGAAGTACTTTGTTTCATCCCAACATTTAAAAAATTTGTTTTGCTTCCTAATTGATTTTCAAGAAGTCAGATTTACATCTAGTCTTATCTTTAAGATTTTCTTTGCTCTAGGAAGATATATAATATCTTAGTAGGGAAGAAGTAGGAAGAAACCATTTTTTTTGGTTAAAGGTTTGGAAATGCTTAAATAACCCAAGCACATACAGAAAGGCATTTAACAACAGCAGAAATTTTTTAAAAAGCAGAAAATTCAATATGCAGTGAATGAAAAATATCAAAAGCCACACCAATATCTAAAGTATTAAAAAAAAAAGCATGGAAAAATGCCAATTATTTGAAATCTTCAATAGATACACAAATTAATTCCCCACAAAAAAATAGAAAAACGTATATCCAGTTGATTGGCCCTCCCGGAGACATTTCCAAATATCTTTGGAATATTTGGCCTTAAACTAGACTCCTTTGGGAAGAAATATTTGGGGACACAGATTAATATAGTTCTGCCTAAGAGTCAATTATAAAATTAGGGAGAAAACACATACTTTCAATAGATATCAGGTAATACTTTTAATTTTGATTGTTTCTCTATAAAAAGGGGAGGACAGAATCCCTCCCTCTTCCCCATAGGACTGCCCTTCTTTCTGCTGGTAGAATCAGGCAGTTACTACCCCTAACCCTTTTCACAGATGACTTGCATACATTTAACAGAGCTTATTATTTACTAGTTAGAGGATATCCCAGATAGCCAAATCATAACTAGTACTGGTCAAGTAGGGCTTTGCCCCAGAGTACTGATATGGAAGCTGGGGCAGAATCCTCTCTGTGGCAGTGCCTGTCCTCAAGTTTTGCCTCAGAATCCTACTTAGGACCATGTTGTCCTGTGGCATAATTGTCTTGGAAGGGTAGAGGCAGATGAATATTTTGGTACTCAAAATAATCCTATGAAGGAAGTAAAACAATTACTATTCACATTTTACTGACAAAGAAATAGCCACTGGAGGGGTTCATCGTGAGGTTGAATGACCTCAGGGATATTACAGATTAGATTCTTGTTCAAGTACAATTAGGTGATCTCTGAGGGTCTTTCCACCTAATATTTAAAGGCCTCAGAAGGTTAAACAATTTGTCCAAGATCTCAAAGCTACTAATTAATCAAGCTCCCAGCTCAGTTTTTCTTTCCATGAAGCATGTCTCTTTTTGTCTCAGATGTGACAGCAATCTAGCTAGAGTCAGGAAACTTTCATGAGAACCAAAGCTCTGGAAAATGTTCAGCTCAATTTTAATTAGGCATTAGAGGAAATTTTTCTTATAAAAAACGTGAATCCAGGCAATCAATGTCAGGCTAAAATGGTTTCCAAATTGTTGGTTTGCGTTGTGAAAATGTGAACAATTTTTTGAAAAGGCAGTGGTTTCTCTCAAGCTGGCATGCTAAGTGACAGGATGGACATCTCACATTGCCTGTATCAATCCTGGAATGCTTCTCCCAGGAGGAATTCAAATTGCTATCTTGCCAAGACATGTTTATTCTTCAAAGTTTATGTAGCTCAGTTTCTCCATAAAGCCTCTTTACCACTATAACCATGAGATCTACCAGTTCTATAAGCTAAGAGCCTTGGTTTTGGAGATAGCAACCTGTATTTGCGATCCAATTCTCTTACTTAATAATAATTTCCCCATTTGACCCTGGGCAATTAAGTTCCTTCCTCTGACTCAGTCTTTTTCTTTGAAAAATGGGAATAACACCACAGAGCTATTGTGTATGGATAGTAACAAAAATTTTGAGTTATTATTATTATTATTATTATTAGTAGTACTTCTAGCATTCATTATATAGTATGTGAAATTCTTTTATACTTTTATACTGTCAAAATTAGATTAAATTCAACTTTAAGCCCTTAATGGGCAAGGACCATATCTCAGAGTATTCTATCTTTCCCTGTTCTCCCTCTCAACTCTATCCAACCCTTGCTGCCCAAAAGAATGACTGAGACAAGTAGTCTACATTTCTATAACATTTAACTGTACTTTCTTCACAATAACTCTGTGAAGTAAAGGAGGTAATGATTCTCATTTTGCAGATGGGGAAATTAAGGTTCAGACAGTTAAGATGATTTATCCAACCTCACCCTACTTAAATAAGTGGTAGAGCTAAGAACTCCATGGTCATTACACTTCCCACTGATACCACTTGGTTCTTTGTGTTATGAGGCAGCTAAAGGACACAGTGGACAAAGCACTGAATATGGAGTTAGGAAGACCTGAATTCAAATTCAGCCTTAGACACTTGTTAGCTGTGTGACTCTGGGTAAGTCTGCTTGCTTCATACTCAGTTGTAAAATGGGGATATTAATAATACCTCAATCTCTCAGAGTTGGTGTAAATATCAAATTAGATAATTATAAAATGTTTAGCACAATGTCTAGTATATACTGAGTGCTTAATAAATGGTTTCTTCTTTTCTTCCACTGTCCAAAGTCACTCTAACAAGAATGGTGAGGTGGAGAGAGAGCCTAAGCTCCCATTCTGTGGACCAAATCCTCAGCCAGGACAATAGGCTCCCAAAGATTTTCTCTATAGTAAATACTCTGCCTCTTCAATCTCAAGAGGATCCTGAAGAACAGGTTTTGGAAGTTGTCTGGAGGAGCACAAGATTTCAGCAGAGACCCAAAGAGGCTTGGCTTTCCCTAAGTATACTCTAAAATTTTCCTGCTGAGAGATGAGGGGAAGAGATTCTTCTCTTTTCATTTTCTCTCTCCAAGACCCTTCCTACTCCCACCCTATGTTTTGGTGAAAATGAGGATCTCCAAACTCATTAAGTATTAGGGGAGAAGTTTTGTTGATATGAAAACTCAGCTGAGGAATTTTTTTTTGTCGCCATAGGAATGGGGAAAAATTCTCTGGAAAATATATCTGTCCTAACAGGCTTTTCTGGGGACTTAGTCTTCAATATCCTGTTTTAATCTCTCAACAACTTAGCTGATTGCCTACCATGTTCCTCAAGGATGCTGGGCAGCAATAGACTCTTTAAAGGTAGCACCACTGGTACTTAGGAGTTTTCTTGGCAAAGATGCTGGAATGGTTTACCATTTCCTTCTCTAGCTCATTTTACAGATGAGGAAACTAAGGTAAACAGAGCTAAGTGATTTGAGCTAAGTGATTTGCCCAGGGTCTCATAAATAAGTGTCTGAAGTCAGACTGAATTCATGAAGATGAGTCTTTCCACTTCCAAGCCTAGCATTCTATCCACTGTGCTACCTAGCTGCCTGTAACGTATAGCAGGTGCCTAAATCTTTCACTAGGTGATTGATGCTGATATGTAAGACCATTCTACAGTGCCCAAAGAAATCACAGGATGTCACGAAGATCTTAGAGAGAGATCATCTGATTCTATAGGGAATCTTAGCAAATTTTTTCTAATGCCTATTCTGCATCAATCCTATTGCAATTTAATACAATACACCCCAAATTTTTAGAACACTTTTATATAGAATCACTTATAAAATACATTTTGTAAATATTATGCCCCACCAGCAGAAATGATAGGAAATCTCAAAAATAGAGAGGTTGGAGATACACACACACACACATAACTGGCTTTGGAGTCAGGCAGACCAAATTCCACTTTTAACATATATTGACTATATGACCTAGGTAACTCACCTATTTCTCAGTGTCCTAGATAACTCACTGAGACTATTCAGATACAGAGCACTGTAAAGCTCTACTAGGGGAGAGTATTTTCTCACTGACAGCTCCTTATCAGTGAGATCACAGGACTTGAATCCTTCCCACAGCTTTGATGCTCCCATCTATTTCAACTATCAATCAGGAAACATTTATTAAGTGCCCATTATGTTCCAAGCACTGTTATACAAAAAGAGTCAAAAGGCATACTCTCCCCCAAAAGATCTTATAATCTAATGGATAACAATAGATGGTAACCTCAATAAAATCTAGTTGCACTTGGAGGCAACCTGGATGTGCTCTAAAAACAAAACAAAACAAACCCCAAACAAATGGAATTTAGGAGACTAGAATCCTAACCCCCACTTTGTCATTTGCTAGCCACTTTGTGCTGGTTAGTCACATCCCTTCCTAGGCTTCAGTTTCCTTCTCTGTAAAACTGGATGATCTCTAATGGGTCCTCTCTAGTTTTAAAATCCAGTGATTTTATGAACTGTGCTCCTTCTAACAACAGTTAACTTGGTGAATCAGAAATAAGATTTGTAGACTTGTCTATCCCATCTCCTTGGACTGAACTGTCCTTGACACTAGGCCTGGGCCAGCAACAGTTATCTTAACTTTTGTCTCTTCCCTGGACTTTGATGACTTTGGAGGAGAGTGTGAGGCTGATAATTGAGCTCTATCTCAATTAAATTCAATTCACGCGCAAGTTAAGATATCACAAGCATCAGCAACAACAACAATAAAGTTCTAGACTAAGCTGCCTCCAAGTAGAAGACAAATCCTTTATCCAGGTTTGTGTTTACATCTCAGAATCTGATATTGTTTCAAGATTCTGTAGCTACCTCAGCAGGCAGGGTCACTGGCTGAGTTCACTGACCATATTATGTGGACATGTGGTAGATCGAGTAGTCAAGATTCAAAGTAGGTCACAGCTAAGATTCCAAACAGACCACGAATTCACAGCCCAGGGATCTGGGAAATCCCCAAGGGGAGATCCATGACCACAGAGTGTCAGAAATAGATTCACAAGCACTTTTGGCCAGGAGAGCCACAAAATGACCCCAAGGCCGACTCTTCATCTTGCAGAAAAAGCTAATGAGGGAGTGGAAAGAAGAGTCTCATAATGGGAAAGAGCCAAAGATGGATCCAAGAATATCTTATAGTTCTCCCTCAAGGACTCAACTTTTTTTCAGTTCTTCATTACTTGTCCCTTCAGCACGTACATTCAATCAATCAAACAGCAAGCACTGATTGCCCTTAAGGGGCTTACAGTCCAGTTTGAGAAATGAAGAGAAAGACTACTAATGTTGCAAGGCAGCCTATGATTAATGGCCAAATGTGCTATAAAGATAGGAGTTTGGAGAAGGGAGAGGTTGCTGTGGGCAGGAATAAATGGGGAAGGATTCATGGAGGAGGTGGGACTGAGCTAGATTGTTCAGGGAAGACACTGGATATCCAGAGCACATTGAGTAGAACTTACTATATTTTTCCCCCCTGAGAATAGGGATTGTTTCATTTTTGTAGCTGTTACACCAATGCCTGACTCATAGTAGGTATTTAACAAAGGCTTGATGATTGATTCTTTTCATAAGAGTTCATAAGAAGCCTGGTCTGAGTTCATCTAGTTTAAGCCTTCATTAAGGGAACAGGGGTAACTAGTAGTTTAGTAGATAGAAGGCTGGGCCTGGAATCAGGAGGATCTGGAATCAGGAGGACCTGAGTTCAAATTCAAATTCAAATACTAGTTTGTGATCCAGGGCAAGTCACTTAAGTCAGTTTGCTTCAGTTTCCTTATCTGTGTAATGAACTGGAGAAGGAAACGACAAACCATTCCAATATCTTTGCCAAGGCAATGCAAATCAAAGAATCAAAAGTGACTGATTCAACAATGTAAACAACAACAACAAGGGAATGAAGGTCCACTGACTTGCCAAAGGTCACTCAGTGATTTAGTGGCAAAGTTAGGACTAGAAACTAGGTCTCCTGGCCCCTAGATTCCAGTGATCTTTTCCATTATACTGTTTTCTACAGTTGGCACATGGACTGTCCATCTGCTGCAGAATGTTTCGAGTCCATTGTTTTCAGCCAAGTTAGATTCTCACCTGAACAGACTACAGTTCAGAAGTGAGTACTGGATTTCTAGGAGGCACTGCTAGACATATTAACAGAATTCCATCTCAGCAACAGATTTCTACACCACCAACACCATTTTTATATCCTTTACAACATAATGGCAGACAATAAATCTATCTTGCTAATTATACATCCAGCTTGTTAGGACCCTCGTAAAACATGTCCAGCTGCAAAAGCTATGAGATGATGTCAAATCATATTCCTGTTCTCTAAACAGAAACAGGATTATTTTCCAGTTTCTGATGAAGCTACGGTGTTCTAACCCATATGTGGAAACAGCTGCCAAACAGGTCACCCACCTCTAATGAGACGATAACAGCATTGTCTTTCCCTTATTCCCTCCCACCTATTAAGAATACAGATGTTTCTTCAGCCAGTATTCCATTTAAATAAAATCTATGGAACTAACTAAAAGAACTTGTCAAGGTAAGGTTTCTTAACAGCCATATATATTTTGCATCATTACATCTATTTCTATGTTTTCCTGGGTATTCATTTGTTTTTAAGGTGTTCACCCAGATTTCTAATTTGATGTTTCTCTAGAATGAGTTGTGGATAAAGCATCTGTAAAACTGTCATTAAGATATTGGGCAGCCAACAATGTTTCCCTCTTCTTTCAAAAAAAATATAGAAGAAAAGGAAGCTCATTTGTCTGAGATTCTTTAGGTAAACAATAGCCAGTATGTTACATTATTTCAAGCTAGGATAATCCCTTTTTGGCCACAAAGTTACCCTATTTTTCCTTGGAGAAAGACAGTTAAAGAATAACAGTGCTATGTCCTATGGAGCAATAGTTGAACGACACACAAACTTTTAAAGAAAAGGAGATGGAGACAATAGGAAAGCAAACTAATTTGATTTTCATATGTTAGAGGAAAATTCCAGAGGAGTTTTTAAAGAATTTGGTCTGACCAGAATAGACAGCATCTGTCTGAGAAGCTGCCATATTAACTGCCCCCACAGTTCTCAATGCAATTTGGCTGGACAAACATTAATGTTAAAAAAGATGAACAGGCTTACCTTTCCATACCGAGATGCAAAAGTTCCCGTGAGTAAGGAGTGAAAAATAATTATTGTCTCATCCAAGTCCCACACGAACACACGCTGTGATGAAAGAAATTAAGCAAATGGAGACAAATTGGCTCACATCTTCAAGTTTATGGGAATTCATTCTAGTGGAGGTGGGGAGGAGGAGGCATAGAGGAACTTATTGAGTTACCAATAAGTAACATAACATTTAAGGCACACAGATCATGTATCTAGTCTGAAATACCCCACCTAAATACATATATATTTCAAAACATCAACAGGTCAGTGAGTCACAATTGTTAACCTTTAGTTCTCCATGCTATCAATCATATGTCTGTGCCCCTGTTTTCCTGATATGCACAGAAAAGTCCGCAAGAAGAGGCACCTACTACAACAATAAATTACCAGAAAGAACTGCAGAATAAAGTCAGGTCCTTATATATTCAGAAGATAAAAAATGGTACCTGTTCTAAACTTTTTGGAAATCGGTATTTTGGGTTTCTTTTTTAATTGCTGTTTTGACATTTCCTTTGTATGAATAGTGTGGTATCCAGAGGATTGAAAAAAGAAGTCACACTTAGATTTTATAGGATTAGGACTTAGACCCATGGATGGAGTTAGAAGGGATCTTAGAAATTACTCAGTTAAATACCCTCATTTTCCAGATAAGAAAAACTGAGATCTAATGAGAGGAAGTTGATTTGCTCAAGGGGGCATGCAGCAAGTTAGTGGCAGAACTGGGACTCAGAACTTAGGTTTCCTAGTCTTTGAATCTGAAGGATCATAAATTTCCTTTGATGTCTGGTAAAAGAAGCAGTCAAGCTCAAACTGATAGTAATGTGAATTTCAGATTATTAAAAAAATAAAACTCTAATCATCAATTTATATTTAGTAGAGACTGGATTCACACACAGTGGAGAGTACATGAGACTTAGAGTTCAAGAAACTGGGTTTGAATATGGAATCAACTGTTTCATTACCTGTGTGATCTGGAAGTAGTCACTTCCCACTTTTAGGTCTTAGTTCTCTCATCAGTAAGATATATAAGTAAAATATAAATGTTCTATGAGATTTCTTCCAAATCTAATATTCTATGTTTCTCATATTTTTCTCTCTTTCAAATCTTTTTCATCCAACACCTTTTCTTCCTTTATGTAATTTCTTTCCTGAGAGCAATTGTCATTATTTCTTCTAAACAGGAAAGGAATGATAAGAATAGCTAAAGAAATGTAAAATAGGTAAATTCTCTTTAGCTTTAATACACAGAATTAAAATACTATCCCTTTCTATTTGTTTGTTCTTATTGGGTTTTCAAAAGTTCCACTCAGAAAGGGATCATTACTCAAGGCTGCAAAGTTGATCAATACCATATTATAATCTCTCCTTTTCTTTTTTCCTCTCTCTTGATCAAAGAATCTGTTATCCTACTCACCTTGTCCCACAAAAGTGGGATGCAGTAGGAGAGATATTGCCATCATAAGTCCAATGTCCTAAGCTACTACACAATAATAATAATAATGTAATGGAACTTCATAGCATGAACTGAGACTCAGTCAATATTGTTTGTAGAAACCAATAAAAAAGGCACATTTGAATGAGACAATAGTTATCCTCACAAAAGTAACATAAATAGAACCTAGATTGATGGATTTTCTAAACTACTCTTTGTAATTGTGGACTTTAGTACTTATCTTTAGCCATCACCATCTCCCTTTCTCCCATTACATCAACTGTCACATTGAAAGTTGACATTTCTGACAAGTGTTCTTATCCAAATATGCCACATGGTAGAAAATATCAGCATATGGCCAATAATCCCTGAGATAGTTTATGTATTTGAGAATACATCTTAAAATAATAACAGTGACAGAAATATAAGAGATATTAAGTGAGCTCTACTCCAATCTTCTTCATTTAGGCAAGTGAATAATTAAACCATCCAGGAAAGAGATTTTTCTACTTTATTTTTGAACATCTCCAGCCTGAGAGATAACAATCTCCATTGTTTATCCTTTTTAAAATATCTAACATTAAGTTTTTCTTTTTGTTAAACTGAAATATCTCCTTTTTAAAATCATAAATCCATTTCCTTTTCACTTTGTCCCTCATGGATGCTGCAATTATCTAGTCTTTCTTGTTGACAACCTCCATGTGTCTGAAATTGATCAACCATGAACCATGGTTTGATTTGAACCATGAACAAAATCTAAGTCTATTAGTGCCATAAAATAGTATAGTCCCCTAGCAATGCCTCCTGATTGGATTCACTAATTCAGGGAGAATGATCTTGTGTTACCTCAATTTCATTATCCACTGTAGGGGAGGGGTCATTACTTCGTTTTGATCGGCCACGAAGCTTTCCATCAGAGCCCCGATGTTGCCTGTCTGTGTCTCCATCTTTTGCTGGTGTTGAAGGTCCATTGTGTGTACTGTACTCGAGTACTGCAAGAAAAGAGAGGTCAAGTCAAGAGCTTGGCCATTAATTTTATCTCACAGAACTACTTACACGAAGAATATAAACTGTGAAAAAATGTCCCTGGGAGTACAGGAATAGCTTCTTGAAGACTGACTTTCCCAGAATTTTCCCCAAAGGTCTTCTTTTCTTTTCTATTGCCAACTGTTTATCCAAAACTGAATCTGTATATCTCTCTAGATTTTATTGGGTCTCATGAAATAATCCCAGTTCTGCTACTTATCCCCTTTGTGACCTTGGGCAAGTTCTTTCTGGGTTTTACTTATGAAATGAAGAGGTTGAAAGCCTGATGATCCCTATAGTACCTTCTAATAACAAACCTTAGGATATTTGAGCTGAGTCACTTTGCTCACATAAAGTTGAATGGAAGAACATAATTAGATCTTTGTGACTAAAGTTTTCTGTCTTCCATATATCCATCTTGTTTCATTTTACTTTTATATATAATTACTTAATGGGAACAGAAATACCAATAAGAACCAGGCCCCTGATTTTGTTAGTATATGAAATTCCAAGAGGGAAAACTTCCTCTCTCAATAGTGGCCCCTTTCTCTGCAACTGAGAGTCTTGCAGAGCTGCATAGACCACTAAAAAGTTAAGTAACTAGTCCAGAATCACACAGCTAGTATGTGTCAGAGGTGGCATTTGAAGCTGAATCCTCCAGGTTTCAAGTCTGGCTATTTTAGATATTAAAACATCATATCATCTTAAATGAATTAAGGGAAGTAACATTTTTTTCAGCATTTGGTCCAATGATTTGTTCAGAAAGGGTTTGGGAGAGCAGTATATTCAAATTCATGGAGATATTTCTAGTAGGGATGTGACAGTAAGCAAGAGAGAAAGGAAAAAAAAACTCTTTTAGAAGAAACTTTACAGTTTGACTGCAGAATGCATTCCCTGCTGCAAAAGGCTGTTCCTTTATTTATCCTGCTAAGTGGAAGCCCCTATCTAATGCTAGGTATTCAGGGTATAAGGATTGGAGGGTTTTTTTTTAAGTGTACATACATAGGTACATACCCACATACATTTCTATCATATTCATTTAAAATTATTTATTTTAGCATTAAAATTAATTTATTTTAAAATTGAATTACAAATGTTCTCTCTCCTTCCAGTCCCTCCCCCACTCATTGAGAAGGTAAGCAATATGATACCTATTACACATGTGAAAATATGCAAAACATTTCTATTATTACCCATATTTTTTTTAAAAAGCAAGAAAAATAAAAACAAAGTGAAAAAATACTTTAATCTGCATTCAGAATTTATCAGTTCCCTTTCTGGAGGTGGAGGACATTTTTCATCATAAGTCCTTTGGAATTTCTGTGGATCATTTAATTGATCAGAGTGGCTAAGTATAAAGATTGCCTCAAAACAGACCTTGTTTATTATAATCTTATAATTTAATGGGCAGCAGCGAGAGTGCTTAGCATATTAAGTATCTAAGTACCATGCAGCTGTGCTAGAGATACAGAGACAAAAATGAAGGCATTCTGGTCCTCAGAGAGCATAGTTTTCTGGTAGAAGGGCCCTCTACCTAATTTTTTTGTAAAAGGAATCCCTTTCACAGTCCAGTGACAATGGGCCCCTGTCAAAGAAGAATACTTTTACTCAATTCAAGAAAATGATAAATTTTAGTTACAGACTTATGAAAATAAAGATTTTTTCCCCCTCAATCAAATTGATGGATTCTTTGAAACTTATGCATGGACCCAAGTTAGCGCACCCCTATCAGGAAGACATACATATATGAGAATGACAAGGCAATCTGAGGTAGGAAAGAATACTAACTCCTAGGGGATGAACAAAAAAAAGAAGGAAAGGCTTCACAGATGAGCTAGTAGGAGCTAGTCTGAAGGAAGTTGAAGGTTCTAAGAGTCAGTTGAGAAGGAATGCATTTCCAGGCAAGAGAGATAGGGTATATAAATGGGAGAGGGAATGCCCAGTTCATGAACAACTTAGTAGGCCAGTTTGGCTACAACACGAAAGCAAGTAATATAAATTAAATCTAGAAAGTCAATTTTTTTCTAGTGGTGACAAAGTATTTATTTTATGACAAGTACTGTTTTTCATCAGTTTACTTTTTTTTTAAATGACATTCTCCTGTCACCTATTTGTCCAAAAGTTTTACATATTCACAATAATTACTGTACATGTTTCTCATACCAAAATCATTTTTGCTGCAGCATATATACAATATCTTGCATCGAGACAGCACAGAAATCAAGTTAAAAAGCATTTCAGGGACTAAATTTCATTACACAAAATGAGTATTAAAATTGTAATTGTCAACTTCTTCTGTTATCCACACACAAAGACTTTTTTTTCCTCTAGCGCTGATTTTTTTTTTTTTTTTACCTGAGAAAGCCAGAATTTAAAATCCCAGAGTGAATAGTTTGTAATTTATGCTAGAGGGAGCCATAGAAAGTTTTTGTGACTGGGGAGGAACATAGTCAGATTTTTTTTTTTGGAGAAAGATAATTTTGGCATTTTGTGGAGGACAGATGGAGAATGGGGAAGATTGAAATTAGAGAGACCAATTAGGAAACTATTGTAACAGTTCAGGTGAAAGGTAATAAGGCATTGAAATAAAACCATGCAAGTAAAAGGGGAGGTGTATGAGTCAGTTCAAGTTTTAACCATTGCTTCTCTAGATCTGTCCCACTGCCACACCCTTAGAACTTCTGGGCTTTTCTATCCACTGAATTACTGACTTTATGTATTGCCTCTCCCAATTAAAGTCTGAGCTCCTTGAGAGCAAGGGCTGTCTAGCCTTTTCTTTTGTGGCACTAGCACTTGGGCATTCATTCATTCTTCCCATCTGTAATCTTTCAATCATATGCTTGAATAAACTTCTTAAGAAGCTTCTTTCTAAAATCTTTCTTTCAGTTCACTAACTTTTGAATAGCAATCTAAGTTCCTTAGCTTGACATGTACAATTAATCTTTCTTAACCTTGTATTAGTCTATTTTCCAGATTTCTCTTACAGTAATTCCCTTTATATACTCTTTCTCTGGTCATTCTAGATTACTAGCTGTCCCTCATCCATGTCCCACATTTTCTATGCTAATATATTTGCTCACATCATTATCTCTAGAAATTTTTGTTTTCTTTCTCCTTCCTTTTAACCCACCCTCACCAAATTTCACCTGCTGAAAATTCTTCCAAACCTTGATAAACATCTATCCTTCCATGAAGCCTTCTCTGATGATTTCTTTAAAATGAGAACATATCAGAAGGTCTTTTCCTTTCTCTGAGCCTGACCTTCCACATATCTCTTGATTTGTATCTTAAGTATTTATACACTATTTTCTATTACAGCATGCATGTGTGAGTATGTGTGTATGTGTGTTGATGTGTATGTGTCTTTTCTCCATATTAGATTAACTAAAAGATTTCTAAGGCAGTGACTATTTAATTTTTGCTCTGCTGTCCTTATATTGTACCTACCTTCCTTCTTTCCTTCATTTTTTTTTTTTTTTTTTTTTGCTGAGGCAACTGGGATTAAGTGAGTTGTCCAGGGTCACACAGCTAGGAAATGTTAAATGTCTGATATCAGATTTCAACTCAGGTCCTCCTGACTTCAGGACTGGTGCTCTATCCACTGCACCACCTAGTTGCCCCTTATACTGTACTTTTCACATGGTAGATATTTAATAAATGTTTGTTGAATTGAAACAAGAAAATCCTTCAACTCCTTTTAGAGATTTTGTGATCATACTTTTTAAAAAAACCCCAAATATTAGTTTTGAGTAATGTCAGATGTTCAGGTTTTGTACTCTAAATCAGCAGACCATCCAATTGAAGTATGCTGCAATCAGCTGCAAATTGTGTGGTATTTTATATAAATGTTATCACATGCCAATGAAAACTACAGTGGGGAGGGGAAGAATAACATCTGAATATCGTATTCGACCAATAAAAGGAGGATAATGATCTGTCAGTAATGCTATAAACCATTTGCGTCTTCAGAACTTCGAAACTAACCACTCAAGGAGATTCTGGATAATTTTAAAAGTACTGGAGCTTTTTATGAGAAATTTCTAAGAGACACTAACTCTCTGTGTATATGTGTGTTTTAAAATAGACAGACAAGAGGGCTGAAGAAATAATAAGAAAGCTCAGCTATAAATGACTTAATTATCCATGCCATTAGATTTTATGTACATTTGTTAGATGCACAGTAAAAGCCATCCCAACCACTTATCTTGGTGTCACACAATCATAGAAAAATGGGAAACAGAGGAAGACAATTCCAAAAAATTCATCAAAGGAACATATTGTTCTTTTCTGTTATGTTGGAAGTCATTCCCAGTTAAGCCACATTCTTATGTGCCTTTATCATCAAGGCCTGAGGTTTATATATTATTGGATTGGGAATAGAATGCTAACTGATGATTGTTCTCTTCCTTTACATTCGTTGACACATTAATTTTCTCATTGATTTCCTAGTCTTTTTTTCTCTCTGAAAAAATATTTTTTGGAGATACTAAAATATAAAAAATTGAGTACCAGTGAAAATCCAGCTTTCTTGAACTATGAAATGAAAATGAGGAAAAGGACCATCTTTGAACATTTGAAATATAGAGACCTGGACCAACAGTTAAAAACTTCTGGACTCAAGATCTAACTCTGCTACTGCCTAACTGAGTGACCTTAGGTAAACAAACCAGCTCCATTAAGCCTCAGTACATTTGGGATGGTGATAATATTTGTTCTGCTAATCTTGGACTACTGTGAGGATGAAATAAAAGTACATGTGAAAGAACTTTGTAAACTTTAAAATACAGAATAAATGTAAGGAATATTATTCTGATTAAAAGATATATAAATACACAACTCTATTATTAATATTTTTTTTGACCACAGGCAAACTATTACTTTATTCTACTGTTCCAGGCTCTAAACCTCATTAAGAAATAGAACTCATGAATGAGTCAATTTATGTAGTATTCAAGGGAACTCATAAACTATTGGTTCTCTCATTATATCTGAAAGATGAAATCACCCTTGCTGGTGGTAAAAGTAGAAGATGAAATCAATTTTCCAAAGCCACTAAGAATTCTACTCAGGAAGGAAGCAGATATTAGAGGTGATCCACATTACCAATCCATCAATTTGTTAAGGGAATATTAAGGACCTGCCTTCATACCTGATGTTGTGGGATACAAAACAAATAATGGGGATGGTGGTGCAAGAGAGGGAGAACATCATTGTCCTCAAGGGGCTTATCAGCTTATGGAGCTAAAGAATATAAGATGGCGCCTAATCAAAAGGTTGTGAGATTATACTGTCTAAACTAAAAGACGCTGGGAGTTCAAAGAAGGAATGAACTGAACATAGTTATATTAGTGGTGTAGATAATAGTGCTTCAGAAAATTGTGGAAGAACTCTGAAGGTTATAGAAAGACTGGCAATCAAAAATTCCTCACAATATTTTTTAAAAATAAAGCTTTTAAGCCACCAAAAGCACATGATTTTAGCAACCATCAATATTTCATTAAAGAGATGCTACTTTTAAGGGACTTTACTCCTTATATGAGAGAGAAAAGATATGATTTCAAAAAAACTTAATTACATATGGGAGCTCAGCATTTAAAACAATAAACTATAAATATTTCAAAATACTGTTTAGAGAAAAAGAGAATAGTTGGGGAAATATTAATTACTCATGGAAAAGTTGAGTTAATATAATAAAACAATGACACTTTCTAAATTAATTCAATTATTCAGTATCTTTCCTCTTACTACATACTCTAGCATTCCTTCATTCTTGTGCCAGGTGATCTCATACCTAAGGCTTTCCTTTCTCTTTCACTATCACTTCCCTACATCTCTGCCTATTGAAACCCTACTTATACTTCAAAGCTCAGCTTAACTAACAACCTCCTCCAGGAAGACTCCTGATTCTCTCAGTCAATGACAATAATAGACATTTATATTTATATAATGCTTTAATACTTGCAAAGTGCTTTTCTCCTAAGAACTCTATGAAGTAGGCAGTACTGAACTGAAATGAGATAATGTAAGTAAAAGCCTTGCAAACTTTTAAGCACTTACTATGTATTATTGTTATTTGTATGTCAGTTCTTAAAGGGCAATTGTTTCATCTTATTTATCTTTGTACCCCTTCCCTGACGCATCGCCCCCCCCCCCAATCCATGGAGTAGAATATAAGCCATATAGTAGGTGTTGATATAAATTTATTTTATTACATACCTTCATACTTGATCCTCTTAGAAATTCTATGAGGATTTGTAGGAAATATAGGAAGTTTATTTGATGAATGAGTAAATGCTAAGGGAAATAGGAATGGAGAAAAAATGGCAAACCACTGTAGTGTCTTTGCCAAGAAAACCCCATGGACAGTATTGGCTTGCTAATTGTTCAGAGGGTCAAGAAGATTTGGACATGCCTGAATGACTGAACAACAACAAAAGAAAAAGAGAATCGAGATGTTTTCGTTTTTAAATTAAAATAAAATCTGGAATCTAAATTCTCATTTCAGCTCTATGCATTGAGGGCAGGCTCTGTATCTTTCATTTGCTGTGTGCCAAGAACAGTGCCATGAACAGCTACAATGGTCTACTAAATACCCATGAGAATAGCTTGGTGTAATGGGTACAGCACTTGGGTTCAGGAAAACTTGGTTTCAAATCTCATCAGACTCCACCAGTGTGACCCTGGGCTAAATGACTTCACTTCCCCATTTCCTTGTCTGTAAAATAAAGGGGCTGATCATGATAATCTCTAAGATCCCTTCCAGATTTCAATCTATGAGTCTGTCAACTCTACTCTTCCTTTTCATGATACAGTATACTTACCAGAAAGTGACTCTGAGCTCTGACTGGTAACATTGTGTGAAGACTCCTGAAGTGCATATGTGGATGTGGAAAGAGGTGAAGGACTGATGCTGTTGGCAGACACATATGGAGAGTTGTAGGAAGAGCTGTAATACTGGGAGTATTGGCTCTGAGTAAAGCCTGGGTAGGATGGATATTCCTTAGAAAACATAAAAAGACAAAGGTAGGAAATAAAACATCATTTCTTACCCTCCCATTACCCTTCCATTTCAGCCATGATTTGGGGTCTAGAGAATGAGAAGAGTCACAAAATTGCATAGTTGGAACTAAATTTGATGTTTACTTTGTACAGACTCTATGCAAATAATGAATACTCCATGTGAATCATGAGCTGGTCATACAACATCCCTGATAAGTGGTAACCAGACCCGCTTCTGCTTGAAGGAAGAAGGCTCTAGAATGTACTATCCCATAAGGCAAATTCATTTTACTTTTCAAGGCTCTAGGTTTAAAAAAAAATCAGAGATTTAGGAGGGAAAGATTTACTGAGGAACTATCAGGACATAATGGAATACAGCAAATGAATGATTGCTTTTTGTTTAATTATATATTTGATTTACACTTGAAAACCTAAATTGAAGCAAAAAAATACATGAGCAAAGCTAGTGTTAGGAGTGGGAGTAGGCACTGATGTTTGTTGTAGTTATGAAAAATTTTAAAACTATCTTTAGTTACAACAGCAGTGCTCACTAATCTCCATACTCTCTTTGTGGGTGTTAATATAATACCCTTGAACACATCTCTAACAAGAGAGATAGGACATATTCTCCCATATTATTTCATGTGGTTCTCCACAATTGGAATTTCATGAAGAATACTGCTTATGTTATTCATCATTTTTTGTTATGTTTTGCCAAAGGATTTATGTAATTAAAATCCCCCACATTATTTATTTATAACATCCTTTTCTTTTCAAATTTTGAGTTCCAAATTTTATCCCTTCCTATCATCCTTCTCCTTTTAATTGAGAAGGCAAGCAAAATGATATTAATTATACATGTAAAATCATGCAAAACATTTCGATATTAGCCATATTGTAAAGAAAGAAAAAAGGGGAAAAAAAGCAAGAAAATCATACTTTTATTTCCATTCAGAGTTCATTAATTCTCTTGCTAGAGATGCATAGTATTTTTTCATGAGTTCTTCGGAATTGAATTGAAACATTGTATTAATCAGAATAGTCAAGTCTTTCCCAGTTGAAGGTCATTACAACATTGCTATTACTCTGCACAAAGATCTCCTAGTTCTTTTCACTTCACTTTGCATCAGTTCATATAGCTCTTGCTATGCTTTTTAATCTATTTAATTTAAATTTTCTTTTTCTTATGACCTAGAAACCACCTCCTTGTAATTGTAAAATTATAAATTTAAATTTAGAATTGTAAAATTACAAAAATACAATCCTTGTAAAAAACCCAGTGATTTCAGTTCTGTTCTCTAAAGCTAAATGAAATAAGTTTGACCAAAAATGTCAATGATATGCCTTAATATACTAAGAGCCATCTCCTTCCCTTGCAACAAAACCTTCTCTTCTCTGGGCTAACCATCACTAGTTCCTATAGACACTTTTTATATGGTATGCTTCTTTGTTCTCCCACTATCTTAGCTGTCTTTTCTTTATTGATCCTACTAAAATACTGTGTTCAGTCAATCTCAATGAAATTGAATCATCTCAATTAGTGAACTGATAAGGAAAAACTTACTCTCAGTAAAAGACTAGTACTGTTGTTTGTGGAATGTAGTATAAACAGTCAGAGGCAACAGCACAATATAAATAGGAAAGACAAGACTGTTCCTTTTGGAGTTGGATTGGTGGACTTAGGTTCAAATATTTAATACTATGTGGCTTTGGTAGTCTCCTGATTTCATTCATAAAACTGAGGGGATTGTACTAGTGGGCCTTCAAGATCTCTGGTTCAATATCTTATGAGATGAAGTTGCTAATGTGGGATGGCTTTGTTTTTTCTTTGTTTCAAGGAAAATGACTATTGTCAACAAACTTAAAAATAGTAAAATATTGTTGATGGGACCAGAGTTTAGAGCGACAGAACATATAAAGCAATTTTCAGAGATAGCTTTTACTTCCCTTTAATTTTAGAGCAAAAGGCCTTTAGAGATCTTTTGGTTCAATTTCCCAGACTGATAGATTAGGAAACTAAGAATCAGAAAGAAAAAAAAATTTGCTTGTTCCTTTAATATTATGTCCAGCTATGGGTTTGGTAGTCTTTGAAACCTCATTTACAGATGGCAAACACACTTCAATCCTTTTATAACATTCTGGGGATACCTATTTGGGAAGTGGGAAATGTCCACTCTTTGCCAGGCACTGTGCTAAATGCTTTACACATATTATCTTGTTTGATTTTCACAATAACCCTAAAAGCAATAATCCTATTATTGTCTCCAATTTACAGTTGAGGAAACTGAGGCAAACAGAAGTTAAATAAATTGTCCGTGGTCAAAAGCTACTAAGTGTCAGGTCTTCCTAACTTCAGTCCCAAAACTCTATCCAATGTACCCTATAGCCTCCTCAGCTAGAGTGTTACTCAATGCAGGGAGGGCTAACACTTGATAATGCAGCCAAAGCCATTTATTATTAGGATTTAATTGGATTCATCAAGTGTGTTTAATAATGGAAAGAATGCTAACTTGGAGTCAGGAGACCTAGATTTGAATCTCATCATTGACATTTATTAGCTTTGTTATAATTTCTGATAAGTTATAATTTCTCAGTTTCAGCTTCTTCATCTGTCAAATGGGGATTACCTGTCTTAGCCAAAGAGAAATAACTTTGCTAAACAAGGTTTATTACAAGGATAATTTGTAAAGTGCCACACAAAATGAGAGTGAGGATTGTGATAATATTTCTAGCATTAAGCTCTAACCCAAATCATAGCCAAATCCAAGCAAAAATAAAAAGAGCATATGAAAAAATTATTTAAGACTGTACCAGTAGTTTGCCCAAATGCTGATTTTAAGCTAATATTTTGCTTTAATAAGGAAAAAGATGCCCCCTCCAATCTATCACTAATGGCTCTGTACCTGATGCATGGTTCCAAATCCTGCTGAGTTGGTTAAGCCATTTGCCCCTTGATAAATCCCTGAGGCACCTGCAGAAAGGAAAAAGATATACACTGATATTAGATTTCTTATCCTGTGGGAGAAGGAATAGGAGATAGGGACAAGAAGAACTCATCACATTAAGTGATGGGCAATAATCAGGTAGCCAGTGTAGACTTTTGGGGCATGTGGGTTTTGAAATGTTACTGCTTTTTGTAGAGTTAGTTCTGATTTCTGCCTATAAAATGAAAGGCAATAAATCACCCAAGCAAGGGGCCTACTTATAACACAAGGACTAGGATAGGACAATATATCACGTATTGAAAGGCATTTTAAAAACAACCATTAAGCCCAGTCAAAATAAAAGCCCATAAGAGAACTGAGAAAAAGCAGATCCAGCCTCAGCTGGGAAACAAGGCACCCGGCCAGTCAGCTTTTTATTCTATTTTTTTAAGGTAATTTCAAGATTTTTGCAACTTCCCCCTAGATGTGTAGTTATGTGCATAAAAATTGGAAATTCTGGCATATTAACATCTGAAATGACAGCAACTGAGGGAGTTAGATGAAATATAAGATGATTCACAGGAAAATATTAAGACCTAAATTGTAATCTATGCTCTACCATGAACTTATTATGTGACCTTGGGCAAACTATATTCTCCTTCCTGAACAGTTAATCAACTGTTAATACTTCAGTGGACATTCATAATTGAAGAATATCCACAGGAAGGTTATTAAGATAGTGAAAGTTAAAAGAACTAGGAATGTTTAACCTAGAGAAGAGAAGATATGTGTATGAGGGGAGGAAAGGTCATGATATTTGTCTTTAAAAGGGCTGTCATATGGAAGAGATTAGACTTGTTTTGTGAGGTTAGGAAAAACTTCCTAACCTAGTTATCAAAGAGTAGAATGTATTGCTTTGAGAAGTAGCGGATCCTTTATCATTTAAGGTCTTTAAGTAGAGAGTAAGTAAGTGCTCACTTGTGAGAAGATTAGCTTCTTGAGGGCAAGAAAAGTTCCTTTTTTTTTTTTTTTTAAAATCTTTGGGTACCCATTACCTAGAAATACCTGGCCATAGTAAGTAATTTTATTTTTACTTACATAGTAAGTAATCTATTCATCTCATAAATTCTTTTTAGCGGCTCCTCTAGATCAAAAAAATTCATGAGTACCAGTGATGATGCCTTCCTCTCATTCTCCTAAAATACCCGATTTCTCCTCTCCTTTTCTATTTCCTGGATGATGCTTTTTAAAATTATTTTTTTCTATTTTCAAACTTTTTTTTTCCAGTTTCTCCTACTAGAAAAAAAAAACCCAAAATCCTTGTAATGGTATGTACGGTGAAGCAGTACAAATTTCCATATTGGCCATGTCCAAAAATATATCTCATTCTACATATTAGCTTATCACCTTTGCCAGTTAGACAGATAGCATTCTTTATTATCAGTTCTCTATAATCATGACTAATTATTGTGGTAAATCTTTCAAAATTGTGATTTTTAAAAAAATAATGTTATCTACATTACCACAACTTATTCAGTCATTCCAACTGATGAGCATCTACTCTTTTTCAGTTATTTGTGACCACAAAAAGAGCTGCTACAAACATTTTTTTTTTTGCACATTGTAGGTCCTTTCCCTCCTTTATGATTTTCTTGGGATATAGACTCAGCAATGGCACTGCTGGGTCAAAGGGTATGCACAGTTTTATAACCTTTTGGACATAGTTTCAAATTGCTCTCCAGAATGGTTGGATTATTTCACACCACCAACAATGTATCAATGTCCCAGTTTTCCCACATCCCCTCCAACATTTATCATTATCTTTTCCTGTCATCTTAGCCAATCTGAGAGGTGTGAGATAGTACCTCAGAATTATTTTAATTTGCATTTCTCTAATTAACAGTGATTTTCCTGTCTGTGGTTGTCAAAAGGCTAACTTTACAAATCCCAGACAAGTATTTATTAGATACTTGTTGTGTCCCCTTGCCACATGTAAGATACAAAATAAGCAAATTATCCTTGTCCTTTGGAAATCTATAATCTCAAATGAATATTTGTTTTGTTCAGTTGTGTTCAATTCAGTTCATGATCCCATGGGAGGTTTTCTTGGCCAAGATACTAAAGTGATTTCCCATTTCCTTTTCCAGCTCATTTTACAGATGAGGAAATGATGCAAGTAGGGTTAAGTGACTTGCCCAGTCACACAACCAGTAAGTTTCTGAGGTCAGACTTAAACTCATAAAGATGATCCTTCTGATTCCAAACCAGGCATTCTATTCACTGAATAGCTTACCTGAACAAATATTTACTGATATGAAATTATAAGATACTCATAGAATATAAATTAGAAATCATCACATATAACCCTCTCATTTTATAGATGGAGAAACTAAGACAAAGAGAAGGTAAAGATCTTGTCTCAGGTCACATGGGGAATCAGTGAGAAAGACAGTATCGCAACACAATTCTCTTTATTCCCATCCTTGGGTCTTTTCAATGTCACTATTATTATTTTAATCATTATCAGATCAGTAGGATTCCCGCTAACCTTTCCTATCAGGAAGGATATGGCCAAAAGATTTAAAAAATGTGGTAAGAAGGTACCTATATTTCTTGGCAAGTATCTGATGGTGGCTGCACATCCCATTCAAGTCAGAAGATTCTTCAGGAATAGAAGCTCCATCCACAGGTAATCTTCCTAGGGCTCAAACAGGAGCCCTGAACATGACACTGACTCCTCTCCTACTTCCTGGAATGAGCACTTCAAGTTGGGGGACAACCCACAGAATTCTTCCATTGTAACAAAGCATGCTGGGGGACCATACTACACTCTGTGGGTTGCCCAGGCATGTTGGCTAGAAGGAATGTGCCAGTCCCTTCAGTTCAAAGTTGGCTGGCTCTAGCCTAGTCACTATGGAAACTAGTTGCCCCCCCCTCCGCCTTTTTTTTTTTTTTTTTTTTGACAAAGCAGCGATCTTCCCATCTTGTTTCCTTGGGTCAGGGACCCAAAGAGAAGAGATGCAGATATGAACATGCCTTATCTGTTTCAATGACTCTTTCTGTCCTTTACTAGATTCATTTTCTTTCTAAAAGAAAGAAAAGGACCAGCTCTATTTAGAGCTGCTTAGCCAGGGTTTAGAAACAAATAATCCTCAGTGTCTTCACTTGGTATCCTTTCTCCAAAGTATCCTCTTGTTTGTTTTTATTTTAAGATGCTGGATTAGTTGGGGAATGGACAGCTGAACAAACTTCAGTTAGCCAAGTGCAGTCACAAAACACATGCAGTGAGAAATATATCTCGTGCCAAAGACAAACAAGGGGGTGGGGACAGAGGAGACAACCCCAGAACTAATTTGCCACCACATGTGGCCTTTTAAGCATTTTTTTTGAAAGAGGTCAGTCCACTGCTTTGAGGACTCTTCTGAATACCAAATACTGGCAACCCTCTTTATCTCCATCTATGTTTCTATCCCCCTTATGATGGGCAGAGTACACAAAAGGGGCTGGAGATTCTGAGGGCTGGTATTAAAGAAACCAATTCCTCAGATCCTAAAAACAAACAAAAATCACACTCTGGGTCCCAACAGACTGAATGACAGAAACTCAATTGCTGATTGATCCTCAGCTTTCTTATTTATAAAATAAGGAGACAAGACAAGACAGTCTCTCAGGATCCTTCTATTGTCATTAATTTATATTCTAAGGTATTTCCTTGCAGTTAGAAAATTCTATGATGAATTCACAGACTTCCTCTTTGAATACCGATTAGAAAAGTAAAGTTTAAAGCTTTGGGCAATTTAAGATCTTGTTCTCTCTCACAGATCTTGCTCTCGCCTTCTGCCTCCATCATTTGCTCTATGAGGCCTGGTTTAGAGCTACACAAGTGTCAAAGCTTCCTTGAAATACCAGAATTGTACTTGTAGTTGGGTAAACATTTCTTGCCCCTTCAAGTTCTATCTCCTTTTTTGTTCCTTCTAAATCTGTTTTCCCTTTGTATGCAATTTAGCAATCTAATACTATACAGGTTGGATAGAATCCTGAAGAAGTCTTTTCTAAACAGAGGGAAAAATAATAGAGCCCCATTGCTTACAGGCAAATACTAACAACTTTCTGAGAACACATACGGCTCTTGTATACTGATGCTGAAAACAATACGGATGGGAATTTTCGATCCTTCTACCCTGTCAGTTTGAAAAGATCCATCATCTTTTATTAAAGCTGTCAGGAGGGGGCCGGGGTCCCCCGGGGGGACACTCTATGTGTAAATTGGGAAGAGAACATGTTTATTGCGCCGATTCTTGCACATGATACTATGTCTTCCTGTTTTCCAAACGATTAGAGATAATTACATAAAAGACGAAGAACCTGCAATATTGGAATGAACTCACAGTGAACTTTGTACCAGCTGTGTAATCATAGAGGGCAACTTCACAGTCTCCTAGCAAATTCAAGACCAGATTCTACATGGTGGATTAAATAGCTCAAAAAATATCTATATTAAAAAAAAAAAAAGAGCAAATGAGCAGGCAAGCTTTAAGGAGGTAACTTTCCTTTCCGGGAAACTTGGCTTTAAAAGTTTCTTGCAACAGAATGTGCCCCAATTCTCTGCCAGGGTTATATGACTTGGTTTCTTTTTTTCCCTGTTTTTTCTTCACTTTGTAAATACTTAAGAGAAGGTGGCTGAGTCAGGGATTAGGAGGGGAGGCAAAGGAAAGAAGTGTTTATTAATCCTCTGGATTCATGCCTCCCTTGAATACAGGGTAACTGCCGTATTCAGTCTTTGTGGCCAGCCTTTCCCCTTTCCAAAAAGTATAATATAGTAGCAGTAAGCATGAAACATTTTGGGACACTTTCCAGAGGCCTGGAAGCTAAGTGGTGTAGTAGATAGAGAGCTAGACCTTAAAAAAAATCAAGAAGACCTGAGTTCAAATCTAGTCTCAGACACTTATTAGCTGTATGATGCTGAACAAGTCTCCTCAACTATTATTGGGGGATAATAATAGCACTACTCCACAGGATATCTAGGATCAAATGAGATAATATTTGTAAAAGTACTTAGTGCAGTTCTGGCACATAGTAGATGCTTAATAAATGCTTATTCAATTCCTCTTTCCCTTCCTCTATCCAATCCAATTATCCTGACCTATGTCTTGCCACTGGATCCAGAAGACTCTAGAGAGGAAGGCTGATGAATTTGCTCAGCCCTTCCTCATTTAAATCCAATTCACTTACAAGCCACCTTCCTGATATCATTGGTCCTCTGTGAGAAGGAAGGATGGACAACAACATGTGAGTAACAGCAATTGCCTCACTGGGGACCCAATTGGCCAATTTCAGTTGGGCAATACTGTTCCCTCCCTCTTTTCCTTCCTTCATCCACATGGGGAAGCATAACCTTACTTATGGATGCTCTGCCAAAAAGAATATAAATTTCTTGAAATAGCACTCTAAAAAACCAGACTTTGATAAAGCCCGTTGGGATTCAAATGGAGCTTCCTGACCATGCCTTAAACCTAAATCACTCTGACTCTTGTTGATTGGGGCAATAATAAACAGGTCACAGTCAAAGGCTCAGTTGGTTACTGTTTGGATTTTGTAGGCTCAGAGAGAATGTAAATAACAATTTTTTTCCTGTTCTGACCAGAAACCCTGAAGCACATCTTCCCTTCCAAGATTGATCCCCCCCCCTTTTCTTGAGTAGGTAAAAGAGGCCATTTTTTTTCTCATTTCTTACCCCTCGAATCACTGAATGGGTGTTGCTTCAAACAAACCGAGACCTGGGAAAGATCTTAGCTTAAAAAGGCCAAGGTCTCTCATTGTCAGGAGCCATCTGCAGTCATCTTGACCTATGTTTACCACTGGACCCCAATGACTCCGGAGGAGAGAGTGAGGCTGATGACTTTGCACAGTTGTGCCTCACTTAAATCCAATCCATGAGTATGTCAAGACAGTACCTTCCTGATATCATTGGTCCTCTTTGAGAACAACAACAACAGCTTCCATCAAAACCCAAACTGGCCTTTACTAGTACAATTGAAACTTCTGATGAACACAACTTCACAAAGTAGAATGGAAAACATTTAAACTCCTTTTGATTATATGTGTTTAACAGAGGGAGAGAAGTTTCACAGGTAATCTGAAAGAGAAGATACTTTTAAAATCATCTGTTTGGCTTTGGAATGACTTACATCAATTTTTCTCATTCATTCCATAAACAATTACAATAATAATAATAACAATTGACATTTATGCACTGCTTTGTCATTTACAAAATGATCTCTGAACAACTACTCTTCAAGGGAGGAAAGCTATATGTATTGTTCTTTTAACGCTGCAGATGAGTTAACTGAGGTAAATTAAGATAAATTACTTTCCAGGTTTGACATGGAAGCAAAGTCAGGATTAAAAACTCAGGTCTTTAAACTTCAAATTCAGCAATCTTTTGATTATACTCCAGCACAATTATTTACAGTCTTGGGCTCACAGTAGACATACAACAAACAATTACTGGTTGATTTTGCTTGAGTTTATAATATTCAAATGATTTGAGGATAGCAATATAATTCAATGCAATAAACATTTATTAGTGTCAGGAACTAGGCTAAAATGCTGGAGATTGAACTAAGAGAAAGCAACAAATCCTGTCTTCAAGGAACTTACAACAATACACAAAAGAAAGCTATAACAGTGAATATGTTGTAGCTGACAGATGGAAGGAGAAAGGTCTTCTAGCATTGTAATAGATTTCATAGAATTTTTCCTATCTGGGAGAGAACTGAGAGGGTATTTAGACCAATGCACTCATTCAACAGACTTCGAAACCAAAGTGCAGACAGGAGAACTGACTTTGTCTAAGGTCATAGGATGACTTGAACAGCTAAATGGCACAGCTAAGAGTACCCAGACTCAGGAAAACCTGAATTCAAATCTGTCCTTAGACACTTACTAGATGTGTGATTCCGGGCAAGTCAGTTAACTCTCTTTGTCTCAGTTTCCTCAAATGGTCAAATGATCTGGAGAAGGAAATAGCAAACCACTTCCGTGCGTTGGTCAAGAACTCCCCAAATGGATCACCAACAAACATGACTGAAAGGACTCAACAACAAATGACATAGGGCCTTAGCAGAGGTAGGACTAGAATTCAAGTATGCTAATTGCCAGTTCAGTGACCTTTCCATTATATTGTGATGTCTTTTTTGAACAATCTTTTTTGGAAATCTTCTTCATTTAGAATGCTTTCTTTTCATCTTACTCTTATTGTGATAATCAAGATTTATCGTAGTAAATATGTAGATAGGCAGAATAATTATTTTGGTGGAGAGAATACAGGAGAACTGGGCTCAAAGTCCATCTCAGACATTTGCCCTCATGGCAAATTACCAAAATTTGGGAGCACCAGCTTCCTCATCTGACCCAGAGGTAGTGAGAAAAAGAATAGGAAAAAACTTGACAATTATACACATGGGAGTTATTATTACTCCCCAGTTTCATGAAGGATGTGATGAACAGAGAAGGTAAGTGAATTATACAGGGACATGAAGCAAAGCAACAAAGAAAACTCCTTATCACCATCCTAAGCCTCAGCCTTGAGATGCTCATAGAGCTGTACTATAAGCATATCACTAACCATGTGATGTGGCAGTGCTTTTGGGAGGGCTGTGCTACCTAGTTTGCCTCAGACGCCTGCTTCTAACATCAGAAACACAAAATAAGTCTCCCAAATCTTCTCCATAGACAAGCCTGGGAGACATCTGCCTTTAATCACATCAACTGCTAAATGTCATGACAGCCTCATTCACAGGTAGCTTAATGAATATTTGATTGGTAATAAAACAATCTGAATGCTAGGAAAAGCCATTTCAGATACACTGGACTATATAAACCTTGTTCTGCCACGCAGGGTCACAGGCATACCATATTCTACATGTACATACCCAGATGAATAGTCACATACACAATGGAGACCAAGAACAGAGAGTCTGGGTCCCTCTTCGGTATGGGATGCCCTTCCAGTCATGTCCCTCCTATATAAGACCAGGCTGAGGAATATTCACATACTCTTTACTCCTCTCTCCCACTTCTGGTTTTTCCTTCTATGGCTCTCACTCACTTGTGTCTCACTGCATGTATCTGGATCAATTAGTCCATAGCCTGGTTGCAGTTATTTGACAGGTTCTCAGTTCATTCTCTCTCCTTTCTCAAAAAGTTATTAGCACCTGGATCACAGGCTTCTTCTCCACCTCAATCCCAATCACATCCCTACTTGTGAATTTCTAAACGCACATACATATACACATACAAACACAACACAACACACGCACATATATACATAAACACATTTATTTTCTCAAACCCTCGGCCTTTTAATTTCTCTGTCCCTTTGATTCCCATGGCTTGCACTTTGCCTCTATCTTATTTGTCCACATGGATAATCACACTTTTGATGGAGGAAGGAAGCAAAGGAAGAAAGAATGGGAGAGGACATCTAGAGGCTTTGAGATATCGAGTAGGGGAGGAGAGGGAGGCATCAAGAGAGCCTCTATTTTCCCAGCAGAAGTAGTCGGGGCCTCTTTTGAGCCCAGAATGTTAGAGGCTTGAGTAGAAAAGAGAAAGTCTGAAACATCTATTGAGTGGAGTTTAACTGAAAGTCAGAGAAGCATAAGAGGATTACTGTGTATCAGTGAAAGTCTGGGTAACATGATGAAAATACATATACATCAATTTCCAGTAGACTCAGTCAGTCTGGTTAAGTGATTTCTCCTCAGTGCTCAGTGACTTGTAAATGGGAGCAGACAGGGTAGCTGCTTACATTGGTACATTTTCAACTTGTGTTTTTGCCTCTCTTATAAAGGTCTGAAATTCCTTCCTCTGAACAAACCTCCTAAATGTCATCTCTCTTTCTTCTTTACTTCTCTTAAACCTATTCTTACCCCTCACTCTACTTGCTACTCACTCCCCCGTAAATCAATCAACAAGTATTTATAAAGGCCTACTATGTGCTAAGTACAAACATATCGAAGGATCCAAATTCAGAGAATAAAACAATCCCAACTCAGAAAGGCTTATATTTTAATAGAGGACTAGAGTGTGTGGATGTATATGTGTACATGCACATCATGCATGTATGCACACATATAAAATATAAAAATGTGTACATTACACATATGTATATAAATGTATGTAAATAAAATTAATAAAAACACACAAAGTGAATAAATGAAAAGTAATTGAGGTGGGAGGGCACTAGCAATTGGGAGGAAATCAAAAAAGAATTCATTGAGAAGACAGTGCCTAGAATATATCTAAAAGGAAAAGAAGGACTTTATAAGGGGGAAGGAACAAGGGGGTACATTCCAGGTATGGAGAACAATCAGTTCAAAGTCTCTTTCTCTCTCCACACACATAAATACACACGTACATATGCACACACACATGCATACACACATATGTATGTGTATACACACACACACACACACACTCTCTCTCTCTCTCTCTCTCTCAGTCCATTTTCCATACTCTAGGTTTACTTTTTTCCATTTGTAGTCTTGACCCCAAGGTGTCACTTTAATAAAATACTGGCATGTTGAAGTAAATAGAGCTGGCTTTGAAATCAGGAAAATTTGTATTCAAGTCTGACAAATACTGACACTACATCACTTGACCTTTTGATATCTTAGGCTATAATCTAAGACTATGAACCTTAGAACAAGGGTCCTCAAACTTTTTAAAATAGGGGGCCAGTTCACTGTCCCTCAGACTGTTGGAGAGCTGGACTAAAGTAAAAACAAAAACTTTGTTTTGTGGGCCTTTAAATAAAGAAACTTCACAGCCCTGGGTGAGGGGGAAAAACATCCTCAGCTGCTGCATCTGGCCCGTGGGCTGTAGTTTGAGGATTCCTGCTAGAACATGTGATAATCTGTATTGGGAGAGGGCATTTCTTCATCTGAGAGTCCCCAATAACAATGAAATCTCAGGAACAATCCCTATGTCTGGCCTTGTCTCCTAGTTCTATCACTCTTCTTGGCTTGCTAGATCCCAACTTTAAATGACTCTCAACAACCTCTCCTTGTACACCCATTTTCATTTTGTGGAAAACTGCTAAAGGACTCATACAACATTCTGACTGGGTCTACTACAAATTGATCCTTCAAGTTCAAGTTGGAAGCATCTAAGGTGGCACAGTAGATAAACTACTTGGCTTAGAATCAGGAAGACTCATCCTCATGGGTTCAAATCTAGCCTCAGACACTCATTAATTGTGTGACTCTGGGTGAATCAGTTTTTCCTCATCTGTGAAATAAGCTAGAAATGGAAATGGCAAACCACTCCAATATTTCTGCCAAGAAACCCCAATGGGGTTAATGAAGAATCAGACACAACTGAAAAATGACTCAGTAACAAAAACCTCAAGTTGATTCTCACTTATTCGTGGCAATCCTTTCCTTTTCTCTGGAGAACACTTTATTGCACTCTACATAGCAAATATTTCAGAGCCTTTTTCTCTTTAAGCTTCCTAAAAATCATACTTACAAGAGAATATAAACATCTTTTTTACAAGAAAATATGTTCTCCATCATAGGTTCTCCCTTTCTTTTTACCCTATACTTTGAAGCCCCTGACGTCACCTTCCATTCACTCTTCCTTTATTCTCTCTCTGGCACAGATAGGATTTTTATCCATGATAAGCCCAACTCCTCTAATTGTACCCTTGATCTTAAATCCTCTGGTAGCTTTCCTCTTCCATCATTAACATTTCTCCCTCCATTCATTATCTCCCTATTTTATTGGCTCTTCTTTGTTTCCCTCTACCACAAAACAACCTGAGTAAGTTTTCTTAGCCCTGTCTTCATCCAAATCAGTGGGAGGTTTCTTTCATCTTAAACACACACACACACACACACACACACACACACACACACACACATAAATTTGTCCCATTATCACATCAGGTTCTCATCCTCTCTCTCTTTCCTTTCGTAATCAAAAGTCTAGTATAAGCTATCTGTCCTAACTGCCCCTACTTCGTCATTTTCCCCTCACTTCTCAGCCTTCTGCAATAGTTTCTGACCTAATGACTTAACTGAAATTCCTCTCTACTGTTTGCTGTGATTGCTTTTCTCAGACCTCATTTTTCTTGATCATGTCCCTTCTAGATACTCACTTCTGTCTCAACTTTTGTCGTTCCCCATGTCTTAACCTTAAAGGAGGTGTTTACCAGGGCTTCTGTTCTGGCATCTTTTCTTTTTTCTCTCTCTACATCCTTTTTTTAGTGATCATATAAGATCCAATGCATTCAATTATTATCTCAATGCAAATGACTCCCAGATTTAATTATCTTGCTTGTCTCTTTCTTGAATTCTGATCTAAAACTTCCAGTTTTTGGCTAGACATTTCTACTTGGTATCTCATGCTTGGTATGTCCAAAACAATGGTCATAATCTTTTCTCCCTCTCCTTCCCTCAGTTCCCTAGTTCCACTGAGATCACTTGGCATCCTTTTGCTCACTCAGGTACATAATCTTAAAACCATCCTAAGTTCTTCACATTTTCCTTAACTCATTTATATTCAGTCATCTGTTAAGTCCTACTGATTCTTCCTTCTGATATCCATCCTCTTCTGTCTGCTCACATGACCAATTCAATTCAGGTCCTACTGGCCTCCCACTTGGGCTGTTTGTTGTAAGAGCTTCCAAATAAGTTTCCCTTTTTCAAGTTTTTTACCACTCCAATCCATCCTCCAAATAGTTGTCAAAATAACCTTGCTAAAATATGTAATTCCATTGCTTAAAAAGGAGGGATTCCCAATGACTACGGGTATAAAATATAAATACTTCTAGATTTATTTCATATTGTCATTACGCAGTTGTATTTTATCCTTTATGATTCCAAATAAGATTATCTTGGTAAAGATACTAGAATGATTTTCCACAACCTTCTCCTGTGAATTAAGGCAAACAAGTGGCCTAAGTCACATAGCGAATGAGTGTCTGAAGTCAGATAGTGTTCCAATCAGTTTTTCCTATACATACAAAATACTCCATTTTCCACTTCCATGTCTTTACAAAGACTGTCCCCCATGCTAGAATATGTTCTCTCCTCAATTCTATTTAGAATAGCTTTCTCAAAAGCTCAATTTAAGCACCATCTCTCCATGAGAACAGTACTGACTCTCTTCAAAGCTACTTGAAGTCAGTCTTTACAAGTATCCCAGATCCTAGCAGGGTATCTGGCACACAGTGGATCAATTATAAGTGATTGCTGATTGCCTGATTGGACTGTATGGATCATTCCCCAAGAAAGGTTCTCCCTTTTCTCTGTACCTCTTAGAATTTAGCTTCTTTCAAGGTTTTGCTCAAGTGACACGTCTTTACAAGTCCTTTTCTTTTGCCTCTCCCTCCTGAAGTTACTTTGTATTTACTCATTTGGGTGCATATTTTATCTCCCTCTCCCACAGTGGAATGTAAGTGGCTTCAATTTTAACCTTATGTTTTCAAGTCCCAGAAGAGGACCTCACTTATAGTATGTGCTTATTTAACATTTCCTGAATTAGACAAACTACCTTCTTAAACTGCCGTTGGTAGTCAAGGGCCTTTACAGAATCCTGGGACAATGCTAGAGATACGAAAGCCCCTTTACCATCTGACTATGCTGTGTTAGAATCTGACACAAATGGTGGCTTCTGAGCTCCCTACTCTGAATTCCTGAAATCACCTCCACTCCCACCCCACAATCCCCGGGACTTTCTGGAGAAAACCTTCTGTTCTTGATTCCTCTGAACATAGGCTACATATGTCTCTGGATCTTCTCTAGTCACACTGGAACTTGTTTGGTTGTGTTGGCAGTCCCCTTTTCTATAGTCTGTGAGTTCTGATTCTTTTTGAGCACTTCTAGAGAGAAATTCTAATTTCTCAATGGACTCCTTAATTATTATTTGCTCCAGTTGAGTACTATATACGGGTTTGATTATGTATCTGCACCTGCGCAGGCAACCATCTTGGCTGGATCATATATGACATTTTACATTTGCAAAACACTTTAGATGATCTCATTTGATTCATACAACAATCCTGTGAGGTAATTGCCATCAATATATTTATATAGTTGAAACTGAGGCTAAGAGATAATATAGATGAGAAAATTCCCATTTTCTAAGTGACAAAGCTAAGGCTAAAATTGATTAAGGACATGCCCAGAGGTGCACAGCTAACAAGTGCAAGATCAGGTCTTCTGGACTCCAAAGCCAGTGCTCTCTCCGCTATACCATCCAACTACTCTCTAATTTTGCCACTTCCTTTCCCCTCCTTCTATCCCCTCCCACCCAGTTATAGAACATATAGCCAAAGAACCTCCAAATGTGAAGGGAGCTCTGAGGTTATCTGCTCCAACAATACCTGAACAAGAATCTCTATTACAACATCCCAGGTGGTCATCCAGCCTCTGTTTGAAGAACTCTAATGAGAGAGTACTACTCCCTTTCTCTGAAGAAAGTATTTCATTAGCAGCTACACCCAGAGAAAGAACACTGGGAGATGAATATAAACTGCTTGCATTTTTGTTTTTCTTCCCGGGTTATTTATACCTTCTGAATTCAATTCTCCCTGTGCAACAAGAAAACTGTTCGGTTCTGCACACATATATTGTATCTAGGATATACTGTAACCCATTCAACATGTAAAGGACTGCTTGCCATCTGAGGGATGGGGTGGAGGGAGGGAGGGGAAAAATCGGAACAGAAGTGAATGCAAGGGATAATGCTGTAAAAAATTACCCTGGCATGCGTTCTATCAATGAAAAGTTATTTAAAAAATAAAATTAAAAAAATAAAATATATCAGAAAATAAAAAAATGAAAGTATTTCATTTACTCTTCCATACACCACTAAATAGTTTCAGTTCTAACATTCTATAATTCTAAAGTAACCACATGAAAGGGAGTCAACATCATGAAATAGTAAAAAAGTAGGCAAAAGAAATCACAAAATCTGGGATTATTAGACCTATTGATTAAAAAAAATCCCAAACTTCATTGATGTAAGTCAAAGGCTCTTTCTTCAGGATCTCTCAGTTCTTATGTCTTCATCCCTTAACTCTTTCATTCCAACATTAAGTAAAATATAAAACTTCACAGCCAGTGAGACATGGTATGGATTAACGATATATAAAACCATTGGGAAAATGGGAGGCAAATGGGAGGGAAATGGGTATCAGCTAGCAGGTCCAAGACACTGTATTGCTAAGCTCCAAAAGGAACGCTTATGAGTTCGTCATTGATGCCTGGCTCCAGAATAAGAAAAATAAGGCTAAGCCAAAAGATGCTAGAAACTTGCATTTGATGGGGAAGCAGAATGGTGAAGAATATAGGCAAAAGGAAGAGGAGATGGAATGAAGAATAGCAAAAGAAATTGCAGAATTTTGAGAGTTAGAAGGGACCACAGTAGTCTAAGCCATATCCAAAAGAATCCTCACAACAATGGTACAAACAATCACCCATCCAACGCTTGCAGGTCTCCTTAGGGGAGGAGCCCTCCATTCCAGTAAGTCCGTTCCACTTGTGAAAAGCTATGACTGGCAGGAAGTTTTCCTGATCTTAAGCCTAAAGTGGTTTCTCTATAAATGCTCCTGTTTTTGTCCTCTGGAGCCAAGCAGAACAAGTCTATTTCTTCCTTCACAGAAAAGCCCTTCAAATATTTGAGGAAAGCCATCAAGCCTTCCCCTTAATCTTTTCTACTCTAGGCTAAACATCTCCAATTCTTTCAAAGTCTTTTATCACCCTGGCAACCCTCCTCTGAATGCTTGCCAATTTATTCATATTCTTCTTAAATTATAATGTCAAGAATAGATGTCAAATTTTCAGATAAGATGGTATGAGGGGAAAATACACAAGGATTATTTGTAGTCTTAGAAGCTACACTTCTCTTAATGCAGCAACACAAGATTACTAGAGCTTTTTTGGCTGCTGCCTCACCCTGACATATTGAGCTTGCAATTTACTAAGACCTCAAAATCTTTTTTTTTCTCTTTCCAGACAAATGTTGTTTAACCATGCCTTTCTCTCAATCTCCCCTTGTTCTCTAAGACTGATTTTTAAAAATATAAGTGTAAGAATTTATATTTATCTCAATTGAATTTCATCTTATCAGATTTAGCCCAATGCTCTAGACTACCAAATTCTTCCTAGATGTCAACTCTGTTACCCAATGTGTTTTTAAATCTGAGCTTAGCATCATATGAAACTTTAATGCCTTCTATGCCTTTATTCATATAACTCATAAAAATATTAAATAACATGGGTTTAAGCACAGATCTGAAGGATGGGGTACTCCATGACATTGAATCATGGATAAATACTCAGAATGCAACTATTTAATGCATTCTAATTCCATTTAATCATCTTACGGTATAGTCCACTCCTCTCTATCTTATCCACAAGAATAGTATGAAATACTATTATGTTAGTTAAGTTTTGTTAAAATCTATATGATTCCTCTCATCTATCAAAGTAGCAAGCCTGTCAAAATGGAAATAAAGTTAGTCTAACAAGACCAATTTTTGATGAAGATTCATACAGACTTTTGGTATTCATCATCTTCCTTTCTAGATATTCTTTATGACTTCTTTTAGAATTCTCTCAGTAGCCTTTTTTATTAGACTGTGGCACACCATTTTAGTTATTCTCTTTTGTTAGGAACCTAGTTTTACTTTCATCTTCTGTATATATTTTTTTACAATCTAAATTTTATAAGATCTATGACAGAGGACAATTTAGTCAATTCTCATTTCCTCTTCTTCTTAGAAGCAAAAGAAAATGAATGATGGAATCTTGCTATTTGTGTGATACTTTTATTATAAAAATAGGATGAATGTCTTACATGTTTTATCACTGAAAATTTTTGATGGCGGCAGATGCCACTTTGTCAAAAAACGGAAAGATTTCATGGAGTGGGTAGAGACTGGACTAAATGACTCCTCAATTTTCTTACCAATTCAGCCCATTGATAAGAAAATAGAAATCAGAGCAAAAGAATATGATTTCAAATCTCAGCTCTTTTACTAGCTGTGTGACCTTGAATACACAATTTTCATTTTCTGTTCTCAGTTTCCTCATCTGAAAAATCAGAGTTGAGTCCAACTCAGATAACCTCTGGATTTCCTTCTATTTCTAAACTTATGAACCAATTAAATTAACATTTGTTATGTGTCTGCTATATACCAGACATTGTAATAGACACTGGAGCTATGAATGAAAAATGGCTCCTACACTTCAAAAGCTTATATTACATTCTAGTAAGAGTAACAGATGAGAACAGGACACAGAACATATAAACCATGTTCTATCCATATAAGGCCATTTGAGTAGGAAATGAGTACTGATGATTGTTGTTGCAGAAATACCACATGAACTGAGCCTTAAAATAAGCTAGGGATTCTATAGGATGGAGAGAGAAAGGGGTATAGAAATGGGTAGATGGAGAGAGAAAAAAGGAGGAAGAGGAAGTAAAGGAAATGGGGAGGGGGAGGAAAAGAATTCAAAAAGCAGCTTCATGTAAAGGCACTGGAGGTGGGCTACATAATGCTAAATTCAAAGAAGAACCATTAAGCCATTTTTGCTAGAATAAGGAGATTGTGAAGAGAGAGGGGGTCAAGGAAGAAATAAGAATATAAAGGTGGGTTTGCAGCCAGATCACACAGGAGTTTAAAGTTCCCAAACTGAGGAATCTGTATTTTTTTCCTGGAGGTAGTAGGGAACCTTTGAAATTTCTTGGGCAGGATTGTGATAGTCAGGCTTGTGCTTTAGGAACATTAGTTGGGCAGATGTATGAATGATCAACTGGAGAGGGAAGAGCTTGTTGTAGTAGTCTCAAAGCTATGGCAGGGACCATTTTTCACTATATCTTCGTGTCTCTATTCTTATTACAATATCTAGTGCATATAGCAGGGACATAATAAATGCTCATTTAATTGAATTTAGAAGTAGAAGGGAGTCCAGGTCATCTAGCCCAACCCTCTGTACAAATGAGGGAACTGAAGCCATAAAAGTGAAATAGTTAGGGTATCCAAGATCACACAGGTAATAAGGGGCACAGTTGTGATTTGAACTAGATTCTGTGATTTCAAGGTGAACTTTCTTGTCAATAGACTGAACTAGAGGGAATTGGGGAGAGGGATATCAAGTCTAGCCTCGGCTCACTCTATGAAACCTCCCTACATTTTGAAAAGAGGTGAACCAGGATGGTTTCATTCCAGATCATATCTCATGACTATTATTAATAGATTAGTTTCCCAAATTAGCCTCTGGTTTACCACTATCACCTAAAGTATTGGTAATTTCTTTGGTCAAATGGGATTCCCTTCTTCTTGTGCTGGGAAAGAGTGGTCTTTCATACCAAAGAGAGTTGGCATTTGGAACTCATTATCTTGGAAAATTTCAAGAGGATGGATGTCACTTCTTTAATTCACTTTTAGAGCTACCTAATTACAGATGAACTTGAACACAGCCAAAATGCAGAGATCATCCTTTCCATAGCTTCATTCTTGCCTTTGTATGTGCACAGATAGTTCCCCTAATTCCTTAATAGCATTTCAATTTTCTTAAGGCAAAAAAGAATCACCAGAAGAAGATTTGCTCAGTGCTTTGCCATTCACCTATTGCAATGATGAGTCACTTGGGTGATTGGTCTCTATAAGAGGCAATGGCCACTGGTAGAAAAAAACCATGCAAATGAAAATTTGCTTGAGGTCATATTCTAGGGACCACGGTAAATGGCCAACATCTGGTTTTTGACTGGGGTGGTCATCCAAAAAGTCTTTACAGTCTTTAGTCTAAAGTTTCCTGGTAATAAATATTACCTTCTCCAAATTGATACTTTTTCAGATAGAGAGGTCAAGTGCTCACCAAAGTGACCTCCCACAAGCAATACTCTAGTGCCTCATAAGGTTCCCAATCCTACAACATCTGCTGGCATTTACTGGGCAAGGAACCTAATAAAAAGTTACATTGTTGTCAGGCATTTCTACTGGATATCTTGGCTTGCTCAGAGAGAATATAAACTTAACCCATATGCCTACAGACTTATCTGTCTTAACTGTTTGCCATTAGGCGTAATGGTTCCATCCAGAGACCAGTAAATTCTCACTGGCTGGCCCATGTACACCAGAGACATAGAAAAATTCCCAGTAGTAACTCATTTAGGAGAGTACACTACTTCCCTTGTTTCCCCAGAATTTTCAGATCAAAGCCACCTTGTTTCCTTGGTCCTACAATTCATAATGCACTCCACGCTCACCTGATCTTTAAAAGCATCATGAAGTGTGTGGTACTGGACAGTTGCAATATCCAATAAACTCTTCTATTCCATATAGTTAAAAAAAAAAGAAATGATAATGACTTTTAAAGTGGTGATGGAGAGGCGGAAAGGTCACAGCAATCCAGATCTATGATTTCCACTACCTCTAGACTTGCAATATAGAATCGCAAATATTGATCTGAAAAAAATATTCTAGAAGTCATGTAGTTCAAATTCCCTCATTTTATAGATGAGGAAAACAAAAGCCCTGAAAAGTTCAATAACTTGCCTGAGGTTCCACAAGTGATAAGTGGCTGAGCTCAAATTAGAACTTGGGTCCTTAAAATCAAGGGGACATTGAATTTTCAGTATGAGCATTTACATCTTAGAAATGGGCAAAGCCTTGGTCTGTGATTTCACTGATCTCTGGACTTAAGAAGTAATAGAAAAAAAAGTTAATAGTGTTTTGTTACTGTTGTTTAGTTGTCTGACTTTCCGTGAACCCATTTAGGATTTTCTTGACAAAAAAACACACTGGAGTGGTTTGCCATTTCGTTCTCTAGCACATTTTATAGATGAGGAAACTGAGGCAGACAGATTTATCAGAGGTCGCACAGATAGAAAGTATCTGAGACAATATCGGAACTCATGAAGCTAAGTCTTCCTGATTCCAAGCCCAGTGCTCTATCTACTGTGCCAATCAGTTGCCCCTATTAATAACGCAGATTAAACTTAAATGTGTGCCGAGTGTAAATGCTCTCCCTATTCCTGCCTGGTTGCTGAATATTTGCTAGAGGACCCCTACTTGGAGTCCAACTCCTCTTCTCTCTTCACTGAACCAAACTGTCTCATCTAACTTAAGAATCTAGAGGTATAGAGAGAATAAAGTGGTTCATCCATGGTCTCACAGCTGTTATGGGTCAGAACCTGCATTTGAATGCAGATTCTCCCTGAATCCATTCACTATGCCAGGTTCCTATTAGTTATTGTCAGAGTTCAAAAGTTCCTGCATCTAATACTAATGTCACCTTGAAGTTAAGACAAATAAAAAACACCTCTCTTCTCATTGCTCTTCCTAAGGTGGATTCAGCTTCATTCTGTCTTACAGAGTCCTAACCAATAGCACAATCGTTCTTCTGAACAACTCAGCTCACTTCAATCCTCTGCACGTAGCCAGGAGCAGGTTTGATGCTGGCAAATCTTGCACAGGAGTGGCCCTGGGTTAGCATGCTCCAGATTATGGCTGTCCAGAGACAGGTTTCAAGCAGCGAAAAGGACAGCTCCTGATGAATCAAGCTGAGCTTTTAAACGGTTCTCAAAGATTGTGGTGAGATCTTAGAACCACTCCATCTTCAAAGCTCAGCCCCCATCTCTGCCCTTTAACAGGTCTGCATCCATCATTTCAGAAAAGGTGGTAACATGATTCCTGCAGGCCAAGAGGTCCATGACAGCTGCCATAACCCTGCAGTAGTGGCTCCCAACTAATGATAACAATAACAAAAGCTAGCATTTAGATAGTGCTTTAAGAGTTGCAAAGTGGGTCACATCAATTACTTCTTTTGATCCTCAGAACAATCTAATGAGGTAGGGAATTATCCTCAGATAAAGAAAATGGGGCACAGGAATTAATTCACTTGCTCTGGGACACCCAGCTAGAAAGTGTCTAGGCAGGACTTTAACTCAGCTCTTCCTGACTTTTAAGTCCAAAAGTTCATCCATTATGACACCTGGCTGCCTCAAAGTTGCCCTAAACTGAGTATCCCTCCCCTCCTCTGATTGACTCTAAACCTCTACCTCTCACCCCCACCAAACAAAGTTAAACACTGGCAGGATTTCGTGCTGCAAAGGAAAAGATCCTTTATTTTAAAGAATTTGGCTTCTCACAGGAAAAGACTCCACATGGTTCTCTTATGGTGGAAGAATTCCAACAGAGCTACATATATTTACTTTATCTACTTTTCCTAACTATTTCTTTTCTACTCATTTTAGAAATAGTATTTTGCAGCATGCAAGATCTTTTTATGAGGTCAAATTCATCCATTTTGTCTCTATTGATTTCCCTTATTTTACCGATGAAAATAAAAATGGCTCTCCTTTTTATAATTGAGACAAATTCATTATTCATTTTTTCCTAATGTTTTTGTGTTTTGAAAAATAGATTGCTTAAAGAATTCATTATGTTATTTGATGTGAGGTGTGGATCCAAACCCAATTTTGGGGGTCATAAAGCTATTCCAATTTTCCTAGCATCTTTTCTTAAATTTTATTCCTCAATGAATTTTTAAAGAATGGGTTTATCAAGCACCAATCTTTTACATTCACCATGACTTTCAGATATGACTTCAGATAAACCATGGACTACCACCTTTGAGAAACTTCTCAAAGCTAGCCTTCTAACCAGAGGAAGTGATAACTTCCCCAACACTGCACAAGCTGGTGTCTGCCTGAGCCCATCTTTCATGAAAGGGATGGCTTTCTACTTGGAGTAGTTTTTTTCCTCAAGACCGAGAGATGAGGGTTTTGCTTCATATGTTTAGTGTTGTGCTGGAAACACACATTCAAGTGTTTCTTTGAGCTTCCATTTCCCTGAAATAACCTTGCCAGGAAAAACAGAAACAGCTTGAAAATGTAGAGATTCATGTAGAAGCACTTTGTAGAGTTAAGTACAATATTCGCCCTCAAGCATGATGCTGTGATAAGATATGATGGGGATCAGGGGTAGCCATAGCTGGGTTGAGTTTTTATGCTTTCATGAAGAAACCATGAGTTCTTCTTGAAAAAGGGTCTCTCAGAACAATAATCACAGAATTCTAGAAATCTATTTCAATTATAGCATTCTGTTCCATGTTTCAAGTTCTTTATCGATGCAACGTGAGGCAAAATAGATGTACATGAGCCCAGATCAGAATTGCTGACTCTTAAGAGCTGGAAGAAACTTTAAATGTCAACTTGTCCTTCCCTTATCGCATGCATCTCCTAGCATAACATGGTTTGGCACATGGGCCAATTGTTCTGTGGCACGTAGACTGGTTACTGTCATCAAAATCCTCCCTCCCTGCTCTCTTCCCACACCCAACTATTTGGAACAGCTGCCAGCCAGAACAGGAATCAGCCACCACTTTATCCCACCACAAGAGTCAATCTTTTTCACCTATCACACTCTCCCCTCTAGCACAGTTGTTTGCATAACATTAGATTAGATTCCTTGAGAGCAAAACCTATGTTGTAGATCAACTACTTTTGTATTCCTACAGCTCAGCAAAAAGTAGGTGCTTAATATATGTTTGCTGAATTGAAATGATATATCCAGAATGCCCCTCTCCTTACCTTCCTCCATCTATTCCCATGAAGCACACAGAAGAAAAGGGATTAGAATATAAGCAAATCACACCGCAAAGCTTTCTGGTTTTGGTGTGTGTATATATACGTACATATATATATATATATATATGTATATATATACACACACACACACACATATACATACACACATACACACACACACACACACACACATATATATATATATACATACATACATATATAAAATGTTGGTATGAGTTGCCAGTTCACCATTTGAATACTAGAATATTTAATGTTTAAATAACATATACTCTAAGTCAAAGAATACGCAGTACTTTCATGTGAATAAATGTCACTTTGCTATATGTTAACAACAAATAGAGTTCAGACCTTTAACTGGGAGACAATGAGAAGCCGAGGGCACTTAGATAGCAGAGTGGATAGAGTTCTGAGACTGGAGTCAGGAAGAATCATCTTCCTGAGGTCAAGTCTGGCCTCAGACTTTTACTAGTTGTATGACCTGAGGCAAGTCACTTAACCCAGTTTGCCTCAGTTTCCTTATCTGTCAAATGAGCTTGAAGAAGGAAATGGCAAACCACTACAGTATTTTTTGGTCAAGAAAATCCCAAATGGGGTCACAGAGAATCGGACACAACCAAAACAAGTAAACAAGAATGGGAAGCATCAATAGTAACCTTGAGTTTAGATACTTAAGGCATTATTAACATTTTACAGATAGAGATTGAGTGACTTGCCCACAGTCCCATCAAAGGTGAGATTCAAGTTTTCTTGATTCTAGAATCCATAATTTTAGTTTTATCATTAATGAAAATCTATACAAAAGCAGCTTCAAAATAATTTTTGATGTGTTACGTTATAACCAAACAAATAGGAGGATATCTCTTGCTCATAGATTCATCAGGCAAATATAATAAGAACAGAATATTTCTCAAATTAAGAAATTTTACACCAATCATAACTTAAAATATAAAAAATTCCAGAAAAGGTTATTTCAGAAAATAAAATAAATTCATTATAAAATTCTTATAAAAATGGACAAGCAAGAATATCAAGAATAACTATGGAATAGAAAACTTGCTAAAGATACATAGCATTGATAAAACATTATTAAAGCACCAGTTATAACTACTGTTAAATGAGTAGAACAGAGAACTCAGAAATAGTGCCTGATGAATATAAAAAAAACACTGATGTTTGATAAACTCTATCCTATGAAAAAATGGGCAAAAGAGTTTGATAAAAACTGGAGTGGCTGTACAGGGTTAAAAAAAAGAGTTTGGATTCACACACCAAATACCATAAAAAATTCTTTAAGTGATCTAAAATTTTTACAAAGAAAAAAATTAGAAAAAATGAATAATCTACTTAAATTATAAGAGGGACCTTTTAATCAATAAAACAAGATAACTCAATGGAGCCTAATGAATCTGACTCTTTAAAGAGATTTTGTGTAACGTAAAACAATATTTCTAAAATTAGAAGAAAAGAAACAGATTGGTAAATTTTTATCAAGTAAACATATCAGAGGTCTGATACCCTAAATCAATAAGAAATAGACATTTTCTTACAAAAGTAATATGTAGTCCTAAAACATGAAAACTGTTACAAATCAAATAAAGGATTCTTAAACTGCCTAACAGTTAGGAAAAATGGAAACAAAGACAACCTTAAAACACTACCTTTTGCTTAATGGGATAGTAAAAATATTTTTAAAATAATAAATTTCAGTGTTGGCAGGACTCTTGGGAAAAATGTTTATTAAATTGTTGGTGTGTCTGTGGATTAATACCAACATTTTTAGAAGCAGTATAATAATATGTAGGCAGCAAGGTAGTGCAGAAGATAGACTCATCTTCCTGAATTCAAATATGACCCAAATACTTATTAGCTGTGTGACACTGGGCAAGTCACTTAACTCCATTTACTTCAGTTTTCTCATCTGTACAATGAGTGGGAGAAGAAAATGGCAAAACACTCCAATACCTTTGCCAAGAAAATCCCAAGTGGGGTCATGAAGAGTTAGATGCAAATGAAAATGATTGAACAACAAGAAAAATGGTAATATATAACATTAAGTCCCTGGAGTAGTAATATTTTTTGAGACTCAGCAATTCTCTGAGTTATTAGAGTTTCTATTTAGTTTCTAAACTAAATATTAAGTTTCTATTTAGAAATTGTAACAGGGAAAAAAAAGAAGATTCTTCCTACCAAAGTATTTATAGTTGTTTTATTTGTAATTAGCTCCCCCCAAAAACTGTAAACAACCTATCTAATATGCTTAACAATTGGAAACTAAGAGAACTGTGATTTGTTAACATAGTAGAATACCACTCAAAAGAAGTAAAATGAAGAAAGAGAGAAAGACTTAGATGAGGTTTAAAGACATGTGTATGTTAAAAAATGAGCAGAATCAAAACTGTAGACGCTCTGATGACCACTATTTTAAAAAAACATTTCAAACCCCACCCTTCCAAAAACAACAAAAGAAAAATCAACCCCTCTAAACTAACAAGAAAAAACTCAAAGATGACAGAACTTGGAAAGAGACACAGAACTAAATTGTTTTCTTTGCTAGTTTGCTGGATGTGAATTCTTTGCTTCCCTGATGAAAATAAATTTTGTCCCTTGCTTGATATATTTACTTGATTGTCTTTATTGATGGTTATTTCATTTATAAGAAGAATCAGTGTAGTGAAGAGAGAATGAATCTTGGAGTTCAAATTTTAATTTACACACATACTGGCTAATGGAACTTGAAAAAGTGACTTGATTTCTCCCTCAAGAACCCTGTAAGTTACAGAAAAAGTACAGATCCATTTAAGGACTTTCTGCATTCATTCCTTATGAGAAATGAAATTACAGATTTTATTTCTTAATACCTTCATTCTGAGATGTCTTAACTTTTAGACAGTGACTTTTGAGAGGTTATTTTTTTGTCTTTCTCTGCAAAATCTTTGGCAAATAGATGCTTAACAAATGCTTGTTGACTAATTTAATTCTCATCCTATTACATTTATAATTAAAATATATTAAAGCCCTGCATGAAACAACATCCCAGAACAGACTTCTATTTGTTCTTTGTTTCATCTCCTAGGTAGAAAGAATCAAACAGTCTCAACTCCTGGGTAGGGATCGAGCATATTGATAACCCAGGGGAATTTGGAGAATTAGGGATTTCCCATGCTTCCAAATAAGCTCAGTCTAACTGCACTGGCTGAAATGGGCCTAGTTACTCTGCTATCTTGTCTCCTCTGCAGGGTATACAACTCCCCTTCCCAACTTAAATCATAAGCCTAGAACAACCCTGCCCCTCTCTCCCCACCTCCCCCAGCAAACATCAAAGTCTCTCAGGCCACAGAAAGGGCAGCTAGGATGGCCATGAGCACAGCTCCCTCCAGGGGCTATGCTCCTCAATGAAACAACAGAAACCTGGGATAGAAAGACTCTCTTAATTTTATTTTTTTGGCTAGTTTTAAAACAATCAAGTCAATTTAGCACGGTCTGCTCCGGTGTTTTGAAATCTTTGAAAGAGAGATTGTGCTGATATGTGTGGGAGCAGGAGGGAAGGGGACCTTTATTTATACTGTAAAGAGTGAGATTTGACCCCTCCTGAAGGAGGCCTCCCCTTGCTGAACTTGCCAGGGTATGGAGCAGGCTCCTGCCGCCACAGTCTTAGACTGAGACTAATACAAGCCAGCTGGGAAGGGGGAGCCTTGACCTGCCCCTCCTGCCAGGGAGGTTTCAATTTTACAAAGCCGAGCGGTCTTGGGGACAGTGCGCCATGCACATTCTTTTGCCCTTTCACTGCTCAGCCCAGCCTTTTGATGACCCTATGCAGGTCACGGTGCATTTCCCGATGTCCCCCCGCCTTGGTGGGGGGCAGTGCCATGCTGTCTTTTGTAAGATTCCAGGACTGCCTGTCATTTCCTCTGATCCTTGGCAGCCGTAGCAGTCCAATTCTGGGTGCAGAAAACTGGTTTTTACAGAACCTACAAATATCTAGTGATAGGACCTCTGAGGGCATTTCCTAAATTTGGCCCCAGCCCCCCTAAAATAACAACAAAGAAGTTACCCTAGATATCTATGCGAGTCCAACTTTAAAAGTCTCTCTGTTTCATGGCCAAAGTAATCCTCTATCTTCCCTAGCCCCGTTCAACAAACATTTGGCAAGTAGCTGCTAGGTACAGAGTACTGACCCAGACTGATGGGAAAGGTATACAGAAAGGAAGACAAAGAAGTTGCTTTCAAGAGGTGTATGATTTACCAGGAAGATATGTATATATCTTATATATATCATATATATATATACACAAAAATAACTGAAATGTAAATTGGTAATTTGTCACAATGGGATGCACGAAGTCCAGAAATGCAAACAATCATCAAGATTAGAAACGAGGACATGTGATCTGGGGGAAAAGACCTTGGAAGATCATGGAAGAGACCTTGGCTACCACTCGGCCCACTCTTCCCACCTTATAGAGAAGAAAATTGAGCTCAAGAGATGGAAGTGATTTGCTACTCAGATAGAAAAATCAGAATTTAAACTTGGGTCTCTGATTTCCCCTTGCCATCTATACATCCAGAAGGCCTCTTTAGAGCAGAAGACAGAAACCCCAGCTGAGAATGCTGACAATTACCCACACAAAGGCCATTTTTGACACATTAAGAGGTTAAAAACAACAAGAACAACAAAACTCCAAACCCACCACGTCAAATTTGTCCTACACAGTTCTTCATCAGGACTATCTAACACCACAATCCTTCAGCAGGCTAGCAGGCAGCCCAATAACCCTTCAGCCCTTAATCATTGGTTCATCAGTTTGCCTTTGCCATGTTCTTTGATTAGAGGCATACAGAACTTCTCCTTGCCCATACTTGAAAGCCTGTCCAGTATGGAAGGACCTGTCAGAACACGCTCACCAAAGACAATGATTTTGAGAACCCAACATTTCTTCCACGTGACAAGGAAATTTCAGACTGTAATATCAGTCATGCCTTCTTGCAAAAGTGTATATGTAGTTATTCTGCATCTTTTCACAGTATTTTGCAAAAATACTTCCACGTACATTATTTCATCTGATCTTCACAAGTAGGAGGACAAGCATTCCTCAATTCCATTTACTATTATGAGGAAACAGGTTTGTGAATTTTATTTGAGCTGGGTCACAGAGTTAGTGAACAAGCTTAGGAATAGAATGCAGATGCCCTGATTCCTTTGCCAGTGCTGTTTTCAGTAAGCAGTCAATACTTTCATATTAGCGCTACTAATACAAAGTTGTTGGCTCACTTTAGAAGAATTATAAGTCTGGAAAAACTAGGTTCTAGTTGCAGTGTGCTGGTAAATGCTTAACAAGGGCTCTCCAGGAAAAAAAAAATGTATTCATGACACTTTCAAGTTTAATTTGCATTTTAACATTTTCTCCATCACTTTCTTAAGTCTAGATGATTAACAACAACAAAGCCAAATCAAGCCCTTGTTTACAGTATGAAGGTGAAAAAGCTCTTTACTGAAAATGTAACAATCATACAGGAGAGCATACCTCTAGTTCTATAGTCTGAGTTCTGTCATTAACCAATTACATCTCCACTGGTGAGATATTTCCCATGTCTGGAGCTCAAGTTCCTCCTCTTGTCAATTAAGGAAGCTGGGCTAAAGTAATCCCTCAGATCGCTTCTAGCTCTGAGATTCTATGTCTCTTAGTTTAAATTCAGTGCTCCAAATTCCATCCTATCAATCTGCACAAAGCAAACAGGTAACCTTAGGTATTTGCTACACTGTAATGGAAAAAAAAATAAGGAACTCAGCATACTTCCTCCAAACAGAAACAAAAATACATTCCCTGCTACCACAAGAACAATCAGAGCTAAGCTCTGTGCTGAATGAGACAAACACCGGAGAATGTGATATTCCCCACTTTGAATAAGCAGCATAAATTCAGTTCTATGCAATTTTTGCTTTTTGGATTGCAATGACATAGGCTGTCCACACAATTAATGATTCAGTAGCAGATCTAAGGTGTCAAGGAAGCTGAAAATTTCAGCTGCACCGATTTCCAAAAGTCTGGGAGAAATTGGGCCCCCAAGTTGACTCTCTCCCAAGGGAAACATTCCTTAAGGACCTGTCTTTCTCCCATACGACCATTTGCCAAAACCATGCCTGTGGATCTGAACCCCAATTTTTAGAATAGACCAGTGAAGCTTGGAGAATGGAAAAGTCTACCCACCAAATCTAACAGCTGTGAGGGCCTCAGGCTACAGTTTAGGCTGTTGTGCAATTGTGTTGGGCAGCCTGTCTCTTGGACAACAGAAAGCTGTGGTTGGAGAAACAGTGATCCAAGCATTGGCTTGCCTGCCTTGTCCACATGCCTGCCTGAAATTCTGGAAAGGAGTCTGGGCAGCCACTGTAGAAGTGAGCAAATAAACAAAAAAGTCCTCAGCATTCCTGACAAGTTGGTGCAATTAACAGAGAGGGAAATCTTGCTGTGTGATTAGAGATGAAACTCTTAATTCTCTCTTAGTTTCCTTCCCTATAAATCAGAGGGTTGGACTAGATGACTCCCAAAGGCTCTCCCAGATCTTCAAGTTTATAAATCTATGAATTTGGGTATTGACTGAGCTAGGAAAACAAGAGAGTATCAGACTTGAATAAATGGAAGAAGGAAATTAAAACAACAACAGAATAGTAGCAGTGTCTACAGGTAGGGGATTAGTGTTAGCAGATAGATGACTACCTGGAGACTGGGAAAATTATTCAATATGCAAATGAGATTGATAACGATCACATTTAAGCTGGGAGAATCTTGGGGAATTTTTCTATGGCTTCCATCTAGATGCAAGTGTTATTCTCAAGAACTACTTGAGTCTTAAAAAGAAAAAAAAATTGGGCTCATTTCTCTCTCTGACCCTCTTTCCAATAAAACTTTAGAAGCAGAACAAATTGCTTTACTGAAAGTGTGCAAATTATTTATCCTGTAACCTTGCCTGGGACCCATTTTAGGTTTCTCTCTGAGCTAGGCCCCAAGATGTGCATCTACACACAGAGTCCTTCTAATAAATACCTCTGAGCCTGGAGCTATGTTTTCCTCCTGCTCTGAACCCCTTAATTATCCTTTTCAATTACTGAGCAGAAGGGCATATTGCCCTAGAGGGCTTAGAACATGCTGCTCTCTCTCTCTCTCTTTTTTATCACTAGGGAATTATCATGGTGGGAGTGTGTGCCCTAAATCAGGTGCTGCATTTTTTTGCTTTTCAAAATTAATAGACAGTATCTTCCCCATCTCCAAAATGGTGGTAAAATAGCTCATTCATTTAATATATGTGTGTGTGTGTGTATTATTTTTTCTTTCCATAAAGAAACAAGTTATAGTTGCACAGCATATTTATTTAAAATATGAATAGGCTACTTTATCCTCATATGCACTTAAGTTTTAATTTATATTATATTTGTACCTGTTTACTTGTCTTAACTATGATGTTATATTGTGAACTTTATGAGGGAAGGGATCAGGCTTTATTTATGAGTGTTGTTCTATTTAGGGATGAACCCAGTGCATCATTGAGAGTAAGCATAACAAATCAGCTTTTTGTCAAAAGCTTTTTCTGCATTTATTGAGATTATCATATGATTTCTGTTAGTTTTGTTATTAATCAGGGCAATAGTTTTCCTGATATTGAACCAGCCCTGCATTCCTGATATAAATCTCACTTGGTCATAGTGTATTATCTTGCTGATAAGTTGCTATAACCTCTTCGCTAATATTTAATTATTTGCATCTTTATATAATATATTTATATAATTATTTGCATCAATATTGGTTGTAATTTTCTTTCTCTGTTTTGGTGCTTCCTGGTTTAGATATCAGTATCATATCTGTGACATAGAAAAACTTTAACAAATTAACTTTTAACATAATATATTCAGAATTATGTGCTAAATACCACCAAAATAGCTTTCCTTTTAGTCCTAGTGGCTATTATTGTGCTGACATGTAGGTTATAGGTTAGGGGGCAGACCTATGATGTCACTAATAAAGGGAACTCTGAAGAAACTCTACCAATGCAGGGTGGGACCATCTGTGCTAGATGGCACACAGTGGATACATCAGTGGGACTGTACTCAGAAAGACCAGATTTCAACTCTTACTTCAGATATATATAAGTTATGTGACCTTGGGCAAGTGGTTTGACTGCTGTTTTGCCTCAGTTTCTGCAGTTAAAATGGGGGTAATACAACATCTTCCTTGAGAGAGTCAAATGAGAGAATATTTGTAAATCACTTAATATAATATCTGGCACACAAAAGGTACTTTATAAATGCTTATTATCTTTCTTTCCTGCTCTCCAATCTTGTTGTTCAGAGAAATAAATTAACTTCCCCAGAGTTGTACAGTCAACGGATGTCAGAGATGGAACTTGGACCTAACTTTTCCCAGCATGGAGTTGGCTTTCTATCCACTAGGTACAAAGTAGATGCTAAATAAATGACTATTGATTAACTTGTTTTTTGCCTCAGATCTGAAAGCTGTTGATGGGTGTTAATGACATGTTTTCTACCACTTCTCTGACTACATAGACATATTTAGAGACAGATAAGACTTTAAAAATATCAAATTTTATTCTTCCATTTTACAAAAGATGACACCAAGATTTACAGAGACTAAATAATCTGCCTAAAACTGCTCTTCTCATTCTATCAAGCTGCCAGGGAACACAATATACAGGGGGTAGAACGCTGGAAAAGCCCACCTCACATAGTTACTAGCTAGGTGATCCTGAGTAAGTCACTACCTCTAGGCCTCAGTTAATGTTACTGTTTTCCCTCTAGAATGGTCTCCAATTTATTCTATTTTTTTATCTATATATTGTCCCTCCATTAGAAAGTGGGCTCTTTGAGAGTAGGGATTTTTTTTTTGGCCTTTTTTTTGTATCTTTAGTATTCAAGTACAATCCTTGGTACATAGGAGGTACTTAATATTGAGATTATTGATAATTGATAACACTGACAATTAATATTGATTAGCAGAATTAGGACTGGGGCACAAACCTCCACATTCTAAGTCTAAAGCCATTCTTATTATGCCAATGCAGACTGTCCCAAAAGTCTTAGTGGTTTTAAATGTTTAAAAGCTTTTAATATTACTAAATATTAAATTAAAAAATATTAAAAGGTCTTAATCCATTAAATTGCACCAAGACCTTTGGGACAGTCTATATATAATCTCTTATACATGTATATTGCTTTAGAGGTCACAAAGAACTTTTGCCTTATTTGATCATACAAACACTCCAACAAATCAGATACCTTTTTAAATATGAGGTACTGATCAAAATGTAAAGTTCTTTCTTCTCAGTCATATACTCACACCAGCCAGTCTTTCATTTGCCCACCTTAGCTTTCAAAAGCTAAGGGTTTGAAAATGAATCTAATCCCTTAGGCAGGGAAGACAGATAGGGAGACAACAAGTACTCAATATCAGGAGGGCAGCAGTACCCTATCCAGATGGTACCAGACATTTACACGTCTCTGTGGTCCTTGTAGCTGACAGATGTTTGGTGGGGGAAGGGAGGAGGAGGAAATACTTTGTTGCTCAGGCTCACAATTCTCTCTTCTTTTTTTTTTTGGGGGGGGCTTATTAAAGCATATAATTTATTATTCTAGAAAACCAGTTTTCATCTTATGAAACTCTGGCAGGATAATATATTGCAGATAACCTTTACTTCTAGGACCTTTAATTCAAGGCTGCTTTTCCTTCTCCCAAAATATCAACATGCTGCTTGTGTGACAATATCAACACAATTTGTGTGATATGTTGGTACCTCTATTATTATAATTATCTTCAATGAATCCCGATCAAATTACTTTAATGTGAACTTTATATACAAGTTCCTAACAAATATTTCATCTTAAAAAAATCAAACCTAAATCCATTTTAGGTGTCTCCCCCAAGCACTTCTTCCATACAGGTGGGTAAACTTTTTTAGTGTTCTTTCTACTACATCATGCTACTCTTTAACTATTTATTATCACCACCAGAGATCCAATTCTATGGCAGCAGCAACAGGTTCCGTAAAGTAATGCAATGTACAATTCTAGTCCTAAATCTGTTCCATAAAGCTCAGCAACTAGAAGCAATTATGGCTATAGCGTGCTGAATGTGGAGTCACAAGTACTGAGCTCAAATCTGATGTTAGCTGCCTGTATAACTGATAGTAAGTAACTGTACTTGAGTCTGTCTCAATTAGCTTCTCTGTAAAATGGGAATAATACTAGTACCTACTTCCCAGGGCTATTTTGAGAATAAAATGAGATAGTTGTAAAAGTGATTTCAAACTTTAAAATGCTATATAAATGCAGGCTGTGATGATAATTTTTACTATTAATCAACTTAATCAACTCTTTTATTAGAGCAGCTAGGTAGCACAATCAATCATGCTGTAGGCCTGGAGTCAGGAATTCAAATCCAGCCTCAGACATTTACTAGACACTAACAAGTCACTTAACTCTGTTTGCCTCAGTTTCCTCATTTGTAAAAATTGAGCTGAAGGAGGAAATAGTAAATCATACTAGTATCTCTGCCAAGAAAATCACAAATGGGGTTAAGAATCCAACACAACTAAAGTGGTGGTACAACAAAACTTTCTTATTGTATAAAAAAATTGTAGGTCTAGAAAAGGAAAATACTTACCCAAGATCACACTGCAAATTAGAGAAAGAATCAGGATGAAATATAGGTTCTCTGTCCAGTGGTCTTTCACTGCACTGCACCCAGTTATCTCCTTATGGCACTGACTATTGGAATTTATCCTAAGTTTTACCTGTCAGCAGAATTTTCAACTTGAAGGCTAATTTGATAATACTCCCCAAACCCACAGTTTCATCTTTTATCTACAGCTCATTATGGATAAGTCCTTTAATTGAGAAGTCCAGTTCTTTAACTGAGGATACCATTATGTACAAAGATTTTTTAAGTCCACTGTTAATTAGAATTCATCTTATCTAATTAACTCTTTATAGCGATCTAAGGTTTGCAAAGTACTTTCTTAATAATAACCCTATGAGACATGTAGTACAAGTATCATTATGCTCATTTTACAAATGGGGAAATGGAGGTTACCATGGCTAAAGTGATTTGTCACCATTATTAAATGGCAGAGTCAGGATTTAAACCCAGGTGTCTCATGATTCTAAGTCATATTCTTTCTTACTATCCCACATTCTCTATTTAAAAACTGACTCATCTGATTTCTTTGCTATGAAAGTCCTCAACTCAAATGCAGATATCCAAACTTATATTCTTAGCTCCAGAATTCCCTCTTGCTAATGAAAATTCCATTTTTGTTTGGTGGTGAAAGAGAAAAGGAATGGGGGAAGGATTTTCTAATAGGGAATATTAGAAAATATCCCCCAAATTCTCTATTTTCCACATCAGCTTTTTCATGTCTCCAACCACCCCCCCCAAAAAAAAACCAACCCCTTTTTTTTCTAGTATTAACCAGGCAAAGAACTTGGCTTTTAAAAGTCTCTTAGGGATTATTCTTAACTTAGCTCCCCTTTTGGCCCCTAAACACACACACACACACACACACACACACACCATACACATATACTTCAGCTGTTTCTGCCTATCATCTCCAGCTTTCTCTGCTGGAGAAATGACCAAATCATACTGTCACAGGAAGAACTACCACCCTGCCCCCTCTAGACAAAGGGGATTGAAAGTACCAAAGACAAATTCTTTAAGCAATGATTAAGAACCTACTATGCATACAGCATGGTGTTAGGTTCTCAAAGCACTCAAAGGTGAATAAGTATAGATCTAATACAGGGAAGACAGAAAGATTATTTCCTACTGAGTGAATTATGGAAAGTTCTATGAAAGAAATACTATTTGAACTGGGTCTTGAAGGCTGGATAGGATTTCAACAAGCAGTCATAGTGAGAGGGAGATAGGACATCCGAGGCAGAGGGTATGGAATAAAGAAAGGGGGGGGGAGATGGGGAATCTAAGGACCTCTTAAAGAAAGGCACATATGTAATTCCTCTTGGCTGAAGTACTGAATGTCTTGAAAAGTTAAGGCAGTGCCAGTTTGTACATGGACTTGATTGTCTAGGCAGTAGGAACCAGCTAAGCATAAGAGTAGGAGGGGAATAGATCAACAGGAAGTTTGACCAAGTATTGTGAGGAAAAAAACCAAGGAAAGGCAAGACTCAGAAAGGGAGAAATTTAAACCAAATATACCCAGAGAAACTGGCGAATAACCATGGGAAACCATGATGCTGCGCGTGATATTTGACTCTTAGGGAACAGCCTTAGAAAAGAGAGAGGGAGCTTATGACTGGTTAGAGAAAAAATTAAGTACACTGTTCTTCTAGGAAAAAAGAACATAATTCCATTTGATTCCTGAATTATGGAAGATGAGTTCTTAATTTAGGGCCTTTGAACTTGAAACTTTATTCCAAGAAAGGGTCCGTAGCTTTCACCAGATTGCCAAAGGGGTCCATGATAAAATAACAAGTTAAGGAGCGTGACTTAGGACAGAAGACCCAAATTTAAGTTTCTGCTCTGAGGGACCTTATGTAAGTCATTTAACCAAGACCTATCTTTCTGAGTTGCAAAAAGTGGATGGGAAATCCTGCACTACTGAATTCACAGGGCTTTGGGGATCAAATGCTATAATGTTGTACACTGGAATGATAGGGAATGACCTTAATGATAATCTAGTTGAAGTCTAATTTACAGAGGAAGAAAATGAGATCTTGGAGAGGGATAGGTGATTTGCTAAAAGTCACACAGCTGCTTTGTAACAGGACTAAGATTAGACCTTAGATTTTTTTATTTCTAGTGGAGAGAGGACTTAATTTGTAAATCAGGAAGAACCATGTTCAAATCCCACACCAGACACTGGCAAGTTGTGTGACAATAGGCAAATCACTGAGACTTCTCTCTGCCTCTGTTCCTTCATTTGTTAAGACAAGAATAATAGTATCTACTTTACAATATTATGAGGATCAAATGAAATAACACTTTGAAAACTTTAAAGCATTATATAAATGCTAGCTACTATTATTTTGTTAATATTAATTATTACTACAATCTCCTTTAGAAAATTGGGTGATAAGACACTTTTAATATAACGAATTTCCAACTGTTTCTGGAGCCTTTCAGCTACCATGGTGGAGTTAATTCAAATGCCATAATCCTTGAATCACCTCTCCTCTCCTTCGTCTTTTGTTCCTTGCAAAACAAATCCGTAAGAAGGGGCGGTCCCCACAATCCCAATTGCTCTGCCCTTAGTGCCTGTTCAGAAAAGGCAGCTGAGGAAAACGGGGCATATACATACATATATATTAACACATTCCTTTATAACACTTTAAGGTTTACAAAGCATCCACCCCCACGCCAACAATTCATGGAGATAGGTATCATGGACCCATTTTACAGATGAGAAAACCAAAGCTCAGAGGAGGTGAAAGGACTTATACAGGGGTTGAATACCTATCAGATTCAAAGTTTACACTCAGATCCTTTAACTCCAAAGTTAGTAATCTTTTTAATTCATCATGCTGCCTCAATACATATACCATTAAGGCTAAATAATCCATTAGGGTTAAAACTGGATACGGTTCTCAAGGGATAGAGTCTAGTCTGGAACTGATCTCTGCACAGGAAGAGATTTTGCTAGTCTGCCTATTTCACCAGAAGCACATGCATGATAGCTGTTATAATCTTAAAAGAAACAAAGCAAAATAAATCTCTTTATACATTTTGGATATATATAAAAAAATCACATTGAATTTCCATATTCTCTGTCTCTCTCCCTCTTCCTCCTTTCTCTGTCTGCCTCTGTCTTTCATAAACACACTCTTAACACAAACCTGCAAGCAAACGTGAAACAACGTACTGGTTTTTGATGCTTTGGCTTTTGTTTGTGGTAAACTATTAGGAGGAGAGGCCCTATCCAATCAAAAACATGCTACTTTACTAATAAATAAGCTGAAACGCCATTCTTTGCAATATCAATGACTTGAACAGTTTTATGCAGAGAAGCCTGGCGTGTAGGGGTAGGACAGGGGGATTAGGAGACCTGGGTTCCCAAGTTAGTTAGCACTGCTACCAGTGTATGATTAGGAGCAACTCCTTGTCCTGCACCAGCTGCTTCCTCATCTGTAGGGTGATGAAGCTAACATCCTTTCCACCTCTTACTTTCTATCTTCCAAATCCCTTTTTAGTTCTAGCAGTCAAAGATTCTGCCCCTAATTGTATAGCAAAAAGAAAACACACATTCCAACTTTATAAATGGAAGCTGATTTCCCCTCTCAACCAGAATTCCTGGCCTTCAAACCAAATCTCAATCCTTCTCCCTCCCCTGCCTTCTTCCTCACTTCCTTTATTCCTCCACCCCCCCTTTTTAAAATATAAGCTCAACATCTCCCATTCTGAAAAGGGAATAGTTTTGAGAGTTTATTTATCCTCTGGAACAACTTTAAAAAAAAAAAAGTTAATATGAAGCACATGTGCATGGTTTCTAAGAGTTCTGTGTTTTTTTTTTTTTTTAAATACTTAGGGAAGAATATATCCAGGCTTACAAAATGCCTGGGTTGTGTCAATAGCAGTTTATAGCCATTAGCATTAAGGCTGAATGTAGTTAATTGGGACACAGCGCAGCTGCTGCAGCAGCACAGGGGGATGCTTGGCCCACACTTCCTGATACAGTCACAGCCGTATAAAATCACCTGAAAAGTTCCCATGATCAATGTGGGAAACAGAGTAAAAAACTTCCCTGATTCTACAGGGGGCCATGGGGACCAGACTTTATCTTGGGACAGCTGCTTTCTGGAACAACCTGTTTTACCTTTCTTCTTATTATTTTTGAACTGTTGCAAGAAGTGCAGGAGAGAAAAGGAATAGTTAATGATTTGGAAAGAAAAGGAAGGGGAAGAGCCGGGGAAATAAAAGATAAGAAAGAATGGTATACTGAAAAACAGAACTGGCCTGGGAGTTTAGTCTGTGTTTTTTGTTTTTGTTTTCTATGCTCTCTCGAACATAGAAAGTAACTTGGTACCACAATGGATAGAGTGTTGGACATGGGAGACCTCAGGGAGATCTGAGTTCAAATCAGATCTTGCTAGCTCTGTAAATGGCAATAGAAGAGCACCTACTGATCAGCATTGCTGTGAGAATCAAATGAGACAATAGTTGCAAAGTGCTATGCCAACCTTGAAGTACTATATGAATGCTAGTGATTACCTGAAAAACGTTCCTTATCTTTTCGGTACCTCAATTTTCTCCATCTGTTAAATCCCTCATCTCCCTGGTTCCCTTCTGCTCAGAGATTCCCTGACTTTTATGCCTCAGAGATTGGCAGACCATTAGGTACAGGAAGAAAGAAATTGCAGACAAACCTTTCCTACTCCATGGTTCTGCCTAAGGCTGGGCCAAAATTAAAGTAGATTTATTGGTGCCTGAGGACAGTGGATTTAGCTGACTGACTGGAGACAAACCAAATGGGGTATTTCATCATCATACTGACCGTGCATCTGGTAGGTGTAAGGGGTCTGTCCTGTGGGTGGCGTTCCAAAACTTGAGCCGTAGCTGAGGAATCCACTCTGGCCAGGGGAATGGTTCAAACTGTCTTCTGTTTTGATACCTTTGCAGGGTGAGAAAAAAACAAATACCTGAGGATAAGTGGTTAGATGTGCTCCTTCCCAGTCATGAGGAAGCCTTTGAAATTCTACATATCAGGAAGGGTTTATTATAGGCTTTCAACAAGATAAAATTGATTTGGCCTTCCAGCAAATATTACTAATTTTTAAATCAATTTCAACTCTGACCGTGCTTATTAATGTCATACTTTATATCCTGCTCTAGGATTATGGGTGATTTATATTAAATGGCCTAATATTTTTTTATGAAGATGGTTCATTAGGAGTCTGGATGACAACATCAAGAATGTTATAAAGGGCATTCATAGGGGATGTGACCCTTTTAGTCAGAGATGGCTTAGGTCACCTTGTTTGTCCTTAGATTTAGTAATTCTTCTAACAAATATTTATTAAGCACCTATAATGTGGAAAGTCTAATTGCTGCCAGAAGTGGGGATATATTTTGAATCCACTGTAGGATGTGTGTGTGTTTTTAATCTGGGAGTAAGGGTTATTTTTAAATTGAGCCATCCACTTTTTTCCACCTGGACCCACTTGTGATCATTTTGAACTGTTGCAAGGAGTGGAGGAGAGAAAAGGAATATTTAATGATTTGGAAAGAAAAGGAAGGGGAAAAAGATGAGGAAAAAGAAGGTAAGAAACAATGGCACACTGGAAAACAGAACTGGCCTGGGAGTTTAGTCTGTGTTTTTTATTTTTGTTTTCTATGCTCTAACATAGAAGGTAACTTGGTACCACAATGGATAGAATGTTGGATATGGGAGATCTTAGGGAGATTTGAGTTCAAATTCTGCCCTCATTTGCAAGAAAAGTAGCTGAAAGAAAAGATTATATCTACAGTTTTAATAAAATTAACTGGATTACATAGGTACTGGGTCTCACTCTGGCTCTGTTTGCTTCAAGTACTAATAATATCACTACAGATCTCTGAATATGTTTATAAGACATACACATGAGATATTGAAAAAAAGGACACTGTCTAGTAGGAGCTACTAATCTGGCAAATAAAAAAAGCACAGCCTTTGGCAATATTATCCCTTTGAAAGAAGAATTTAAATCTTACACCAGAATTGTGAAGAAGATGAATACCCTAAGGTAGCTTGTGTGACATAACATTAATGGTCCATCTCCTTGCCCTCCAAAATGAGGCTACTTTTTTGTTGTGATGTTATCTAAAGGATAGGATTAGAATGCCAGTACAGGAAAGGTAGACCACAACGAATATGAGCAAACTTGTAAAATCTAGTCTTTATACAGTGCTTTAAGGTTTGCAAAATATTTGTTCTCCTCCTCACTCTCCTCCTCCCTCCTTTCCTCCCCACCCCTCTCTCTATGCGTATGTCTGTTGCTGTTGTTCAATTGTTTCAATTATGTCTGACTCTCCATGATCCTGTTTAGGTTTTCTCAGCTAAGATCCTGAAGTGGTTCACCATTTCCTTCTCTAACTCATTTTATAGATGAGGAAACTGAGATCAACGGGATTAAGTGACTTGCCCAGGGACATATAGTTATTAAGTGTCAGAGGCCAGATTTAAAGTCATAAGGATGAGTTTTCCTTATTTCAAGGCCAGAGCCCTACCCATTGTGCAATCTAGCTGCCCCTTATACTTATATTTACATATACATGTAGCTATGGCCAATACATATACGTATGTTTATTTATAATCTTATTTGATCTTCATACGAACTGTTCTTAATATCTTTAATTTACAGATGAAGAAACTGAGGCAGACAGAGATTAAAACAACTGGTCCAGTGACTGAGCTAGCAAACACCTGAGGCAGATCTGAACTCAGTTTGTCCTGTCTCCAAGTCTACTCTATTCACTACGCCACCTGGCTATCCTCAAACTTAGAAAAGATCATTTAGTTAAAGAGTTCCTAAACCTGGGGTTCACTAACTTTTTATAAAACATCTTGATAACTGGATTTCAACATAATTGTTTTCCATTATAACCCTATGCATTTTATGTTATACACTTAAAAATAATGTGAAAAGAACAGGTCCACCGTCTTTAACAGATTGTTAGAGGTGCTCCTGGCACCCACAAAATGGTTAAAAATCCCTAATACAGTGGAATCTTCTCGTTTTATAGAGAAATTGAGGTCTAGAGAGAAGACCTAATGCCCAAGGTGACCCAGTGTGTCAAGAAAGGAGTTAGTGCTAGAACCCAGGATCTCCTGTGTCAGATCTCTGAAAAGCATTGAGGAACTATTTTATCAGAAAATTCAGAGGGGAAAATAAAAGAAGAATGGAAAAAATAGTAGACAGTTTATCACTCCCTCCAAAGAAGACTTTAAAACTACCCATTTATATGTCTGCTTCCCAATTTGTAAAACATGGCCTACACATATCAAGAAAATCCTTAGAGAAAATAAGAAACGGCAGGCATTCAAAAACAACAACTTTCTCTAGCAGACCATACCTTTACAGTCAGATATATATCTTGTTGAGAGTAAAGAGAATACAAGATTTTCTATTAATTATTTATAAAAGGCATTTGACTCAATAGAATAAAACATAGCTTTAAAGGTTCTTTTCCAGAAAGAAGTCTCTTGTGTATGCTAAAATAATTGAGATATCTTGATAAATGCAATCAGACAGTCGCTTATGACAACAAAAGGCAAACAAGGCATAAGACAGGAAAATACATGATCCATAAAGCAGTTCACCACTGTCATGGATGATGTCCTGGGCAGGATCCAAATGAAGAGGGGGTCTAGTTAGATGGTGGGGTCTTCTTACTTGCACATAACATCACTGACTGCATTAAGCTCAGAATATCACGGTGCTCATCAATGAAATGTAGGAGTACACAAAAGGGGTCAAACTAACAATCAATCCAAGGAAAGAAATGGACTTTTAAAAATGCCAATTTCCCAGACTAGGATATGTTGTTGGATTCCTAGTCCCTCAAATTAATGTCTCTTCCATCAGACTGTAAGCTCCTAGAAAGCAGGGACTGTTCTTTATCTTTCTTTGTATCCATAGTGCTTGGCACACAGTAGCTGCATAATAAATGCTTGACTGATGGTCCTTGCATGACTTCCTGTACTTTTTCAGAACACTGCATTTTCCAAAGAATTAAAAATGTGACTGACTCGGTGGTCAATAGAGATGTATTATTGGTGTGAACAGACTATAGTTTATTTCTAATTGTGACCTACACAGAAGAAATTGCACAATGGATGTCACCCAGGAAATGTGAGATCAGAAAAGAAAGACTCATATTAAGAGATAATAGATGGATAGCTTGAGTACTATCAAAATGCAAAAAAAAGATCTGAGAGAGGGCCTTCCAACACATGAAATTGATCTTTTAGAGGTATCTGCTAGAGCTAACCTTAAAAGATCCCAAAGTGTGCATGATTAGGATCTGCCCTGATGGAAATATCACCACCACCACCACCATCACCATAACTGATACATTTTTATAGGGCATTAAGGCTTATAATGGACTTTTAAAATGTTATCTCATTTGATCCTCATAATGATCCTGAGAGGATGGAAGTATTATTATTATTCCCATTTTACAGATGGGGAAATTGAGGTATATAGTGGGACCACAGAACTAGTGTTTAAAGCCATATTGAACTTGTATCTGCCTATTATTAAGTCAGAATGAATGAAAAATAGTATGTAAAACTGCAAGACAACCAATCAGTAAAGAAAAGCAACACTCTTACTCACAGTTTCTAGATCTGTCTTTCTGTATGCCGAATTTCCAGGTATTACATTTTATGTTTAAAATTGAAAGGACCCTTCTAATATTCTATGAACCTTATTACAAAATCTTCCAGCTGTGATATTTTTCAAGGTTTTGTCCAGCTCTAACATTCTATGTGCCTTATGCAATGTCTCTGAGCTACATTTTATACTGTATATTCTAAGATTCATCCCAGATCTAGTTTTTTATGTATCTTATCAGATCCCTTCTAGCCCTGACATTTTGTATTGTATAGTCCAAGCTACCTTTCAAAACGAATATTCTAAGATTCTACAAAAATAAAATATTTTCTTAATCCTTGAGTTAACCAGAAAATGGAATTAAACCATTGGCCCCATTCTCTGAGTGTTTTGGTTACTCAAAGTTGTTGAAAGTATCAATTTCGCCAATGACAGCACAGGATTTAAGACTCAGAAGACTTGGTTTCCAGAGTTGGCTCTGCCACTTAGTAGATATATGATCATAAACAAATCACTTTTCCTCTTTAGATCTCAGCTTCCTCATCTGTGAAATGGGAAAAATAGCTCTCACACTGCTAATTTGAAAGAACTGCCATGATGAAAACATTTTGTAAAATTTAAAGATACAATTATGATTGGGGATTCCTTTCTTGTCCCACAGAACATTTAGAGACTCAAAGTAACAAGGCTAGAAAGACACCTTAAAGAAAAGTGTGGTCCATGCATGTGAAGACCGAGTTAGCACCTTGGATACCTTAAATTCAGCCAGAGTCAGGTTAAGCAAAAGTCCTTGGTCTTTATACTTGGTCTTTAGGGGTAGGAGTGAATTGGATGGACGTAGGATCTCCATGACTTCTTTTTTCCTCATCTACCACCAAAGTGACTCTGGCTTATCTTACTCCAGCCCCTAAACCTTCCCACAATTCTCTGTATACACCAAAATATTGAACTAGCACAGAATAGTGGGAAGGGCCATTTTCCAAGCATATGCTGATATTGTCCAATCGATAATTAGCCTTAAGTGCTCAATTGTCTGGCCTCTAGTGCATCAACTCAGAGTTTTAGCCTTTTACACATGCAAAGACCTGGAGCCAGGAGGTGGAGTACTGAATTTGGGAAGAGCAAGGGGGTCAATGGGACTTGAATATAAGCTACAGTATGTGAAAGGGAATAGTGTGAAATAAATATAAAAACATAATCCATGAGGCATTAAAGGCCAAGTTGAGAGCTTTATTTTGACATTAAAAGCAATAGGGACCATCAAAGACTTTTGATAGCTGGATCTAGTTATTCAGCAAAGTTTTAGGAAGGAAGAGAAGGAATTCCATTTTGAATATATTGAGTTTGAAATGCAATAAAGAAATCACTAGTAGTTGCATTGGAGGTGCTTGTTCAGGTGAATGGGAGGATCAGGAGCTAAGCGGTACAGAGCTGAAAACAGTGGGATGTGGATATCTGGAGAAAATATGGACAGTTTTTTCTATGAGTTTGGCTCTGAAAAAGAGAAGAAATTAATAGTTTAAACAAGACTAAGAGAGGAATAGAATTAAGTGAAGGGGTTTTTTTTCCCCTCAAGGAAGGGAAGGTCTTAGGTATATTTGCAGGAAGAAGAAAATAGGAAACAACAGCTTAGAAAAGGGTGGAAATGAATAAGAGGGGTATGATTAAGGAGGAGATGAGAGGAGATAGGATCAAAGAGCCAAGTAGAGAGCTTGGTAAAGAAAAAGGCCAGAGATTAGAGTGAAGAAGAAAAACAGAACATAATGAAGAGTTTTGAGGGGAAAAGGAGGTCATGGTTGATAGTCTTTTTTCTGTTAAGTCATAGACAAAGTCTTCAACTGGAAGAGAATAGAAAGAAGTCATTTGGGAAGCTTAAAGAGAAAAGATAAGCTCTGGAATAGCTGCTATAGAGAATGTAACATAAAGTCAATCAGAGAAAAGAGATCGCTCAACAGCAGTAAGGGCCCAACTGGCATTATTCCTCCACTCAATAACAAATTTATAATGGACTCAGCCCAGTTGTGTGACTTCCTTAGGGGTGTTTGGCAGTTGCCGAGTAGGCACAGAGAAGACAGATAATAGGGATAATCCAGGACTAAGACCCAGCAAAGCACAAACAATGGCAACAAACACTAGAGTAAGATTTATTATTAGAGTGTGTGGTGTAAAAGGTAGATCTAATTCCATTTCTTACCATGCTGCCATGAGACACATCACTTATCTGTTTCCCTTTCTGAACTTCTTTGGGGCATTCATATATTTTTAAAGTATTTCATTGATATTCGCTGTCCCTCTTCCTCTGTTCCAATGATTTTTGTTAATTATTTACTTCTCTGTTTTATGATCTTAGATTTCAAACACTAGTCTACTAAATGTCTTAGATTTAATTCTGGATTATTTATTGTCTAATTTATTTTTCTATCCATAATTACCATATATAATTTGAGATCTAGTGACACAAATCTTCCTTCCTCCTTTTCCTCCACCAGAATTCCCTTGATGACTTTGTCTGTCTACTTTTTCTCTATTTTATTGCTTAATTTTATTCTTTGAAGCAGCTCATTGACAATTTTATTACAGCAATTAAATGACAAATTTGGGTAGTGAGGAGTTTTTTGTATTGAATACAACTAGCCATGATGTTAGGTCTCCACTTCTTTAATTCTTCATTTATGTAGTTTATAGTTGTCATTATTATTAAGTCTTGAATATATCTAAATGGAAGTATAAATATCTGGTACATTTTTCTGTCTCCAGGCCTTGTCCTCTATTCACTGAGCCACCTAGATTCCTTTTTTTTTTTATTACACCCTTGATCTATGTGGGAAAGCCTCTGATGTGTCTCTATTACATAACTTTTTGATTTTAAAGAAAAAATTTTCATAATGTTAAGGAAAAATCCATCCATTCTACTTTTTTGTGACTTTAACATAAATACCAATCCACCTCCCATTTGACAAAATGAAAGTAATACCCAGGAAGAGGACATGACCAAGGTACTAAGTAGCACACAGGTTTCAAGGACTGCTCCAAAGCTCTTCCCAATATCCTGACCAAGAAACCCAAAGAATTCAATGTGGCAGATAAATAGAAGCATCTTAATAGATGCTTCTTATAAGAGGCTGATACTTAAAACTAGATGGATAGTGTTTTAATTCCATTTTGCTACCCATCAGATGTCCTAGGCAAAGAAAGGGTATTCACTTTCATTGATAGAAGAGCTCACCCAAGTTCCTTCATTGGTATTTCATTCTCACAAAAGCTATTTAAATAGAAGTGAAAGGAGGGAATTTAAATGTTCTTTTCAAAGTAGAAAGGAAGCATGATTCATAACAAAAGTTAGTATTTGTCCAGACAATGTTTAGAACCATAGAATCTTACAATAAGGAAATTTAGAAAGCATCTAATCCAATCCCCACCCAATGCAGTAATTCACCCTCCACCCTCTTAACCATACCTGACAGGCCTTCATCTAGCTTCTGCCCCAACACTTATAATAATGAGGAGCTCATTACTTCTCCAGATAAAAATCATATAATAGAAAAGAACTCTGAATTAGGAGCCAGGGGACCTATGTTCAAATGTTAAGTTTATTCTTGTTCTACTATTTGTTTTTGTTTTTTTTTACGTCGTAATCAACTCTCTGTGACCCCATTTAGTGTTTTCTTGGCAAAGATACTGGAGTGGTTTGCTATTTCCTAGGTTTCTTACAAGCTATTTGACTTTGTATAAGTTAATTTATTTCACTGGGCCTCTGTTTGCTCATCTGCAAAACGATGATAATATTTACAACTAGTTAATTCATTGGGGTAAGTGAGGATAAAATGAGACTGCACACATAAAATTATTTTCAGAAGTAAAGGGCCTACATATTAATATTAATTATTATTTATTCAGTTCTGCAATTTAATTTGGCTAGGCCATCAGTTTTTTTTTTTTTTTCTTTCTTCTTTTTTTTCCTGGTCCAAGGGGCAACATTTTATTGTAATTGTAACACTATTACCAGCAGACTAAATTCCAAGAGAATTTAGCAGTGTGCTAAGAGAAGAAGAGACCTTTATCCAGCTTTCTATCATTGACATGCTAGAGGTAGGGCCAGGTAGGCTATCAGTTATTAACCTAAGAGTTTGTGAACTTAAAAAAAACACCTGGATAATTGAATGTCAATTTAACTGTTCTGTAATCTCATGTCTTCATTTTATGCAATCAAAAACATCATTGTGAGATGAATTTCCTAGAAGTTACTAGACTGTCAAAGGGGTCAATAACACAAAAAGTTTAAGTATCCCTGGTCTACTGAATTCTAGGAAGGAAACTTTCTCTACCAAGGATTATTGGAAAATCATAGTAGTGGAGTCACTGAACCAATAATTATATATACATATGGATCTGTGAGTTACATATTGACTCAGAAAACCACATATTAACATTATCTATTTTTTCAAATATTTACCAATTACAATTTAACCTGATTTGGGCCACACTGAGTACAGTGGGCAGCAGGCAGTAGGTTTGATACCTTTCTTAGAGGACTGTCTGAGATACCGAAAAGTTAAGTAATTTGTCTAGGATCACACAGCCAGTATGCATCAGAGGAAGGAATTCTTGACTCCAAGTCTAATTCTCTATTCTATGATGCTTCTATATCAATCAGTCAATTTATTAAGTGCCTTCTCTATACCAGGCACTCCCTCCTGGATCACTGCCTTGTCACAGCAGAGAAACTTGCAAAACTCAACAAAACTATGCTTTGCTTCATGTTACATAAGATAGAAAGATCATAATGGAGAGTTCTGAGAAACGGAGATCTACTGGAGAAGGAAATAGCAAATACTCCATTATCTGTGCTAAGAACACCCCAAGGACAAACACGGTTCATGGGGCCATGAGGAGTTATATGTGACTTAATGACTAAATGTTAATGACAACGTATACTAGGCACTATGATAGGTGCTAGGGAAACAATTCTTGTCCTCAAGGAACTTTCATTCTACTTGAGTAGACAAAATGTGCCTTTTATGTAAAATAAATTAAAGGTGATTTTTGAAGGAGAGTATTATGGGAGGTACCAGCAGCTAGGAAGGCCTTCATGTGGAAGGTAGTGCTTGACTTGAATTTTATTCAGTAGAATTTACACTTTCCTAGTGGCTATGTTCCCAGTGCACATTCATAGAGTTAAAACAATTCATATAATTAATAAAATTTTTTTCTGTTTTTTGTTTGATATTCATTGTTGAAGTCTTCTTTATATTAAACTCAAACTTTACCCATATTTCCATAACTTTTAACCTGTTGATCTTTTTTTTTTAACTAACACATGAAATTAAATACCCAATATTTAATCTTCCTATATATGAGCCCTTCAAATATTTGAAGGCAACTGTAGACTCCTACTCTCCCACTCTCCTTCCACCAGTTTTTTCTTCTCAGGCTAAATATTCCAACTTTTTCCCATTGACCATTGGGTGACACAACTTGCAGGGATGTCATCACCTTGGTTCTCCTACTCCGACTGTGTTCCAATTTGTTAACGTAGTATCTAAAATATAGCCCCCAGATTTGAACTCATCTCTGCCTGCTGACCAAGGTAAGAATCCCCTGTACAATATCTCTGACAAGTTGTGATCCACCTTTTTGTTATACAGCATGTTCCAATGGAAAGAGGGCTGGTCCTGGGATCAAATGATCTAAGTATTTCTACTCCAGGCTGATTCTTGGCTTCCTTGGAGTTGCAGTAACCTCATTAGTAAAATGAAGGATTAGGGCATTTTAACTTTTTCTTTTTTTTGGTGTATCACGGAACCCTCTGGCAGTCTGGTGAATCTTACAGAACTCTTCTCAAAAATTTTTTTTTAAATTTCCTATTAGAAAAAATATTTACTTTCAGTTAAAAGTTAGTGAAAATACAAATGTAATTTTTTTCTTCATCCAAATTTGTGAACCACTTTCCCCTACTCTGAATTCATGAATCTCTTTGGGGCATTCATAAAGCTTAGGTTAAGAACCTCAGAAACTCACTAATCAGAAAGGCCATTAACTAACCATTGTAAGACATTTCTCATTGCAAGAAATCTCTTTTTACTTAGCTCAAGACCCAGTGATCTGTAGACATATTTGAAGTTGTTTTTTTGCATATCACATATACTTTAAAATATTTTTTCAATATAGTGCTTGCACTCTCCAAGTGAACTCTTAACCTATTACAATCCAGACTCAATTAATATTTGCAAGTGAGTAGACTCTCTGAAAAGCTCAATGCTATTGATAGTTCGAGAACTTTGCACCAAATTAATTTCCACACAATGCCATGTTTTGTCTAGAAATAGGACTAGTTTTATTTTTCTGTCTAAAGGCAAACTGCTACATTATTCTTGGTTGCCAGCCAAGGGGGGGATAGCTCATATATGATTATGTGTATGTGTGTATGTATATGTCTATATTTAATTTTTTAAATGATTTTTTTTCCTGCAAGAGGTAAAAAGAAAGGAAAAAAAAGACTATACACTCGTTATTCAAGATTTGGATATGTTATAAATAGTAAGACTAGGAAAAGCAGACGTTTACATAGCATGTTAAAGTTTGTGGCCATATTACCCACTCGAAAACTGTCAGAAACCCCAAATGCCCATGGGCTATATTTCCTAAGGGTCACATTTGAGCCCTTTCTTTGGAGTAAATATTAAAATATTGTCACCCCCATTTTTCAGATGAGGAAACAGCCTTAAAGAGATTAGATGTCTTGTCCACAGTCACACAAAAGTGTTGGGGATAAGATTTGACCTTAGATTTCTTCTGAATCTTTAATAGTTCTACTATAGCATGCTACTTCTTTGTATGTCTAACCCTAGAAGAGTGTTTATTAGCAAAAGGCCTTCTTTTTATTTTCTCTCCACACAAGGTCAAATGTTAGCTGAGGCCTTTATCATCTATCACTCCTAAGAGGGCTTCCCCCTTCATCCATCTTCCACAAGGCTAAAAAAATTATCTTCCTAAACCAGGTCTATTCTGGCCACATTACTCACTCAATCAAAAAATCTTCAGTAGCCCCCTATTGTCTGTGTGATAGAGTATAAATGCTTCATGCTTGGATTTTAAGTTCTGAACAACCTGGCTTCCATATTAAACATTATTCTCCTTAATTATATTCTCATGTAGTGTGTGTATGAGCCAAACCAAACCATGTAGCTTCCATCACCCATGTCTTCCATTCATTCACATCACTCCCCACATCTAGTATGAACTATCCTTTCAATATTGCTTCTGAATCCCTTTTCCTTTAAGTTTCAGCTCATGTGTCATCTTGTCTATGAAGCCTTCCCTGATTTCTCCAGTTTTAAGTTCTTCTCTTATTGGCTTTTATTTATTCATTGGTATACATGCAAGTCAGCTTGGCTAAAGTAGCAAGGCACCCTGGGAGAGGAGTGTATGCTGGGCAATTCAAACTATCACCAGCACCTTGACCCTCAGACCCTGACAGGGACAGCTCAGGATTCTGAACCTTGAAAACAGTAATGCTTCCAGTTCAGTGCAAGCATTCATCCTCTTGGGCATTTCCTGGTGGAAATGCAACCTGTCATCAATTCCTGGAGGGTCAAATCTACAGCCATCAATGACCCAGGAAAGAAAATTTTTGCTAACAATATCTTTGGCGTTGTCAAATGGTTCCAGACCATAAACTGATATGATTTTTATCAATGGAAGTGACATAAAAGAAAAGGCATTATCATAGGCAGCTTAGTGTTCAATGGATGGATTACCGACTGAAGGCAAAAATATCTGAATTCAAATCCAGCCTGAGACACTTACCAACTGTGTGAACAAGTTACTTAACCTCTGTTTGTCTCAGTTTCTTCAACTGTAATATAAGAATAACTCCTATCTACCAGAGCTGTTGTGAAGATCAAATGAGATAAATATTTATAAAGCACTTACCACAATACTGGCACATGGTAAAAATATATAAATGTTTACTAAAAGTAGTAGTAGTAGTAATAGTAGCTATACCCTATATATTATAGGACCTTTCCTTCCTATATATTATAGGAGCTGAAACTTAAAGGAAAAGAGATTCAGAAGCAATATTGAAAGGATAGTTCATACTAGATGTGGGGAGTGATGTGAATGAATGGAAGACATGGCTGATGGGTGAGAGAATAGCTACATGGTTTGGTTTGGCTCATACACACACTACATGAGAATATAACATTATTAAGGAGAATAATGTTAAATATGGAAGCCAGGTTGTTCAGAACTTAAAATCCAAGCATGAAGCATTTATACTCTATCACACAGGCAATAGGCTAAAATATTCCATTTTCATTATCTATTTTATTCAATTGTGGGCTCCTTAGAAGTAGGAACTGTCCTACTTCTCTATTTGGATTCTTAATACTGAGTACATACTAAGCATTTAAAAAATGCTATTTTCATTCACTCACTCATTCATTCACTGGCTCACTCCATTTTCATATTATAGTTCGATCCCTGTTCCTTGAGAGTAAGCTCTGTTTATGTTCTATCTCTATGGCCCGGGTGTCCTACTAAGAGCAATTCCTTGATAAATATGTGAATTACATTGAATTCAAAGATCCTTATCTTTTACATGGTCTTATGCATGGGTAATGATGAATGGAGAGCACTGGCATCTCTTTTCTAAAGATCAGTGTGTAGTCTAAAACCAATTCAGATTCTTCTCTCCAATAATCAAACTGTAGTCCAAATATTGTCATGAGAGAAGATTGATTATAAACTTCCATCATTCTGCATCTTCTTGAAGCATTAAAAACAAAATAAAGGAAGACATACCCCCAGGTTCTATTCTTAGCTTTGTCCCTTGTTAATTTGCAAAATGATATTGAGTAAGTAATTTTCTCCTATGGGGCTGATGGTCCTCATTTATAAAACGAGGAGGTTGGACTCAGTGATACTAGGGTATCTTCTACTCTGCAATTCTTCATTCTAAGAGTCTTTTCAGTTGATGGCGTCCAACTCGAGAATTCTATGAGAGGTAGAACTTGAGAGTTCTACAATTCTATGGGTCCTTCCAGTTCTGATATTCTAGGAAGTAAAGTTCCATTTGAGACCATCATTCTAAGTTATCCAAGAGTTGCCACCTAGAGATGTACAAAGCTGTTGTGAACAGGCAGGAAGACATAAAGACACAAGCATTACTCACTGTAGGAGGGTATTCCATAGGCTTGCGCTGGAGGAGGGTACGGTGAATAAGCCGTGGACTGCTGGATCCCTGTACTGTACTGAGTCTGTCCATAGGCTGCCATGGTGGGGAGAGACTGGACAGATACTATATGAGGATAACGTCTATACAGAAAAAGAGAAGATTATTTACACCAAATCACTATCACCACAAATTCATTCTACTCTCTAACTCTCTGAGTAAAATGAGCCTGTTCCTGGGATCCACATGACACCCTATCTTAGGTCTTGACTGAACAACAACATAAGACAGCTAGGTGGCTCATTGGATAGAGGCTGGATTTGAAGTCAAGAAGTTTAAATCTTTATAAGTTAAATCAGATACTAACTTGTATGACCCTGAGCAAGTCTCTTACTCCTATGTGCCTCAGTTTCCTTATCTGTAAAATGAGCTGAAGAAGGAAATGGCAAACCATTCTAGTATTTTTGTCAAGACCTCAAAGGGGTCATGGAGAGTTGAACAAAACTGGAAAACAATGGAATAGCTATCACTTCAACTCCCCTGACACTTCAATCCATCCTACACACAGTACCTCAGTCATTTTCTTTAAGTGGAGTCTGACCATGTATCTCCTATATTTTATCAACTCCAGTGGCTTCCTATTGACTGTAGGATAACTTGTAAACTTCTCTGTTCAGGTTTTAAAAACATCCCATGATCTGGCCTTAATCTATCTTTCCAGTCCTATGGGAGATATTCCATCCCTCTGGCACTTGTGAGGAAGACAGAAGGTCATTTTGATTGTACACAATCTTCCACCTTTCAGTGCTTTGCCTTTGCACTGGTCTTGCCACATTCCTGGAATGCATTCCCTCCTTACTTCTGCCTCACAGAGTGAGTCTCTTCCTTTAAGGCACAGCTCAAGCACTGTCTTCTGCAGGAAGCCCTACCTGAGCCTCCTAATTTCTGGTGCCCTGTTAAACTACTGAATATTTCATCACTTTGTATTTTTGTTGCCTTTATTTCTATACCCCACGAGAAGGCAGGCTTCAGCAGGAATTATTTCCTTGTATGTACTTGTAGATTTAGGATTTAGCACAGTGCCTGACATATTGTACAGGTTTAATAAATGGTTGTTGATTCCCAAAATAAATACAATTTAATTATTTGAGAGGAGAATATCAACAGCTGGGAAGATTAGGAAAGGTTTCATTTAGGATAAATGATTTTCCCAAGATCACACAGGTAATAAGTAACTCTTGATGCCAAGCTCAGCATGTATAATATACTTTAATGCCTCCCTCCCCCAAGTGTTTAATTCCAAAAGTGTTGTAATTAATAGCTTTGCCACTAATTCAGAGTGTAATCTTGGGTATGGACCTCAGTTTGCTTATCTGTAAAATCGGGGTGAGATTGGGTTGCAAGTAAAAATTCTGAGAGCAAGAGAGAGAGAGAGTGAGAGAGTGAGCGCGCGAGAGAATGAATATGTAAACACAGATTATGGTCTAATGACCAAAACTTACTAATAAGAGCCCACTGCTTTCCAGAAACTAAAATCTTCTTCTAAACGGACAGTCAGGTTTTTAAAAGCAAAAAGTTCTCAAACCTATGTATTTCAAAGAATTTATTTTCTGAAGCAAGGAATGGGACATAATCACACAATCGACAAGCATTTATAAAGTACCTACTATGTATAGGTACTGTACTCATCATGTTCATTAGCTGCAATGATGAAGTTGTCAATTTAAACATCAGGTTGCCCCCAAATTCAGCCAGTGCTACTCACCGTGAGAAGAGTGGAGGAACAATCTCTAAAGCTTGTTTGAAATTGCCTGGGGAGAGAAGAGAAAAGGAGACAGAAGAAAAATTTGATTAGTGTTTGTTGCCATCAATAATACATCATGCCAGCAAACTTAAGCTTCAATTTCACATCCTGACTAACTCCATGAAGAGAAACTTGAAATGAAGTTCTGAGGGGACTCCTCTATTTTTTTTTAAAGCTAGATTAGAGAAAAGAATTCTAGAGCCCTACTTTCTGCATCTTGAATCTGCTTGCAAATCTCTGGTTGTTTGATAATAGTGATAATTCAAATGGATATAAATTATGATCCTACCCCAAAAAGTCCAAATCCACCCCAGGGAGAAAGTTACAATCCTTTTTTTGGAGTAAGACAAGCATCTTTTTAGAGCTATGGAAAGTCACAATTGATTCTTATTCAATCCCTCATTCAGACATTTATTATTCAATTACATTTTTTATTAAAGATGTACTCACTCAATAACATGCTACATGCTCAGGAAAGGCAAAGCAGTTCCTGCCCTCAAATAGCTTACATTTTACTGAGGGTGAGCAACATGTACACAGATAATAAATGCAAGATAAACTCAAAGTAATTTGAATTTTGGATGCCAAAGACAAGAGGGAATCACTGGAGCTTCTTGAACAAAAGAGTGACAAGGTCAGATTGGTATTTTAGAGATACCATTGGCAGCTACGTGAAGGGTAAATTGATGATAGGAGGAACTGGAGACATGTAAACCAAATGACAAGGCTAGTATAATAGTTCAGAAAAGGGATTGATGGTGGTGGATAGAGACCTGAATTGAGGTCATGGTCACGGTAGTTGAGAGGCAAACAAAGATGTAGAGATTTTTGGAAAGTGGAACTAAAAAAACCTGGCGGGGAAAGAGAAACATGCACAAAAAGGAAAGAAAGAGAAAGACAAAGAAAGAGACCAAGAGAGAGAGACACACCTACCTACCTACCCACACACCACATATAGAGAAAAGGAAGGGAGGAAGGGAGGGGGACAGGTAACAGAACTTACTTATGTAGACTGAGGAAGCATCTGCATAGATATGACAATTACACAAGAGCTAAGTGTAAAGAGAAGAAAGAATGGTACCCAGAGTTTTCTCCTAATTTGAGGTCATAGTTCCTTCTCTAACAGACTTTTAAAAGAAATTCACAAAGTAGCCTATAAGCACTTACTAAGTATCTATGATATGCCAGGAACTAGGCTAAGTCTCAGAAATATAAAAAGAGACAAAAAACCAGTCCTTGTCCTCAAGAAGTTTACAGACTAATGAGGGAGACCATAAACAACTGTTTTTTTTTAAATATAACTTTTTATTGATAGAACCCATGCCAGGGTAATTTTTTACAACATTATCCCTTGCACTCACTTCTGTTCTGATTTTTCCCCTCCCTCCCTCCCTCCACCCCCTTTCCCTAGATGGCAAGCAGTCCTTTACATGTTGAATAGGATAAACAACTGTTAAACAAATTAATTGTATGAAAGATAAACTGGGAATAATCAACAGGGGGAAGGCACTAGAATGAAGAATTAGGGAAGGCTTCATGTATACAGGAAGTGGGATTTTAGTTGGGATTAAGGGAAGCTAGAGAGATCAGTATTCAGCATGGAAAAGAGAGAGCTTCTAAGCATGGGGGACAGTCAAAAGCTAAGAGATGTCTTGTTCATGTAATAGCCAGGAGGCTAGTGCTACTGGATCAGTGTATCCATCAGGGAATAAGGTGTAAGAATGGAAAATAGCCTAATTGCCTGCTGTTAATTATCTTTCCTTTCCTATAACATTGCTTATGTAGTTCTCTACATCTAAAAAATACTGCCCTTCCCAATATTTGGAAGCCAAATTCAAATATTCCCTCCTCTGGTAAGCTTTCCCTGATCCTATTCAGTCAGAATGGATCTTCCCACACCCACTTCCCCCAAACCTCAGGTTTTGAATACTACTTTCTACTTCCCATACAGTTTATTCTATTCTGGATTACAGTAATGTATATTTGTCTTTTTTGGAGGGAAAGGATTATATTAACCTCCTTTCAAATCAGGGAATTTAAATGAAGATCAATAAATAAATCTCAGGAGGATCTGTGAACTTGGGGAAAAAATCAAATTCTTATTTTGATAATATTTTGATTTCTTTGATAATCATATAACTTTTTTATTTTATATATTTAAATGCATTATTCTAGAATTGCACATGTTTAACATATATTGGATTGCTTGCTGTTTAGGGGAGGGGATAGAGGGAAGAAAAAAATTTGAAACACAAGGTTTTGCAAGGGGGAATGTTGAAAACTATCTCTGCATATGTTTTGAAAATAAAAAAAACTTTAAAAAATACATTATTCTAAGGGATAGGGTCAAAGACTTTACTAGACCAACTGAAAGGTCCATATGACAAAAAAGAATAAGAACAGCCATTCCAGATTATTAAGTACAAGGATATAATCATGCTTGATTATATTTTTTTGCAGGTGGAATTTGAGAGAAGTCTTAGAGTAAAGCTAGGAGTCAGATGAGGAGGAAAAACATTCCAGATATCAGTCTATATCCATCTTTAGTGAATTCTCTTGGTCCCTAAGTCTGTACCCTATGATGTCCTTTCTTAGGACTACAGAATGAAGAGTCTCATTATAATGCCCTATGTGTCATTATATAAAAAAGAACTTAGTCATACATAGCTTGGTGAATTAAACATTTGGAACATGTTTTATTTAATGAAATATGCAAATCTGCATAAAATGTACCTATCTGGAAATATTCCTATGGGCTCTGGTTAACTTGTAATTCCATAAATTTGGATTGAATTTTTTTCCATCAACCAAAATGAGTGATATGCAAATTTCATCATTTGTGGGGTTTTTTCTTACTCCTTTCTTCTCTCAGTTGGGTGGAAAAATTAGTGTCTCCTGCTTACTGTTGTCCTTATATATACTTTTGTAAAAGAATGATCTCTTCCTCTGTCACACTCCAATAAATTTAGCTGAGATTATACAAGAGAGAGGCATATTATACAAAAACCCTTTTTACCCTCTGTAGACTTCAGTATGAAATAATTTTGAGTAAGAATAAAATAAGTTTCAATATATTTTTATTGGTTCAACTTGAACAAACTTCCTTAAAAGAAGAGAAAACTTGACAAATGACTAATTGATAAAAGACACCCTCTATTTATTTCTGAAGTATTAAATTCAAAACTTTTTTTCTTCATCGGGGGAAGGAGAGAAGTAAAAGTGTAGATAACAATACTGTAACTAAGTTGCAAGTTGTATCTTTCAGGGTAAGTCATCTGAAACTTGGGTTTTCATTCCTAAATCAGTAGTATAGACCAGTGGCTGATATACAGCACTACAGATGTCTGAATTCTCACCCCAGGTCTTGTGGTGGATTCCCTATGTGGGGTCTTACTTAAGCCATTTAAATCTCTGCATCTCAATTTCCAATGCTCACATTCTTTTCCTCTCACAGGGGGATTAGCAAGCTAATGTTTGTGAAAGGGGGCCAAAAGTTGCCACCTAGAATGTGATGACTAATCTAAGTACTAGAGAAGGCTTCATGTAAACATGGCAAGGGATTACATTAATTTCAATTCAGATAATTTTACTGCAAGAAGATTTTTTGCTATGTCCCCTTCCCACAAATGCAGAAATACCACAAATCTTTCATCTCTTTTCTCTTTGCAGAGAAAAGGAATGTTCATGGCCAGAGACAGCTCTTCACTGTGGAAAAGAGGAATTTAACATAAGATATGGGCCATGATAATAAATAACAATAAACACCTCACTTTTTATAAGGTTTACGCAACATTTTTTTCCCCTCAGAATCCTGTGAGATGAGGATGGGAAGCTTGTCACACTACTAGTAAGGTAGATAAATTCTAGAGCTGGGGCTGTAACTCAGGCCCCCTTTCCCCATTCCGATTTATCCACAAGACCAGGATTTAAAGTCCTAATACTTAGAATTTCTGCCTTTTACTGATTACCTGTGTCACTTAATTACTTTTGTGATACTGGATAAGCAATTTTTCTTATTTAAAAATCAATCTTATGTAAACAAAGGAATTAAATCTCTAAGGTCCCTTCCAACTTAGAATCTATGCTTTTCTTATAACACATTGTCTCATTAAATAGGCAATAGTACGAAATGTGAAAGGGGTCCAACTCTGGCAGTCAGTTCTAGTTCAACCTTTTCCATCAATTATCTGTGAGATCTTGAGCAAGTGATTTCACTTCTGAACTCAGGTTCTAGAAGTATAAAAGTGAGGATAATAATAGTTGCCCTGACACCCTCATTGGGCTATTTTGAGTATCAGATGAGATAACTCGTGTTTAATTATCTTGAATATAAATTCAAGGCACTATTTTCAATGCTAACAGAGTTGACTGCAACATATTAAAATTTTTATTTACTTTTTTTGATGATTATAATATTAATAGGTACTCTCCTTCTCTTTCCTGTAGAAGTGAAGACTACAAATGTAGAATAGTCAGACTTAGTCGGTATATGGGTTAGTTTTTCTGAAATGTTCTTTTCCCCTTTTTGCCAAAGGATGGCTCTTTCCAGAGAAGTAGATAGGGATATATTCAGAAATGATAGTGACACAAAAACAAAAGGCTTTAATTTTTAAAAAAATTAAGAAGATAAAGCAAAGATAAAGAAAATATTAATGGATACTTCTTTTATTTTCAACATCATTTTCTTTAAAGAAAGGAATAGGAATTCTCTTCTAATGTAAGCGTTATAGTACTATCTTCTCCTCTACACCATCTGTTCCCCCAAAAAAAGTGATTAGCTCTGCAGAGAGAATATGGCAAGCACAGGATTTTTCCACAGGATAAGTCACTTATGAAAACTACAAACTCTTGGCTTAATGGTCTGAGGGGTGAAGGTGAGCAAAACAGACTTGCCATAGGCTTAGCTCTACTCAGACAAAACCCTGAACACTGTATAAAATAAGTGCAATGCATATTTGTTTATCAAATAAATGAAAATGCCATTCAATATCAAGATAGAATGTTAAAGACCTTAAAAAAAAACCAGAATGCTGATTATCTACTGGGAGCAGAAATTCACAACTCAGAAAAAACATCCAATATTCCTGTATTTGCTTCAGAAAAACAGCTGCTTTAAAAAAAAAAAAAAAGTTTGCCTCTGCTCTACTTAGTGTAATTAATCTTTCAAGGCTGCTAGCAGCAGCCAGGTCCTAGCTCAGCTCTCACCTTCAGTTTTACTTGACTACAGTTATCTCTACCTTCTCCAAACTGTCACAACTCATTGTGTTTCCTGTTCAATTCTGCCAGTTCTTTGAGGGAAAGGACCATCTCCGAATTTTAAAAATATATTGTACAGAATGCTGGCACACAGTGGGTACTCAGAACAATCCTTACTAAAGAAATGAATGAATACAGGATGAAAGGCAAAGGGAGAACTAGGCCAGCCAACAGTGGCTTAATTTGGCACTTAGTGAGCACACTGAAGTATAGAATTTCTCCTGCAGATTCAATGGAGCTTAGCTCCAATCTCACAAGGCACTGAAAGAAACTTGTTTACGTAATAGGATATTACCAGACTTGCCATCTCTGAATTTGGTAGCAACTTTCCCCACTATTTCAGAAAACCTTCACAGATTTTAGAATCTAAGACCCACTTATTTCAATGCAATAGAAATACAATATATTTCCTTCTCTATAAAATGAGGGGATTAATTAAATGATTCAAGTCCTTACAAGCTTTGTCATTCTGTGTTTTCACCCCTTTTGGCTCTATGGCTCCTCTGGATGAGAAGTCAGGAGTACTGATACTAATCATCAGGGTTAGGGCATTATGATTTTACCAAAGACCAAGTCTCATGCTCAAGTTTGACTGAATTGCACTTTAAGCTTTTCAAAATTTGAACTCAACAGAATCTTAGAGCTGAAGGAGCCCTTGACATATAGACTATAAGACCTAGAGGAACATTAGGGATAGTCTAATACAATTTCTTCATTTCATGGATCAGGAATCTGAGATGCAGAAAAGTTCCATGAATTGTTTTAGGCAGAGGTGTCAGACACATGGTGGGAGGCAACACTCCCAGTGGGACTGAATTAGATTAAAATATAATTGGGAAATATTTATTAAAATATTTAAGCAAAATAGAATAGGCTAATATGTGTTCTTCTAGGTCAATATGTGGCCCACAGGGATTCTTATGTAAAGTTTATTCCCCTGGTTCTATTTGAATTGGACAATACTAATCTAAGATTGTGGTATGTGTTTAACATAACAGTTTGACTAATTGAGATTAGAAATCAAATTAGAAGAAAAAAAGAAACTGGGGTTAGTTTCTGGTATGCCTATCTAGAAACCACTGTTGCTTCTTTTCTGAAAGCTAGTGCTCACTACGAAAGTATTTTGTGATTTATAGCATTCTGAAGGAAATATAGGTAGAACAGACAAGACTTGGCAACTATGGTTGGATGTGGGAAAGGCAAAAGAATCAGAATGAACTCATAGAGTTTTGGAGCTAGCGATGATATCAGTCCAATTTTTTCATTTTACTAGATGGAGAAACTGATGCCCAGAAAGGTGAAAAGACTTGCCACAAAGGTCACAGCCCTAGTAAGCAGAGGCAAGACTAGATACCAGAACTCCAAATTACAGTACAATGCTCCTTCAATTACATTCTGCTGCCTCTCATTGCTAGCAAACTAACAACCAATATGGTAAACATATTTTTCACCATTATCTATGATTCTCACTCACTGTGTTTGTTTCACTTAGGGGAGAGAAATAACAGTTAAAACAGTTTCTAATTTGCTTGCTCATAATTAATGTAACTCAAGTTTTTGAATAAGTTACAAGGAATTTTTTTGTGACTATGTCCATGAATCTTAGGCAGCTTATGATGTTTTATTCCACCAAGCTTTGGGGCAGGATCAAGAAGCTATTGGTTTTCTTTTTTTTTTTTTTCCAGAAAGGTTGTTCAACATATTTGTTCCACTGCCTTTACAACCCAAGACGAAGTTTTTTTCTATTCACAAATTGAATTTTTTTTTAAGTTCAACCCCATTATCCCCTGTCCCTTCCAAATGAAATGCTTAAATTCTGCCACTAATTAACTCTATTGTCGTTGTTCAGTAGTTCTTCGTGACTCACTTTGGAGTTTTCTTGAAAAAGATACTGAAGTAGTTTGTTTTTTCCTTCTCCAGCTTATTGCACAGATGAAGAAATGGAGGGAAACAGGATTAAATGATTTGCCCAGGATCACACAATTGGTGAATGTCTAAAACCAGATTTGAACTCAGCAAGATGAATCCAGGAAGACTCTAGGCCCACAGATTTTTCTACCATGGCACTTCCCTTCCCTTCAATCAACTCAATAATGTTCTATAAGGCACCTTCCTTCTCTAGGTTTTAATTGCTCTTTTTATAAAATGAAGGGGTTTGACTACATGAGGAGTTTTTCACTTTGTTTTTGTCATGGAACTTTTTGCCAGTTTAGCAAAGCCTATAGGTTCCTACTCTGAGTATTTTTAAATGCATAAAGTAATATCTATACATATAGTATTAAAAGAAAACCAATTTTACTGAATTACAGTCACCTTGGGCCAAGAACTCCTGGATTGGATGATTCCTAAGATTTTTTTCTACCTCTCATATATGAGTTCTGAAGGAATTTATCCACTTTAACATTTTATGTTCTATGGTCCATTTCAGACATTCTCTGATGATTCTTTTTTCCAACTTTTAAAAATAATCATGATTTTAAAAATAAATATTAGTATAGCAGGAAATAGTTCTCTTTTTTAAGATGAAACATGTGCCCATTCTTCTAAACATACTTCCACATTTATCATGCTACACAAGAAAAAGCAGATCAAAAAAGGAAAAAAAGATGAAATAAAAACAAACAAACAAACAACACAAAAAGGTGAAAATATTATGTTGTGATCCATATTCAGTTTCCATAGTCCTCTCTCTGGATGCAGACAGCTCTCTCCATCACAAGTTTGACACCTTTTTTACTTTTTTAACAGTCTCAATGACTTTGCTGAAGCCTTAATATATTAAATATATATTTCTAATAACTTAAGTTGACCACAAATGTGAATTTTAAAATGCTAGTCTTCCAGCCAACCTTGTTTTGTGGCATTCACATCCTATAAGCTGTAATCAAGCATAGTTAGCCACAGTGAGATAAGTGGGCTTTCACAACACCTCTACCAAATAGTTCTTACAAGGGGTTAAACCAGTGGTTAAACATAATAGCTTAATGCCTCTCGCTAACTTCTCTTCTAGCAGGAAGGCTGACAGATCCCAAACAGAGCAAACAATAGCTGGAATTGTACTAGCAAGAACTAGTTCCTCTGCATCATTTGCCAATAATTTTTTAAACAGATTTAACATTCCTGTGCTTCCTTGACTCAAGTTGATCTAGAAAACAAGAGGCAGACAAGCTTTTGTCCTGGGATGAAAAACTATAAGCAACAGAACTACTTGGATGAATAAACTAGGAGAGAACTGAGTGTACAGAATCAGTCTGTGATCTTGAGAATATGTACATTTGACTCTGGATATCATACTTAATGCTTAATTGCCATCTGTGGGCTAACAGTCACAAACTGCTACATGGTTTTGCCATTTAATATTCTGAATTATTTCTACCCAGAAGAAGAAATTTTTAAAAGGAGATTTGACCCCATTATTTAAATCTCTGGTGACTTTCAGAGGGTTCATCCTGACTTATGATCAGTGGATTGAGAGGGGAAACAGAAGTTGTCAGGCAGGCTGTGATTTGGAAAGGAAGTATTTTGGATGAGATCAGATTTTGGGACTGACCCACAACTCTGACACCCTCATTTGGGCCCATTAGTGACTGTTGGCATGAACAAACCACAAAGAGACCAGAGGCCTACCTCCTATGTCATGAGGAGACACGGTACCAATGTCAGAAAGATTAGGCGTCAGTCTATCAGAGGAATGGCTGTTTACAGTCAGACTGGGTGAGATCACCAGATCTAGCATTTCCTTGTACCTGAAGGAAAACAAAGGAAAAATGTAATTTAATTCATTAATTATGCATGCTTTACTAATGATTCCCATTTTTTCCCTAAGTGTATAAATATTAAAACTGATTACCTAAACCCTAGCTTCATATAAATTCTACATAATAAAAAATTCACTAAAGTTTTCATCAAAGGGAAATGATGAATTAAAATGAAGTGCTTGGGCCCCTTGAGAGTACACCCATTTGATTAAAGTTTTCCCCCCTCGTACTGTATTTTGCCACTAGAAAATTTACATTTCTGAGTCTTTTTAATGTATCTGGAACAAGAAGTAGGCAACACTTGAAACCAACACTTACTAAGAGAAGGAGGCAGATTGAGAGAGAGCAATCCCAATCAGAACCTAGAAGGGTCCAGTATTTAGATAGAACACTGGGGTAATTTCAATGCCAGGGGTGAAAAAACACAGGCTGCTATAATATGAAAAGTCACAAAAGAGGCTGACTTCCATAAGCTTTAGTAAGGTGACAAGATACAGTGGAAATACTGCTAGATTTAGGTGAGATGCCATTCATCCAACTCCAGGACTAGTATGAACCTTTCCTATCCACCCTCCTATTTGTCTGACCATTCATCATCCATGTAGTATCCCCCAGAATTTTTTTTAGGTTCTCTTCTATTATTTCTTTAGATATCTCATCAACTCTATAGAATTCAATGATCAATATGCAGGTATCTCCTAAATATACATAGCCAGCCCTGATCTCTCTCCTGAAACTCTAGTCTTACTACCTGCTGGGCATCTTTAGCTATCTGGTCCATGGAGAAAAAAGGAATAAGCAATTATTAAGCATGTACTATTTAGCAGACACTGTACTAGGCATTTATAAACACTCTCATTTGATCCTCTTAACAACACTGAGAGGTAGGTGTTGTTATTATTCCCAGTTTACAGATGAGGAAACTTGAGTTGAAGAGATCATAAGATATGTGTGTGTGAGCACACACACACACACACACACACACACACACACAGTCCCACAGGTGGTAAATGTTTGCAGTTAGATTAGAATTCAGGTTTTCCTGAATTGTTATGGACAATTCAAACTCAGTATTTCTAAAACAGAACTCATTATTTTTGTCTTAAAACCTGTTCTGCTTCCAAACTTCCTTATTTCTTTTGAGGGAATCTTAAGGTTTCAAACTCAATGTCATCTTTGTCTCTTTCTCCTTTCTCTCCTAAAATCCAATAAGTGGACTCGTCTAATTGATTCTTGTTGATTCCAGCTCTTCAACATCACTGGTATTCTTTAAATCTGCCTTGAAATTTACTCCCTGTGTGACCCTATGCCACTTAATCTTTCAGTTTTTTCACATATAAAATTAAGGAATTGGATGTGATGACTTCTATGATCTCTAAAATCCCTTTCATTTCTAAATCTATGTTGGCTTCTCAAGACTGCCCAGACAACAACCTTCCTCTAGTTCTTTGCTCTCTCTCCTCCATTATTGTAACAGTCTCATAATTGGTCTGCCTGTATCCTCTTTACTATTTATCCTCTATCCATCCTGCCAAATTGATTCTCTTAAAGTACAGGTTTGACCACATCACTCTTCTGCTTAAGAAACCCAGGGGTTCCTCATTAATTTTAGTTTAAAATACAAAGTCCTCTTTTTGTCATTAGAGCTCTTCACACTGGCTCCAATCCATCTTTCCAGGATGATTATATGTTATTCTCCCTTATATATTCTACAGTCCAGCCAAACTGGCCTGCTCACTGTTCCCAGTACACAACATTCTATCTCTTCTGGGCTTTGGTCCAGACTGTTTCCTGTGTCTAGGATGCTTTCTTTCCTCACCTCCATCTTGTGGAACCCTCTAGATGCCTTAAAAGGTTCAGCTCAAGTACCCCCCTCCCCCCAATAGGCCTTTTTGGATTTCTCCAGTTGTTAGTGGACATAGCCTTCTTGACAGTGTATTTGGAGGGTTATATATAGTCTATATTTATTTATCATTGAAAATACCATCCCTTCAAAGTAGAATGTGAGTTCTTTGAAGGAAAAATCTATCACTTTTGTGCCTGACACATAGTCGCACTTCATAAATACTCGTGGATTAAATGTTTGTTGCACAATGACTCACATTTCTATCTCACTTGAAAGTTTGCAAAGTACTCTATTTGGCAGAGAGTGGATAATTATCATTAGCATTTTACAGCTGAGGAAAATGAGGCACATAGACTTTAAATAATGTGCTAAGAGTCATACAATTAACAGTCATCAGAGTTGGAAGTAGACATGGATGTTGTAATTCTTTTTTTTCAGTGTACCAATTGTGAATCTCAGTTATGTACTGGATAAGCCTTGGCAGTACAACTTAGAAGAAGTATTAAAAATCAAAACTATTAGATATTAGATAGATTAAACATAGAAAAATTGATTTGTGAGGTAGGATGGGAACTAAAGATCCAGAACCAAATGAACAAAGCAGTATAATATTTGCTGAATCCAAAGATCTTAATTGTGGGATATTTAACATTTGACAAAAAAAAAATACTGATTAAATTGGAAAGTGATCTCGCAGAAATCAGGAATAAAACAATATTTTATATATTATAACTCCAACTAGATATATAATCTAAGTATAAAAAGTTACATCAAAATACAAATTAGAAGATTAGGAAAGAAGATATCTTTTACTTCTATGTATAGGGTAAGAGTTCCTGGCCAAAAAAAAAGGGTAAAGATCAGAGGAGATAAAATGGATAGTTTTGATTTTAAAACACTCAAAGTTTTTTATACAAACAAAATCAATGTAATTAAATTTAGAAGACAACTTAATTAGGGAAAAATTAGTTCAGCAACTTTTTCTGAAAAAGGACTGATATCTAAAATATTAAGAGAACTAAGTCAAAATATATAGCAACAACAGTTTCCCCCTAATATATAGATAATCAAAACACAAGCCTTCAACAACAATCTGAAAAAAATGCTTCAAATTTCTAATCATGAGAGAAATAAAAATTAAACCTTTAAAGTTTTACCTTACATCCATCAGATTAGCAAAGATGACAGTTGTTAGAGGGGACCTGGGAGGACGGACATATTAAACATTCACATAACTGATGGAGTTATGAATTGATTCAATCATTCTGGAAAGCAATTTGGAACTAACCCCCAAAAGTTATCAAACTTTGCATAGCCTTTCTTTGAGTAATGATACTACTAGGCATTTACTCCAAGAGATAAAGAGATTAAAAACCTATTGGTCATATCCCAAAAATATTCATAGCAGTTCTTTCTGTTGTAGAAAAGAACTGGACTACTCACCAGTTGGGGAATAGTTGAACAAATTACGCTATATGAATGAAATAGATTATTGTATCTTAAGAAATAATAAAAAAGAAATTTCCAAGAAACTTCAGAGAACTTTTATTATGTGGAGTGAAGTGATCAAACCAGGAGAATCTATACAATTTGCAACACTGTTACTAAAAATCAATTTTGAAAGACTTAAAAACTCTTCAATGTAATAAATAACTCTGACTCCAAAGGATCAATAATTAATTTCCTACCTCTTTATATAAAAATGATCAAAGTAAAAATGAGATCTACATTTTTAGATATAATCAACATGTGGGTTTATGTTGCTTAACTATATCAAGTTGTTATAAAGGAGAATTTTTTTTTTTTTTGGTTGAGGGTGATGGTGACAAGGGTGATAGGGATTTTCCTATCTTTTCCCAAAAGAAATCAATATATTTTTTGTTTTATTATATTTTTTCAATGAACAGAAATTTATTTTTCTTTTTCCCACTCTTTCCCTTACTGGGGTGGGGGGAGGGGAGGGAAGAAAATGTAATTGGTTTTCTTTGTAATCCAATATATTTTAAGCATTAAAAAAGAAACTAGGAACAAACACATAAGGCTGAGAAGGGATCCATAGTATTCATTGGAGGCCAAAAGGATTCATGATACAAAAAACATTTAAGAACACTTGGTCTAGAGTTTTCTTTTTTCTGCTCTGTCAGAATTTTTATATCAAGCTAATTTTTGTATCATAGAAACAATTTGATAAGCTCCTTTTCATTATTTTTGTAAATAGTTTATAAAATATTTGATGGAATTCACTTGTAAATCCTTCTGCCCTTTGTTTTTTTAATCCCTTTCATTCAATTTATGACTTGCTCAGTTTCTTTTTCTGAGATTCTGTTATTTACATACTATTTCATTTAATATTCATTCATTTCATTCTTTGTTAGTTTTGCTAACATAAAATGAGCAAAATAATTTCTAATAATTTCCTTTTTGTCTTCATTACTGAAAGTTATTTTTTCATTTTTATATTGGTAATTTGGTTTTCTTTTTTCTAAAAAGAAATCCAAAAACCCAGATTAGCAAACAACTCATTATTTTATCAGTTTTTTAAAAATTATTTCTCTTTTTAAAAAAAATTTATTATCCGCTTTGATTTTTCAGGATTTTTTGTGATTAACTAATTTTCTTGATTTGCTCTTTTTCTATTTTGTTTCTAATTCATTATTTATCTTTACTTTTGTTGCTAAAAATATTTGTGGATATAAATACTCCCCAAGAACTGTATTTGCTATGACCCCAAGTTTTTGTATTATTATTTTATCTTTGATGAAATCATCTACTGTTTCTATGATTTATTATTTGGCCTATCAATTCTTTAGGACTAAATTGTTGAGTTTACATTTAAGTAAGAATCATTTCTTCAAAGGTCCTTAATTGATTATATTTTATTGTTTTATGGTCAGTAAAGGATATGTTAAATATTTCTGCTTTTTTGTATTTTTAAATGAAGCTATCTACACTAGTGGATAGTGTAGCTAAGACAGAGATATATTCCTATGAATTACTATTTAGTAATCACCATATTTACCATATTAACTTTTGAAGTTCTGTTCAAAGCCTTCATTTTTTTTCTTATCTTTTTGTTAGATTAGTCTGGGCATGAGAGGAATATAAGAAGATCCCCAACTATTATAGTTTTGCTGTATATTTCTATTATAATTTGATTAACTAGTCCTTTAAGTAAATACTTATTGACTTCTTTTAAGGACTTAGATGTTATGTCAATCAGTGTATATGTAAACATTGCTATTATTTCACTGTCTATGGTATCTTTAAGCATAATAGTTTCCCTCTTTATCTCTTTTATACAAGTGTATTTTCATTATTGTCTTTTAAGAAATCATAGTTATTACCACTGTTGTTTTTTTTTTTTTTTTTTTTGTCCACAGGAAGAATAATAAATTCTTCTCTAGCCTCTTATTTTAACTCTATTCAAATCTTTGTTTCAAGTTTCTTATAAACAACATATTATTGGATTCCACTTTGTAAATCATCAGCTATCCTTTTTCCATTAAATGCTTAAGTTCATTTTATTCAGGCTACAGTTAAATGCTTTTTAATGATGTATTTCTCTCCATTCTAGCCTATTATATTTTTTCTACTCTTTATTCCCCACCCCTCTCTTATGGGGATGAAAGTAAGTTTAAGAGAAGAAACATGTTCATTGCTAATGATCTATAATCAAAGCAATCTGCTTCAACTCCACAATCTCCTTTCTCTTCCCTTTGCTTAGACACAGATCTCTGCTTCTTACAGTTTCTTTCTTTCCTTTTAATTCCTTCTTTGTAATCCATGTTGAAGTTTGTTTTGCTTCTCTCCTTGATTCTAGCTTCCCACTTAAACTTCTTTCTCCCCCTTTTCAATCCTTGCTGTTTCCCTTTGAGTTTAAAGTACTGTTATACCAAACTGCCTATGTGCATTCAGTTCAGCTAAAAGTGAACCCCTTCTTAGTATTGCTTCTTTATGTCTGTATACCCTAATTATGGACATAGTTGGCTCCCTTCCTTCTTCCTGATTTCTTTCCTTATGTGTTCCTTTTCACCTTTCTTTTCTCTTTGTTCTTAAGATTATCAAAACAAAACAAAGTCCCTTTGTTTGTTTTATTTAACTCCCTCTTTGACCCTTGAAGATATTAGAATTTTGAAGGAACTCTGCTTATTCTCTCCTATTAGAAAGTACTTCACCACTGTTTAGCTCCTTTCAATTGTTTGATTATATTCACCTTAAGTTTCTCTTGATGCCAATGTTTATAATTCAAAGTTTTACTGAGCTCTAGTATTTTCTTGAGGGCTACTTGTATGTTTTTTATTTTATTAAAGACCCATTTTACCCCTTGCAGAATTATACTCGGTTTTGGAGGGTAAATTATTTCTGGTTGAAAACTTTTGTTTGCTTTTTCAAATATACATTCCAAGATTTTCTCTTTATAATTAGTTGCTGCCAAATCTTGAGTGATTCTGACTAGTTCCTTTCTTTGAACTCTTTTCTGATGGCTTAAAATGTCTTTTCTTTAGCTGGAAACTCTGAATTTTAATTACATTTTATTTTTTCTTTAATTTTTATTCTAGTATTTTTTTTCTCATGGAGTAACTGAGTTTAATTTTCATAAAATTTATTATTTGGGTAAGACTTTCTACCTTTAGTCCTTCCATTTTTTTGAAGCCCTTATTTCACTGCTTATTTCTTGTTTCATTTCTTTTAGGTGTTCTTATATTATTTGTGGCTAAGCCATTTCCTACCTGGTCTTTGTCACTGGAGTGATCAGACCCTGTTTCTCTTTGACCTTGATATTCTAGACTACTGCCCCATTGGTTTCTACCAGTCTTAATGTGTCTTCAGTCAAGAGTCATTGTCCCTGTCCACAGTTCTGCTACTGACTTCTATCCACTCTCCACCCCCACCCTCTAGTCAAAGCACTTCTCTGAACTTCCATTCAAAGGTCCTACACAATAAAGGAGGTGCTGTTGCTGGCCCTTTCATCTATCTGAGTTTATATTATTTTTCCTAAGAGGATTCAATGAAGGAATTTACTGATATTTTTCTCTGGATTTTTTGACCATTATTTAATTTTGTGCTTCTTTGTTATTGATGGAGTATATGTAATAATCAAACTGTCTACTCATGAGATACATGCTGTGTATCTCAGTAGGAGAGTACCCTCCTTACAGGGCCTCTTTCACGTTTGTCTTTGTATCTGTAGTACCTTATACATGGTTGGCACTAAATAAATATTTCCTGAGTTTTTATGTCAAATCCAGTACTTTTTCTAACACATCATGACCATGTTGCCTTTCTCATAACATGTTGTCCTATAATTGAAGAAAGCAAATGAAATACATGAAAATCAAAAGCTCTTACAGAAATTCCAATGCATCATTTACTCTGTGGCCATGCTTATGTTAACAAAAACACTACAGCTCATTTTTAAATTAAAAAAAAGTCCTGACAGGACTGACTGTGTTTCCCTGCTCTACAACCTAATAACTAGTATATAGACAGAATAACCACATTTGTTTTGTCACAAGAACTGGGTAAAAAACAGCATCAGAGCAGATTCATCACCACTGTTGAAAAAAAAAAAAAGGCCCAAAGAACATACCTTATAAAATGTATATTAGTAGGCTCATTTTCTTATAGAGATGCCATCTGGTATAGTTTTTTTTTTTAAAGCAGTGAATCAATAATTAGAGATTCTAATCCTAGCCATTACCAACTAATTGTGTAGCCTTGAATAGAGGCAGACTGAGAAACTGTTTGGGGTTATTTGTATGTATTATAGACAGGGATAGTACAGTGGAAGGTACATGGATTTGGAATTTCTAACCTTAAGTCAGAGTAAGGTCTCTGGCTTTAAGAAGTAGAAATTATAGACTGAAAATTTAATTAGCCCTAAGATCACTAGTTGGCTGTGGGTACTCTATATTCCAAAGAGCTTGATACCTGGGACAAGGAATTATTTTTGCAGAGGAAAACCCAATTTTAAATAAGGATTAGAGACACAGGCAGATTCTTTCTATTCTCCCCCCTCCATCTCCACTCCTTTAATGGAGAAAAATCACTGAGCGTTCATCCTGCCTAAAGAATGAGAAGATCCATCATATTCATTCCTACTGGATATGAGGTTTCTACCTCTTTCTAAAAGTAGCTGTAGCCAAAAAACTTCAGGACTTTGTTTTAAAAATCATGTCAGAAGTCATCAGTGAAGAAGAGAAAACATTTCAGTTAAGTATTGACAAGAGAGAAGTTCTTTCTTGTTTTTATTTATTTTGTTAAATATTTCCTAAGTACATATTAATCTGGTTCAGTGGCTAGCACTCATAGCCATGGAACCTGTGGCCAAGTGTTTTTGACATTTCTGTCCTAAAAGACTTTTGCACCTCAGAGTATGGCTCTTTTCTGTAGAAAGTAAAGCAGCACACAGCTAAGACTCTGGGAACTAACAGATTCTTCTTGTAGACAAATGGCAGCTAAGGGTTTTCCCCTAATCTGACAAGCAGGTTGTAAATAGAAAGAGCTGCCTCTTTCACTGAGGCTCTGAAGATTAAGCCTTTGGGCTCTAAGCTCAAAGGAGATGATCAAAATTACACTTGCTCTTATGAGGGAAGGGGCTGCACTTAAGTTGAAGATTCTAACTATAACTAAAATTGGGGGCAGAAAAACGTCCCACCCAAGACCCCGGGTATCAGAGACATGATCTGGCCCCTCCACAGAATCTTTTTAAATGAGTTTGCGATTCTCATTGACGTTGTATGTATGTGTATTTATGGGAGAGTGTCTCTAGTTTATTGGAGATAAATGTTTTATTGTTACTTTTCCTACTTTGTCATTTCACTGAAGGCCTTTGTTTTAAATTAATTGTATTCTCTAGCTAATTAGTAAAAATAAACAGGCTAGAAGAGGTTTCTGAGCAGTGGATTTTTTTTGGGCGGGGGAATCGAAATGCACACCTCTTGAACGTGGGATACATTTTCACAGGGGAAGGGGAAGACATGTAAGAAGGGGCTGTTCCATATGCCAGACTACTTCATCTCTCTGGGTCTCACTACTCTCATATGTAAAATGAGAGGCTTGAACTACAGGATCTCCGAGGCCTCTTCCAGCTCTTAACATTCTGTGATACTTACATATATAAGAATCAATTTTATTATAAGCAGACAGAGTGATTTGTAATGGGTATCACCAGGAAGCCTTTGTTTCCTGTTGTGGCTTAAGGTGGAAAGCCAGGAACTCTTAAAAGTTTTGGGGAAGTTTTTCCTCTCTCTGCTGTAATCATCTGTAGAAGTAGGATTTGTTTTTTCCAAAAGGAGCAGGAGAAAGAAAACCTTTGAATCTGAAAGAAGTCTGAAAACATGGAAGTCCATTTTGAGCTGCCACTAGTGAAGAGGGAATATTTGAATTTCTTAAATGGCAGAGGGCAAGTTCTGAGTGCCTAACAATCTGTTCTGCATCATCACATAGACCCACAGACCTAGTGCTGTTTTTGGGCTAGGGTGCAACAGAAGCTGAGAAGAAAGAGTGAATTCAAAGGTCCCTTCACTCATTTTCTCTAAGCAGGCCCACCAAGCAGCTTGCACTGTGTATCAGGCTTGTCATCACCCCCATCCCCAGGGGCTATAGCATTAAGAGGACAGCCTCACTCTGGGACTGGAAAGCAGTGTTCCGGAGAAGCAGTAGGGAAGGGGACCAGGGGATGACAGCTGGGGGGAGGGGGAGGGGAAGAGGGAAGGGAGGATACAGTTGGGATACTTCAAAGGCTTCCACTGATGTGAATGGATCAAAAGCATATGGAGAGTGCAAGCTAGAGTCTGGGCAGCTTTCCTTTCTATTTACTTCTGAACACATTGTTCAGCTAACTCAGCTGTGGACAGCTCAGTGCTCAGAGATAAGCATAGGCCCATTCAGTAGTATAAAGGTAGCAGATGGCCTGTCAGTGACTGTAGATTAATAGGACTTTAGATGGAACACACTCAGATCACCCTCCAAAGTGGCATGAAATTCAAACCTGCTGGTTTTATATGGAAAGCAGAAATCTGGAGAGGTGGCTGCAGTACATACCTTGAAATTTCAAGTCTCCTCCCTCTTACAAAATATCCACATATAATAATAAATTACTGGTGAAAAAGAGGAATGAAAGAATGAGGAAGACTTCCCCCTCTCCTTTTCCCCCTACTCCATGATAATAACCTTCTTCCTCACACCCCACACAAAACTTTGTTCTCTAACTTTCTGATGCCCTTAAGATGTAATGTATATTGTAATAATCTATATTGGCATGTGGTTCCCATTCCAGACAAAAGCCCCATGAGTACAAGGATTTGGTCTTGTGACTTTCTTAACACTAAGCATGTTATTCTGAATTCAGTAAAATGTTTGTTGACTGATAATTGAGGATGCTATCCTTTTTATAATGTAAGCCATCTCCAGATCACCAAACCAGGTCATATTTCCCATTCCAGTGTGATGTCCACTAAGGTCATTTTGATATCAATATATCCCTTACTCCTTTATTCCTTGCAAATACTACTTTATTCCTGGAAAATATTGTCAAATGACTCCACCCTATGGATGAAATCATCATCCCTGTGACACTTACTTCCCTGGTTACCATTGCTTTCCTCTATTAGAAGCTAAGCCTCAGTTGCTTCCCCTGCAAAACAGAATTAATACTTGTATTAACTACTTAAAATTATTATAAGAGTTAGATGAGTTAGGTAAGTTAACATGAGAAAATAGCCTTAAAATCTAGACTCAAAAGTCTTGTAAAAATGAATGATGAAAATTTTCTTGACATAACTGGGGGAAAAGTAAAGTACTATTAAAAATTAAGGAACATGAAACTCAAAAAAAAAAAAAAAAAGACAACTTTGAAGGAAGAGAATGTCTTATTTTTGCATTTGTATTTTCAATATTAGGCACCATACCTGGCATCTAGTGAGCATTTAAGAAATATTTACTTAGCAATTTTTTAAAAATAGAAAAAAAACTGGTTCTAAAATATATGCCCAGGGGGAGTTATCGATTTTGTTTGTTTGTTTTTTAATCAGTGAAGAAAGGATAATGGAAATAGCTGATAATAGCTAACATGAATAAAGCCCTTAGTATGTGCCAGACATTGTGCTAAGCAATTTACAATTACTCTATCACTTGATTTTTATAACAACCCATGAATGAAATGGGAATTGTTAGTATTCCCATTTTATAGATAAAGAAACTGAGGCAAACAGAGAGGTAATTTGCACAGGATCCTATAGACAATAGGTATTTGAGCCAGATTTAAACAACCTTCCTATTTCCTCTTAAGACTCTTTCAAAGCCCACTTCTTTGAGGATATTGTAAAACAGAATATAAAACCCATTATGCTATTGTTTGGAGGACCTGCTATGAAATGAAAGGAAAAAAAGGAGTATATAAAAAACAACAATCCAGGAAAGAGCCTGGGCATACATAGAACTTGTAAAGAACTTAGAGGTCACTGAGTCTAACCACCTCATTTAACATCTGCAGTTGAGAGAACGCCCAGGATCATAGAGCTAGTAATATCTGAGATGGCACTTAAGCCCAAGCCTTACGGAATCCCAAGTTTGTGGCTTCTATCCATTAAATCTTGTTGTTTATAGTTTTCCCTATTGAAGGCCCAAAACGAGAAAAGGAAAAAAAAATCAGTGAACTAAAAAAGTTTCTGAGAGTTCTCATAAAAAGAATATTGTGTTGGACCAGTGACAGTCTCAATCTTGGTGAAGTAATAGCTTTCCTTCCATCTGATTTGGAGACTTAAAAAAAAAACAGTTTTTTTTTACCAGTACTATATGTAAGGTAAATATTTATTTTAAAATTACAATGGATTAAACCTCATTTGTGAAATTTCAAGACATCTCTTGGGTTAACTGAAAATGTTCTTGGATATTTTTAAACCAGATTTAGGGATCAGTGCACTAGATATCTCATGCTGAAACTCAACAGATATGGAAAACTAAGTCATTTCCATTCTTTCTTTCATAGAGTCATGCTTTTAGAACAGAAAGGGACAAAATTATTCATTTCTTTCATTTCATAAATGAGGAAAGTGAAGCTTAGAGAAGTAAATAGAGGGCTATATTTGGCCATGGGAAATACAAATTTAAATACTGCTTGAGACATTTATTAGCTTAGTGAACTTCTGAGTACATTACTTTGTTTTTTTGCACCTCAGTTTTACTTTTCTATAAAATGGGGTTAATAATAGTATCTGTCTCGAGGGGTCAAAGTATGAAGCACAGATAATCTTCATAAAGCACTTCGCAAACCTTAAAATAGTATCTAAAGCTATCATTATCATCACAAGGTCACACAAAGAGAGTTGGAGTTTAAATTCAACCTTCAACAGACTCTATCCTTCTTTCCACTAATCATCAAAGGAAAAAGCCAAACACATGGAACTCATCAAGTAAAAATTAACTAGGTAAGTGACATATTTTTTCTTTTGAAAATATAAGGTGGGAAGGAGCTAATTAATCTCAGTCACTAAAGAAAAAAAATAGGGGGGGAGACTCCAACCTAAGGATTTGTAAAATCCCTAGCATCCCCCAAAATACCCAACCTGGTGCCCAAACTAAGGTCCATATACACTTGACTTGAATTGCAAAGAAAGGGAAAGAAAAAAGACCTGAATTTCCAAAAAGGCCCTCCTAACTTTCCCATGATGAAGAATGACTTATAGTCAGGAGAGCTGGGTTCAAGTTCCAACTCCAACAATTACTGGCTATGAGACTAGTGGCAATTTATTTAACTTCTCCAAAGCTATTTCTGCATTTGTAAAAATGGGACAACCATCTCTACACTGGTTTCCAATAAGTCCCAATAGTTTAAAACTGTACTAAGACTTGTGAGATATCCTGTATAAAATATTATTATATATACTCCAAGTCTCATTGGGAAGACTTAGAGATAATCTTAGTTCTTAAGTGTTTAACATTTGACTGTGAGGTCAAATGAAGCACTGCATCTATAAAATTAGGAGGTTGGATTCTGTGACTTCTAAAGTCCCTGTCCAAATCTATATCTATCATTCTGTGACATGTAGTGAGGGGTATACCAATAAATGTTTAATTGATTCTTGAGGGCAAAAATGATATACAAGACCAATCAATCAATAAACATCTATTAAATACCTACTATCTGCCAGAAAACTTCACAGTTGGTTCCACATCTACAAGCTGTCTCCAGCAAACTCCTTTATCCCAATAATGCTAGACATTCTGAGGAAAACTTGGGAGGCAACTAGCTATCTATGAGATGACTTGATTCATCCCTGTACATGTGGCACTGCCCCCAGAGGAATGGTGGCTCTTTCATGGCCAATGTGTAGGTTTCATTTGACTATACTTGTTAGGAAGGTGGGTGTTTTTCTTTTTCCTGTGGTTAGAGTAGAGAAAAGGAAAGGAAAAAATGACTTTGTTGCCAAAAAGGAAGAAAAAAAATTAGTATCACTGAAGCATTTTTAAATGTACCAAAGATAACAAAGAGAAGTTCATGAGGGAAATACAGAGAAGCCAAGACAGCTTTGAAAGTAACAAATTGAATTTATTATAATCTTTTTAAAAAGCAAGTAATAAGTAAGATTTGATGTGGCACATATAATCTTCTGTTCTACATTGTATATAGAAATGTCCTTCTTGTGTTTATACTAAGAATAAAAAAAAACCTTAATAAAAAGAATATAAGCTCCTTGAAGGAAGGGACTGTTTTGTAGTTACTGGTTTTGTGTTTCCACTGCCCAAGCACAGTGATAAGTAACATGGTAAGTACAACAATAAATGACTTTTAAACTGAAATAAATGTGACTCAATCTTAAGAAATCTTCAATGTCTTTGATTTGCTCCTATGTCTTTAATTTATAGATATGAAAACTCTGTAATTCCCTATTTACTTATATTAGTACAGTGTCATTAGAACTAGATGCTATGTTTTTGATTTTCTTCCCGGGTTATTTTTACCTTTTGAATTCTCCCTGTGCAACAAGAGAACTGTTCGGTTCTGCAAACATATATTGTATCTAGGATATACTGTAACATATCTAACATATATAGGACTGCTTACCATCTAGGGGAGAGGGTGGAGGGAGGGAGGGAAAAAATTGAAACAGAAGCGAGTGCAAGGGATAATGTTGTAAAAAATTACCCTGGCATGGATTCTGTCAATATAAAGTTATTATTAAATAAAATAAATTAAAAAAAAGAACTAGATGCTATGGAATTGGGTAGTAAAGTGAAAATAATTTTCATATTTCCAGGAAAGATTCATCAACTTCACAAACCAAAGTGCACATCCATCTCTGACAGGAGAAAAAAGTCTCAAACCAGTTTCTATTCAGTCATATCCTGCTCTTTATTCAGGATCCCAATGGTTGGTTTTAAGTTGAAAAAAGTGACATGTTAGGGCAAATGCAATGGGGCTAAGAGAGAATTGGCTTTGATAATAATTTTCTCCCTGGCTGAAGACAGGACATTCAGAAACCAGTCCAAATGACATTATAGAGCATGGGTAAGCAAGAGAAGGATCTAGTCACAATTCCCAGGCTTTTCATTGACATAAGTTACAAAAACTGTAACTTTAGATGGAAGGAACATGAACCCAATTCTTCTATTGATACAGCTTCATTCATTTTGCACATTATACCTTCATAAATTCAGTGTTGTAACTGACCTACCTTAGTCATATGGTGACAAAGAATTCAGTACTTCTTGAAGCTCTGTGTCAACAGCACTAAAAATAGGCAGTGTTATATAAAGAAAAGAGCTGCAGATCTGGACTCCAAAGATTGTACTCTGACACTACTACTTATCACCTATGTGATCTTAAGCAAGTCATTTAACCTTTCTCACCTGCCCTTTCAGTTCTAAAATCTACAAGACTAGTAAATTCTTCCTTTTTAATTAGCTGAATATGGACATTTTTATTAGTATAAACTCTGGTCAGGAGTAAAAAATAATAGATATTAAACAGTTAAGGTATCATAGAGAATACAGTATCAGACCAAGTCAGGAAGATCTGAGTATGAATTATACTTCAGACACCTACTAGTTTTGTGATCCTGGATGAGTTACTTAACTTAGGTCTGACTTCATTACATTTGTAAAATTGATTTAAGAATAGTATGTTTCTCACAGCATTGTTGTGAAGATCAAATGATATATACACATATGTATACACACATATACACATATATGTGGTATGTGTAAATAAATATACATAGGTACATTCACACATACACACGTACACATAAACACTACATACAAAAAATATACACACCTACAAACATACATATATACATATCACTTTGTGAACTTTGAGATGCTATGATAGTTTTCATGATGATGGTGATGATAAACCTTTTTATCATCTTGACACTACTCTGCTCATCTCCTCCTCCCTACTAATACACATTTGCTCCGGGGCATTTCATTTGGCAAGATGTTTATTGCAGTATAGCTCTCCAACTAATTTTATACTATGAGTGCAGATCCTCATTGAATTCTACTTAGTGATGTGTAAGCCTGGACCACCCATTCACTGGTCCAGCTATCTCCTTAGAGTGCTCAAAAAAAAAAAAAAGGGTACATTAAATGCTACTAAACCAGGGGTTTCACAGTTTAATTGTAGAGAAATAAAAGGAAAAAATAACAGACCTCATAATCCCCAATCAATGCTCTCTGACCACCTCCTCCCCATAAAAAAATTCCCTAACCAAACAGTCAAATCATGGAATTGACTAAAGGCTGGGTAGCTACCCTTACCAATGCCTGCAGTTCAAAGAGGAAAATCAAGCCTTCTAAGATGTGGGAAGTTTCAAAGTAATGTTCTGAGAGAAGTGGGGCTCAAGTATGTGCTGAGAAACAAGATCTTCTTTGGTGCCAAAGGCATTTTGGCCTCAACTTTATAGTCACGGTTGTCAGCAACAATACATCCTTCTTTGGTGTTGCTGATATGAAGGCTGTTTGGAACCCCTCTGTTTTATGTTGCTAGTAGCTTCTCTCTCTTACCTGAACTGGAACCCATCTCCACTGACCTGGAACCAACTGTTAGAGCATGAGGAGCCTTGTTTAAAGTCATGCAGAAGAAGGGACTTTCTGACTGGAGGTTGGGGGGTGAAATGGTTAGTGAAAGGGAGTTTGGGAACATAAGAGCCAGTCAAGAGTCTTTACTCTGCTCAAATCCCCATTAGTCACTGACACTGCTTGACTCTTGCCAAACCGAGAGAAGCAGATGTTTTAAAGAGACCTCTTCTAATGATTTATGTCTTTTAATTACATTATTGTTATGAAAAAAAGTGTTAGCCATGAGGGGGATTTTTAATTTTTAAATGTCTCTTTCCCCATGACAGTTTTTATGTGGTGTCATTTTTGTGTTTTTATCTTTTGCAGTAACTCTTTTAAAAGAAAATGTCATTTAAATTTTGAAATCATTGAAAGTGATCCAAAAATGGAAGTTGTCAAAAAGATGGAAAGAGCCATGGATTTACAGTATGGGCCACAGTTTTATCCTCTATAAATGATGATGACAGACTAGAAGACCTCTGCATCTCCTGCAGCTGAGTACTATGAATTATGTAATATTCTTCTTCTTCTGACCTATTACCCCAATATCTCCTCCCCCAGGAGAGAAGGAAATCACATAATTAAGACACCCCAAAGGGAATCCTTTGGAGGGCTTCCAATATTTTCAAAATTATTGATAGCTATCTAGTAGAGACACTTTCCAGACGAAATGACCCTACAGTGTATGTCTAACATAGAAGTTATTCAACAGCTGTTGGATGGCTTAGAACAGCTGAAGTGTTCCACATTTGACAATAGAGAATGGTCAAATGGTAAGAAAGGGGCCAGTTTCAGGACTTCCCAAAGGTTTATATAGCACTCCACTCACTCACCAGGAGATTCAATTGTACTTTAAATGTGATCACTTCTGGGAGGAAAACCAAAGAGCTTTGTTCTCACTGAATAGAGAGAAAAATAGAAAAAAAAGTCAAGGATATTCCTTGTGATAGCAAGTTATTCCTGGGTAAGAAGAGTATTTTTTTTTCTTCATACTATTCCTTTTAGAAAAGTTTTAAGGATTTTCAGATCTAAAATACAACAATAGCCCTTTAGGAAGGCTACTGATATAGGGAGAGTGAGGAAATATCACACACTTTCTAAGAGAGATCATAAAGTCTTTATTGTTTTCATTCCAAATAACTTAAGGTTAACCCCTTCAGTTTTATCTTTTCCTTTGTGTCCGGCAGATATTAGGTGTTTCTTAACTGCTTAATAGCTGGGTAAAAGCAGAGATCATATTTTAATCACCTGTGTATCTCCCTCAAACTAGAGAGCTCTGTACATAGAAAGTATTTATAAATACTTATTAAATGAATGAAAGGCAGCCTAGTCTTTTGACTTTGGACTATTTATTACTTTATAGCAAAGACTTGGATGAAGGTATAGATGCCATACTTTTCAGATTTTCAGAAGATACAAAATGGAATGGAATGGTTAATAATGGAATGGCGATTAGGATGCTAAAAGCAGTTCTTCATTACATATAATATCAGACTTCTTCAATGTATTAATCAGTATTACTGACTCCACCCCCTCCCTTTCTCTTTTTTTTTTCTTTAAAACTTTTTTTTTTGTTACAAAGGATGAGTCTTTGAGAGGATAAAGGGACATAAGGTAAAATCTAGGTAAATAAAAATGTAGTCAATAAAAATCTATTTTTTAAAAAAGTTTCTCTAGCAAAGATCTTTGAGGTTTGGTGAACAACAAACTCATTATGACTCAGCAGCATGATATGGAAACCAAGAAAATTACAGCAAAAAAAGAATTACAAACAAGCTGAATTGTTTTGAAATTGAGACATGCCACATTTATTATAAATTTAAGAAAATAAGCTCTATAAAATAGAGACTCACCATGGCTAATATATAATCCCCTTATGTTCTATTAAAAATATTGAAATGGTTTGAGGATTTTGAAGGGTACTTGAATATAGAATTTTAAAAGTAATTTTTTTAAAAAGGAGAGAGAGAAAAAAGGTAACTTAGACTGCATTAAGAAAGACATCAAGTTCAAGACCAAAAGACGATTGTTCCATTGTATTCTTTCCCTAACTAGGTCACATCTGAAATATCATATTTAATTCTAGGCACCTCTTTTTAGGAAGGATACTGATAAATTGGAGAGAGTTCAGAGAAAGGCAATCAGAAGTTTCAAGTTCATTCTTTATAAAGATTAGTTGAAGAAAATGAAGATGATTAGCCTAAAAAAGAGAACATAATGGGGGTGGGGAGAGGGTTGAAATATGATAGCTATCGCATGAGTATTTATTTGAAGGACTATTATATAGAAAATAGATTGAACTTATTTTATGTAGTCCAAGAGGAAAAAACAACAAGAAGAAAATAGGGGAAGAAGTCGCAAAGGGAAACACTTAGACTTAGACACAAGAAAAGATGTCTCAGCAACTAAGGCTATCCAAAAGTAGAACGATTGACTGGGGAGATAAATTTATCTCATTGAAAATCTTCAAGAAAAGACCCTTATTAGGCCTATTGTAGAATGGATTATGGGTTCACTTAGATATGGTTTATACTCAATCTCTAAGGTCCCCTCTACTTCTGAAATTCTATTATTTGAACCACACTGCACCAAATCAATTTATAATCCTAAAATCCAAAGTTGAAAGAGACTCTAGAGAACTTCCTATCTAGATTTGGGAAGATATGAGTTGAAAATAAGTTTCCTTATTTGTAAAATGGAAATGATAATAGCATCTTTCTCCCAGGGTTTCTGTCAGGATCAAATGAGATAATGTATAAGGCTATAGAGATCTTAAAATGCTATATAAATGCCAATTGTGATTATTATTATGTAATCCAATTTCCTGTCTAATACATGAATTTCCTCTAAAGTATCTCTAATACAATCTATATTTAGTAGAGATTTGATCATAACCAATTGTTCATTTACCTTTTGCTTAGACATTTCCAGTGAACAAGATTATTCTATTGTTTGTCAACCCTGATTATTAAAAAGTTTTCTCTGAACTCTTATGACTTTATAACATTTTTACCCATTCACTGGGCCTACTTCTGCCAAACAAAACAAGTCTTTCATGAGTAATCATATTATAAAAATATGTTATTATATAAGTCTGACCTAACTGAAGTAATTCTGCAAAAATATGATAAAATATGTTACAGGGAACAGTAGTTCCATAGAAATCGAGTTTATGCACATGTCCCATAATAACTGCATTTATTTTATGTTGTTGTCATGAAACTCAAATAAAACAAAATTTGGAAAGCACTTTGCAAACCTTAAAGAGTTACATAAATGTTACCTATTGTTCTTATTTTTATTATTATTGTTGAGATGGATGGCATCATAGATGGAAAACCAAGACCAGTACCTCTGTGTATTGAGAACCCTAGCTTCACTGAACTTGAGACAGGAGAGAATCCCAGAGCAGCCGGAAAGTCCAACAAGGAAAAGTTTGCACCTGTGCATTCCATTCCAAGCAAAATAATCCTCCGTCACAGAGATACATGCACAGAATTGGCATTCTCTGCCCAAGCCCTGACACATAGAGCCTGTTGTGGGGGTTGGGGCAAAGAGTAGGTTGTGGTTGGCAGCCCCAAGAGGCTTTTATCCATGTGAGTCCTATCGATCAGAGTCCAAGCACCTGTGAGACAGACAGACAGACAGACACACACACACACACACACACACACACACACACACACAATTGTAGATGTGGTCCTGGCTGGAGCTTCTTTATACTATTTTTCTTCAGATCAACTTAAGGTGAGTAAAGGGTAAGTAGGACAAACAAGAGGTTAAGGATTCAGGAGGTCAGAAGATAAATTATGACAACGAAGATTCTATTTAAAACCAGCCAAGGCAGTAAATTTAACTTTATATTGGTAACTTGTGTGCAAAGTTTGGAAGTCTGCAAGTTATGCCCCAGAAAAAACTAGACGTCTGGCCAGAGGGTATTGGGCAAAATGGGCAAGAGTTAATAAGCACAAAATTACAGTATTTGCCTTACTTGTAAATTGTGTGTGCTGCTGGCATCACAGGCAAGTGGGCTGCCACATTTCTGGAGCACGTCTGCCAGCCAGCCTTCCAAGAACTCCAATGTCCCTAAATTACTTTCCATTATCAGGACATGCCAGGTATGGGGGAGTATAAGGGATATTCCCAACCAACCTTTTCTCATGTGCCTCATGAGCAAGTGATGCTGACTACATCGGAAGCAGAATTTGAAAAGCTCTGTCTTAGATTCTTGCAACCTCTTCTGTTTCTCAATGGTAACACAATCATATTTGATGAATACCTTGTGGTGGGTTTCCAAGAACATGTGGGCCAGGAAGGGCAAGCCTCCTTGGAGGGACATTTATGTCAATCTTTTTCAGAAAACCATTAAAATATTGGGAATCTCTGTAGAGCAGCTAGGTGGCTCGGTGGAAAGAGCATCGGGTCCAGAGTCAGGAAGGTCTAAGTTCAAATCCAGCCTGAGATATTTACCTATATACCTGGGCATGTCACTTAATCCTGTTTGTCTCAGGTTCCTCATCTGCCAAACAATTTTTAAATGAACTTGTGGAACACAACAGCAACAAAATCTCCTAATCTAGTACTACAAGAAATTATTCTAATGTTTGCCCTTTCTGATGTTCCTGTTGGATTTTAAGCTCTTTGAGGGCAGAACATATATATTTGTTTCACCTTTGTTTTCTAAAACAAAACCACACACAAAGTGATAGAATGCAGAGTGAGCAGATCTGGGCTGATTTTAATCTCAGTTCCAATACTTGCTAGCCATGTACCAATAAGCAAGTCACCTAACCCTTTGAGCCTCAGTTGTCTCCACTACATCCTGGAAATAATGTTAGGAAGGTGGGAGAGGGAAAGAGAAGAAACTTTTGTGTAGCACCTACTGCATTCTAGGCACCGTGCTAAGTACACATATTATCTCATTTGATCCTCACTACAATACAATAAAACAGGTAGTGATTTTTATCCCTATTTGGGTCACACTGCTAGGAAATGTTTGAAGCTGGTTTGAACTAGTGTATTCCTGATTCCAAGCCTGGCTATCTATCCAGTATACCATTTAGCTCCTTGCAGTATCAGTATTGTTATGAAGAAAGTGTTTCATAATCAGTAAAAGATTCAGAAATGAGCTATTTTGTAGTAGAACACATAAATATTTTTCTTGCCTTATAAACTGACACTTATTTTGTTTGATGATTTGAACCCATGTCTCTTGATTCCAAGTTTAAAACATTAAATGTCAATTTGTTTCTTAACCAATCAATAAACATAAAACACCTATTATGTGCCAAGGCACAGCATTAAGTCTTGGGAATATAAATAGAAGCACAATAGTCCCTGTTCTCAAGAAGTTCACAATCTCATGAGAGAATATGCAAAACAAATATAGACAAATCAAGCTATATACAAGAAAAAAAAGAAATAATTAACAGAAGAAATTAAAAGGGGTTGGGAAAGTCTTCCAACAAAAGATGACATCTTAATTGAAATTTAGACAAAGTCAAGAAGGCCAGCAGGCAGACTTGAAGAAGAGAGAACATTCCAGGTACTGGTGACAATCACAGAAAATGCCCCCCGTGCAAAAGATGGAGTGTTTTGTTCCTGGAACATCCAGAAGACCAGCGTTGTTAGATCAAAGAGTTTGTGTTAAGGAGCAAGATATAAAAATACTAGAAAGGCAGAACAGGACTAAGTTGTGAAGCTTAATAGAGAATTTTATATTTGATCCCGAGGATAAGGAGCCATAGTATAAGGTGGTGGCACTACAATCAGATCAATTAATTCTTGTGATTTAAAAAAAAATCCTATATTACTATCAGAATAACCTCCAAATCCAGAAGGCTTAGAGAATTGCTGCTCCTAAACTATCTGAGGAAAGAAGCTTCAGCTACTAACAGGCTGGCTCCAAACCCTATAGGAGCAGGAGGAATCAGGTGTTGGGAGCGAGAAGGAAACTGCTTTTAAAAATAACTTTATTTCAAGATAGTAATGATGCAAATAATTTACAAAAGACAAAATAAAAAGCTATATGAGGGAAAAGTCCCTTATTTTATACAGAGTTTATCAAATCCCAGAGTTCCTGCCAACTTCAAAGTGAGCTCAGGTGAATTTCTTGGAAATTGTAGAGAGAAAACAAGTCATTCCAAACTTCTGGGATTAAATAAATGAACTAGCAGGGGACAGTGAACAAGTGATCAAGACATGCTTATATAGATATAAGGGCAGAGAGAGACAGAGAATGAGACAGAATGAGAGAAAGAGAGAAACACCGAGACAGGAAATGAGAGACAGTGAGCTAGGGAGGCAGCAATAAACAATCAAAAAGCCCCAATTCTGGAATTAGATTCTGGGCTCACATCCTTCCTCTAAAGTTTGCTTCCTGTATGACCTCAGGCAAGTCAAATCTCTTAGGACCTCGTTTTCTTTACCTGTAAAATGAATAGGTTCGTTTCTTCCAGCTCAAGATCTATAGAAGACAGAGAAAGGCATACAGAGAAAACAAGTTTAAGACAGAAAGACAGAGACACACATACACATCTCTCTCTTCCTCCCTTCCTTCCCTTTTCTCTGTCCCTGTTCCCTTCTCTCTCTCATAATAGAGGGCAAATGAAAGACCCAGACCTCTGATTCAGCAACTTCTGTATAGTTAGGTTCTGATTTGTGAAAAGGTGACATGTATTTGATTTTTGCACTTTTTGAGATTGTAATTATGTAAAATATGTAAAACAAATTCCATCCCTATGAAACATGTAGTACAAATTTGAATAATTTATTCTTAATGAGATTCACACTAATTAGAACTTAGCTATACTTTCCCTCAAAATGGTTCTCCGTGATGGGGGTAGGGAAGGATAAAAAAGGAAGCTGGAGTAAAGCAAACGAGATGAGAATTTGTATGGGATCAAAGTTCTAACAGACAACGAATACAATAACTCAATTATTGTACAGTAGAGCAGAGGATTATACGGTACATGGCCACAGAGGTTTAATGTGATTAAGGAGGTCTGAAGGTCTTTGAGGTAAAGGAAGACACCCTGTTCCACCTAACTCTCCTCTGGCTACACACCCTGACAGGGAGCACAATACAAAGTAATTCACTCAAATCACTTATAAAATGGATTTGTTGGCTAAAAATAAGGCCCAAATTCCTTGGACTGGCTTTCAAAGACCCCCACAAACTACTTGCAGTTTATCACTCTAGCTTTTTTTGCATATTATTGCTTTTCACACTCCTCCAGTCAAAGTACAATTCCCCGAATACACTTGGATCTGTCCTGCACCCTGTGCTCTTGCTGTTTGTCTGCAGAGAATGATCTCTCATCTATCTCAAGCTGTTGAATTCCTCCCTATCATTCAGTATTTGACTTAGATTCCATCTTTCCCAGAAGGCTTTGCCTGATTCACTTTTGTAACCTCAGGCTGAAGCAATCAATTTCTCTTAACATTTTTTTTTTTTGGTGAAAGGCATTGCTCAGTAAATTCAAAATTTGGATGAGGAATCAGGAAAACTGATTTGGGTTCAAATTCTACGTCTCATACTTAATAGCAACATGATAATGGACAAGTAATTTGTTTTCAGTCTCCTGATCTGTAAAATGGGGGCAATATCTCTAGTACCTACCTCAGAGTGATTTTGAGCCTCAAGTGAGATAAGGTTTGTAAACCATTTTGCAAACTTTATCCAGTATTATAATACATGCTATTATTGGGATGGCCCACATGTTCTCATAAGTATTCTGTCTCCTCCATTAGATGATAAGCAACCTAGCAGTGTGCTAAGATCCACTTCTCTGTTTGCAGATGAAAGGTCCAACCTGGGACCTCACTTCTCCTAATCTAGGGCTAGAAAGACAGATCTAGGAGACTGCTTTAAATATATGAAACAACCTGGGATCTGTCCCAGACAGAACCAAGGCACGAAGGCATCAGAGTGGCCCAGGCCAGATTTGAAAATGGTGCTTGCTCTATGGGGACAACTTCTGGAGACTAGATCTTCACTGCAACACATAAGACCTGACTTCAAAGTACACACTATTTGACATCATTTGTAGAACATCATACTTAAAAAAGCAATTCTCCTTCTGCCTCACGTATTGCACCCAAGGTAAACAAGAACAAATCAATCAATATTTACAAATGTCTATGCTCACCACGTGTATTGTTGGATATTAGGGATGCAAGTACAAAGAATGAAAGAATCTCTAAGTGCATTTTATAATCTAGTGGGAGACACAAGAAATATATACAACTATATGTATACATTATATAGAATATATTTGGGTACATATATGTACATATATAATTTATGTGTAAATTATATATACAAAGTTGTATATACTGCTTGTCTCTCCCATCAGCAAAGACTCTACCAGCATCCTTGTTCTAACACTTCTCAGAGTCACTCTATTTACTGTGTGCCTCAGTGTCACAATGGCTAAAGCAACGGGCCTAAAGTCAGGAAAACTGAAATTTAGGTCCAGCTTCAAACAATTCCTCGATGTGTGATCCAGTTTAAATCATTTAATCTCTGCTTGTCTTAGTTTCCTTAACTCTAAAATGGAGCTAAAATAACAGCATCTACCTCACAGGGCTGTTGTGAAGATCAAATGAGATATGTAAAGGGCTTGGCACAGTGCCTAGCACACAACAGGCACTTAATACATGCTTATGCTCTTCCCCTCCTTTTTTTTTAAACAAATAGAGTCATGAAAAATTGGACATGACTGATGTTAGACATGTTACTAAATAACAGGAAGACCTAGCTAAGCTAAGCATGGAATAATATTCTATTCTATAGGAGAAGCACATTCCAAATATGTGAGACTACTTGTACAAACCCACAAAGGGTGAGAAACAGAATGTCATGTTCAGGGAACGGTTACTAGTTCAGTGACCTTCATCAGATGTTTTCATTTTCTCTTCACCATCAGAATTTTGTTCTTTGTGCACATGCATGCATGTGTATCTGTCAGGGTAGAGTGGAGAAATGTAGGAAGGAGAATCATATAAGACTGGAAAGATAGGTGGGAATCAGACTGAAGTTTGTATTTTATTTTGGAGGTGATAGGAAGCAGTTATAGTTTTGAGAATGAGGGAGGAGTGACATATTCTGGTGTATGCTTTATGAAGATCAATTTGGAAGTTGTCAAAGATCGTCTGTTAAGCATTGTTTAGGGAATTTTCAATCATAGTAATTACAGTTTGATCCCTCAGTACCACCAGTCAATAATCATTTATTCAGTGCCTGCTATGTGAATAATGGGGAATATTTTCCCTGCTTTTTTCTTACATATCAGGTTACAGATGCAAGGCAGTGTAGCAGAGAGAAAGGCCATGCACAGAATATATGCAAGCCCTACTCTGACATAACAGCAAGGTGACTATGGATAAGTCACTTAAATTTTCAGAGCTCCGGCACCTAATGTTAGAAACTGTAGAAAAGATGACTCTTTGTCACAGTAAATGGGGTTTCCAGCCTGCCAATTCCCTAAGCTGACAAAAAACAGCATCAAAAAAGTGAAGAGTTAAAATTATAAAGATGAGATATAGGGGCCACAAGGTGGATGGCTGAAGGTAGCGTGTTATAGTATAAAGCAGGTGTTCTTCACTTTTTTTGTGCCATGATCTGCCTCTCCACTCAGGCAGTTTGGTGAAAACTATGGACACCTTGGAATAATGTTTTTACAAGCATGAATTAAATTAATACATAGATTTACAAAGGAAATCGATTATGCTGATATATAGTCACAAAAATAGTTTTAAAAAACAAGTTCTATACACTTGGTTGAAAAGTCTTGGTATAGAAGAAAGAATACAGGATGGGGGCATCAAGAGGTTTGGATTCTGTTAGATCTTGGACGAATCAGTTCTCTCTGGGTCTTAGTTTAATAACCTGAATACTGAAAGGTTCAGCAACATGACTTTTTAAAAAAATTACCTTTTCAGCACAAAAGTTCCATGATTCTATAGGTAAATAACACATACCCTTTCCCTCAATCAATCACTTCATTTCCATCTATAAAGTACTGTCTGCAGAGTATTTGTGGGCCTCTGTACTTTGCTAGACACTGGAGCCCTCAGGGAATTTACAGCCTAAAAGGGGTAGGGTAAAACATATAAGATAAACATAATGCACAATTAGCCAAGAGAAATACTTTAGAACTGTGTAAAATAAAGTGCTGGGAGAAGTTTCACCATCAAATAAATGGCTGTCTAAACACAAATACTCCACCACATCATAAAGCCTGCTAGACAACAAGAGACTATGCTTTAAGAGGCAGTTCTGGGAGATAGACAGACCTTCTTTAAAACTTCCTGTAGTTAAGGAACTGAAAATGTCAGAGAAAGATAAGCAAGAGGACATGTTTGGGGAAACATTCCTGTTTTCTACTAACTACCTCCAGGTAAGCTACCCAGAAGATCTAACTCCAGCAAAATAAATAAGGCAGGTAGTGTCAGTGTATGTTAATTTTGGAATCCATAGGAAAACAGAGAAAGAATTAATGAAAGTGTCCTCTGATTTTCATTGACTAGAATCTGTTCAGACCAAATGGGTTAATAAGAGAAGACATTTGATGTTTAAAAAATAATTCTATTGACTACCCTCTTCAGGATAGGAGGACCTTTTACTCAAGGACCTCAAAGGCTCTCTGTGAGTTACAGGTAGAGAAGAAAAGAACCCTTGGGTTATAACTCGAGGTCACTTAGAAGGTCCATCAGTTCCAAGTCAGAAAAGTGTGACAGAAAAATGACAGAGAGGCAGCCAGCACCTCATAAGCAAAGAGGAGATTGTATCAGGGACAAGCCAACTAAAAGGGAATAAGCTGGCAACAGCAGATTTCTCATAGTATAGAAAAAGGTCTGAGAGAAACTTATCCTATTGTTCTTACCATGAATAGAGTTAGTTCTCATCTCATTTTACCTTTTGGTATCCCACCTATCATCACAGAGCTATAAAATGTGAAAGCTGGAAAGTCCAAAGCCATGCTGGTCATTTTAGAGATTCCATGATCTCATATTTAGAGATAGAATGGGAGCCTGGGAGGTCCCTAAGTCCAATTCTCACTTTACAGATGAGGAAACTACAGGTCAGAGATGAGAAAAGAATTGCCTATGATTACACAATTGTTAAGTTTCAAAGGCAAGTTTTGTATCCAGTTCTTCCTGCCTCCAAGTTCAGCGATCTATTCATTCTCACATGCTGGCTTGAAAGGGAAGAAAGTGAGTGGTCCATCCAAGGTCACACAGGTAAGAAGTAGCTTCTAACTCAGGTCTCCTGACTATCAAATCAGGATTTTTTCCATTAAGCTATCTTGTGCTACCTGCTCTTCAATCCACTGAATCTTAGGCTTCCCTTGAAACTCATCTGACCAGTTAGAGCTTTTTACCTTATATCAAGTGTGTGCTTCCCCAGCAATCCCCTATGTAGCCCCACTTTATGTGTTAGTTTCTCCCATTAAAAAGTAAGATACTTGAAGGTATGCATTTTCTAGCTTGTTTGTAAATACTGTCCCCATCTTCATTCTGTAAGATTCAATAGCTACTAGGCAACAACCATGTAAAAGCCTGTGTCATGCACTGAGAAAGATAAAAAAGTCACAGAATTTTAAAGGTAAAAGGAATCTCAACATCCAATGTAGGGAAAACAATTCCCACTATAATATCTAACAAATCATCATCCAGCCTTTGCTTAAGATTTCCTTCCACTGAAGGAAAACTTACCCTTCTGAGAGAGAGCCCTTTCTATTTTTAGACAGCTCTAATTAATAGGAAGATTTTTTTTGTTATGCTTTTTTAAAAGTCAAGCTCTATATCTGCCTCTTTGCAAATTCCAACTATTGCTCCTGGGTCTAACCTCTAAAGTAAAATAACACCAATCTAATGCCCTTTCCATAAAACAACCCTTCAAATATTCCAAAAAAGACATCTTGTCCTCTCCTCTACAAGCTACATGCCTAATTCTTTCAAGTGACCCTCATTTAAATGAATTCAATATCTTTTACCATTCTGGTGGCCCTACTTTGAAATCTTTCCAGGTTGACAATATCCTTCTTAAACTGTGGCACTCCAAACTAAACATTATGTTCCAGATAAATTCTAACCCAGGGCAGAGTAAAAGAGGATAATCACTTTCTTAACTCTGGAAAATATGCCTCTCTAAATCCAATCTAAGACTATATTACATTTTTGGGGGAGGGGTGCCTCATCACATTACCATGTCCTAATGAACTTATAGTACACTTAAACCTCCAGATACCTTTTCCCCCTGACAAACTGTTTTCTAACCTTGCTTTCTGAATTCCATCCCTGTGACCTTAATTTTTTGAACCCAAATACAAGGCTACATTTATTACCATTAAATTTCATGGTATTAGATTTAGCCCAATGCCTTAGCCTTTCAAGATCTTTTTAGGTTCTGGCTTTGTCACTGGATGTAGCAGTTGTCTATTCCAGCTTTGCTGAAGAAGAGCATGTTATTTATGCCTTTATCTAAGTCAGTTTTAAAAGTTTTATATAGCAAAAGATCAATCTTAGGTCCCTAGCACACTCCCCTACAGAACTTCTGCCAAGTTTATTAATATAAACTTTTATCAATATAAAAATAGCACTTTTTGAGTCCAACCATTCAAACAGTTTCACATTCATCTAAACATATTATTATCTAGTAGACATATCTCTAATTTGTAAAAATTGTATGAGATACTTTATCAAATACTTTGTGAGATATAAGACATTTGTACTGACATTACTTCTATGATCTACTAATTTAGTAACAAAAAAAAGGTAGTTTGAGAAAATTTGGTCTTGTTGAAGCTATTACAGATTGTTTTCTAGATGTTCATTAACCTCTTTCATGATTCATTCTAGAGTTTTATCAAAAATTCAAGTAGAGAATCTACCAAACTATACAGAAATTTGAACTGTTCTCTCCCATTCCTTAAAAAATAAACAGGACATTTGTCCTTTTTTTTTTAATCCTTTGGTACTTCTACAGATTTCTATTCTTTAAAATATCATTAACTCATCAACCATATCTCCTAGACAATGTCTAGACCTTCAAAGATATTATGATAGAGAAGGAAAGAGGACATATCCATCAATAACCATAATACAAAGATTAAGAACATAAGAGAGAAAAAGATAAGAACTAGACCTGTGATTTCATTGGTGTATTGAATAATAATAAAAATAAATAATAAAGTAAAAAAGTATGCAGCAGAGAACAAAAGAATAACCTACAAGGAAGTAAAGAAAAGATGGACACAATTTTTTCTACTATTATATATCTTTTTGGATAACTGAACTGGTAATTTATTGTTATATATTTTGAATCCTCCTTGTTGTTTTGCTGGTCACATGACAATGGTTTTTTTTGTTTGTTTGTTTTCCTTTACTGTTTTTCTTTTTTTTTAATTCTGATTTTTTAAAAAATAAATTTTTAAAAATGACTGGTGTTTATATAAAGCTTTATGGTTTACAAATAGTGCATATAACTTTGCAATAAATGTATATAAGAAGTAACAACATGCTGTCAGTCCTGAGTAGGGAGCTACCACTATGAGCTTGAATGAGAGAGAGAGAAAGAAAGAGAGAGAAGAGAGAGAGAAATAGAGAGAGAGAGTGTGTGTGTGAGAAAGAGAGAAAGACAGAGATAGAGACAGAGATAAATAGAAATATGGAGAGAGACAGAAAGAGAAACAGAGAGATACACAGAAAAAGACAGAGATAGAAAGAGACAAGAGACAGAGAGACAGAGACAGACAGAAAGCTCCATGGAGGAAGTGTTATCACTCCAAACGGCATCGTATTCTTGGTAGTGGAATTAGGTTTTCTCTTTGGCCCTGGAGTTGGGTATCTAGAAATGTGAATTTTAGGGAGTTTTCAATTTTACTGAATATCAACCCTGATTCCAGCAAACTATACTCTGGGAAGAATCAAGACTGCTATTTATTTACTATGTGATCTTAAACAAGTCACTTCCCTTTCTCTGAGCCAAATTTGCTTCATCAGTCAAATGAGAAGGATGGAGAAGATGATATCTCAAAAGTCCCTCCTAGCTCTGACATAATAGGATTTCTAAGACTGTGAGGGAATGCTTTCCCTCAGGGAGATGAAGCACTACAGGGGACCAGGAAGCAGTGGATATAGTCGAATTTGCTTCACATATATTGCTGGGTTTGTTGTGAGTCCTCATTATTTATATATAATCATTCCTGGAATCCAACAGCAAACACTGGGAGGTTTCCATGGGAAAGATTCTCAGAGAGCAATGTACCCAATTCTGCTATGGGGGAGGGAAAGGAGAGGTTACTCCCAGGAAAATAGTGAATGCAGCAGAGCCTAGCAGGCTTATCAGGAAATGCTTCTGTCCATGCTGGCACCAGTTTGACAGCATGGGGTGAAGTAACAGGGCCCCATCCAGGAAGGTAGAATCACAAATTGGAGTCCTTGGAAATGATTGAGTCCAACCTTTCCACTTTACAAAAAAGGAAAACTGCCTGAGAGGTGAAGTACTTTGAAGCCCCATGACTAGTAAGTGGCAGAACCAGAATTTGGCCCTGGGTCTAATGCCAGGATTATTTATGCTGAAATGCACTGCACAGACTGTCAGAGCTGGGAAAGATTTTAGAATTTAGAACAAAGAGTGTTAGTGCCAGAAGGAGCTTTAGGGACCATCTAAAAATCAATGCTCTATAGTTGAAGAACACGGTTCAGAGAGAGGAAATGACTTACTAAAGATAGCACAGTAAGTTTAATGGTAGATGAAAGTCTATAACCCAGATCTCTTGAATTCCAGTCCAATAGCAGCCAGGTTTGCCTCAGTACAGTGCTCCATACCTCAGATAGCTTCTTTCTTTGCAAGACATTCATATGGGGCTTTACCATTACAAAACACTAATGTGCAGTATCTTTTTTGAATCCTCACACACTGACTCTGTGGGATGTCACAAAACATCATTTTCATTTTAGAGATAAGGAAGATGTCATTTAAAGGATGAAGGAAGGAAGGTTCTACATGTATAAAAATATTCATAGCTGCTTTATTTATATGAATGAAAAACTGGAAAGAATTCTTATGTCTAACAACTGGGGAATGATTTAATAAAGTACAGTGTAATCATTTCTGCTATAATTTGATGTGTGCTTTCCTAAAAAATCACTGTATTATGTAAAATTTCACAATGAAAACCACAGAGTTTATGGGAAAATAGAGTTAGAGTCTTAAGGCTTAAAAACTTCATTAGAATTTTTTTTAAAAGACAGGAGTCTAATAAAAATAAAAGTGAGGTTTCATCTATGTTAAATGGCTAAGTAATATGTATAAATACTACAATAAATGTGTCTATAGCTTCAAGCTACTATTTGGTTGGATATAGAGAAGGAGATTTGGAAGGGGAGGGGGTGGAGGGAGGGAATAAACATTTATAAAGTATCTACTATGAGCCAAGAACTGTCTTAAGCATTTAAACGAATATGATCTCATTTGATTCTTATAACAACCTTGTGAAGTAGTTGCTATTAATAATCCCATTTTATAGTTGAGGAAATTTAGGCAGAGATTAAAGTGACTTGCCCAGGATCACACAAACAATAAATATCTGAATCATTTTAACTCAAGTCTTTCTGACTTCAGGCCCAGCACTGTAGACACCATATCACCAACTGACTCTATGCTGGCAAAGCTGACTCACAGGCAAGGACTAGGGCCAAGGTAGAGACTGTAGATTCATGATCCTCCATATGGAGGTGCATGTGGGACCAGTCCTCTTATTGCACTGGCAGGTATACAATAAATATGGCATTTTACTTTGAAAAAGACCTGAAGTTTGCTTGTAGAAGTGGGCATCAGAAGAGTTGCAGCTTCTGAAGAGGTACAATTTTCTACATTCCTGCTGCTTTTCATTGACTAAATCTTGTATAAGCAAACATGAAATTCATGTAATGCTTAAATTGTTTCTTAATAAATCAACTGTGTTGGAACAAATTCCCATTTTCTAAATAAGCCTCATAGCAGAACCGATCATTTATTCATAGGGATAGAGATAAGGACTGGAACTGTGATTTCATTGGTGTATAAAACGATAATAAAAATAACAATAGCTAGTATTTATATAATACTTTATGGTTTGCAAAACCAAGCCATTTACACAAATTATCCCATTTTATTCTTTCATAATTCTGGGAGGTTGGATGCTGTTTTTCTCTCCATATTATCGTTCAGGAAACTGAGGCAGAGGCAGAAAGAGGCCAGGTTTGAATTTAGGTCTTCTTAGCTCCAGTTTGAGCACTCTATCTCCTGTGCCATCCTCATGCCTAGGAAACTCCTTTTCTAACGATTGGCCAACTTCTCTGTACTTTATAGTCTTAAAGGTATATAAAGCACAGAGAAATTAAGGGATCACATAGCAGTATTTATCTGAGGTGTCACTAAAGGGTATGACAGGATTCCTGGCTTTGAAGCTGGCTCTCTACCCACCATGTCATGATGACACTATAAACATCAAATGTAAAGAATATAAGAAAATATAATGCAGGACAAAGTGAGCAGCCTAAGAATGCCATGTACACTGACTACAACTATTTTTTAAAAACAATTCAAATTCATTTCTTAGATATATACAAGTGAACTTGTAAGGAGAAACTGAGAAAATACATTATTATTTTTATTTTATTTAAAATAGTATTCTTATCTCAATTAAAGTAGAAATAATTTAAATTTTAGATTATATTTGGAGATTTACTCCCTATTCAATTTGAATGGTTATTAGTATTACAAAAAAAAAAAAGAACTTTACATGGAATTAAAAATAAAAAATAAAATAAAACTGAGGTTCATGAAGGGTGGTTACATAGCTTACCCAATGTTGGATAAGTAGAAAAGTTAGCAGAACTGGGATTTGATTTCAGAGTCTGCTGCCTTCCCCACTTGCTGCAAAGACCTCTACAAGGCCCTACAATAAAGGGCATGTATTAGATACACTATTGTTTTTGCATGGAGGTAACCTGGGCACACACATGCATACAATATACATTTAGCATGTGCTGAAGAAAGTTTGCCCTTGAGTGACATCACCTTCCAAAACATCTCAAAATACTTAACACATACAAACTGCAAGACGGTTGCTATGTGGTTGGAAGAACAAGATGGGGCAATAAAAGCTCCCACTGCTGACTGTCCTAAAATGCTCATCCTCAACAGAGGGTTTATTTACCTAAGAGGTTTTCTTTCAGTGGGCTTCCTTAAAGTACCATTTAATACAAACTTGTGGTCACTGAGCAATGAATAATTGCTAATTGTACATAGTTGGGGTAGGTTAGATTACTTACAATGGAACTTGAAGCCCCTTCCCAAAACTTGTAGGCTCGAAGACAAGTTCAGCAGTGGTTAAGGCCTACAGAAATTTCCAAATACTTTCCTCCCCTATAACTCTGAGTGGTCAGTCTCCTTATAATTTTTAGAACACAGAGTACAGTCCTAACTACCTCAATTTGTGGGAAGAACATGCATATTTAAAAAAAAAAAACATTCTCTTGGGATTGTCCAAAGTGAAGGAAACTTTCTCCCTTTGCCACTCCTTGCCTAGTAAATGCATCCATTCATTCATTTTTCTGTCAAATGAATCTAAAGAGACTGAATTCTCACCATTCTCAGATCAGATGCATCCAAATTGGGAGTCAGGTCAGTCAGGAAATACCTAGTGGTAAGTGGTAGTGAAGGAGTAATAGGAGGGTACCAGATTCCCAAACAGGAGGCCTGGGCCTGATATTGATTAGGGGCACAACTTTGAACAAATCACAAGAATTAGAGATGGAAGAGGCCTAGGAGAATATATAAACCATCTTTCTCTTTTCAGTGATGAGCAAACTGAAGCCCAGAGAGGGCAATTAATATTTCCACTCTCAACGTATAGTGAATAAAAATTTATTGAGTTAAAAAATAAAGAAGGGAATCAAGTAAATAATTAAATAGAAAGTCACCATAAGAGAGAGAAACTGGAACTGAAACTCTGGGTTCTCTGCTCTTTTTACTGTGGCAGAGTATGTCAGCCTCTGCTGTGGGTTCTTCATAGGCAAATGTGACAATGGCCTTTCTGAGTCAAGATCCCTGAATTCTGGTTGTAGCTCTGCCACATGACTGTAGAACCAAGAGCAAGTCAAATCTCCTCTACTGAAGAGTTTTCACTTCTACAGAAATAGTTGATCTAAATGATAATAACATTCACTTTCAACTAGAAGTTCTTAAATAAAATGGTGCATTCCCACACAAATGCTAGACAAGTAGGGTCCATACTATCAAATATTTGTTTTTTTTTTTAAAATCATTAGGTAAATGATAAATCACACTTGCTCCTTGGTAAGAAAAGGAGATAATCTACTCTATTTTGCTCTTATGATATTTCCTTTCCCAAGGGGCAAAAGCTCCAAAATTTCAAAATGATTATAATAATTTTTTCATGTAACTTTTAAATGTACCCTTCATCTTTCTTACAAAATTGCAATGAAAGTGATAATACAAACATTATTCTCATTTTTTTTACATGGCAATGTGTTTTACATGACCATACATATAACCGATTTCATTTTATTGCTTGCCTTGTTGAGGATTTGTCCAGACCAGAGAAGGAAAATGATGTGTCTTAAGTCAAAGAATATCATAGACAAGTGGGATTTGAGCACAGGTGTCTCTCATAATGTTTCTTCCATTACAGAAGAAAACACTTCCATGACCAGATTTTTTAAAGGTCCAAAAAATGATTCTGGTTTCTATTTACTGATACTTGACACAAAAAATCAGGCTAATGTTAAGTTGTGCTATAAAATTAGGAAAACAAAATTACTTTTTTTTTTTTTTTTACAACTCAGTGTATGGAGAAACTGATTATAATTATAATTTTATCTCTGAATTGTCTTTAAAAGAAACATCATCCTGCTGAGCTGACCAGAAATAGTGTTTTTAAAATGATGGTTTAAGTAAAGTGTCACTACTGTTCTTAGGATATTTAACTTCCTTTCAAAGCATCAGTAATTACAGAACATTAGAAGTGAAACAGACCTGAGAATACAGTGTCAGAACTGGAAGGCCTTTAATAACATTTAGTTCTAACCCTTCATTTTACACTTGGGGAGACTGAGGTGTACATAAGGGAGATTTTGTAGTAGAGCTTAGTTACACTTAGATCTTGTGACTCCCAGTTCACATGTTTGGGTTTTTTTTTTTTTTCCATTGTTTATTCTCCTGCCTCAAATCCCTATCCACTCAAATACACAAAAATTTTATCTAATCACAAGGAAGTTTTCAGTATTAGCTGGAAGTAAATGTTCAAGCTTTGATGGCAATGTGAAGCAACAGAAAGTGGGCTTTTCTTTTTCCATTCGGTGCCATGTAGCTCAGGTTTGAACTCCAGCTCTCCTACTTATTCTTTATGTGACCTTGGAAATGTTTCCGGAACTCAGTTATCTTACTTGTAAAATTATGGGGGTTGTACTTAAATAAATGTCACTAGATTTCTCCAAAGTCTTTTTCTGTCCTACTTTTTTTTAAAGCTTTTAAATTTATTTTTAACATTTTTTTTCAATTTTAAATTCTCTCCCTTCCTCCTTTCCCCCATCCACTGAGAAGGCAAGCAATAAAACGAAATCAGTTATATATATGGTCATGTAAAACACATTGCCACATTGAAAAAAAAAACCCAGTAAAAACAAAAAAAAAAAAGTGAAAAAATTATGTTTTAATTTGCACTTGGAATCCATCAGTTTTGTCTCTGAAAGAAGATAGCATTTTCATAGTAGCTCCTATGGAAGTATATTGCAATAAATGAATTTATTAGAGTAGCTAAGTCTTTCATAGTTGTTATTGCTGTTATTGTGTACGATGTTCTATTCACTTCACTTTACATCAGTTTTTTCAGATTTTTTTTCTGAAAGATCCTACAAGTCATTTCTCATAGCATATATAATAGTATTCCCTAACATTCACATATCACAAATTGTTCTGCCATTCTCCAATTGATAAGCATCCCCTCAATTTCCAATTTTTTGCCACCACAAAAAAAGAGGTCCTATAAATATTTTTGTAAATACAGGTCCCTTCTCCCTTTTCTTTGATCTCCTTGGGATTTGAGCTCTTTGCCTGTGTCCTATTTATATTAAGTGCCTACAAGGCTCAGGTCACTATTCCAGATGCTAAAGAGTTAAAGGCAAAAACAAAACAGCCCTGCCCTGAAGGAGCTTATATTCTTCTGGAGAAGTCCAAAGTTTTCTTGGACCACTGATCTCTGTCTCCTACTATAGTAGAAATTTAGATTTATTACCTGTGGGACCTTACCAATTCACTTAACCTCTTTGGGCTTCAGTTTCTTCATCTGTAAATTGGGGAGGGATTTTGATTAGGAAACTTCTAAGGTATCTTCCTGCTGCGAATCTGCAAATCTAACCTAACCACCTAACATGGGACTTACCACATGACTGATACTTACAAAATGCATATTGAATAAATGAAAAAAAATAAGGGACCAATGAATTTTGGAAGAAAAATTACAGCCAACAAAAGGAAAGAAAAGAAAGAAAAATACAAAAAACAAAATCCAAAAACAATCCTATCCCCCTTTTATTCTCAAACCAAGTACCAGGAAATCAATCTAAATCCATAAAATGTAAGCATGGGGCATTTCTACCTTGACCTTTTTGAAACTGGAGTTCAGAATTAGTAAATTACCTATTCTCTCTTCCCACCCCCAAATTAGGGCATACATCTGCCAAAAATTTCAAGCTCATAGAGAACTGGTTCAGATCTCCCCACTCCCCCGCCTGGGAATTTGTATTGCCTTTAATAACAGTAGGGCTTCTTCAAAACCATTTCCCCCCAGTTTCCAGTTAATAGGGCTGAGGCAGAGGCCCTGTGATTTACATTCCCCTGCCCAAGTTGTAGGTTGGACAGAGTACTCTGCAGAGGATGTGGCTTTTTTAAACCTTACCAACTTCAGGGAGGAGTATTGGCTATTTGTCTACTCATCATAACTCAGCAGAGTGAGGAAGAAGCAGAAGTCAGAACATTCACATTTAAACCCAGCTCTATCATAGATTACATATATAATCTTGGGTGAGACCTTTCTTCCTCTGGGTCTCAGTTTCCTCAAATGTGAAATATATGTGTCATTTACCTATGGAATTTTGTGAACTAAATTGGAATGGTCAGCTATTATTTTTATCTTGTAAAGTCCCTGTTTTGTTGTGTCTATGTATATGTGCAAGTGTTTTAAACAGCTGACTCATTTCTTTGACACACACTAGGTAAACAATATACTTTGGGAGTTGAGAGATAATACAGATCCATGTTCAGATTTTGGCTTCACTATTCCCATTGTAAGTAAATACTAAGCAAGTCTTTTGTCTGTGAACTGCAGGTCCAAATACGTTTGACTCTAGGAAAACACAGCTGTTCGGGCTGAGAAATAAGAGTCTAGGAACTATTTTCTTACTGCAGGTACTTTAGTTATCTGGGATTTTTGTCTCTTATTTCCTATCAAGGCTGTTCTTTAGAGATAGAGAAGTCACCAATCTGAAACCATCATAAGTCTAGAGAAAGCTTAATAGTTTCTAAGCACATAGTAGATATTTAAAATGTTTGTTGATTGATGATGGTGAATTTAGAGATGATATAATTTCTACCTTTTCATGTTATAGAGGAAAATGAGGTTGAGAGGTGGGAAACTGGTAGTGAGGAACAAAGTAGGAATTTAAGCTCAGTTACTCACACCTTAGAATTCAGTGTTCTTTTCACTATACCACATACATACAAAAGTACACAGTCATAGTGTCTGTATGTCTGTCTATCTCTCCCTTCTCAACAAGGCTAGGTTCATAACCTGTGGACATAGAACAAAACAAAACTAATTCCTTCCACAGTCTCATGAGCCAAATCTTGAAAAAACCAGCCAAAAAGATAAGTTTAAAAAAAAAAGGATATTTGAAAGGAATCTTCAAGAGGACAAGCATTTAATCCAGCTAATGTTTTTACTATGATCTCCTACCTATAGTTTCTATACCTCAGTCATCTACTTCAGAGAAAAGCTGGACTGGGTTTTTTAAATCTTGGGAGAGAAAATATAAAACATTCATTTTGAGTTTTGGATGATATGGAAAGAGCTCAGTGGACCTGGATTCAAATTTCATGACGAGTTCCTTAACTATATGAGGGTTAAGTCACTTGACTTCCTTTGATCTCAGTTTTCCCATCTGAAAAATGAGAGGTTTAGACTTAAGACTAGTTCTGAGGACTCTTTTGGTTCAAAGTCTATTGTTTTATAACCTCTGTTTCTTCATCTGTTAAAAATTGGGGGGGTTGAGGAAGGATGAAAATGATATAGTGAAAGGATATTGGACTTGGAGTCAGAAAAGAGATCCTGAATTCAAATACCCAAGTTCAAATCTCTGATATTTTTACTAGCAGCAAAATTCCAGACAAGTCATTTAACTTCATTGCATTTTAGTCTTCTTTGTAAATTGGGTGTAACAATATACCAAATACAATTTCTGCACCCTTTTCAAGGGACTGTGATAAGGAAAGCACTTTGTTAACCTGAAAATTTAAGTTTCATTATACAATCATTTTTTCTTTGTATATTGGAGAGTCAGTGAGGGTGGGTAAGAAATAGAGAGCCAACAAGAGCTTGGTTCAAATCCTGTTTCTAACAAATACTGGTTATGAGATCCTGGGCAAATAACTTAATCTCTCAATATTCTGGGGCAATTCTCTAATACCCTAATTTTTTTTTTAAGGTTTCAAGTTGCATTGGCAGTGGAAATTTCCTCATATGGGAGTTCCTATGCCAATCAAATCAGAAGTCGATTCCTATTCCTATGTTTAACAACAACAATAATAAAATAATAACAATAAGTGATAATAATAACATATATGTGTGTGTATATGTGTATAGCACTAACTACATGTCAGGCACTGTGCTAAATGCTTTACATTATCTCATTTGATTCTCATAACAACATTGGGAGATAGGTGCTTTATTATTACCCCCATTTTACAGATGATGGAATTGGGGGTAACAAGAGGTTAAATGATAGGCCCAGAGTCACACAACTAGTAACTGTCTGAGGCTAGATTTGAACTCAGGTCTTCCTGACTCTGTACCAGCAAGCTGCCCCCAGCAGAGTCATATTTGAACCCAGTTCCTCTAAATTTGTTGCCATTTCTTCTACATCATCTTGTCTCTCTGAAGAGGTAAAGATAGATCTGTTTGTATCTAAGATCTGTAACACCTAAGAAGAATGACATTGTGATTCTGAACTAGTTTGGAACAATGACGACAATGGAAATTATTCACTCTGGGAACTCTAAGGATATTTATTGCTCAATCATTTGCAGGCTGTGGTGATTGGGAAGCTCTAAAATTGCATTTTCCAAGAAGAGTAATCTTCCACTATCCTCTCAATTCTTCCATTCACTGTAATCAATTAGTGGAGCCTAAATACTTCATAGCTTGGAAAAAAGAATAATGCCAAGGATTGGATAAATTTCTATATAAGAATGTCTTATCAAGATAGGTTATCTGAGACAAGCCGCTTCATTTCTAACCAAATCTCTCAGGATTAAATGATTTGCACATGTAGCATTGGGGGACAGGTCTGGATAAAGGAACAAGAAGGATCTGTTGACCCCCTGATGCTATGAACTATTTCCCTTTACCCATTAAAGAATCTAGGCTGTTTATTGACTGGAGTTTATAAATGGTCTTTCACAGAGTACTCCATCAAACTTCCCAGTTTTCTCAACAGTTATATGAAAAGTTCATAGTCCCACACTATATACTGGAGTCCTTTCCCAAGCTCTAGGAATACTTGCATTTCAAAGTATGTAAATGAATTAAAATTTGGAATCAGTCGACAAACATTTATGAAGCAGATAATGTATTGTGTGAGACTGCTGGGTCAGACTACAGACACAAAGAGAAAAATGTCTCTGTTGCAAAGAGTCTTACATTTTATTGGGGAAAACATGTTCACATACATAAAAATATATGAAGCAACAAGGGGGGCACTAAGTATAGGGGAAGATGAGCTAGCTGACATGAGCTGAATTTAAGAAAATTAAGACGGTATATGATGGGATTGAGAAAAAAAATATGCAGACATGAGGGACCAGCAAAAGCAGCACAGAAAGGAGATACAACATGTATGAGGAGCTGCAAGAATAGATTGACTGGTCCATACAATATATGAAAGGGGAATGATTTATAATAGGGTAGAGCCAGCTATTTGCTGTAGAGGTAAAAGAAAACTGTTGGAGTTTACTGATCAGAGAATCAATATAATCAGATCTGTGTTGCAAAAAACTGTAGCTGTATCGAAACTGGTTTGTAGAGGAGACAAAGCAGGAAAGTCAATAAAAAGGGTATTGCAACAGTCTAAGTAAAAGGTGATAAGGGTATGAACAAGAATAGTGGCTGTGTGAAGAACACATGTGAAAGATGTGAAGATGATTTTTTCAACTAATTGGATGTGAGGAATGAGGGGGAGAAACTAAGGAGCCTAAACTGACTTTGAGGCTAAGAACTTGGGTGACTGGAGGAATGATAGTGTCCATCCTTCACAGTCAAGTTTAGAAGAAAAGTAGGTTTGGGAGGGGAAATAATGACTTTTGATATTGTATATACTGAGTTTTAGATGTTGATGGCCTATCCAATAGGAAATGTACATTAGGCAACTAATAATGTGAGAACCTGGAGCTCAAAAGATTAGAGTTGGATATATACACCTAGAAAATAAAATGAATTTATGTCTTTTGAATGAAAAAGAAAACAAAAAAAAATCCTTATTTTCTTAAAACCAAAGACCTTTGAGTACTCTTATTTTTAACAGGAGAACTAGGAAGAACAAGAAAAACAATAGGAGAAAATTTATTTCTAGTGCAATGAACAGAACGAACTGGAAAGGGAAAAAACAGAAAAACAGGACTAGAGCTTAAAAACTCAATAAAAAGCCTAGAATAAATTTCTTAAGCATCTTTTCTCATTGAAGACAGCTGTTCCCAATTAGCTGGTAAGTTAAAAAAATTTAAGAACTCCTACTCCAGACAAAAACCAAGTCTTCATTGAACTATGGCTTTGAAAGAGTTAAAAAAAAAAAAACTCCTTAATGCTGAAGTACAGATTTATCCATAAAAGGAGCTGAGTCATGGATTTTTTTCCTTTTCATTTTAGTTACTTTAATGAAGTATACTATCATACATTAACAAACAGTTTCCTATAAAATCCAGCCTTCTCTCTGCAGAAAGCATTTAAAACACCCAAAGTTTGCCATGCACAAGGCACTGGCATCTACTGGTATAATAGGAGAAAGATAAAGAATAACATAATGTAATTGGATTTGGGACACAGGGCAGTCAGACTCTGGGTTTATAAAAATTTTGACAAGTGGTCCTGCATCTTGTGTCTTGAGGTTCTGAATGAATCAGATGGTGTGTGGATGGGGTAAAAGGCTAGTCAAGGACACTCTTGTTTGGAACTGTTACCAATAGAGAAGAAGACTGAGCACTTAGCAAAGATCCAGAGAGTGACAAATGAAGGGATCAGAGGGAAAATAAAATTGACCTCTGAGGAAAGGACAGATGAAGCATAAGGAAGGGTAGGCTGAAAATTGTCCTGATCCCTTGTGAGAACTGCTATAAATGAAATGTTTTGAAAGGAAGGGCATGTATCCCACCTGTTCTCCAGCACCACAAAAAGAATTTGGAGAAAAAGGCTGAAACTGAAGTCTGAAAATAGGAATTTGAAGAATAGGCTGAAATTGAGTTTAACACTAAACTCAATGGGCATATGGGAAGAGTTAAATACTAGAACAGGCTATAGAAGAAACCTTTAGAGCCTTCATTCCTGCATGAATTTTCTAATAGCAACTAAATTTTGCAAATGTTTATTAAGCATTTACTATCTGCAAGATTCTGGGCTCAGAATCCAATGGGAAAGAACAATTTTACAAATAACTGATATCAGGGGATAATGAGATACATGCAAAGGAGAGGCCTAAGTCAAATACAATCAGACATTTGAGGAGGGAAAAATCACCTTCACTGAGAAGGAAATGGAAAAGTAGTGATGTCTTCATGGAAGAAGCTGCAAATGAATCAGTCTACCTGATAATATACATAAAACAATTCATTTTAAAAATATATTGATTTCCATATTCATGTAAAAATATAAGAATAGCATCAGAAAATTACTAGCTATATAACCTTGGGCAAGTGACCATTTCTGTCTCCATTTCCTCAACTGTTAAAATGGGGATCATAAAAGCACTTGAATCACAGGGCTGTTGTGGGGATAATAAAGAAAATATTAGGTAACTTGCCCAAGTTCCTACATCTAGTCAGTGGTAGAATCAGATCACCTAAATCAAAGTCTGCTGTCTTTTCCTCTCCTTTCCTATTTATATCATGCTGCTTTTTAAGAAAAGAAGTTTGTATTCTTTACATGGATTTATTTCCACATTCAGACAAGAACAAATACTGTTATTGGAGAGTTTAGTGGAGGGAGGATCCTATTTGAGTCAAGGTCATGTTTTCAGGATCTTTGTGGACAAAGAAGAGAGAAATATCTAAGCAAATGAACAAAAGGAAGGGTTAAAAAAAAAGAAAGAGAAAGAAATGAAGGTGTCTAACCTCTTGTGCTACATCCTGGAGTCAGATTGGACAGTTTTCAGTCACACTGACTTTAAAGCCCTGAGTTCACAGATCAAATGTGCTCCAGAAATATTAAAAACAACAGGAACAATGAAGAACAATAGACTAAAAAACTCCGAATTCATTTACTGGCAACATCTCACCGACTTTCAGGCTTCCTATGAGGAAAGTGCTCCATTACTTAGTAAAAGATGTCCTCCACCAACGTGCCACCTGATATTGCTGTCAGAACACTGGAACAGACAAGCAGATCCAGGAGAAGATGACTTTCTGAAGTGCAGATCTCCACCAGGGAGAATGTAACCATCCTTCTGAGAACATAAGTCTGGGGCAGCATCTTGTGGTTAGTTACTCACCCTTGTCACTCCAAAACAGTGTTATGGATGAGCAAGAAGCAGCACAGGATACGAGAGGGAGGAAGAGAGTTGAAGAAATGACCTAGGTCTGCATTATGAGTTTGGTAGTTATAGGGTGATTGAGGCAAACTGTTTTTACCTCTCTGGTTTTGGTTTCTTCATCTTTAAAATGACAGTGTTAGACTAGCTGATCGCAAGGTTAAAGTCCCTAGGATCCCTTTGACTCCTGCATTATCATTGGAAGAGGGTCCACTCACTGACTCATAGGCTTGAGGATCAAAAGAACTGGACATGAGGTACATCTTAGACAGCTCAGCATCTTTAGAGTCACTATGGCTTTATAGCAAATGCAGCCCAACTTTTGGTGAAGGGGGCATGAGTTTAGCTAATATGGGAAAAGGTAGAAGTTAACATTACTGTTTGATGTTTGATGGAAGAAGACTCAGATAGGCAACATTGTATCTAAAGATACAAAGCTGCAACAAAGATACAAAGAGGATATCTCTTTCTATGATTCTGTTTCTATCCTGGTCTTGCTTCAAAAAGTGATCAGATGCTTTCTTTCTTTCACCCACATGTAATATACAGACAAATATGTATACCATACATAGATCCACACTCCTATATATATACCCACATACAAGTGTGTATATATATATATACACACATATATATGCAAACATGCACACATTATACACATATACACATAAACCGGAATGCTAAAACTGAAAGTTTAGAACCTAGAACACAGAAGGGCTTTTCATGATAATTTATTTCAACCACTAGGCCAGGTGATAAGAGTAGATAAAATGCCAACGTTAAGAATAAAGAAGACCGGAGTTCAAATCTTGTCTCACACACTTATATGTAAATCTTAGACCTCTGTTTGCCTCAGTTTCCTCATCTTTAAAATGAGCTGAGGAAGGGAATGGCAACACACTTCAGTATCTTCACCATGAAAATCCCAAATGGGGTCATAAAGAGTTAGATACAACTCAACAACAACAATAAAATGAGGAAAATAATAGCACCTACCTCCTTATTGTAAGGATCAAATGGGAAAGAAATTATCAAGGACAATACCTAGAATACAGTAAGTATTATATAGATTTCATTTTATAGATAAGAAAAATGAGATCTAGATGGGGGAAATGACATATTCAATGACACATAGATAGTAATTAACAGAGCTGGGCTACTAGAATCCAGGTCTCCTATCTCTATTCAATGCTCCCAGGATACCTTATGTGTATTGCATGCACATGCATGTAGGTATTTACACATGTGTGCACAATCTCCAGGAACACTTGTGCATGTGTGTATATACAAATATACGTGTAAATCTTGCCACAAATGTTGAATAGGCAGCTAGAAATGAGGCACTTTCTTTGTGCAACACACCCAAATGGACTCAGTATGCAACGAGGTAGGAGAAAGTCCTGCAGCCTGTCCAAAATCATCAAATGCCTTAATGATTACTGGAGTCAAGTCATGAAAATTATAAACAAACTTGAGTTCCACAAGTCTCCAAAGAGTATTCAAGAATGTGAATTATGGTAATAACATTAATAATAACTTGTATTTATGCGGTGCTCAAAATGCTTTATAAACATTATTCAGTTAATCTTTATGAGTTCAGCAGAATGAGGGCATGATTATTCCCTTTGTACAGAACAGAAAAACTGAGGCATGGAGAGAATTACTGGTACTTCAAGTTTGGTGGAATGACTCATGTCATAACCCCCAGCTTTCTGGAAATCTCAATACCATCAATAGCACTGTTATAAGGATTCATTAATAAATATAGTGCCTGTCATAAAAGAGAGAGATTTATTCAACCAATCATTAAGGAGCTCCAAATAAGAACCCTCTAAGGCACCAGAAGACTGTCAAATGTTTTTTAGGGCTTGCAATTAACTTTTCTGCTACCTCAGTTTCTCCATTTGAAAAAAAAATGGAGCTACTAATAAAGAATTCTAATTATAAGAAGAAGAATTTGAGAAGTGCTCTGAAGATGCAAAATTAGAGGGAATAAATATAACATAATTATAACATTATTATCCCTCCATATAAAAAGAATCATGGAAAGCTTTACAGGAAGCAGTATGGTATCACTCTGTAACCAAAGGACCTGGCTTCAAATCCTTTCCCTGACACTGACTACCTATATAACTTGTTTGTTTGTGTTTGTTTTTGCATGGCAATTGGAAATAAGTGACTTGCCTAGGATCACATAGCTAGTAAGTGTTATGTGTCTGGGGTCATATGACCCCAGGATCATCTAGCTGCCCCAACCTGTTTGAGCTAGTTACCAAACTCCCTTGATCACAGTTTCCTCTCACATGTAAAAATGAAAGGGACCTCTGAGATCCCTCCTTATTCTAGAACTATAATCCTTTGATCCTAGGAATCTTGGAAATGGTTAGATGAAGAAAAGATACTGAAAAGTATGCTGGACAATCAGAAGAGTTGGATTTGAGTCTTGAGATCTTCTATTAACTTGATTGTGGCTATAAGCAGGTTGTTTCATTTTTTTGCAACCTTAGTTTCCCCATCTGTAAAATTAAAGTAGTTAAACTAGTTGATCTTTTAAATCCCTCCCATCTCTGACATTGTATTTTCTAAGGTCAGTCCAGCTCTATTATTCTGCTTTGGTGATTCTAGGAAGGCACTTCAGATTCTGCCTTTCATCTTCATGGTTAATGAGCTTTATTCTACTAATTTTTATTACTAGCTTATGATCCCTAGCCTTGTGAAGGGAACATGACCTCTAGCAGCATCACACAAATTCCCTGAAGAACTATGACAAAACCCCACCTACCCCAGCTTTTATGGCATCAATTCAGCTGCTTTCCCACTTCCTTGGGGCTGATCTCCACATGGCTGTGCCAAGAAGACTGGGGTAGAAGATGCATTTATTCAAGCCCAGAACCCACTTGGCATTCAAGAGCTCAGAGGCTCCAGCCTAACCTCAGGGGCTTTCAGTGTCCGAGTATGCTTACTTTTGGCAAATGAAAGCAGATTTCCTGCGCTTGAGAGAAAGCTCTTAAAAAAATTACCAAAACATTAAACTAAGAAAAAAAATTATTGAAGCTAAAAGCTCTGGGACATCAAACTGCTCTTTACAAAACAGCATGTTGATGAAATACGTGTAAATGAATCAAAAACACGTGGATTAAATTTCCCTTAAAATACACATGACTTTAAAAATTAGGAATGGGGGGAAGAAAGACTGGAGGCCAAATACATTCTCAGTTGCTCATTTGCATTTTATTTTAGTTTTTGTTTAGTCAGTCCCTAAATGCTTGGGAAAAAATATAGTTGAGAAGTAAGAAAGTTTGAACATGGCTGAGTCTGCCCAATCTTTTATCCTTCTTGCCTTGACCTCCTCTAGCCTTTCCAGAGTGCTCACTCACCAAGTCACAGTTCTTACATACCCTCCACACCAACACTCCTGTCATTTCATGGAGATCATGACCAGGATGAAATACTGCTTTTGGCTCCAACAATTCAACACTGCCTTGGAGTAAAATTTTGCCAAAATCCATATCTTCTGAAATTTGTGTTACTTCAGGGACTAGAATACCATCAGAACCTTATTAATGATCCAAGTATTAAGTCAAATACACAAAAAAGATACTATTTTTGGTGTTTTCTTTCTGAAATTCTCTTCAATTTATTCTGAATATTTCTTGTTTGTACATAGTTACATGTAATTATGGGAATTAGGTGGCACAGTGAATTGAAAGCCTGCCTCAGACATACTACTATTTGTGTTATCTTGGGCAAGTCACTTAAACAATTTTAGTCTTGGTTTCCTTACCTGTAAAAAGTGGATGATAATAGCACCCTACTTTAGAGGATTGTTTTGAGCATCAAATAGAACATTAATTTATGTAAAGCACTCTGTAAATTTTAAAGAATGATAAAAATATTAGCTTTTCTTATTTTCTAATCTAGTTCTTCATTTGTCAAGAGATTGAAGGTTAAAAAATCAAGACAGTGGAAGAGTCAGAAAGAGATCTAACCCAAATCTAATCGTCCCTTCAGTTCAAATGCCAAAGACCAAAGATGTGACAGAAATCTCCAAGTTGGCTTCTGTCATCTACAATCCTCTAAGTACAAAGCTGTGGGGAGCTCACAGATTTTTATAATTTATTTAATAGATGTTTTACACTTAAAGAAGAAAAATTTTTTGAAAGCAGAACACACAGGTGGTGAGACAGATGGTTCATCAGGAGATTGAGGAATTGGGAGGCAAAACCTTTCACCTCTAGGTCATTGGTTCAAATTCAAACAGGGTCAAGAGTGGCCAAGAGGCATCATTACCCTCTGACAGATGTTGGGTCTCTCCTGTGAAAGGTCTAGGATGGGCCTCAGGCTGGTCAGGAGTGGACAGCTGCCAAAATACTAATTACTATTAGCTATAATGCTACTTGGAGAATGGGCAGCCTAACTAACACTGCACTTATCTAATCATTTCTCCTCCTCTGCCCCTGGCAGACAGATGTCCTCACTGTCCCATACACATCAGGTTCATTATCCCTCAGTTCCTTTGCTCATGTTGCTCTTACCCAAAATGCCCTCACTCCTCTTCTCTGCCTTTCCAAATTCAACTTCTCTCTCAAGGCTAGTTCAAAAATCTCACTTCCTCTAAGAAATCTTTGCTGACTTTTCCAATCAATGTCAATTTTTCTCCTTCCTCACTGTACCATATACTTTGACTTATGGCGTATTCATGTTCAACCTGTTACTGAAAGGATCGTCTCATACTGTTTGCGTAGAGTTACATTCATGCCCTCTCTCCCTGAGAGAGAGAGATGGGAAATTTGATGGGCACATTCTGCTTCTGCTGGCTCTGTCATTATCAACACCATTATCAACACCAGGATCTGGGTAACAGTCAGATACTATCACATGGCTGAATAATGCAGAAGGTACTCATATAAATATTTATTTAATTGAATTAAAGATCTCAAGGTAGTGTGACAAAATGGATAGAATTATGGAATTGAAATTAGGAATCCTTGGGTTTAAATCCTCTGATACTGGTTTGTGACTGGTTTAACTCTTCTGAGCCCAGGCAATTCTCTAAAATAATGAAGTATAGACAGTTGTGTTTCCTGTCTGTTATCACAAGACATCAATCTATTTACATAGTAGAGTCAGATAAAGTGCTTTTGAGATTTAGTTCTTCTGTTCAAAAGCTGGGGGACCACAGGCTCATTACAACCTCTTAAAGACTCAAGTTTCCTACCTCTTAAAAAATGGGAAGGGTAGTATCTTGTCTCATAAGGTCACTGTGGGGAAACCACTACTTTGTAAAAGTAAAGACAAAAATGTCACTACTCTTATCTTTTTTTGACCTGGATCTGAAATGTCATCTGTGCAATGGCCTATCAATTAAGAAACTACCTTTACTAGTTTAGAATAGTAACTTTTCTACAACATATCTATTCTTATGAGATTGCCTAGGACAAATGAAGGTAAATGACTTGCCTAGTGCCCCACAATCAGGGTGTAATCAAGGGCAAAACCCGAAACCATAATATTCAGAGTCAGAAGCCTGGCCCTGTATCCATTGTGTCACAGAACTGTTTTTTTTCTATTACATAAGTCATAGTAGTACTTTAGTTAGCAATAATGTTACTTTAATAACAATTAGTCATAATAATGATTATAGTAATAGTAACGTGAAGTAGTATGACATAATGAATATAGAGGGCCCAGGACTAGAATATGAAAACCTGGATTCAAATGTCACCTCTGAGATAGGCTTGCTGTACTACCAATGGTAAAAAAAAAACAACAAAACCCATAAACCAAACACTTAGTTATCTAATCTACTCAGTGTTCCAAGGAACTCTTTAATATATTAAGTTATAGATGATTTGCCAATTTACATTGGTAGAAAGTATATCCACACATGGAGGAGTTTCCTATATGGAATAAAATAATTGGTCTGGATCTAGATCTCACCAAAAATCAAAATAATAATAATAATAATAAAAATTTGATGGCAACTCTTTTAGGCACATTACCTATATTATTCTCTATGCCTTTTTGTTAAGTGTAGGAAAATAGAAATCTTTGGAACTGTAAAGATCCATATGAATGTCAGTCATTATTAGTAGCATTAGGGTTATCAATCTGGCACTATTTCCTATGGAAAACATTTATTGTTAACAAGAATATATAAACAGCCAAGTAGAATAAGCAAATTCTGGTCCATGCGGGAATTAGTTTAACTGTCTTTCACAATCTTTCCAAATCAGATGAAATTTGACATTTCTGTTACTATCAATTCATTTCCAGTGCTTTATCGATTCTTTGCTTGATAGTGGATCATCCTAAATGAATGGGTCCCCCCTTATCATCATCAAAAAGATGGTTAAAATATGTGCAGATTTTGTTTTCTTTCTCATTTTTTTCCTTTCTGATATGGTTTTCCTTGTGCAGCATGATATTTGTGGAAATATGTATAGAGGAAGTATACATATTTAACATGTTGGATCACTTGCCAACTAGGGGAGTGGGTGAGGAAAAGGAAGGGGAAAAATTAGAACACAGGATTTTGTAGGGATGAATGTAAAAATTACCCATGTGTATATTTTGAAAATAAAAACCTATAATTTAAAAATCAATAAATAATTTTAAAAAAGTTTTAAAAAAATAAATACAATTTAAGAGTGCCCCCCCCAACATATGCAGATAATTAAGGACTTACCTTCCTTGGTACCACCAGTTGATATGCCTTTGTTTTTCCCTACTTATTGACCCTATTGTTCTATTGATACTGATTTTCTCTATATGAATGCAGGAAGTCAGCATTATATCACCATCTTTATTTATCAATACCTCCCAATTCCCAAGTGAAGCTAAAGAGGATCTAGTCTAATGCTGAAAGGACTAAATTTCATGACCACACCTAGGAATCCAAAATCTCTTCTTTCTTACCCTCTCATTAATGTTTTAAGCCCTCCTAAATATCATATGAAATAGCCCCAATTATGCCACTACCATCTCCAATCTGTATGCTAAGCTTTATTACTTTGTATGAAGAAAAACTTTTACAGATAATTGCCTTATTAACTCTCAAAAATATTCAGTGAGAAAAAAATCCAGTGAGGTAAGTCGAGTAAGTATTGGGATCCCCATTTTACAAGTAAGAAAGCTGAAATCGCAATTTAGTAAATAGAAGAGATGGGTTCTAGTCTTGGTTTAGCTAAGTCCCACAGTGCTTTTTCCATGATTCATTTCAATTAAGTCTTTCCTGAGAAACTCCTTCCTAGCACCACCCAAGGGAATCAGCCAGAGCTAGAATCCATGACTCTAATCCATGACTATTTCCAAGGTTTTATACTATTTTACTCTATATTTATAAATGCATCTCCCAGGAAAAAAACAACAACAACAACAAAAAAAAAAAACCCAAAAAACCAAACTCTTAATTATCTCAACCTTGGCTGATTTGATTCCTAGACCTTCAGCCTAAGCTTCCTGTCCCTTACTTCCTTATCATTCCTAATAACATTAGGGAGGCTGAGGCAGTCCCATGGACTTCCTTGCCATGAGTATATTCTGCCAAGAGCATGCAAAAATTTCTCCTTCTTTAAGAGAAGTTGTTTGCTGATACAGCAGGGGAACCTCTCTGGGATACAAAAATGTTTGGGCTGAAGCATTTTTTTGGCTGCACCTGATGGCTAAATGTGAAACTCTGAGGTAATGAATTTCTTGAACCTACTGCAAATTTAACAATAAATTCTACCTATATGCCTCACTCCTGTGAGGGATGGAGGGCTTCCAAGTTTTGCTAGATAGAAAATTTTACCTCCCTCCTTATTCCCGATTTAAGTCAGAAAACCTCAACTGACACAAAATGAAAATTTTTATAAAATAATTATAAATCATTTATTTTTTGCAAATGTACAAAATTTAGATGGCAATTTTTAACACCTCCCCCCCAACCATCCTCAGTGCCTTGTGTGGGGAGTAGGGCCCTGAAACCTGATCCATAGATGTCTATTCTTTTTATATACACAAAGGGATTTATTAGTTTGCAATCAGGCTGCCCAGGAGAAACGTTGTCTTTTTATTCACTGGGGATGACTATAATAAATTAAAACAGGTCCCCATTAGCCCTTAGTACTTAGTGAGCCACTTAAAATCACTTTGGATCCTGGCCTCCCCTGACCTTTTCACCTCCTCTCAGACATTACTACTTCCGGGACTGAGGCTGTGTTCAGCTTGAGAGCTTGGCTTTTGTGAATGGAGCCACAAATCATTCCACCCCTGGACGCTGGGTACTTGGGATGAAGGGAAACCCGAAGTCACAGCTTGAAGAGCTAGCTGGCAAAGCTGTTGAGCTTACAGACCACGAGCCGACAGCCATGTGGTCGGAATGACCCCCATTTGCCCTCAAAGTCAAGAAGAAGAAAGAAAAATGCATTTTCACATACTCTTGCTGAAATTTGGTAGTTTCCTCATGAGCACACAGCCACACTGAGGGCACTGGGATAAAATAATATTCACTCCATGTTCCTATAGTACTGCAATTTACAAAATCCTTTTATCTCAATCCTGAAAGGTACCATTTAAAAATATTTCTGGTCCCCACTTAATAGATGAGGGAAATGAAGTCATTTGTTCACAATACTTTAAAAGGCAGTGTTGATTCAAACACCATATCCTCTGTCATACACTGCCTACTTTCTCCATGCTGACAGTATAAGCTGCTGAATAGGGGAAGTTTGTGTTCTATACCTATTCATCTTCTGGCACTGCTACACCTTGGCTGTGCAGGGGCCTCTTTCTGTAGCCCAACTTCTCAAAGTCATGTCAGTCATGTCCCATACTCCATAATTACTTCTCTCTCTTCTCCTTAGCATTCCCATCAAGAGTCTTATTCCTTTAGTGTCTTGCTCTCTGCTAGCTAGGTGGAAAGAAATTAGTGTTAAAAACGATTTCTTAATGAGGTAGAGAAGAAGCATGGTGAGAAAACACCAGACTTAGAATGAGAAGAATTGAGTTTGAATTCCATTGCATAAACTTAAGTCATTCACTGTCTGAGCTTCAGCTTTCTCATCTCTAAAATTCTGATAATATTTTATCTCTCTCACTCCAAAGTCTGCTGTTTAAAAGTCACAGAATGTTGGTGTTGGAAAGGAGACTCAGAGATCTTTTACTCCAACTGTTTCATTTAAAGAAATCCATCCTCTCTCTTCCCCCAGCAATCTATCCATTGCTAGGAACAACAACAACAACAACAAACACAAAACACCAGCAGTTCAGTAAAACTAATGGAGATGTTATTTGAGTAACCATCTATGGGATGACTCCATATTCAACAGTCTTCTATAATAAGGAAAGAACATTTTATCTATCTAGTCTAAGCTTGGTCTTCATCATTACAAAGCCTCCAGTTCTTTTTTTAAAAACAACAACAACAACAACATATTTTATTGACATCTTTTGTTTTTGTATCAATGACATTTTCTGTTGTATTCTACCCCCCAACCCCTTTTTAGAGAGCCCAACTAGTCAACATAGAGAAACAAGCTGACAATCTATGCAGTGTTCCATACCCCTAGTCCCTCAGCTTGGCAAAGAGATTCATTCTCACTTTGGGGCCAAGCTTAGTTCTCATAATATTACAGAATTTGGCTATAGTTGTATTGCTATTGTTCTTCCCATTTATGTGGCTGTGATCACTGTGTATGTTGTTTTCCTCTGCTTACTTTACTCAGCAGCAGTTTCTAAGTTTTTCATGCTTCCTTGAATTTTTCATATCATTGTTTCTCATGGAACAATCTCCTATTACATTCATGTACAAAAATTTGTTTAGCCACTTCCCGCTTATGATCACACAGGTAAAGAAGGATTCAAAGTCAATGTGCAAGATGCTTTGTAAACTGTGCAGGAATACACACGCACACACACACACACACACACACACACACATATATATATATACATATATATATATATATATATATATATATATAGAGAGAGAGAGAGAGAGAGAGAGAGAGAGAGAGAGAGAGAGAGAGAGAGAGAATGATGATGAAAATGATCAATGACTCTTAGCAAGAGAATTAACATTTTGAGGAGGTGTTTTCTATGGCTAAATGAAAGACTCTCAAATGGTAGAATTTCAGGAAGTATGATAGACTGTGGGGAAATGTGTTACCAGCATTCCTCAGATTATGGCAGAGTGGAAAAAGTGCTGAGTTTGGAGTCAGAGAACTGGAATTGAAACCCTAGATTTACAATTTATTACCAGTGTGGCCTTGGGTAAGTTCATTTAATATTTCTGGGACTTGATTTCCTCATCTGTAAAATTTAGGAGTTGGACTATTTGATTTCTAAAGTTTCTTTCATCTCTAAGTCCACATTTCTATATATACTAAGCACCTGGAATACACTCACCATCTTCTAAGGACAACTTATTTTATACATCCAAGTGTCCTCTCCTGATATGATATAGTTGATAGTTAACAGAGATTATATGCAATTAAAAAGGAAACAGGGATGGCTGTTCTGGTTAACAGATAAGGTAAGAAAAGAAAACCAGACATAAAGGACATTTGACATGAAGGCTAAAGGAGGAAAGTTGGTTTATTAACAATTGAGGACAAAATTTGATTTTATATATACATCAGTGAATAGATATTTCTGCATTATCCTAATTTCAATTGCACTGAACCTGAAGAGAATTCACATTAACCAGAGGCCAACTATTCAGAATTTTTAGGTAACTAGAATCTATTCGGGAGTCTTTTTTTTTTTTTTTTTGGAAATGAATTGTGACTGAACAAGATGAGACTTGGATGGCAGAAGATTTTTTGAAAACACTCTAACCAAACACTTCTAAGGAAATTTCCTGAAGTCAGTACATATTCATCACGACTGTCTCCATTTTGAGGCCAGAGAGAGATAAGAATGAACCTATATGATCCCTTGGTATCTTTGACCATCAGAGGTTATAAACAATTCCAAGTCTTTCATGGATCCAGATTATAAAATTACATAACAGATTAGAGAGCTACACTGAGCTTTAGAGAATATCTCGTACCCAATTGCTCTCATTTTACAGAGGGCATTGAGACCCCAAGAGAGTACATCATTTGTCCAAGGTCAGAAAGGTAGTATGTAGTTAGCAATGGCAGGTTTCCAACGTGGGTCCTCCAACTCCAAATCCAGATTTTTTTGCACTGTACCATCCTCTAATAGTATAAATTTATAAATGAATTTATCTTAAAAATCTTAAAAAAGATATCTTATTATCTGCATTTTATAGATGATAGAACTGAGGCTGAGAGAGTAAGAGAACCTATTTCCTTCTTCCAATTCCAGTGTTCCAGCCAAGTGATCAGTCCATCAAGATGCTCAAGTAGCTTACTGTAGTACTGTTACTTTAATGGTAGTTGGCACTAAGAGCACATTTCAGGGTGCACTGCATCGTGGTACTTAGAACACTGTGTTCATACTATTTGCGGTCAAATGAATTAATCTCTTCCATGTGCAAACACATTTCCATAATTCTCCTGAGATTCCTATTGGTGGTGAAAGCAAGTGCTCATCAGGGTTTTCAGCTGCAGGGTTTTCAGGAAGGTACCAGAGCCAAATCCACTGAGCAGAGAGCTCCAGCACAACTTGTGTAACCTAAAGACCATTTCCTCTGCGGCCAATGAGAGCCACTGACATCACAAAGAGAAAAAAAAATCCCCTTTCAATCCAGGAACCAAGCAATCCTTTGGTCCCCAATGATGCTCACCTCACCCAAGCAAGCTAGAACTGCTGCTAAAAATTGCAAGTCTCATCATGTCTCCTAAATTACATAGTCTGCAAATAAGGACAGAAAGTTTATTGGTCTCACTTAAAAAAAGCTAATTCATTCTTCTGAGAAAATATATTAACTGGAAACAGGAAAAAAATGACAACAGTATTCTAGTATCAGCTTAAACATTTTAGTACCAGTCCAGGGTGGGTAAAGGGTTGCTAAAAGAAGACAAGTGGCTACTTGCAATATTGAATTAGAAGCCTTTCTAAGCAGCTTGTGAGATCATCTTCACAATAACAATAACTCTCAACTTAGGGTTCAGAGTTGGAAGTTCAAACTGTCATTTTACAGATGAAAAAAACTGAGGCCCAGAGAAATGACAAGATTTGCTATTAAGCAGCTGAGCTGGAATGAAACCCAAGTCGACTGACTCCAAATCCAAAGGAAAAGAAATGGGAAAGGAATTTAAGTCTTTCATATAATTTTTATGTATTGGTTTATTTTTGGAAGAAACCTTATGTGACCACTGAAGTTTCCCCTACACTGCAAACTCTTAAGGTTGCAAAAGCCACATCAACACTTCCCATATGAGCCAATTTCTCTCTCCAGATTCTCTTCTCATCCCCACTTTCTCCTGATTACCCAAAGTGTCTTCTCAAATAACAACAACTAGGATAAATTATAATTCTATGGTTGGACAAAGCACTTCTGGGAACTGGTATTATTTTCACTATTTTGCAGATAAGAAAACTGAGGCTGGACAAAGACTTATCACTTGCTTGAAATTAGAACAATTGCCAGTAGGTTGCAAAATCAGGATCTGAACCCAGATCTTGATTCTGTGTTTCCTGAACCCTTTCTACATATAGTAGCTGAATTTCTGGCTCTTATAATATGCCTTCTTTCTATTCTTACCACCTTAACTCATTATGGTTTTGTAATTTCTGACAACTCAGAATTTATTTTTTGTCTTACCATATCTCTGTCTCCTCAGGAGACATATAACTCCTTTGAGTTATATGTCATTTCCTCACTCATCTTGGTTCTGTCTTTCCTGGATTGTCCTTCTCTACTCTTACCAAAAGACAAGCTTGACCTTTTCCTCTTTTGAATCAAGATCCAGTTTCCCCAGACACAAATCTTAAGTGCTTTGGAATTAGTGAAATTTTAAGAGTAAAACTTTTTTTTTAATTCCTTCTAGCATTTGAGAAAATTTAATATGCTTCTCACTCCCCTTCCCCCCTCCATTCTTTGATTTGCAGTGGCAAAGTATTTCAGCCATGTATAAAGCCTAGCAACTCCCCAGGACTGCTCCAGACCAAGAGGAACAATGCTCTCATTTTTCCCTTTCTAACCAAGTTTACTCATTACGATAGTCTGCCCTTTCTAAAAGTAGCTGTTGGCAGGAGGCTGTGCATTTGGAGTAAGTAGCCTTGGTGGTAACCCAGAGCCAAGACACAATGTGTCCTTTTCAGAGAGGCAAGTTCTCTTCAGGAATCTGGGTTACTGAGTTACAGCAACCATCATCAACGTTGCGATCATTCTAAAATCCATTCCATACAACATCTGACACAGCATTTATCTCGATCCCCATGGGACGTATGAAGAAAGCAAGACCCAAAAACCGAACTGCTTTATTCTTGAATACAAAGTTAATGAATAGCAGAATTGGAAGTAACTTTAAAATTTCTAATCCAACGACATCTAAATGTGGATCCCTCTACAACATCTCTGGCAAGAGATATTAGAGATACCACTGGATTATCTCTTATGATGGGGAATTCATTTTTCCTTATATCCATGTGAAATATGATCTTTAGCAGCATCCACTCATGGTTCCTAGACCATGTAGAACAAATTTAATTTCTCCTCTCTACACAACAGATTCTGTAATGCCTGGAGAAAAGATTCCATGCCCTTCCTTCTTCAGGATAAATATAATCAGTTCCTTCAACTGATCCTATTTGGCATAATTTTGAATCCCTTCACCATCATTCTAACCCAGGCAATAAACACACACACATTTGTCAAAGTCCCCTTGACTCAAATATTCCAGATGTGGCACTGATGAGGTCAGAGAATAACTAGACAATTATCTCCCTTGTTCTAAATGTTTTGTTTCTCTGGATGCAGCCTGAGATTGTTTTAGCTTTCTTTGGTTTCTGGTCACAAACCCTGGGCACACATGCAACTTGAAGTTTTTATGAATCCCCAGGTTTCCTCCTCTCCTGCCCTATACTTGTAGAAGTTAGAAGACTTGAATCTCAAACCCCAGCAATCCCTGGAAAAAGAGGGACTCTTCACTATATCAAACCTGCTCACCTAAAAGCTAAACGTCAAAGGATCATCTGCTAAGAAAACAGTTCTTCCAAGTTCCATGGAAAGTCATGGCAGAGCCTTGGTGTTTGGCTCACGTCTCTCCTTGCTGCCATCCACTCTGTATACATCTAGCTGCCAAACTAATTTCTCAAGTGCATTTTTGTCTGACCCTGCCACTCTCCTTTTCAATAAACTTCAGCAGATTCCTAATATCTCTAGAATAAAATCTACTCTCCTCTATTTAGCTTTTAAAGTCCTTCACAATCTGACCCCAACCAATTTCCCCAGCTTCCACTGCATGTCATTTCCCCCTTCCTCTCTTCTGTGGTCTATCCAGACTTCCCTTCTCTCAGCTTTTCACATACAGTACCCTTTTTCTTCTTTGGGCCACTGTACGGGCTATCTTCCATCATTAGAAGGCCCTCTTTTCTTACTTCCATCTCATAGAATCCCTCCTTTCCTTAAGAATCAGTTCAAGTAGCATCTTCTATTCAAAGTCTTTCCAGATGCACAAGCACCAATTGATGTCTTCCTTCCCTAATTATATTATATTCACTACCTTGTATTTCTCTGCAATTTGCTCTCTATTTATTCTCCATATACTGAATTTACAAATGTACTTGCTGCTTTCCTGTAAGGATATCCCTTGAATCAGATCATGAGGGAATATGTATATAGAGCAAACATTTGAGGACTGTATAAATACTAGTGATTGAAGAAGAAGATGATGATAGAAAGAATAATCTTTATACAGGATCTATTATGTGTCAAGTAGGTTTTTAAAATATAGCACCTACTGTGTGCTTGGCACTTTTTGCAAATATTATCTCCTTTGATAGAGATGATGATGAAATTATCTTCCCAAGGTCATCCAGATAAAGAGACCACAGAGACTAAATCTAAACTCTTCTGATGACAAATTCTGGTGCTCTTTCCACTGATTTCAAACTGAACAATCTAGTTCACTTAACTTTCTCTGTGGCTCAGGCCAGTCCTCCCTGTGGGTGATAGAATACCATTTCCTCAAAGGCTGGCATAGAAAACAGCCCTGCGACATCAGAGTAGTTAATACAATGACATGGGGGAAAACACAACTCGAGTAAAGGGAGACACGCTTCCTTGCCTAAGATATAATCATTCCTTTCCTGCTAATTTGTCCACTGTGGGCTATGAGCTGAATTGCATTTATTTAATAGTCTCTGGCGTCCTATAACACAGTGCTCAGTGTAATAACTAGAGAGCCCCAAGAACCCTGAGGAACTTAAGGAGAGAAAATTCAGGACAAACAAAGCAACAATATGTAGCAACTGTGAACCTTTGGTGACCCCGAATTTTCCCCATCCCCAAGTCCTGAATGTTAAACAAACCCCCAGCTTAATAGTACCATGTTAGTCTCTACCAGGTTTTGGGGTATTTTTCAGGTTGCACCTATAACTGGATTGGAAGAATAACTTTTTTTTTGGTATTAGTGATTGAGGGTAGGTTGAGGAAATGAGCAGGTTATTCACCCTTACTGGAGCCATGGTCTCCCTCTATGAAGGGAACTAACTTTTCCTTCTCCTCTCCCTCTCTGAGTTCAAACCAGAGTAACCTTTTCTAGCTTTGTAACCCAAAAAGCGTTTTTTAAAAAGGAAGAAATATTAAATGACTTGTTCAAGATCACACAGGCCATAAAGTAAGTAGCAGATGAGGGATTCAAACCCATATCCTCTGATTCCAAATTCAGGCCACTGGTTACCAAATACCAAAAACCAAATATACCACTGGTTACTAGTCTTAGTTAGGTCATTAACTAGTGGTGTGACTTTGGGTATCTTCCTCTTTCTGGGCCCAAGTTTTTTTTTTTTTTAATAAAGGGATTACACTAAATGGTCTCCAAGGTCCCTTCTAGATCTGACATTCCATGAATATTACAAATAAAATGTTCTGGCAGGCAAACACTTAATGTGTCTGCCATGTGAAAAGTCATGCCTTCATAAGCTTAATAGAAGACACAGTTTTAGAGGAAAAACCCTTGTCCAACAGGTATTAAATGTTAGAAACACAGATACCCATGACTAGCTTATTCGTCAGAAGAGGTGTGATGTAGCTGAGAGAAGAGAACATTTCTGTTATGTAGAGATGAAAGCAACTTTTTATGAAAGAAGAACAGATAGGCTCATAGATTTGGGCTTGTAAGGGATCACAGAAGGCACATAGGCCAAGTCCCTCATTTTACAGAGGGGAAAACAGACTTAGAGAGATTTGGTGACTTGCTTTCAAGTGGGAAAGCCATGCTTTGTGACAGATAACAAAACTCAGAGTTAACGTGGTTATTCCATCCCATTTAGGGAAGTAGACCCACTTGTAATCCATCAGGATTGTAGGTTAGATTAAGAGAGCTTTGGCCACAGGTTCTAACCACATATGGATCATCTTGAAGAATCTCTCCCAGAAGATTCACAGTTTAAGTTTATCAAGGCATTGAATGACAGGCAGCCGGTAATAATAGGTAAAAATTTTAGTGTATGTGTGTCTTGTTTGATTCTGATTTCTGCCTTTTGTACTTTTGAAATTTCAGTATTATTGATAATTCCTGATTTCCTTACTTACCATAAAAGGGAAGAAAAGAATCTTGAGACCTTGGAGACAACTAGTCCCATGCACAGAGGCAGCGAGGTAGCTTAGTAGATAAAGTGCTAGACCTGAAGGAAAACCTAAGTTCAAATCTGTCCTTAGACAGGGCTCTTACACTACCTGTGTAAGCCTGGGTAAGGCACTAGATTTCTATTTACCTGAATCAGCTGGAGAAGGAAATGGAAAACCACTCAAATATCTTTGCCAGGAAAATCCCATGGAGAGCGTTCGGGTCCATGACCCATGCACAACTGAATGACTGAACAAGTCTCATGCACATATTTTACAGATGGAGATACTGATTCTGGTAAAGGGAAGGGACTTAAACGTTAATAGCAGAGCGTATGTAAGAATCCAAATTTCCTGACTCTGAGGTCTATTGCATCCTCAAGTCTTTAGCATCAGTGACATATTTACTATGTCTCATTCCCTTTGCCAAGGTACAATCTTGATGGATTACAAGTGGGTATGCTCTCCTACAAGGGACAAAATGTCCATGTTAACCCTCAGTTTTGCCATCTGCCACACAGAATGGCTTTCCCATCTGAAAGCAAGTCACCAAATCTCTCTAGGTCTGTTTTCTCCTCTGTAAAATGAAAGACTTGGTTTATGTACCTTCTGTAATTCCTTCCAAGCCCAAATCTATGAGTTTATCTGTTCTTCTTTCATTAAAAAAAGTCTTCTCAAACACAATAAAAGTACACATATCTATTGTTTAAAGGACACTAAGATTTACTGGCTTAAATTTATGGCAAGAGCCACACTCCATAAAGTCAGGGCTTGAATCATATAATTGCTTTCATATAACCATAATCAGAGGGGGTCCTATAAAACAAAAAGGCAGCGTGGTGTAAAAGGAAGAAAATTGGTTGTGAAGTCTGAGGCCCTAGGTTCAAATTCTACCTTCAATACTTACTTGCTATGTGAATTTGAGTAAGTAATTTCTTATTCAGTACCTCTGTTTTCTTATCTGTAAAATGGACAGAACATTTACAACTCAATAAACCTTAAAGAGCTACATAAATGCAAATTATCATTAAATTTAAAAATATCATCTATAGACACATACCTATTTATCATCCTTGCTCCTCCCCAGTAGGCATCAAACCAAGGAAAGAAAAAAATTATTAAAAAGCATTTTAACCATAGGAGAAACAGTACCATTTTAGGTAAAAAAAAAATTATGACATTAAGAAAATTCACTAAAAATTCTGCCATAGAGTACCACAATGAACACTGGCCTGAGGCAGGAGACCTGCAGTCTGCCCAATTCTCTTTACCTCAGCTTCCCCATCTACAAAATGACATTCTTGAAAATCTCTTCCAGTCTGAAAAATTCATAATTCTTTCTTATGCATAAATGTGGCCTTTTTCTCCTCTTTTAAAAAACTCAGAGTTTCTTATTTTCTAAGTAAAGTTTAATTTCCTTTGCCTGTCCTCCTCTCCAACCCAACACTATCCTACCTTTCTAATCCATATCTCACATGACTTCTCTCCATATACTCTACATTCCAGTCAAATGGGTTTAACTCTCATCCTTCTGAACATGTCCTATGCTTTCCTATTTCTATTCCTTCTGGCCAGAATGACCACTCTCCCCCTTCTTGGCCTGTTGAATTTATAGCCATTCTTTAAATTGCAACTCAAATGAAACTTCCTTTAGGAAGTTTTCAAATCCCTCATCTAAAAAATGACCTTAGATATTATTAGTATTATATATTGTAGCTATCTGTGTTTGTATCACAGAGCCATAAGGACAGCCACTATGTGTTACCTAAGTTTTGTAGCCCTCTCTGCCCCAGTTCCTTTTGTATCATAGTGCTCTGTATATACTAAGTGCTTAATATATGCTTTATGAATGGACAAATAGTCTGGGGGGGAAGTATCTGATTTTAAAAAAGTAAGTGGATCTGTGAGATCAGAGTAGGGCTAATTTGATACAATTTCAAATACCAAACATTCAAGGAGAATATTTTCATTTTGAAGGTGGCAAATGGTGTGTGTGTGTGTGTGTGTATTTGAATTATTTATGTTTAAATCACAAACTAAATAATGCAATGGAATGTCAGTGGGGGGAAAAATCGTGGCAGAACATAACCAATTCCTGTCTGGGGATTTGCTATTGAGGGAACACTAAGTTTTGCCTCCTCCAAATCACTACCTAAGGCAGAAGATTTTGAGCTGAGTGAGCTCTCTGGAGATCCAGAGTACAGTAACTGGCAGAAGACACAGCATCGTGGTAAATGCAGCGTAAACAGTGCTCTAGGCCCAGGAACCTCTGGCTCCAGTGGTGACACAGTACATAGAAAGGCTATAATATCTACCCATCATCCATTTGAAATAGCAAATTCAGAAAAAAAAAGACCAGCAACAGAGTGGAAAACAAGAGCTAGGCAAGTGAAGTGCTTGCCTTGGGTGTACAAAGCTGAGGGAGTACAGAAAAATATGTATCTACTATTATGCACCCTCAGGATGGGAGGGACAATTTTATATTCTCATATGTAGATACAAATATATAATTACAGCCCTACTCCAACAACCCACAAGTTCTTAAGTCAAGATATTCCACATGACCCTTCCATCTTGTGTTTCCCCAGGGCAGGTGAAGTCACTATAGACTGGGTGGCACAGTGTAAAGAACATTGGATTTGAAGTCTGAAGACAGGAATCTGAGATCTGGCAATGCCACTTACTAGCTGTGTACCCTTAGGCAAGGTATAATCTAAGTAGGAGCCTATTTCTGCTGCTGGAACTGTGCCTAGGCTACCCTGGTTGGTGAGTGAGTATTAACTCACCCAACCCACTATATATCTGGCTTGTCCCAGACCATGTTTCATATATAATCCTCCCTGAATTTTTTTTCTTTTGCAGAGCTGTGTATTCCAATCCCCCACTTTTTTGCTCTTGCAAGTGCATACTATTGTTTCTAGAAAAGACCTGACAATCCCCAGACAAAGCTCCCTTCCTCAACAATATCCTTAGAAAAGACACATCTTACTTTTTTACCTCCATCACCAGCACCTACATTCAGTAGGCACTTAATAAATGCTTTTGCATTCATTCATTCAGTGTAAAATGAGAATAACAACCCTTATGCTATCTCCCAAACTTGTAAGAGAAATACTTGGTGATTTTTCAAGTGCCCCAGAAATGTCAAGTATCATTATTTTTCTAATAAAACTAATCCCAACCTCCTGAGTCCCTCTACTTAATAACAACATATATTTATTAAGCATTTATGACATACCAGGCCCTGGGCTAGGCAATGGAGCTAAAGAATTCAATACTATTAAGAGCTTACATTGTATGCCCATCATTATGCCAGACATAGACAAAGCTGATAAAAGAAAAAATGAAAAACACTTAGTAAATACTTCCCATGTAGTAAGTAAGCACTGGGGATACAAATATAAAAACAGAACAGCACAATGGGAAGTTTTGAGGAAGGAAGAGAGGGAAAAATACTTCCTGCCCTTAAGGAGCCTATGATCCACTAGAAGATATAGAAGGAACATAAGTATTATGTAAAGTAAAATATCATGGGAGTCAAAAGAGTGTTTCAAGAAAATCAATGAAAGGGAGAACATTTTTATCTGAAACAGGAAGGAGACAGATTGTCAGGAAGGACACTGAGGAAAGGGGCACTTGAAGTAGGCCATGTAGAAAGGGAAGAATTCACACAGAGATGAAAAACGACTATTTTTTTAAACATGGGTGACAGCACATGCAAATAAATACATGGAGCCAAGAGAAGGCAAGTTTGAGACTAAAGAAAGAACTATAACTCGGAATTTTTGTAGCCATAATAAACAGCCCTAAACATACTGTCAGTAAGGAATAAGAATGGGACACCATCCATTGTAGAGGAGAGAGAGATCCAAAGAACAAATGGCTGCCCCACCTGGGGGAATTATGGAGCCTGTCTGAGTGACATCCTATGCATGAAGGAGAATGATGGAAAATAAAGCAGGAAGGTAGGTAGATGGTTAAGAAATGGTCTCTAATGAAACTTAAATCAAGAATGATAATACAAAATGTGACAAAAACTGAAGAGAAAAACACAGAAATGTAAGGAGGCAAAATACTGCCTTTAATTTATACTTAAGTATGCATTTATGTCATTAAGCTGTGACCTCAAGGATATGGATAGTTTCTCTTTTGCAGATTACCACCTAGCCATAGTTTCTCATTCTGTGTAACTGCTGTTCATGTTCCCATATAGCCTCTTCACCAAGGATGTATTTTTGATGTACTATATAGGATGTGGCATCTTTCCAAGGATGACCCACACACAAGAAGTGGTATAAGAGATATTGACAACATATAGAATTGGAAAAGGAGGTGGTGTGTTTGGAATCAAGAGCAAAAGAATAATTTGCTTTTAACTGCATTCCCAGCCTTTACTGCAGTGCCTAACACATAGTAAAGCCTTAACAAATGCTTGTTGATTGATTGAATGAAGATCTCTAAAGCAGGAGTTAATAGCTTCCCATGAGAATATATCTTGGTATTCAGTCAATTCAAAGTCAAGAAGTTGCTTCATTAGGATACTACAGAATTGGAAGGGCCCTCAAAAGTCATTTATAATCTAATCTCTCACATCATACAGAAATCCTCTAGAAAGCACTGTTGGCAAATGGTGATTCAATCTCTACTTGAATATTTCCAATAGTGGGAAGCTTAATCTCACAAAGTGTCACATTTCACAGTTAGATAGCTCTATTAGGAGGTCCCCTTAAAAAAAAAGTCAAAAAGTCTGCCTCTCTCTGATTTCTACCCACTATCCCTATCTCTCTTCCATGGGGTAATACAGAAAGTGAAATCTAAACAAGGGGCCAAAGAATCATTGCTGCTCTTGTTGTCCTCATAAGGAGTTCCTCAGAGCTTGTGATAAAAATTTTTCAGAGACCTTTCTGCTGAATTTTTCTTGGAGACCTAAAATGGGAGATAAGCTTATGATTTCTGGACAAATTGAACTATTTGTCATCTCCTATCTTTATCCCCTGAAATAGGCTTCCTACTCCCATTTCTGCCTACTGAAGATTTTTCTCTCCTTCAAGACTGGCTCAATCACTATATTGTTCATGAAGCTTTCTTTTCCCTGATTATCCAATCTGAAGGTAATTATCTCCTTCAAATTTATTTTTGTAGACTTTGGATTTCTTCTTTTAACTTATAATATTCTAACTTCTATTATAGTTACTTTGTGAACACGCCTTACCACCTTTACTCAAATAATAAATTTCATATCAGTAGGGATTGTATTTTATTCCACTTCTTATATTCCTCGTAGAATGTCTAGCATAGAACAGACTCAACAAATGTTTGTTGACTTTGTTATTGTCATTGCTATGAATTATAAGTACATCTGATTTCTGAAGTTGCCTCAAAGGCCAGAATGGTAACTTCTTTTAGGTTGGGCAACTAATTGGAAAAAAGGAAGTTGATGAAGGGAAAATTCTTTCTTCATCCAAAATGGCTATTGTGGTTAAGTTACATACACTCTTTGGTTTTTAAAAATCCTCCTAGAAGAGACTTACATAAACTGATGCTAAGTGAAATGAGTAGAACCAAGAGAACATTTTATATAGCAACAACAAGATTATGTGATGCTCAACTTTGATGGACTTGGTTCTTCTCAGCAATCAGGTGAGTCAGGCCATTTCTTATAGATTTGTGATGGAGAGAGCCATCTGCATCCAGGAAAAGAGCTGTGGGGACTGAATATGGATCACAACATAGTATTTTCACCTTTTTTATTGTTGTTTGCTTGCTTCTTTTTCGTTCTCATTTTCCCTCTTTTTTGACTGATTTTTCTTGAGCAGCATGATAAATGTGGAAATATATATATTGCACATATTTATACATATTTAACCTATATTGGATAGGGAAGGGAGGGGAAATAATTTGGAACACAAGGTTTTACAAGGGGGAATGTTGAAAACTATCTTGGAATGTATTTTGAAAATAAAAAGCTATTAAAAAAAAGAAAATAAAATGGATTTCCCCTTGGGGGGAAAAATACTCCTAGGAGTGATGTTATATTTCTATCTCAAAAGGAATGGAACCATTTAGAAACATGAACCATTAAGAGTGATAGAAAGTACAAGTGGAAGGTTAACCCAAGGATAATTTGGAGAATTCCAATTGATATAGATGGTCAATTTGAATAACCCAGGCCTGGAAATTCTCCTCCTTTTTCCCTACTACTTTCAACGACTATATAATTTATTCAAATCTCCAGACTTCTTATAGAGACCTAGTCTACATTATGGGCTTGATCTTCAAAGCTTTCTTTTTTCTTCAATGTCTGTACCCAGTGGAAAATATCACCCCAGTTCTCATAATACAAGCAGCCAAAGAGGTTTCTTGCCATACTAAACAGTGGCTGACAACTATTTCTGAAAGCTGTAACATTTTCACCACTTTTAAATCAGCACCATATGACCCATACTCCTCCTCTTCCTCCTCCTTCTCTTTCTCCTCTTCCTCCTCCTCCTCATTAAAAAAACCCAAAAGGGTAGATTAGAAAATCCCTCCCATTCCCCATGATTAGAGCCAATTTGGGGAAAGGTCTAGGAAATATAAAGAAATGAAACCTCTGATCACAGAAATCCCTGTCTCCCTTCTTCTCAAAGAGCCTTACTTTTCTCCCTGGAAACAATTTTTAGTGTCTTTTATAAATTTTTTTTTTCTGGTCATAAGGCACCAGGTTCCTTTGGGACCTAGTGCTTTTTTATTGAGATGATGATTCTCATTTGGCATTGAGTTGCTTAGGAGTTTTGTATTAAAAGTAATAACTATTTTTACCTTGGCCAGAAAGCGACAAAACACAGATCTCTTACTCTGTATTAGTTCTCTTTATTAAACTGGAAACAAAGTAGGTGGGGATGGGGGAAAAACACGTCAGAAAAAAAAATACTTGTCTATTTAGTACTTAAAATCAGGCAAAGGGTGCTTAAGAGTTTAATACAGTAGAAATAAAGGGATAAGAAAAATAAAAATCCTGCAACCAAAGCGAATGGATGGGTCTAGAACCCCATAGCTAATCAATCACTCACAGCTCAAATCTCATTTTGTTAGAAGGTCCACACTGTCTCCAACTTCTGTTACATGAAGTCTGAATTAGATACATTAGTCCCTATGTTTACTTACTCCTTTGTCTTGTTTAGGATCGTAAAATTCTTAGAGCAAAAAGGGCCCTTAGACTATAGGACATCAACATCAGAACTGGAAGATTCCTTAGAGACCACCTCACCAAATCCCCTCATTTTAGAGAGGAAGAAAATAATAACCGAGAGGGGAATTTATATTCCCAGGTTTATGTAGTAAGTTTAGTAGTCATCTTGGAGTTCATAAAGAGCATAAAGAGAAAAGGGATTTTTCTATTGCAACATGGTTTATAGATACAGCTCCTGCACCTTTCCTTGTCTTCTAAATTTCCTTCTTGAAACTCCTAGTGGAGCTCCAGGAAACTGATAACAACACTGTATTCCCATTAAAATATAAAGCACCATTACCACCACTACCAGGTCTTCACCATCTGTTGTCACAATCTGGGTAGCTGACTCTAAAGTCCTCGACAAATCCCACATTAGGGTGTATTCTCCCTTTGGGACAGTGTCTTCTTCATTTCACTCCTACTCTATGTTCAGCAAAGTTGAATTCCCAGTGTTATTTTGAGGTTTTATTTTTTGGGGGGATTGAGAGAACCCCTAACCCATGAGGTATAAGGAACTCAAAGTGAGGAAATCCTATCAATCAATGCAAACAAACATCTATTCTGCTATCTATAGTTTTAAAGTCTTCTGAAGCACCATGAGATTAAGTGACTTCAGTGGATCTCACAGACACTATGGTATCAGAAGTGGGGTTTCTGACTCTGAGGCAATTCTTTCTCTATCACACATTGCCTCTTTCTCAGTGATATATTTGCTAAAAATGCCCATGGTAATATCAAAAGAAATGACTTCTTTTTCATCTCTAGTACAGAACTTCTAATGAGATTTACTTCATAAAGGTTTATTTTTCCCTTTTCTCCTATGCCTTTTTTGTGGCATGGTAGAAACAACAGCACAGATTTGAAGTTCAAATCTAGATTTTGCTATGTATTAGAGGGGTGATTTTGACCAAATCACTTTATCCCTCAGGCCTTCCAAATTTACGTTTACTAATATACAAAATGAAGGGGTTAATAAAAGCAATTTCTAGCCTTGGTTTAAATATTACAGTCCTATGAAATGTACAGTAAAGTCCATACATATCATCTCCTATAACTGCTGTAGGAGACTTGATCAAATGGGATGTTTTAAGAATGAGCTAGCTAACCAGAACTTTGTTTCAACCTTTATTCATTGATCATTAGTCCTGAAAGAGATCTTTGAGATAATCTAGTCCAATTCCTTAATTTTGTAGTTGAGGAAGCTGAGGTGCAAGATGGGGAATGATTTGCTCAGTTATTCAAAAACAGAATCAGCATTAAAACCCATGTCTCTTTATATTCACCCCAATGCTCTTTTCATTGTACTGCAATACCTTTTTTAAATTAAATTTTTTCCTCAATAGTATTTTATTTTCCCCAATACACATAAAGATAGTTTTCAATATTCATTTTTATAAGATTGTGTGTTCCAAAATTTTCTCCCTCCCTTTCTTATCTCCCCCTAAGACAGCAAGCAATCTGATATAGGTTAAACATATAAATCCTTTTAAACATATTTCCATATTTGTCACATTGTGCAAGAAAAATCAGACCAAAAGGAAAAAAACAAGAGAAAGAAAAAGCAAACAACAAACAAAGGTGAAAATACTGTGCTTGGATTTACATTTGGTCTCTCAGGAATCCAGATCGTGTTTTCCATCCCAAATCTATCAAAATTTTCTTGAATCACTGCATAAAATGCCTTTTAAAAAGAAATTTTTTAGATATCCTATTCTACTTTCCTTAAATACAGAGCAGAAAACACTCCAAGAGGGATTTGAGTTGTTGGGAGTTTTTTAATTGTTCTTTTTTGGCTAAGTGAAGATCTTGGGGTTCCTCAAGAACTTCACAATTGATAAACACATTGTAAGCTCCTACTATGTGTCAGATTGCTATGCCTTCAGAAAATACAATGTTACTTCTAAATATCATTGACCTTTGACCAGGGTTCTAAAATGTTTTATCCTCTGAAAGTGGCTACTGAAACTAATCTATAATCATAGCTTTAAAAACAAACCATTGTTTGCCTTCTTTTTTAAAAAGTTAAGGATGAGAAGTTTGATAATCTAAAACCAGATGATCACATTTTATTGTAGTGCATGACAAAAAGAGTTTTAAACTTGGAAGGGCACTCTAAATAGTTAATAAGAACACTAGAATTCTTTGAAGCTGCCATTAAAAAAGAAAGCTGGCCTCAAAGCTAGCAAGACTTGGAGATTCAACTCCTATCTCTGGCACAGGATAGGATTCTAGGCAAACAAGTTAACCTCTTGGTGCTCTGGACAATTCTCTAAGACTATACAAGCTGCAGAGAAAGGACCAAACTGCATTAATGGATGTGCTTTTATCTGGGAATTCCTTGTACTAATAAACCACAGGTACAATCCCTACCTTTAAGAACAATACATTTTTACAGCATTTTAAGGTTTACAAAGTGCTTTCCTTACAACAGTTATGGGAGGCAAGTAATATTCAGTATTATCTTCATTCCACACATGGGAAACTGAAGCTCCAAGAGATTACACACACATACACCAAAAAAAAAAAAAAAAAAAAAAAAAAAAAAAAAAAAAAAGATTAGTTTTTGGTCAGAAAACTAGCAAGTGTTAAAGGCAGAATTCGATTCCCAAAGCTTTGTTACTCTGAGTTCTATGCTCTTTGCACTAAAAAATTCTGCTTCTACTATTACCAAGGCAACAATAAAGCATTACTTTGCCTTCGTTTTTTCAGCGGATAGGGGTTGTACCTAACTAAAAAGAAAATAATAAAATGGCTATCCTTTATTTGATTCTTAAAAGAAATAAACACACACACACACACACACACACACACACACACACACACACACACACGACAAAAGGGAACTTCTTCAGAAAGACAGCCAGGCATTTCCCTTAAGTATCTGGAATTAGATTCTCTTCCAATCATTTTCTGAAGAAATCAGTAAGAAAAGTAAATGTCCAATCCCTCTAGAAATTGTACTGAGTACAAGTGGCCTACCATGAAAAGGATGTGTAAAACGCACTCTGAGCAAGTCATTCTGCCCAAGCTGGTCAAAAAAACAAGGTATCACCAAAAGAACTTGGTTGACAGATGTTTTTAAAACTAATTTTGATTGTTTATTCAAGAAAAAGCCAGTTATTTGTTCTGTTATCAGCAAAAAAGAAATATTCACAACTTGTCAAGAAAAGGAAAAAAACCCCCACAAAAGTTTAAGCTTCTTTAAGACATAGATATTATAGAAATGTAAGAATAATTTTTTAAATTACCACTTTCAATACTACTTCATTGAGTTACTATGCTGTGACTGTTTTCTGAAGGGCCAGGATAATATTTCTTAGTCTTTGCTTTTAGATTAAAAACATTAATTTCATTTGAATAGTTTCTTTTCCAAAACTAGTTTTCTATCCCAAATGGTCTCTAGTAGAATAATCCAGGGATCTTTCTTTGACCCTGTGATATGTAACATAGTTTGCAATGGCTTCGATAAAGGCCTAGCTTCTGAAGCTAGGAAGGATGGTTAATGGATTGCATAATAGAGTCAGGTTCAAAAGGGATCTTGAAAAGCTAGTGCATTGGGTTTAATTTAATAATATACATTATATACTTATAAATGCATACATACATATTTTTATATGTTATATATAAAATAATTTATTCAATAAGATATAGTCTCACACTTGTATTAAAAAAAGCAACTCCATAAATACAGGATGGAGGAATATGCTTCGGTAGCAGTTGTTTTAAGAGAAACTTGATGATTTTAATGTGCTACAAGTTCAATATGAGTCAGCAGCATAATATGGAAGATAAAAAACAAATGGGATCTCTCTATGCAGCCTAGAGCTCTTAGAAAAAGATACAATTGATTAATGCATTGTACTCCACTCTAGTCAGATCACCTGGAATATGTTCATTTCTGAGAACCAAGAACACTAACAAAAAGGATATCAACTGAATTGAAAAATGTCCAAGGGGAGGATCCAGATGAGAAGGGCCTGATGTCCATATTAGAGCAGGATTAGTTGAAAGAATTGGACACAATTTTTTAAATATGAAAAAACACAGGGAAGGTCATATAATTGTCTCCAAATATTTGATGAGTTGGGGTAAGACTTATTTATTCTATGTATTTCCTGAAGTTAAAACTGGGAACTATGGCTGGAAGTTACAAAGAGGCAAATTTAGGCTGGTGGGGAGGGAGGGAGTCCTAAGGGGAAGTCCTAATTATTAGTGCTGTCTGAAGTGGAATGGACTGCCTTGAAAGGAGATAGGTGGTAGATTCTTTCTCCTCAGAGATCTTTAAGGAGAGGCTGGACAACCATTTGTCATGTGCCTAAGAGTAGCAACTTCTTTTGTGTATTTATGAACTGAACTAAATGGCTGCTGAGACAGCTCTGGCAACTCTCAAATTCCATGATTCTTGTCATATAGCCTTTACATTTTAGGGGGAATCTGTTTATTCAAGAGCCAGAAGCATGAGACTCAACCACCAAGAACACATATTAGAAAAACAAAATGGCAGAGATGGAAGGGACTTTAGTGATTTATCTCTTCCAATATTTTTATTTTGCAGATATGGAAAACTAAGCCTGAAATAAGGAGGTATCATATTTCATAGAGCATCAGGTCTGGAGTCAGGAAGACTCATCTTCCTGAATTCAAACCCAGCCTCAGTCTCCCTAATTGTGTGACTCTGGGCAAGTCATTTAACCCTGTTTTTTTCAGTTTCCTCAACTGTCAAATGAACTGGAGAAGGAAATGGTAAACCATTCCATTATTTTAAGAAAACCTGGGATGGGGTCATGAAGCATCAGACACAACTGAAAAATGACTGAATAATAACAACAAAGGTAGGACCAGGAAAAACCCATTTCCTAAAGCCCAATGTTCTTTTCGGCAGTGTTAAAAAATAGAAAAAAGTTCATGATTTGAATATGGCAAAGAGTGTAAAAGTCTTCAGAGATGAAACAGTGATGAAGACTGAGAAACCCAGGCTATCAGAACTGGAATTTTCTCTCTGGGTGGGCAGAGTTGGAAGGGGGTTGCCTGGAAAAGGTGCCTTTGGCAGTCTTCTGGTAGGGGTCATAGGAGAAAGTGAGCAGCAATCTTTTATTTTTCTTTATAAAATTATTAAAGCCAGTTGGGTGTGAGAGACCTCAGTTTTTCATATATTAATTCCCTTTTATTTTAATAAGGAAAAGCTAATTTCAAAGAGAGCTCCATGACTGTGTTCAAGTTAACTGTTCTATCACAATGTTCCCATTGTAAACCAAAGGACTTCTTGGCCTTTAAACTTCAGTTATAAAAATTTGGTTTGAGCTCAAAGTTTGGCATGAATAGAGTTATTTTAATTTCACTTATTGAATATTTTTTAAAAATCTGTTTGGCTTTTAAAAATTTTGTTCTTTTTTTTTTTAGATGAATATTTACCAATGTGGAATGCAGGGAGTGGGGTGGGAGCGAGGGACTTTTCAGAAAGAGGACTCATATGGATACCACCCAAAGGGTACCAATTTGCTTAGACTATATTTGCCTGTTTCCTAGATTGAAAACTGCTGAATAAGGCCAACTGGTCAGTTTACAAGTCTTTACTATGTATTAAATCCTAACTATGGTCAGACACAGTACTAACTACAAGAGGTATAAAGAAAGGTGCAAAAAAAAAATTCCTGCCGTCATATTCTAATGGGGGAGAAGAAAGCTCTATGTATATACAAGAAAAACTGTGTAGATAGAAGTTAATTTCAACAAAAAGAGAATAACTGATAAAGATCCTTGCAGAAGATGAGATTTGAGGAGGTTAAAATGGGGAGGTGAAGAGGGAAAATAAGACCCCTTAATGCAGAGCTTCCTTTTCTATCATAATCTCCTGTCTCTTTACAATCAAGTATAATTGTAGGCATATAGTATACAGCACAGAGAGCAATGGACCAGGAGTCATGAGATTGGATTAATTTCATCCCTAATATTTGTTAGTTGTGTGTATACTTTGAACAAGCTACTTCTCCTCTCTGAAGCCCAGTTTTCTAATCTGTAAAATAAAGGAGAATAATACTTGCACTACATACTTCATTGAGGAATTCTGATGAAATAATTATGAGAAAGTCAAGTCAAGAAGTTTTTATTAAGTGCTTTCAGTGTGCCAGGCACAGTGCTAAGTATTGGAGAAAACTGTTATGCAAATGACAGTGGCAATTTTTATAGAATCACAGAGTTTAAGTCTGGAAGTGACTTCCTTTTGTAAAATAGGAAAACTGACATTTCAGGGGTCCTCAAACTACGGCCCATGGGCCAGATGCAGCATCTGAGCATGATTATCCCCCTCACTCAGGGCTATGAAGTTTCTTTATTTAAAGGCCCACAAAACAAAGTTTTTGTTTTTACATAGTCTGGCCCTCCAACAGTCTGAGGGACAGTGAACTACCTCCTATTTAAAAAATTTGAGGACCCCTAGGCTAAGTGATCTCTCAGCCAGTCAATAGCCACGTATCAAGCACTAATAATGCATCAGACAACACACATTGGGGATGCAATAGAAGGCAAAAGACAGTGTTCTTGCCCAATGTCACACAATTAATGAATGACAGATCTTGTTAGAGCAGTTACTATTATAAATCTCATTTAATTCAACTTTAATAATACTGAAATGAGTGATAATACTGACAACCTGAAATGAAGTTCTCTTTTATACTATCTAAACAAAACAGAAAGCTGCTTTCTGTTACTTTAAAATTACTTTGGCAACATAAATGGCAACGTTTTTTCTTTTGAATAAAAAATGCGCCAATTACAAAGTATCTATCAAGAAACCTAGTTCAAGTTGACTGGGTAGTACCTCATCCCCTACATCCTGACCTCAACCAGCACCATGAAGTTGTTTCTCTTGGGAAAGACACAAAGACAAATAACTTAGCCCCCTGAAGGTCAGTTTTCCTGTTACATGTTAATCTACAGACAAGATAGGGGTTTGAAAATCAGCTTGATTATGTATGATCTGTGAAACTGTGGACAAGTCACAACTTTCATGTGCCTCAGTTTCTGTGAAATGAAGAGAATACCAATATGGTCCATCTCACAGGGTTGAGACTCAAATAAAACCACAACTGTTAAGCAAAAATCTTACACAAATGTTTGCTATTGTTGTTAACAGCATCTCTGAATCTACTCAACCTCTATCTTCCTATCCCCAAACCATGTGGAAAATTTTGGGGAAAATTTTTTTTAATTCCTCCTGATAAAAACTTAATTGAATAAGTTTATGGAATGTTAGTAATGAAAGATAATTTCAGAACCATCTATTTCAAACTTTCATTTTGCAGAAAAGGAAAGCTGGTGGTCAGTGACTCACTGAAGACCATATGGAAACAAAAGTAAGATATACATCAAGGTCTTCTACCCCTAGGAAATACTATTCCACACTGCTTATTCCCAGGGTTCAAGCTTTATCTGTGGATGACACCCAAATGATCCTCGTCATTGCCTACCTCAGTTTCCTTATCTGTCAAATGGACAAAATAATAGCATCTACACCCTCCCTCCCCTTTCTCCCCCCCTCTCCCCCCCCGTCTTATGAAGATCAAAAAAAGCAATATGTGTAAAATACTTTGCAAACCTTAAAGTACTATATAAATATTAACTATTACAAGGTCTACCTATACTTCACTGCTCAAATCAAATACTACATCCTCTGTGAGGGCCTGCCACATTCTCCATTATATAGCACTGTGAGGCAGCAGGGAGAGTGGAAAGAACATTTAATATAGACTCAGAAGAACCAGGTTCAGATCCTATATCACCTTGAAAAAGTCTTGAAAATAGGGAGCTACTTCCCTTCCAGGGTTGTTTGGAAAATGTGGGAAGGAAGGGGCAGGGCTAAAAGGAAAGAAGAAAGGAATAATCATGGACTATTTGCTAGCTACTGGGTTAAGAACATTACAATTGTCTGGTATATCAATGTAATTTATTTAGATCACTGCTTATCTACCTTTATCATCCATTTTACAGGATGATTGTGAATCATATTTCCCTCAAGAGAAGGTAAGATTCAAGAAAAAGAGACCCTGGTTTTTCTCTGAGAAGCAAACTGATTCTACTATGTCCCAATTTTGGTTGATGCCTGGAACCACCTCTCAGTTCATCAGAACAGATCTGAAAAGGTAAGTACCAGCTCTTAAGTGAGGACGGGGATATTAAAAAATCTCCAGGTTAGTATTATTTTAGGATGTTCTGTACTAAAGGCATAAGAAGGTGACCAACAAATGTCCTATTAATGGAGTCTATAAGATCAAGCATAGGAACTCAACTCTCATAGAAGGATTGGCTTGAGCATTTAAGGGAAAAAGCCAAATTCCCTCTCTAACTCAGAGTGAAAAAAAAAAAAACCCAAAACAGCAAAATTTCCCAGAAAAAGGGTTATTTCCAAAATCATGTACAGAAGACACACACAAACAACACAGAGGAGGGGGGAAATAGGGAGCAGTCTGACATGCCTCCTCTCTGGATGCAAACCGCTAAAAAGTCATTCTATTCCCCCAAAGCCCACTCCTGTGTCTCTTCCCCAGTTGTCTTTCTTGTGGGTGCCTGAGTAATCCTGGAGGAATTTCCAATGTTTAATACATTTGCTGAGTTGAAGAAATTCCTTCTTCTCCTTCTCTCCCTACCCCAACAATTAACTCCACATCATAGTGAGCAGTCTATTTACCAAGATGGCAACAACATAGCCTTTACCCATCATTGGCAGGATATAAATGATCTCTCCTATTCTATTCTTCTTTATTGGATGCTGCCAAGACTCTGCCCATTAAACTGTTTACAATGAAAGGCAGCAAGTCACAACATGTTATGGCACATGACCCTGTCTAGTCAGCAAATTGGAGAAAATCTAACAGAAGACAATTCTCTCCCTCTGCCTCATCCTTCACTTAGTCTTGGTAAGGCTAGATAAAAGAGGGAACTCAGAGGAATTCAGACAGCCACCAGACATAGAATAGAAGGTACTAGAATTGGATACAGCAAGTCCTGAGTTCCAATCTGTGAACTCTAACACTCATGTATGGCATGCCATAACTATAGTGGTACCATGGAAAAAGTCCTGCATCAGAGAATTTGGTGTCAGAGAATCTAGTAATAAGTTCTGACTCTGGTGTGGAACAAACTGTGATCTTGGGTATGTCACTTCCCTTTTCTGGGCCTCAGTTTCCCATTTTATAGATGGGATTGGATTTGAAGGTATCTTAAGGTGTCTTCAAACTCTAAAAGCTATGACATTGTATTTTCTAAGGTCTTTTTTATCACTAAGTTTTAGGGCATTTTCTCTACTCTCACTGTCCTTCCTCTGACATCTAAGTTTCCACTCTAGAAAATGACAACAAGCATATTTACATTATCTACTTTCAGGGCTATAATAGGGAAAGGATCTTGTAAAATTGGAGCAGAAAAAACACCTCCTGCATTGTTTCCTTATAATCAAACTATTACAAATAAAGTAGGATTAGGTCATTGCTCTGGGAGAGGAAATAATCCCTTACCATTTCACCCCAAAATCTTCTTTCACTTATGCGGCATTTGAGTAAATGATCTAAGAGAGGCCTTTATTCAGGCCTTAGAATGGTGAGATCTCAATAGACTATGTCAGACTTAAATCACTAGCAGAGTAAACTCAAAAACCTTATAGAAAAAGAAGAAACAAAATAGGTACCCACTATTTGGGAAATGGATGAACAAATTATAAATGTAGAAGAATATTAAAATATCACAAAAACAATGAATAGGAAGAATTTAGAGAAGGATAAACAGATCCTTAGGAATGAGAAAAAATGAAGAAAATAGAACTAAGAAGATATTCATTATGACTATGAAAATGTAAATATAACATTAGAAAGTAGCCAACAACCAATGAACTTGAAGAAAAATGAACGTGGAACAAAAGAAATAAGAAAATGTACCTTTTATATTATAGTGGAGAAATAGGGACTATGGATGTAGAATATGGCATGTAATGTTAGATGTTTGTTTTGGCTTGTTTTGCTTTGCTTAAATGTTTTTCTTTTGTTACAAAGAAAGGTTCAATGTTAAGGAAAAATAACCATAAGTGGAAACAAGAATAAATTTATATGAAAATTAATAAAACTTAGGTAGTTGTGGTAAAATGGAAAAAGCACTAGGATTTATAATCAGAAGATCTGAATTCAAATCCTGATTCAGCAATTTAAGAGACTTAGATTGTCACTTCCCTTTACTTGAGCTCAGTTTCCCCATCTGTAAAAAATCAAGGAGAGTGAATTAGATGATCTCAAAAGATTTCTTTCAATATTCTAAAACTGATGATTCGAATCGCTAAAGGCTGGGGCTCTTTAGTGCAATTTAATTACTAAAGGGCTCTTCACCTGCATTTCAATTTTTCAGAATCGAAACCAAATCCCCAAACTCTCTCTATCTAATCTGGCCTTGATTCTCTTTCTGCAGGGTGGCTAACAATCTTTAGAAGCCCCCTTTCTGCACCTACATCACCAAAAATGTCAGTCACACAGACAGGAAGTTGGGCCTGGCTGAGGTCATTCCCCTGGGGCTCCTGCAGTTTGCGGTGGGTTAGTGGTGGTGGTGGTTTCAGTCTTGCTTTTTTGGTGACCTTAGAAGTGCTTATTTATGCATTTAAAGCCCATGATCTAATACTTTCTGGTTTGGCTGCTTTCTTCATAATAGCAGCCTGTAAAAAAAGCATTGGAGAATTCCCCATGTTTTCTCATTTTGGGTCAAAAAAATAAACTGCCATCTATACGGCATTAAATAATGCCCACACGATGTGTTGGAATATGTTGCTCCAGCAGCAAAAAAGCAATTTGGAGATATTTGGTAACTTGGGGGTCCGCTAATCAGTCGCAGTCACTTTTCGATAGAAGTTGAAGAGTAACATTCTAAGCTCGTGTTAAAGCAATTTAAAAAAAATGCTGGATTTGTTCATGTTTTCCCCATTTCTTCACAGAAGAGTCAATGTTTTCAACATCCTTTCCCTCTGTAATTTTCCTATTGGCACGGCCACATCTGACCATGAAACCCCACGTAGGTATGTTACAGAAACAGTGATTGTTGAAACAGACGCGAGTCTCTGGCATGAGCTTCTCTCCTTTACAAAATTAAAATGCCTTTTCAGTTCATAGACTGTAATGTACTTTAGAGATGAATACAAAAAGGAGTAACTGACACTCGCAGACGAAATGAGAAAGGAGTAGATTGTCTCATTTATGTATCATTCTGCCTCCCCTTTTCCCTTCACATGAAGGTAGAATGTTGCACATTTGCCCTTTCATTATGGGGAAATAATTTCATTTTGTACTTAGTTTCTTTAGCTAAATTCACAAAAAAGATAATCCCCTATGGAACACTCCACATACTTCATGCATTTCATTTTTTAAAAAATACCCAAGATTGGTGCGGGTGCTCATTCTGTTAATATAAAGTGAACCATATGACATCATTTCATAAGTTTCTATGACTAAAAAAAAATCCTTTAGCTGGTGGCCAAGCTGGGGTTGAGATACGATAGACAGATGTATATGGACCGGGGATAGGCAACGAACCTATGATTTCATTAAACAAAATTCCTGGATGCTGAAAACTCCCTTTTCCAATGCAAGTCAGTCTCTACAGCCATGAGCATGGAGCTGGAACATGACAAAAACAGATCCTGAACTCGGTTCCCGGATCAGAGGCTAGCTCTCTATCCATTATGCTATTGAGTTATAAACATATTTACTGGGTACAAAAGAAAAATTAAAAGAACTATCATTTAAAGCATATATAGAGGAAAATTAATTCCTTAAACAAAAGCTTTTATAGTCACCTATATCAGATGAATTGCTTGTAAAATGTTTTAGTAGCAAATAAAATAATAATCCTTTTTGTGTTGCCCAGTTAGGGAGCCTCCCCCATAACCAAGCAATAAAATAAACAATAAACAGCAACAATTAGTTTTTCAGACCGCTAAAATCCAGATCTTTTGTGGATTCAGAACTGATCAAAGCTCCAGATTCAGATTTCTAATACATCACGTTTTTATCTAGATACAGACTTTTCAGAGGTAATTAAAGGTGATATTAGTGTTTACTGAGATGTATCTGTGGGCAATGAGATATTCATAATAATTAACTGTCCTTCACAAAAGAACTCCTATTAACATCATACCATCAACATTAATATTTAAACATACACACCATCCCTAAACTCTTAGGTTTAGAATATCTTATATTTAATTCATAAAGAAATTGTTCAATTTTCTATGCCAGCTATTAATTATTTTTTTATTAAATTATTTTTGAATTCCTCTTAAGATGCTATTCTCAATGACATATATAAATTATATCAAAATGCCTAACATCTTTGGAAGAGGGAAGGGGAGGGAAGGAGAAAAATTTGCTCAAAATCTTGTAAAAATGAATACTAAAATATTTCTTGACATGTAACTGAGGGGAAAAATACTATTTATTAAAAAAAAAGATGCTATGCAATGTAATGATAGACACTGCAACACAAATCCTACTGCAAACTATTATCCTTCCATGCAAACTTGGCATTTCTTCCCCCTATGTACAGTCTATGGCCTCCCACTTAGCCTCTCTCCTGATATCTAAATTATTAAATGTGTGTGGCCAATTTAAATTTGTACCAATTTTTTCATGGAAGAAACAAGTGAAAATATCAGGTATCACCAAATATCTTTCCAAGAAAACATTCCAAATGTACTCTGACTTACGGATAAGGGACAACACCCCTATTATCTAAATGCTTGTTTTTGTTTTCTTCTGTTAACAAATTTCACTAGTGAAGCTTAGGAGAAAAACTGTCTTTGCTTTTTACATCTTTCTTAATTAAAACAGTACATATAGAGCTATTGAGAGTAAAAGCACCAAATATCCTATATCGGCTTGTTGCACAAAGAGCTCACAACCATCTTTTTTTCCCCCAAAACAATTTAAATGAGAGTAAACAATGAGTGAACAAAAGCAATGAATGGATAAGATGATAAGTAAGCCAGAGGTTATAGAGAAAGAATTCAGACCAGAGTTTTTCAGTTTCCTTTTTTCTCTAAACATAATATTCTTCTTACTTTAAAAATATTTTCATCAGCACATGAAGATTATAAAACAAGTTACTCCTTAAGACTCAACAGAATTGTGAGCTATTATTACTCAGCTCTGTTCCATTAAAAGAGGGCAAGGATGGATTCCCAGGGTCAGTCCCCAGTGAGCAGCTATTGTCAATCACCAGGATGTCACTGCTATGAAGTCCCACCTAATTGAAGGGGGCTTAGCCCCACCCTAAACCAGGGTGTTGGTTAAACACCATTAAAAGAGTTAAGATCTGCAAATAAAGAAAATGAGGCATTGTCTTAAGTGAATTAAGGTAGCCACTGGCCAATTATTTCCTGTTCCCTGCTAACAACGGCAACAGACAAAAGGAACCATTTTGGAAAGACTTGTTATGGGATGGAGAAGGATGGAAGGGGGATGTGAATGTGCTTTTTCTGTCAACAGTTCAGTGTTTTCACAGCTCAGTGTCCTTACTGGGGTTAAACACTTGGCAAGGAGTGAGGTAGGGGGATGTGGATAAAGAAAAAAGTTTGTTCTGCCACCAGAGAGAACTGTCCTGGCAGCACCCTCTTGTTGAGTTTTTCTGCCTTGGGAGTTATTGACTATTGGAGCACTTAAGCCCAGCAACACTAGAGATAAAGAGAAACCACATTAGTTATGCACTACCCTGCTTTTAAAAAGGACTCTCCAATTTTTCTTTCCTTTTTGTAGAAAGGTTAATGCCAATAGAAAGTACTAAGTTAGGGGTCTTTGTTTAATCTCCCAAATCCAGTTGGGAAACATAATTCCTCTCCTTCCCTATGTACTGTTCCATTTTTCATAATGTAGAAATAATGGGCTGTGCTGCCAGAACCAGCAGGCGCTGTTATCTATATTTGTAATGTTTTAACTATACATTTTAATAATAATCCAATAATAACCACAGCTCATATTTCTAAAAGGCCTCAGGAGTTACATAGTGCTTGTTCCATAAACTCCCTGTGAGATGGGGAGTGTTGGAATCATTATCTTTTTTTTTTTTTTTAACAAATGGGGAAACTGAGATTTATACCAACTATTTTTCTTTACTGATGATCTCCTCTCCATGTGCTATGCAGTATAATCATACATTGCAACACAAAAAATTGTCACAATCTCCTTCTCTTCTTGTAAATTTTATTTTATTTTAATTTTTGCTCTTTGATCAAAGCCACTCAGGCAGGATGTGTTCTGATTCCAAGTCTGGTGCTATTGCCATGACATTTCACTGCTTTTTCATGTCGTGTACCCCAGAGAAAAGACTGTATGGGTAGTTCTCTATATAAAATATTTCATTGCTGAGGGCTTTCGTTTGCCCACTAGGAAAAGGTAGTATGTATGCATGGAAATAGTATTGAAAACCTAGATTTGTTTTGGGCTATGTTGCTTACTATCTGTTGAAGCTGGGCAGTTCATTTCTCCTCTCTCAAGTTCCTCAACACTAAATTAAAGGGATTGGACTGCATGATCTCTAAAGTAGCTCAAAGTCCTATGATCCCAATTGTATGCCACCCCTTCCCCCTATCACTTAACCTCCCCCAAACAACAACACTTCACATCTCTCATTTTCTCATGACTACAGAGAGCATTTTTTCCACTACTCAGAGTCATCATAATCTGCAATCAATTCCACACATTAAGCATAACAACCTGTGACTTTATTATACAAGGAGTTTATGGTGAGGCTAATTAGCGTCTAACTGGGCACTCCAGCTGAGGACACCTAAAAAACATCTGGCAGCAGAAGCCTGGTGAAGGGGTGGGGAGAGTCGGTTCACAGGGCCACGAAATCCCATCAGAGCTAGTTCCAGTCAGATCTTAGCAAAACTTGTCTCTTGTCTTTGACCAAAGTTATCTTTGGAAAGGTAACTGAAAAAATAAGGAAACTGGCTTCTTCTTTGCCAGAAAGGACAGATTTTGTAGTTGGGAGCACATGCCTTTTAAAATGAACACAAGTTGAGTGTGTACATTTTACACAGATCCACTTGTGTCTACACAAGGACACGCTCACCCTAGATTGCAAGCACACCCATTTTTAAAAAAATGCATTTTGCAAATGGTATTTTCAGTCTTCCAATAATAGCTTGATTTGACTCATTAATTCTCTTGAATATGGTTAACAATCCCTCAGCAGTTAAAACAACAGAAATAATGCCAAATATTGCCAACATCATAGCTTTAGTAGTTGGCCAAATGAGAATGATATAATAAGCTCCCAAACTAAGACATTTTGTGAACGAACTCTTTATAAGTCATTCAGACAGGAGATTATGAAATTTAAAGAAGATAAAATTTACCCCAGACATGTTGATTTCCTTTAGTAAGTTAATAGTTAGAATTATGTGTACATACATATACACATAGTTAGAAAAATGTGTATATACCATGTGTCCCAAAAGTCTTAGTGCAGTTAAAAATCACACTTAGTTATTTGGGTCATCCTGTATATATGGAAATGTCAAATGGTCTTCCATGTATGTATACAAATATATATAGGCAAGAAAAGCTCAAGGAGAGGTAAATAAAGAAAACTCTTATCTAGTCACGTATAAAATATTATAACAAAGCTATTTTTAAAATTCTAAATTAAATGAGGAATTAAAAATGTTTCAGAAAATATTAATTACTGTAATATCTCATTTCTTTCTTTCCTTTTTTCCCCTGGCTGTTCTGGGAATCTTCTCATGATTTCATATAGGGTTTTACTTAGGATCTATCTTAAAGAATTTTTAAATCTAGTACTTGCTATAGCAAAAAGCTAATTGTAGTTGCTTTCAAAGAAAACCCAAATCTGCCTTTAGTGGCCATCCAAATTAAGTATCATCTTTTTTGGATCAGAAACCAAATAAAGCTGTATATCTAAAAACTCAGGTACTCTTGCAATATAGGGGTAGGGGGTGGCACCAAAAGGAAACCTGGGAATGGGAAGGGAAGAGAGTAAAGATTAAAAAATAGCCAAAAAATCTTAATAATAGCAGCTTATATTTGTACTGGATTTACAGATTAGAGAAAGATTAACAAAAACAGAGGAAATGATGGTTTGAGAAAAGTTTTTGAATGTAGATTATTTCAAAACAGGGAAGCAGAGTTTCCTGCATCCAGTATAGAACTGCTTTGAACCTTGTTCAAATGTACTCCCAGCCCATTTGTTAGTTACAATGTTAGAGAATTAAATGTTTGCAAGGGCCTATTAATAAATTTTAAGCAAATCCAAAACATTTTCTTGGCTGCACAATGTTATTTAACAATGAAAATTTCAGTAGAGGAGAAATATACTATTACATGAATGGAATATTAAAAAAAAAAAAAACACAGCAATTGTACCCTGGGCAATAATTTCCTTTGGAAGGTATTCCCTAACTCAGACATAATTTAACACTCAAAAGCTGATTTGATGTTTGTAAATCACTCTCAAATTCCCCTAAGCCTTAAGAACAGCTCTGGATGCAGGTTTGGTATTAACTCATTTCACTGCATCAGGTAATTAAACGTCACTGAAACAGTTGTGATTTATATAGAAGTACTGCAATTTTTTTGTTGTTGTTAAAAAGGTAATTAAAGATTATGTGGCAGTTCTCAACATTGTGTTCATAAAATTCAGCATGAGTTTTATTTTCAGATTCCCAAACCCGCATGGTCAGTTTCACCTCTTTCAAGACGGAGACCCTACGAACTGCCCTAACAATTCATCAACTGAAAAGGAGTTATGGACTCTGGGGGTGCAAGTGCTTTAACCCCAAGGCTGTTTTTGCTGTTTTGCTTCAGCAGTAAGTAGTTGGTTTGAGAAGTAGTTATCCGACCTTTGGCACTTATGTATTTGCACTTAAATAACTTCTGTAGCACTATATTATTTATTTTGGGCAGGAAAAACAAAAACAAAACTTCACGAGCTAAAACCAACAAACAAGATTTTGGATCGTGGCATAAAATCCCATTCTTTGTTTTCTTCAGTTCAACAATAATAAATTTCAAAAAGAAACAAATACACACACCAACCCAGTGTTTTTAATAAGCACCTCTCGTCACCAGGTTCTGCGTAACAAATACCAATTATTTTGGGGTCCCATTCTCGGCCGGAGAAGGAAATAATAAAGTGGCGATTAGGGCAACAATCTGACACCCCTAAAAGGGTCAAGGGAAGAAGCGTCACTAGTTAGGACACCACTGCCCTCGGCTTTTTCAATACAAAGCGAGTTTCAAAGAGGAAAGAACGTCTGCTTGTCTGCTGACTCCTAGGAGTTAGCAGAGTCAACTCGTCTTAGCATCTCCCCGGCCCCCGCCTGGCAGGCAGGCTTTGGTCTCCGCAAACTCACCTTAAACGTGCCGGTCCTCCTCCGGCAGCGGGTGCGGACTCAGCCCGCTCTCCTCTCTGTCCTCAGCAGTCTCCGGGCGCAGGAAGGTTTCCGCACCTGGCGCCTGTCAGCACTCGGCCGCCAGTCGGATCAGGGGCAGCGTCCTACAATGTTCCCTCCCTCTCTTGCTAGCCCAGCACTTGTCCACTCTCTCCTCAGCCCAGCAATGACGCGGCTCTGGCCACCTGGGCCAGGTTTGCCCCGGTTTATCCCTGTCCGCAGAGGTGACTGAGTAATCTCGGGAATCTGCGGCGCAGCGGTTCCTCAGCAAAGCCCCAAGTGCTGGGGGAGCAGTCCCGCAGCCCCACAGGCCGCGCTCCCCCGGACCAACACCGTTCCTCTGCACCAGACCCAAGGCGAGCCCGTTCCCGGATCTCCAAGGCACTGGCGGAGCGCGAAGGTCGGGCAGAGCGCCCAGCTAGTCTTGCTCACTCGACTCCCCCAGCCCGCGCACTCAGTCCCCTTGGGTCAATCAGTCCAGAAGACAGCGCGCACGGGCAGCTCCGCGCCTCTGTAGACGCAGCCTGTCAATGGCCTCTGAAGCAGCCTCCGTAACCCCGCTGGAGGCGTTGGAGGGCGCTCGCAGGGACAGCGTTTTGTTTTGTTTTTTAGAGGAGAAGCACCCTTACTCGACTGGGGTGCGAGGTCTGGGAAGCCGGAGAAGTTAGCCCTCTAGCCTGCGACCCACGACCCTTCGTCTCCCAGTTTAGTTACTTACTCTGTTCTACCTCCCCAACCCGAGGCCAGCGTGCGCCCGTGGGAGGCGTGTGTGTGTGTGAGAATGCGCGCGAGGGGGAAAGGGTGATGGTCTCTGTACTCACCACGGGCTGCTGGAAAGAAGCTCCCACGTACCCGGGCCGAGCCTGCGGGCGGCTGCGGAGGCGCTAGTGGCCGAGCGATTCCCCTTCCCCCCAATCCCCCGCCGTCCTTTCCTCCAGTCTCTTCTTGTTTCCCCCTCCTCCCCTCGGGTTGCGGCTCTCTAGGCCCCCAGGCGAGGTGGGGTGGGGCGGGGCGAGGCCCGCGTGCGAGGTGAAAGGGTCGCGGGGAACTGGGACACTCAGGGGCGCGCGGCGCCTCGAGGAGGATCCGGGCTGCAGCGAGTTCGCGGAGAGGAGCGGGTATCGGACTGAGGCAGCTGCTGCTTAGAGATTTCCTTCGCTTAACCCCGAGCACGCCTGGGGAGGGGAGGTTCTCGGCCCCCTCCTCCTTACACACCCACCGTCGGTTCCCTGCCTGCACTCTGCCCTCGCGCCTAGTTCTTCCCGGTGGGGAGCACCGCACCCAGACGCAGAGGCACTTATTCTCGGAACCTCCCCACTGTTGGGACTCCGCCGTACCGCGTTCTCTCTCTCCCTCCACCCTCGTAAAGACTCCCTCTGAAGGAGACATCTACTTGGGGATATATTCTGCAATCCAGACACTAGTTTACAGGGAAACTTTTAAGGGAGCATGGGGTACTGCAAAGAATAATGGGCTTGGAGTAAAAAACTCGGGTTCACACCCCAGCGCAATGACAGACTGCAGTCAAATCTGTTTTACTTCTCAGTCTCAGTTTCCTCATTGGGAAGAGTGATGGATGAGGGGACCTGGTTCATATCCTAACTTCCACTTATTACCTGTATGATCTAAGTCATATAGCCTTTCTAGACCTTTTCAGTTCCTCAACTGAAGAAGGAGAGGGCTGGAAGAGCTGGTCTATAAAGTCCCTTCCAGCTTTCAATCTCTTATGTTTTGTAAAAATGGGGCAGCAATACTTGAAGCACTAATCCTTGTTCCCCCGTTCTAAACAACAGGCCAAAACATTCTATCCTATCCTGAGACATTCCCTTCAATAACCCATCAAATCCAACAATACTCCCATCCTATAGAATTGTCTCATATTTTGGCAGGTACTTTACATTTAAAAGAAAAACAAAACAGGATAAAAAACCAAAACAAAATAAGATCAACACAAACCAGATCTTTGTGAACATGTTAATGAATTACAAGATAGCCTCATTTTTTCAGACCATAACTGTACCATTTATGAACTAAAAAGTACCTTATTGTATTGAAAGGGTTAATAGCTTCCCCAAACCAGTTTACTCACCTAGCCAATTCTGGCCCATTATCTCAATTAATCCTGATTGTTTAGTATATCCCTGAGAGGGAAGCAGAAGGCAGGTGGTGCTTACTAATTTTAGTTGCTCTTGTAAATGGAGATAAAGGACTCATCCAAAGGCATTTAGCAAAGTTAGAACTGAGGAAGAATCAAGTCACCTAATTCTCATCCAAGAGCATTAAAATTCAGCCATGTATCTGTGACTGTTGCTCATTTCTCTATCCTTTCTGGCCTCCAGGCTCCCTTACCTTCATTACCTGGTACAAACCTTGAAGTGGCTTGCAAAAGCTTCCCAGGGAAAACTCAAAATGCCAGACTTGGATATAGAGTTTCCAAGGAATCCGGCAACAGTTTCCATTCTAAGGAAAAGTGCAAGAAATTCCATTTCCTAGACATTTTGGGAGATCAGATTTGTTCTATTCACAGACCTTAAAGTCTACAAAAAACTTCTAGTGCAAGACCATGGTTCACATACACACAAATATCTCACAGACATGTGCAATCCTCTAGTAGATTCATATTCTCCAAGCCCAATTTTTTCCACTTTGCTAAACACACACAATTTACACCCTAAAGATCTCCATATTCAGTTAATGAGTCACTTCATTCACACACATACACACAGAGTACAATTGCAAAAGAACAACTCCCATAAAACACACATAACTCCTGCAAAACTCACCACATATTAAGCACACACATATATTATGCAAATATATGTATGTATCTAAAGTGGAACATGACACAGAGAAAAATTAAACTGCATGAAAATGTTTAAGCATGTAGTTTATGTTAAGGCTAAAATACCATTTCTAAGGCTAAAAGCTTAAAGCTAAATAAACACTTGTACTTTCTGCATTGTAATAGTCACAAACAAACAATATTTATATAGCTAACATACACAGAAAACATGTCTATATATTGTCATTTTCTCTCACTAATTTCTGTTTCTTTTACTGACTTCCAGAAATAAGAGATTAAGATAGTTTTTAGGAAGCTCCCAGAGGCTTCAAATAAGCTTTCCTCTGGGTGTGTCTTTCTCTGTCTCAATCTTTTCTTCTTGTTCTCTTTGGCCCCGTTTGCTGATCAATTCTAAAATCCTCATACTAGAACAACATTATTATTTCATCTTCCCAGCAGGCTCAGCCATAAAAATCTTTCAACTCTACTCTAACTTGAAATTCATTTATACAACCCATATCATAACAATTAAACCAAGCAGAGCGAGCCACTTCTCTAACCCTAAGAATTCATTTCCCCTGTTCTATTCTCCTCCTAAAGATCTGTCAGTTGTGGTTTTTGTTGTCTCTGGGAGGAACTTTAGATATGATGACGACCTCCAATTCCTCCTCCTTTCCCAACACTCTCCCTTTCTTTTGCTGTCTCCCAACTAAGCCAGTATCTTTGATGGAGTGATAATTAAGCTGGTCCTATGTTTGTGTGACTTAAAACAGACGACGCCACAGGAAAGAGCACTGGGAAACCAACAGCAACAACATTCCCCTGCATAAATCCAGGTTTCCACACTCATCACATGTTTATTATTCACCTAAGCAACCGGAATGTCTCCCTGGTCCCTCCATTTGGGGCTCTGTCATTGAGGAATTAACAACAGACATGGGAAGGTGTGTTTTTTTAAACTGGCCTAAGGAGAAGAAAGGTCATTTGTTATAGAGGCTGAGGATCAAATTTAAAGCATGGAGCTTCTTGGTGTGGTTCTTTCCCTCCTCCCCTTCCCTCTCCCCCTCAATCCCTCCCTCCCCCCCAGTCTCCAAACAGTATAATACAAACAATGCTAAACTGTTAAACAAATGTGAACATTGAGAGGAAAGCAAGACCAGAACATCCACAAGCATTACTCTTGGCTCTTGAAGCAAATGTTTGCATCTAGAGCTTCTCTCAAGAAGAGAGATTGGTTTGACTGTGTGAAGGAACAGGGGTGACTATAGTCACACCTCTTTTATTGGGCATGGAAAGGTGATGATCCCAAGAACTGAGTTTTCTAGGTAACTGAGGCTTTCCTATTTAAAGCACCAATCTGCTGTTTTTTCAATGATATAATTACTGTGAGATATCTATATACTGGGGGAAGTGACTGAATAAATCATCTCACATGAATATAATGTTTATCCCATAAGAAATAATATATAGCAAGAATTGAGAGAAATATAGGATGATTTTAATTAACTGATATTGAATGAAGAAAGCAGAAGTAAGAGATCACAATAACTGCGGTAATAAGAGCAAAAAGGACACTAAAAGATAGCTGAACTCAGGTAATAGATACCCTTATATTGACTGTACAATGTCCAGTCTTGATTCGAGAGTTTAGAGGATAAACATATTCCCCTTCTCTTTATAGAGACAAGCAGTGCTTTACATGTTAACAGTCACTGCATAGGTTGACAGAATTGTATAAAATGATTTTATTTATGAATGATAATTTACAAAGTAATTTAAAATTTGCAAAGTGATTTCTACATATTTTCTTACTTGAGTTCAAAACAACCTGTGGCTGGGTTATTATCATTCCCATTTTATAGGAGAGGAAACTAAGGGCAAAGGGAATGCAAATAACTTACTCATTATCACAGAGTTGGTAAATGTTTGAGGCATTATTTGGATCCACATCTTCCCGATTTCAAATTCAACGTGCTAATCCACTATACTGTTTAATTGTTGTTATGTCTTGTGATAATAAAGTATTTTGGCTAGAAGGTGAGGGAAGAAAGACAAGATATTGAAAAGTTATTGCGACATCAATAAAACTTTTCTTTAGTTGTATTGATATCGTATTTCTTATATCATTATAGTTAATCCAAATAATTTTCCTTTTTCCCCTTCAAGAGAATTATCCTATGTGACACAGTATTTTTAGAGAGGAAAAAAAATTCATCATTGATCAATACACAGAAAAAAAAAACTGGAAACATGTGCAATGTATAACACCTGTAGCTCTCCTACCATCAGGACAGAATCATTTTGGGGTGTCTTCTCATATTTCTTCACCTGAGTTCTACTTAGTCTTTATAACTTTATTATATTTACTTTTGATTTTTGGTCCTTACATTTACATTGTTGTAGTTATTGTGAGCAGCTAGGTGATACAGTGGTTAGAGTGTTGCACCTGAAATCAGGAAGCCTCATTTTGTGAATTCAAATATGGCCTTAGAATTGATCCTGAGTAAGTCACTTGACTGTTTGCCTCAGTTTCCTTATCTGAAAAATTACCTGGAAAAAGAAATTGCAAATTATACTAGTTTATTTGGCAAGAAAACTCTAGATGGGGTCACAAAGAGTATTTATCACATACATTATTTCTTATAGGACAGTAATATTTCACTGCCTTCATCATAATTCATTTAGCCATTCCTCTTTTGGGTATTGACTTTGTTCCCATTCTTAGCTAATATAAAAAATGTTGCTTCAAATATTTTGGAATATATGGGAATTGTCTTCTTGTTGATGGCTTCTGTGGGGTATAAGCCTAGCAATGAAATCTTTGGTTCAAAGACTGGACATTTTAATCACTTTATTTGCACAATTCCAAATTGTAATGGGCTGAAGCTCGAGTTGATACACTGAGGTCCCAAGCACATGAGGCTAAATAGTAATTGGACCACACTCTATTAATATATATGCTTGGAGAAAGAATGGCCCCTGCCCACTCTTTGTGTTGTATAGGAAATAACGATTTTGGTGGGTGGAGGCAGAGGGGCAGAGAGAGAAGCGGAAAGAGAGACTGCTGGCTGGCTTCTTGTTGCAGCTGCTCACATTGCTAATCCCCCTTCACCTCAAAAAGAATAAAGATTGAAGATTTTCCCTTAACCTGAAGTTCTGACTCCAGCTGATTTTAAAATATGCGGTCATCACACCAAATTGCTTTCTGAAATATTTGTACCATTCCAAAGCTTCACCAACAATGTATTAATATGTCTAGCGAGTGTTGGCTTTGCTCAGGGAAGACTAGTACCTCTAGTGTAAGAGTTGTTGAACACTTTTCAGGGTTGCTTTCTATCTTGTGGTGTCCATCTGATTCACCCAGATCTCATCTGTGGCTCCAAGAAGCTGTAGCACATACAATGAACATATCCAGTAAACTATTTTAGCAGATAGACTAAACTATATGGAGGGTAATCGAGGGGAACTCAAACCTTTTAGTGAAATAGGGGGTTGTTTACTACAAGCATGTGAAGACTTCCTCTCACAGATTGGGTAGATGAGAAAAATTTTTTTCAATAACCACCAAGGCAGCAGAAATAAACTCTGTGTAGTACTTAGAGCCCATCCCTGAACATCAAAGGTCGAGGATACAGAATCATTTTCTCTCTGGAAGCAGCAATGGTATTCAACAGCCTCCTGGGTGGCTGAGCAGCCTTTTTGAAGGACTGTATTGCTTACCTCCTGTCATGAGGAAAGGGCTAGAAAAGGTGACCTAAAAATTGCTTCATCCAACCTCAGCTTGCTTACTGAGGGAGATAGGGATCTCATTATATAATCAAAAATCAAAATTGTACAAAACTTTTACAAAGATTATTCCATTCACCATTGGTTCATGGAATGTATGCATACATATGAAACACCAAATCCAGTAGACTTGAAAGATGAATAGCTCTTGTTGCCAGAGAACTCAGCAGGGATCACATCTAAATAGCAGTCCTAGGTGAAATAAGATTAGCAAATAAAGGCCAGCTTGCTGAAGTTGGAACGGAAGTCAAAGAAACATTTTATGAAGGCTCAGAGAGCCAAATCATCAATATGCTGAAAGAAGACATGCTCATAATTCTGGGTGACTTTAACATAAAAGTAGGCACAAACTACCAAACAGAGCTCTACCAATTAGAGTTCTACTCAAGAGTCCGTGAGAAGGATGGAGCTGGAAACAGCAACAGTAACTTACTACTGAAGATTTGTATGTCTAAAAACCTTCTCATCACCAGCACTGTCTTCTATTTATCTATACCCAATAAAAATTCATGGATGCACCCTCACAGCAAACATTGGCATTTACAGACTGTGTCTTTGTAAGGAGAAGAATTAAACAGGATGTGAGAATAATGAAGGTGATGTGTTCTGCAGAATGCTGGGCTAATCATACTCTCAATTCAAACAACAACAAAAATGGTAGCCCCATGCTAAAATGACTTTTAGAAAACTTAATGTCAATGGATTAGAGAATTTCTCTGAACTGGAATAGCTTGTTGCTCACTTGGAGTAAAAGCTGAACTAATAAACAATTGGCAACAGTGGAACAGAAATGAAGTGGATCGTTTTCAAAGATTTGGGATACAATAATGCATTTACTCAACTGAATGCCTCAAAATCAATATTGATTTGACAAAAATAATGGGGAAACTGAGCAATTACTAAATGAAAAATGAGAACTTTACAATGCTTTACCAGCAGGATAATTCATTCATCTCTAAGAAGGTAGAGTTTAACTCCATCAAAAGTCAAGTGCAATCAAAATTTAAAGAAAAGAAGGATTCTTGGTTTAGTAAGAAGGCAGAGGAAATTCGGTTTTATGCTGATGCAGTTATTTAGGATGCCCTGAAGGCTACTTGTAGGACAAAGACTTTGTGTTTTATTACTATTATATAGACTGTTGATTTTTGTAGATTTATTTTACAGACTGCAACTTTGCTGAAGTTATTAATCATCTCAGATAGTATCTTTGCTGATTTTCCAAGTAAACTATTATATCATTAACAAACAGAAATTGTTTTAATTTCTCTATATGCCTTTAATTTCTTTCTCTTGCTTAATTGCTGCTGCTAGCATTTCCAGAACTATATCAAATTATAATGGGGAGAGTGGGCATCTTTGTTTCACTTCTAAATTAATGGGAAAATGTTCTAGGGTATCTCCATTATATATGAAGCTTGCTTTTTTTTTCCCTTGAGGCAATTGGTGTTAAGTGACTTGGCCAGGGTCACACAGGGAATATTAAGTGCCACTAGATAGATGCTTTTAAAAAATTATATGAAAAGATCACTTTATGCATATACTTTGTAGTATTTTTAGCATAAAAGGGTGTTGTACTTTGTCAAAGACTTTTCTTTTGCATCTATTGAAATGATCATGTAATTTCAGATATTTTGGTTTTTAATATGATTAGTTCTGTTGATTATTTTCCTGATGTTGAACTATCCTTTGCATCTCTGATATGTATCCCATGTAGTGAAAAATAATTTCTCCTTCCCATTTCCTCTCTAATTTAACCATTATAAACGTACCTCAAAATCAGAAAGCTTGAAACATGGTAATGAACTTTTTCTCTCTCAAAATTATCTCATACAGACAGTTCACTTAGACATAGGGAGATGTGATCATGGACATTGGAAGGAATCTTATATCCATGAAATCATAGGTCCTTGAAGTACTCCTAAGAAGGATAAGGACTTTCCTGGGACAGCAAGAATGCCATCAGGACACTCATTGTTTGTGGCTGTCTCCTCTACAGTTTGGCCTTTTCTTGAGATTCTAGAACATTTATATGGCAAGGAATCATGGGAATTGAAAGCACTATCAAAAGTGGGGATATGTGTATGTGTTTATCCAACAAATTAGAAAGCATCTGCATGAAGTTATTGTATTATTAGTTTATTATTATTATAAAAAATCTCTCACAAAGTGGGAATAATCTGTAAATGTATGTAATATAAGAACAGATATATTAGTAAAGCTTTAAAAAGTTAAAAAAGAAAGCACTAATGAAGAAAGGAAGAAGGGAAGGAAGGAGAAAAAGAAGGAAGGAGGAAAGGAAGGAAGGAAGGAAAGAAGGAAGGAAGGAAGGAGGGAAAGAAGGAAGGAGGGAAGAAAGGAAAGAAGGAAGGAGGGAAGGAAGGAAGGAGGGAAGAAAGGAAAGAAGGAAGGAGGGAAGGAAGGAAGGAAGGAGGGAAGGAAGGAAGGAGGGAGGGAAGGAAGGAAGGAGGGAGGAAGGAAGGAAGGAGGGAGGGAGGAAGGAAGGAGGGAAGGAGGGAAGGAAGGAGGGAAGGAGGGAAGGAAGGAGGGAGGGAGGGAAGGAGGGAGGGAGGGAAGGAAGGAGGGAAGGAAGGAAGGAAGGAGGGAAGGAAGGAAGGAGGGAGGGAAGGAAGGAAGGAGGGAAGGAAGGAAGGAAGGAGGGAGGGAAGGAGGGAGGGAAGGAGGGGGGGAAGGAGGGAAGGAAGGAGGAAGGAAGGAGGGGGGGAAGGAGGGAGGGAAGGAGGAGGGAGGGAAGGAGGAGGGAAGGAGGGAGGGAGGGAAGGAGGAAAGGAAGGAAGGAGGGAGGGAAGGAGGGAGGGAGGGAGGGAGGGAAGGAAGGAAGGAAGGAAGGAGGGAAGGGGAGGGAAGAGAAATACAAAAAAGCAATTCAAAAATAAGTCAGTATTGGAAGCTTAATGGAAGAAATACTTCACCTAGGAAGATAGATGAGACAATAAGATCCTACAAAAGCTGTGTAAAGGGCCCTTTGAGGACCATGTAGGGGGAGACTATGACACAGGTAGAAAAAGAAAAAAGAAAAAGATGAATAACTCCAGGCATGTGACTTAAATGGTGTGTGAAAGACTTAACTCTAAAGTAGTAATGACAATACCTCTTTCCCTCACTTCTCTCCCAACTACAAGGCTGGGTGGGAGGTCTGATTCTAAAAGAACACTTACCTAAAGCAGAAGTAGAAGGAAAAAAAGAAGCCAAAGGCCAGTCAACAACTGTAGGGGCAGAGCTATAGTTATATGGAGACTGTCTGTGATTCATATTTGTAGAAATGGAGCTAAAAGGACTAGGAGGCAGAGCTAACTGATTGACAGCAACAGAGGCAAAGTTTTAGTAGGTGATAGCTGAGGAGTCAAAAAGCTACATAGAAAATTATTCCAGCTGCAACTCCAAGTATGGAGTAGAAGGCATAGTGTTGCCTGGAAAACTGATCTGGTCAGCCACAAAAAGCAGCACTGAAATCATTGTGTTTAGAGTTTAAGTATTCTTGCCACCGCCCCATTCTCAAAGAATGTATTTAATTTTCTCTACTAGTATAGGGGCTGGGTTGGGAAGAGAGATTGAATGGGCTTTCCTGTAAATTAAGACACAATTAAATGCTTTCTTATCTGATTTTTGAGCATTTGCCTAGACTGGAATCTATACTTTGGGGACTCAAACCAAACTTTGTCCCATACTTGGGAGACCTTCAGAGTAAGTAGGAGACTCCTTTTGCATAAGGAAGCACTGAGCTATAGATGAGAATATATCTAAAATGCATGATATGTTTCTAGATCTTTTAAAAAAAAAGCTTTATTGACAATTGTTTTTACACTAGAGATATTTCCCTTTATTGTATACCATCTCCCAGTAAGACCTATTGGGTGTTTTTTTTTTTTTTTTTTTTTTTTAATGTACAAGACATTTACTCCATAGGGCTAGGAACAAAGTAAATGCATCAATAAGTATTTTGTTTTGTTCAGTCATTTGCAGTTATGTCTGACTATTGGTGACTCCATTGAAGCGGTTTGCCACTTTTCTCTCCAGTTCATTTTATAGATGAAGAAACTGAGGCAAAAGTCAAGTTGACTTGTTAGTTAATAAATAAGATTTTCCCTTTGTAATAAAGGAAAACAGACAAAACAGACCAATGTAATGACCAAGTCTACTATTATGTGCAACATTCTACACTGGTTGTACCTTGCCTCTTTCTTGAGAAAGCAGAAATAGTTTTATTATCTGTCCTTTGGAACAAATTTTAGTTACTGCTTTTAACTTCTTTTTAATGTTCTTTCCTTCCACTTACATTATTATAATCATTCTGGTTTTTTTCTCTTTTTTTTTCTGTTTTCCTCAGTCAGTATCAATTTTTATGTCTTCCTACATTTCTCTGAATTCTTAATTCTTGTTGATTCATGTGATAAATCACATTCTATTAAATTACATGCCATAATTTGTTCATCCATTCCCCAGCTTTCCAACATTTTGCTACCATAAAAAGTACCATTATTAATATTTTGATATAGGCCAAACTATTTGATCATTGACTGTTTTGGAGTATATGCCCAGTAAGGGGTACAAATATGAACAATTTAGTAACTTTTTTCACATTACTCCAAATTGTTCTAAAAAATGATCAGTCTAATTCATAGCTTCATCAACAATGCATTAATGTTCCATTTCATAGCTCTTTTAATATTATTTGTCTTCTCTAAACTTTGCCAAATTTTTTGAGTATGGGATAAAACCTCAAAGTTGTTTTTATTTAATTTTCATTTCTTACCATATTATTAATGATGATAATTTTTGTATTCTATTGCCAATGATATCCATTTTTTTGGAAAATTTCATAACTCTTTAATCCTTTATCTATTGGAAAATGAATCTTTGTCTTAGATATTTGTGTAAATTTTATATATGTCTTGAATATCAGCCTTTTAGCTAGGATATTTAATGCAAAGATTTGATTCTACTCAATATTTTATCATCTTATTTTGCTTGCATTTATTTTGTTCATGAAAAATCTTTTACATTTTACTATATTTGAAATTATATATATATTTTGTCTTTTGTGATTTCTTCTATTCTTTGGTTGTGAATTATTTCCCCCAATAATATGTCTGAGATGCACTTCCTTTCATTTTTCTCAATATATGTTAAGCATGTGCAATTCTTCTAGACATGTTTCCACAATTATGATGTTGCACAAGAAAAATCAGATTGAAAAGAAAAAAAAATGAGAAAAAACAAAAAGTAAGCAAACAACAACAAAAGAGTGAAAATACTATATTGTGATCCTTATTTAGTCCCTATAGTCCTTTCTCTAGATCCAGATGGCTTTACCCATCACAAGTTTATTAGAATTGACCTGAATTACCTCATTGTTGAAAAGAGCCATGTCCTTCAAAATTGATCATTGCATAATCTTATTGCTGTATACCACGTTCTCTTGGTTCTACTCATTTCACTCAGCATCAGTTCATGCAAGTCTCTCAAGACTTTTCTGAAATCATCTTGCTGATCATTTTTTTGTTGAACCATAATATTCCATAATATTCATACACTATAACCTATTCAGCAATTCTCCAATTGATGGGTATACACTCAATTTCTAGTTCCTTGGCACTACAAAATAAAGCAAACTCTTCAGTCTGACATTTGAGATCCTACAAAATCTGACTGCAAACTCCCTTCCCATTCAGAGTTCATATTACTACCCTTTGGAAACATTAGATTTCAATAACTGTCCCCCCAAACTTGAAATAATTTTTTCTATATAGACCGTTGCCTAAGTCTGGAATGTACTCCCTTTTAGTTTCAGCTTTTCAGAAGCCTTCCTATCCTTCCAGATCTAGTTCAAGTTTCTCTGTTTTGTCCCCTTCCTGAACCCACTTAATTCAAAGAGTTTCTTCCTTAGATTTTCCTAAAGCATTTTATCTGAATTTCTCCTCAGCTTTTGACACTCCCAGTCTTAGATTTACACCAAGAATTAATCAACATAGATTCATTAAATACTTATATTTGTTGGATACTCTGATAAGTACTAGAGATACAGAGACAAAGTTTTAGTCCTTACTTACATTCCTATGTAATATAATGTAAGTCCAACTTAAGTAGATAACATGTACATATGGAGGTATTTGCAAAATGAAATATAGGGCAATACATTTTTCAGAGGGAGAAAATAATAGTTGTGGGGATTATGAGAGGCTTCATGTTGAAGGAGACCCTTCAGTTGCATGTGGAAGAAAATTGGGAGCTTTAAGAGGCAAAGTGGAGAAGTAGAGTGTATTCCAGGCAGCCAAGGCAAAGGCATGGAATCAAGAGGGGAATGTTACATGTGAGAAACAACTAGAAATATGATTGAACTGGACCACAACGTGTGGGAGGGAAGTTTCTTAATTATGGACTGGAAATTCAGACAGGGGAGGGAGAAGGGGACTTGGAGTCAGATATTGATGAGAAACAGTGTGGAGGTGAAGGAAGAAGAAAGACAGGACATAGTGTGAGTAGTGTGGTTTGCTCTTAGGCAGCCAAGTAGTATTACTGGGATTAGAAGAATAAGAGGCAGGGAAAGATGTGAGAAAAATCCTCTAATGACAGTTGATAAAGAGAGCTCCAGCAGCCTTTTCTAAATTTTTTATCAATCTTAGCTCTATCTGGTGAGATCCAGGTTGCTGTGCCTCAACACACAGAACTTGAGCCATTTAGAATATAAGCTCTTCAAGGGCAGAGACTAGATCATATATTATTTTTGTATTATCCTTTCCTCAGGGTTGAAATTCTAAAAATAAAATATAGTCCACAAATCTTTAATATTAGAGAGATTTTTCTTAGGGGAGAGAAGGATTTCTCTAAAGAAGAGAATGTGAACATTTGTTTTCTGTGCAGTGTTTAGAATAAATCCTTGAAATACAGAAATAAATATATATGGAGCATCTAATTGCTGCAAAGTGACTTAATTTAAGAAGAAAACCAATTACACAGTATTCATAGTTGGGATTAAGGTGTTTTTTTTTTTTTTTTTTGGTTTAGGATCCATAAAAAGGTCATTTCAGTGAGGTTTCCTGAGACTCAATTTTCTGGTCTGTAAAATAGGAATATTGCCATAGCTGCCTATCTTACAGGCTGGTTTTAATGATCAAAAGATGTAATTTATGGATAATGCTATAAAATGATAGTCTACTACATAAGCATGATCACAATTTAAAATGTAACACTTTTTGAAATTGCAGTTCAAGTGACTGACATATTGTAAAGCTGAGGCAGAAGGTGAAAAATGTTGGTATATGTGGCCAGCAATCATTTGATGTAGTCATGTGAAAAGAATCATATAGCTAGTAACATACTATGTTTTTTTATTTCAAAAATATTTTGACCAAGAGATAATGACAGGTCACAAAATGAGATTGAAAAAAAGAAAAAAAGGAAATGGATTCAAGTCAATTTAAGTTATAGAGTATTTACTATGTACCAGACACCAGAGTGAGTTTGGGAATACAAAGAAAAGCTGAAGACTCTCACCACTTCCAAGAAATTGATAGTCTAAACTCTGAGGTACCACTACATCTCTCTCAGATTGGCTAAGCTAACAGGAAAAGATAATGATGAATGCTGGAGGGGTTTGGGAAAACTGGGACACTAATATGTTGGAATACATGAGAGCCACCTGATAATGGCTGCTGGAGATCCAACCCAGACCTCCAGAATGGACAATTTGTGTGAAAGGATGGTACAAGGAGACTGAGAGGCTTACTGTTCTCTGACCTTCCCACTGAGAGACTGTTGCATTGCCTGACTTCTCTCCTCTTCCCTCTGCCTCCAATTTATCTCATTCCCAGTCCACAACACCTGTGTCAGCAAAGGCTGCCCTGCAACTCCTTCAGATACTATGATTCACAGCTGTGGAGGCTCTCAGAGAATTGACTGCCCCTTAACACTAATACAGTGTTGATGGAGTTGTGAACTGATTCAACCGTTCTGTAGAGCAATTTGGAACTATGCCCAAAGGGCTATCAAACTGTGCATTCAAACTCTCTGATTCAGCAGTATCTTTACTGGACTTATATCCCAAAGAGATCATAAAATAGGGAAAAGGGCCCACATGTGGGTCCCTTTTGTGGTGGCAAGGAAATGGAAACTGAGTGGATGCCCATGAGTTGGAGAATGGCTGAATAAATTGTGGTATATGGATGTTATAGAATATTTTTGTTCTATAAGAAACGATCAACAGGATGATTTCAGAAAGGCCTGGAGAAACTTACAGGAACTGATGCTGAGTGAAATGAGCAGGACCAGGAGATCATTATACACTTCAACAACAGTACTATATGATCATCAATTCTGATGGACATGGCCATCTTCAACAATGAGAGGATTCAGGCCAGTTCCAATGGCCTTGTGATGAAGAGAGCCATCTACACTCAGAGAGAGGACTGTGGGGACTGAGAGTGGATCACAACATAGTATTTTCACTTTTGTTGTTGTTTGTTTGCATTTTGTTTTTTCTCATTTCTTTTCCTTTTTGTTCCGATTTTTCTTGTGCAACATGAGAATTATGGAAATATGTCTAGAAGAATTGCACATGTTTAACATATATTGGATTACTTGCTGTCCAGGGGAGAGGGTGAGGGAAGGGAAGGAATACAAGGTTTTGCAACAGTGAATATTGAAAATTACCTTTGCATATATTTTGAAAATAAAAAGCTTTAATTAAAAAAAAGAAACTGATAATCTAACAGGGGAGACAACAAGTGTATGCAAGCAAGATATATTCAGGACAAATTGGTAATCAATGGAGGAAGAATCAACTAAAATTAAGAGGGATCAGAGAAATCTTTCTGTTCAAGGTGGGATTTTTATCCAGAACTTGAAAGAAAATAGGGAAGTCAGAAGAGAAAGATAAGGAGGGAGAGGCTTGAAGTCATAAGGGACAGCAAGAAAAAATGCTCAGAGTTTGGAGGTAGAATGTCTTGTTCAAGGAACAGCAAAGAGGCCAGGGATCAAAGGTTTAAAAGGCAAAAGAAAGGTGTAAGAAGACTGAAAAAGTTGTGAGGGGGAGGTTAGGAAGGGTTTTGAATATGCTTTAGAGGAGTTTATATATCTTGGAGATGACAGGGAGCCACTGATGTTTAGGAAGACTATTGTGATAACCAAGCATAGAATGGACTGGATGCAGAAGAGATTTGAGGTAGGGTACACCCACCAGAAGGTCATTGAAATAGTCAGTCAGTCGATGAATATTTATTGGGTGAATGCCTGCTATGTGTCAGGCACTCTGCTAAAGACTGGGGATTCACAAAGAAGCAAAAGACAGTCCCTTTGTCACAAGGAACTCACAATCTAACAGGGAAGACAACAAGCAAACAAATGTTTACAAACAAGCTATACACAGGATCAAAAGGAAATAAAAGACGGAAGACTCTAGAATTAAGAGCAGTTGGAAAATGCTTTATGTGGAAGATGGGATTTTAGCTGGGATTTAAAGGAAGCCAGGAGTAAGAGGGAGAGCTTTCTAGCTGAAGAGGATAGCCACAGAAAATGCTGAGTGGAGAGATGAAGTATCATGGATCATCCAGGAGGCCAGCATCTCTCACTGGATTAAGGGTTGTGTTTTGGGATGGGGCAGGGGGAAGGCAAAAGAAGATTAGGAAGTTAGGAGAGGAATAGGTTATGAAGAATTTTAAATGCCAAGTGGAAGAATTTGTATTTGATCCTGGAAGCAATAGGGGATCACTAGAGCTTAATTGAATATAAAGATAATAGGAAAATAGTTTTGCTAACTGAATGGAAGAAGATGGACTGGAATGGGGAAAGACTTGAGGTAGGAGGACCTACCAATAAAGGCATGGCGTTATAAAGGTCTGTACCAGAGTGGTGACAGGGTCAGAGGAAAGAAGGGGGCATCTGTGCAATCAGGCATCATTTTAATGAATGCAGGACCAAGTAAGCTCCATTTATACTGGGGCAGGTTGGTGGGTGTGAGGCTTTACAAAATGTTTTTCAAGGTTGACCTGAGAGTAAAATACTTGACCCTTCATACTTGTCCTAACAAACAAAGGTTTTGCCAGATTGATCAAGACAAACATTTCTGTTTGAGAAAGTCTTGCCAATCAAGCAAACATATCTAGCAGAAGCAAACATTTTGGTAGAATCTGGCAAAATAAAGTGCTCATCAGTTTGTTTTGCTCTTATGAACAAAGCCTAATCAGGAAAGGAAGCACTTTACAATGGAAAGAGCATGAGACTTGGGAGTTTGAGGCTTCTAGTCTTAGTTCCATGGGACTGAAGGCAGGACATTTCATTTCTTGGAGGTTTAGATTCTTCATGTGGAAGATTGGAAACCATATGATGTATGGGTTGAAAGTCTTGCACAGTCTTAACTTGGAGAAGAGATTTAAAAGGCCATGATAGTGTCTCCAAGTCTCTCCAATGAAAGGAACTTTCATACAATAGAAAGAACATAGTTCTGGAATCAAAGGACCTGGATGCAAATTCCATCTTTATTATTTGCTAACTACTGCTATGATTTACTTAAAGTTCCCCTGTGCCTCAGTTTTTTCTTCTGAAAATTGGACTAAAATGCTTCCAAGATTCTTTCCAGCCCCAAGTCAGTCTCTTTAGGCAACTCCCTTTTCCTGTTGTTGAATATCTCTATTTCTTTCCAATTTGACTAAGATCATTTTCAATCTGTTTGATCTAAGAAAGTAGCATTAAGACCACCAAAGGGACAGATTTTTGTTGTAAGAGAGAAAAAAGCTCCTTAACATTAAGAGTTATATAACAAACATTTCTGTATATATCATTTCCCCCTGCTAGCCATTTGCTCCATGAAGGAACACAACAAGTCTTGTATCAACTCTATATCTTCCACAGTATCTAGCACAGTATTGTATCCCCATTATGAAAGGGAAAGGAATAAGCATTTATTAAGTACAAACTACATACCGTCACAGCTAAGTACTTTGCAAATATTATCTTATTTGATCCCCACAACAACTCTATTATATCTGTTTTACAATTGAGGGAACTGAGTGACTTGCCCAGGATCACAGAGCTAGTAAGTGTCTTCCTGATTCTAGGTCTATGCTCTGACTACTGGATCACCAAGCTGCCTTTAAGTTGGCATCTAATAAATCTTTGTTGGTTTGAATGTTCACTTTCTAGATGAGGAAACTGAAACAAATAGAGTTAGGTAATTTGCCCAGGATAGATGATGGGCATCTGATGATGAGTCTCCGAAGCCAGATTTCAAATTAGGTCTTCCTGACTCTAAGGCCTGGCTCTATCCATTGCATCACCTAACTGTCTGATAGTACTTGCATAATTATCTATTTTTCAGGATTGTTGGAAAGTTCCCTCTAATTCTGAAGAAATTAAGCCCTTATATTCTATGACTAGTAATGCAACTAAGCAGAAGGACCACGTTTGAACTGAATCATCCCATCACATACGATCAGTGTGATTTTGGCAAATCATTCACTCTTCTGGATCTCTATTCTCTCACTTGTAAAATGAGAAGCTTGGATTAATATGATCTCCAAGGACCCTTCCAAATCTCTGTCTATAGCTATTTGATCTCATATGCTGTATTGAGGAGACACAGGAGTTTATTGGGGAACATTTATGATCTGATTCAACTTCTTGTTATTTCCCTTATATTCTCTTTAAGTTTTTTTGTTCTGATTTTACTTGTTGTCTGATTGTTCAAAAAGTCGTTTCAGGGGACTCCTAGCTATGGAAAGGGTGAGATCTGACTTCAAAAGTTATATTACACCTGGAAGGAGAGGCAGAGTTATATGGGCACCTTTTCAAAAGAGCCTTTGCTACATTGTGGCAGCTATCACAGGATTTGGGGGTAATGAATAAGGTTATTCTGATTTATTAATTTTATTTTATTTATTTTTTCATTTAATTTATTATTTATTTATTGCCTCATTTATTTAATTTATTGTCTATTATAACATCACATATATTATATAATTATATTACATATTATATCATATATAATGTTATTTAATTTATTAAAGTGATCTGCTCTTGTAATATATATATAATATATGTATGTAAGTACATTTATATACATATACTTTTAAAAAAATTTCTACTTTGACACCTATATCTATGGGATTTTGGGAATGTCATCTTTCTGGGTCTCAGTTTCCTCATCTACAAAATGAAGGAAGTTAGACTCTATGATCTATGGTCCCTGAGATCTTTTCCAGTTCTATACCTATAATCTATACCTATAATATACAAATAATGAATTTGGCAATAAGATTTCCCAATGAAGTTCTTATAGACTGGAGTCATTGATTTAAGTGATTTACAATCGTGCATCAAAATGTCATGAAAGTTTTGTAGGGTGTTGCTGAAGTAACATTGTAAGACTATCATCATACATTGCCCTATAGTTACTATGGCTGTTCAGTTTTTGGAGTATGGATGCTCATTCATGGACTTTGACTCTCATCAAGGACTCTTGATTTGGAAGATCTATTTTGACTGCTAGTTCAGCTAGATGGCACAGTGGATAGAATACCAGGGCTGGGGGCAAAAAGAATCATCTTTCTGAGTTCAAATCTGGCCTCAGACATTTATTAGCTATGTGACCCTAACCAAGCCACTTAAGTCTGTTGCCTCAGTTTCCTCATCTGTAAAATGAGCTGGAGAAGGAAATGAAAACCATTCCATTATCTTTGTCAAGAAAATCCCAAATGGAGTCAGGGAGGGTTGAACCCCCAAAAATGACTAAACAAAAAGGATCATTATGTTTGGTTTAATGGCCTTCATTTTTATTTGAGCTTGACATTGTTGATCTACATGATTATTTTTTAAATTTTATTTTATTTTATTATAGCTTTTTATTTACAAGATATATGCATGGGTAATTTTTCAGCATTGGCAGTTGCAAAACCTTTTGTTCCAATTTTTCCCCTCCTTCCCTCCATCCCCTCCCCCAATTGGCAGGTTGACCAATACATGTTAAATATATTAAAGTATAAATTAAATACAATATTAGTATACATGTCCAAACAGTTATTTTGCTGTACAAAAATAATCGAATTTTGAAGTAGTGTACCATTAGCCTGTCAAGGAAATCAAAAATGAAGATGGACAAAAATAGAGGGATTGGAATTCTATGTAGTGGTTCATAGTCATCTCCCAGAGTTCTTTCGCTGAGTGTAGCTGATTCAGTTCATTACTGTTCTATTGGAGCTGATTTGGTTCATCTCATTGCTGAAAATGGCCACGTCCATCAGAATTGATCATCATATAGTATTGTTGTTGAAGTGTATAATGATCTCCTGATCCTGATCAGCAAGCCTCCTAATGAACTTGTTTATAGCTACATGGTTGAAAAGAAACAGAAGCATAAAGGCAAAAAGTATGACCCAGTTTTTGTACTCGGGTATTATTTAGAATGATCATGAAGATGAAATATGGGCAGGACTTTAAGAATTTTGCTAGCCACCAGTAACTACATGTACCAATGTTATGGAGATCCAAATGAGCCTTTTGCATTATCTAATGATGCTAGCCTAGAGTAGCAGAGAGAAATATTATTAGGAGAGAAATAGTCACTTGAAATCTAATACATTTACCAGTAGAAGATTTCCTGCAAATGGAATTACCTCTTAAGCACATTGGAATTCTTGGTTTTAAAGTAGGCTGTCACAGGTAAGTTCTGAGGCTGTATATAAAGTTGACACAAACTTAGTGCAAAGGCAAGGAGATAAGAAGAAGGTCCTGTGTGAAGAAGGACAGAAAGGCCAGTCTGGCTAGCTTGTAGATACATGAGAGACAGTAATGTGTGGAAAGATGGGTTGGAGCAAGGTTGTGAAGGACTTAAAAAGTTAATCAGTGGAATTTATATTCTATAATAAAGATAATAGAGAATCACAGAAATTTCTTCTTAGGTGAATGACATAGTCATATAAGCCTTGAGGAAAATCACTTTAGCATCGTAGTACTGAATGGATTCAATGGGGAGAAAACTGAGACCTTTTAGAAGGCCGATGCAATAATCTGGGTGATAGGGGATAAAAGTCTGAACTAAGGACAGGTGGGGTTATTTGAGGAGGGAGAAATATTTGGATATGAGAGATGTAGACAAGGTTAAAATGGCAATGAATCAATGAATATAGTTTCTTTTGCATCAGACCAATCCTGATGTCCATCGGCAATGGTCAACTATAAGATCAAGGCCCTAGATGAATTGGTAAAGACCAAAGAAAAAAGATGTCAGGCCTTGCTTCCAGAGATGTTGAGGCAGTAGCAGAAGTCAAGGCTGTGCAAGGCTGTACCAGACTACAATTGATCTAACACAAATATATAAGAAAGGAAATTGTGCTTCCAGAAGGCAAGAAAACTAGGCAATGTAAAGGGATGGGGATTGTAGTCAAGAAAATTTGAGTTCAAAGAGTACCTTATCTGAGGTAGCTGTGTAATCCTGGGTAAATTAATAAACATCTCTTAGCCTCAGTTTCCTCATCTATAAAATGGGGCTAATAATAACATCTATTTCTTAGGATTGTTTTATCAAATGAGATAATATGAATATAACATTTTGCAAACTTTAAAGCACTGTGTAAATGCTTGTTATATTATTTTTATTATTATTTCTGAAGCTATTCTATGGCCATGAAAATGCTAAAACATCATTTTGGAGTCTTGGGTCAAGAGAGAAATCTGGAATTTGTGTTTAATAATTTATATTGGTTCAACATGTTAGTAACGTGAAATCTGGTTAGGAGGTGTCCTTGAAAGCTCATTATATTCAAAGGAAAACACCAGAAGCTAGTATTGCTTATCTGGAGAGAATAAGGAGTGGTAAATCTCTGGAGCTTGTATCTATACAGTTTTTCACTTAGGTGGGATATAGCAATAGCATTCATAGTCTTCTTGTGATGACAAATCTTTTTACTCTCTATTAGGTACTAGAAAGCTTCTACAAATATTAATATGTCCTACTTATCTGAATCTCAACTTGTCCAAAACTGAACTCATTCTCTTCTCCCCCAAGCTCTTGCCTTTTACTAATTTTTCAGTTACTGTCAAGGGTACCACTATCCATTCTCCCAGCCACTCAGGCTTGCAATTTATTCACTGTTTTGTAGTCTTGTAATTATTCACTCTCTCTCAACTTTTATATCCAATCATTGTCAATTCTTCCTTTGCAATATCTCTTGAATATGTCCCCGTCTTTCCTCTGACATTGCCCTGGTGCTGGCCCTCATCTCTTCATGTCTAGATTATTAGATTGCTGTGATGGTTGGTCTTTCTACCTCAAGTCCCACTCCTTCCCCCTCCATCCATTTGCCATTCAGCTGTCATGTTGATTTTCCTGGAATGAAGGTCTAATTATGTTACTCTTTCCTCCTTCCTCTATTGAACAAATTACAGTGGTTCCTTATCACCTACAGAATAAAAAAGTCCTCTGTTTGACATTTAAAGCCATTCATGATACATCCCTTCCCCTACCTTTCTAGCCTTAAACCTTATCCCTCCCATTAATCAAATGGCACTAGTCTGTTTGATATTCCTTGATATTACATTTCCTAATTCTAGGTCTTTTTGCTAGCTGTTTCTCCTGTGATTCCCTCTTGCTCTCCCTCTTCCATCTTTTCCTCTCCCTGACTTCTTTTAAATCCTGGCTAAAATCCAATCTTCCAGAGGAAGCCTTTCTCAATCATTCTTAATATTAAGAATTAAGGGGCAACTAGGTGACACAGTATATAGAATACCAACACTGGAGTCAAGAGTATCTGAGTTCAAATCTGCCCACAGATAACTGACACTAACTGTGTGATCCTGGGCAAGACACAACCCCAATTGCCTTGTCAAAAAACCTCCCCCAAATTAGTGTTTTTCCTCTATTAGTTACCTCCAATCTATAGTTTATTTGCACATAGTTGTTTGCATGTTGTTTCCTCCATTAGATGGTGAGCTCTTTGAGAGAAGAGATTATTTTAGAGAGTATTTTTTGCCTTTCTTTGCATCTCTAGGGCTTAGCACAGCGCCCAGCATATTACTATGTGCACCTACTAATGTGTAGTAAATGCTTGTTGATTAGCTGAATGTATATGGGAGAGCAGGGTGAGTTTAAAAGTTCTTCTAATGACCTCAAGGTTTTATCAGAAAAAAGGCCATATTTTTATGTTCTTATGTTCTTATCTGGGTCGAGACAAATGGAATACAATAGTCTATAAAATATTTAAGACACATAGCCCACAAGAACAATCAAGAAGCACCTGGTAGGTATAAGCAGGCTACAATATGTGTCCAATGAGAACGGTGAAAAAGAGTAAAAGATGCTATCAGAACAATGTAAGTTCTTTTAAACTAGATAGAATTTTTGTTTTTTATAATGATAGCTTTTTATTTTTCACAATACACGCAAAGATAATTTTCAACATGCATCCTTGTAAAGCCTTGTATTCCAAAATTTCTCCCTCCCTCTCCACTGCCCTCCTCTCCTAGATAGCAAGCAATTCAACACAGGTTAAATATGTGCAATTTTCCTATACATATCTCTACAATTATGCTGCATAATAAAAATCAGATCAAAAAGGGAAAAAATGACAAAGAAAAAAAGCAAGGAAACAAAAATTTAAAAAATAAAAATACTATGTTGTGATCCACATTCAGTCCCCATAGTTCTCTCTCCAGATGCAGATGGCTCTCTCCATCACAAGTCTATTGGAATTGGCCTGAATCACCTCATTGTTGAAAAGAGCCAAATCCATCACAGTTGATCATCATAGAATCTTGTTGTTGTTGGGTATAATGTTCTCCTCGTTCTATTTACTTCACTTAGTATCAATTCATGTAAGTCTCTCCAAACTTTTCTGAAATCATCCTACTCATCATTTCTTATAGAACAATGATTTCCATTACATTCATATACTATAACTTATTCAGCCATTCCCCTACTGATGGGCTTACTTTCCAGTTCCTTGCCAAAAAACAATATAGGTTAAAAAGGGAAGATGACTGATTGTATAGGAGAGCAAGGGATGACAAGACACTCAGAGGGTTGAACTAGTCTTCTACTCATGTCAGGAAAAAGCCAGGATAGTCTGAAATATTTAGGGTAGAGACCCAATGGGAAATTTGTAGAAAGACATGAAGAAGAGTTGCCTAGGATGGAGGAAGCTAGGTAGTACCATGGATAGAGTGCCAGATGGGAGTCAGGAAGATCTAAGTTAAAATATGGGCTCAGCTACTTACTAATTGTATGACCCTGGACAAATTAGATAGCCCTGTTTGCCTCAGTTTTCTCATCTGTAAAATGGGGATAATAACTCCCAGGGTTGTTGTAAAGATCAAAAGAGATGATATTTGTAAATTGTTTAGCACAGTACCTAGTACATACTATATATAAATTCTAGCTCATTATTATTATGGATTACAATTTTCAGAATTAAAAGGAGCGTTTAGAGAGATGAACTCAGAGTTGAAGGTTGAAGTATAGCTTTTTTTGTCAGGGGATAGTAGAAAGAGCCAAGGTACTGTAGACAAGGCATCCAAGTTCACATCAGGGCAGGATGCTGCCATGATGTTTATTACTTGTATGGTCTTGGGCAAATCACTTAGTCTCCTTTGACCTAAGTTTCCTCATCTGTAAAATGAAGACTTTGATCTGGATGGCAGCTGAGAGTCATTCTAGCTTTGGATCTGTGCAGGGCTAGGCTGGTAAATATTTTATTTATTTTTATTTTTTGTTATCAACGCTTTTTATTTTCAAAACATATGCATGAATAATTTTCAACATTCACGCTTGCAAAATAGGCCGGTAAATGTTTAAGAGATTTTGAAAACAAGCTATTCAAGAAGATATTAACTTGAGCAGGAATCTAGAAAAAAAAAGTATATCTTACCATGCTCAAGGATACCCAGAACTAGTATGTTTTAAGTATATATTTATGAAATATAGACCTGCATGTTGTAGCTTTTCTGTGTCTCAGAGGAGAGATCTTTATTAGTAAAGGGAATTGCTTCTCTTGGGAATTTCATACACTCAGGAAATTAAAAGTTTAGTCTCTATCCTTGTCCCTGTGTATGGCCCTTCTTAGGAGGTGTTCAGTAAGTGCTCAGTAAATAAATTCAATGAATATCTTACTTCCCCTAACTAGACTGTGAGCTCTTTTGGGAGTCTTAAAAAAGATTCAGCCTTATTTAATCTTTATATATCTACCAGAACTTAGCAGAGGGCTCTCTATACATAGTAAGTATTTAATACTTTAAAAAATAAACTGAATTGGTAAGAATTAATTTATACCTAGTAACTGATTACTCAAGTGGATTTTATACTGTGTCCATGTGTCAGCTCTGCTGATGAAGTTTATTTATTATTATTATTATTTTATTTCTGAGAAACTATGATTAATTTGAATTCATCTTAGCCAAAACCCCATGCTAAGAATTTTGCTGTCTCAAGATGAAATTAATTGCCCAGCAAATGAAAGAAGCAGGCCTAAAATAAACCTAGCTCCCTTGTCATGGCCCTAATGAGAGAGGCTGATCTAAGAATGAGAAGTTTTTCCCCTTCTCAAAGTTTTCAAGGAAAATATTCCATCTGTTTCTCAGGGGTATTGGTTGGTTATGAGCCATGATCAGCATTCAGGAGTTTCTGGTTTCCATTAGACAGATGTAGTGATGATGAGTTCCATAAGACAGAGTTTGCCTTTTTTTTTAAACTTTCAGGTTATTTTATTACTACTACTACTACTACTACTACTATTATTTCTCTTCTTTGGGAAGAACACACTGTTGAAGTTTATTCAAACACAAATATAGAAGTAGATGCTGAGGGCACAAAGAAAGAAGAAATAATAGTTTTATTGTAAAAGAGGAATGAAAATTTGTGTAAGTCAAGTTTCCAGTTGCCACCCAGTTGGTCCCTTGAAAACAGTAAAGAGGGTATGACCAAGAAGGATAATTCATCATTAAAAGTAAGTCCCTCAGTGGATATAAAAAGAACAACCCATTTTCTTTTTTCTGTGTCCATCTGAACTACACTTCTAGTTTCTGATAGTTGGTGTCTGTCCTGGTTCTGCTGACGTTCCTGGCTGACCCTTTTCTCTTGCTCCAAACTGTCTCTTCTCTTTTTTTCTACTTCAGTCTGCTCCAGCTTTGGTACCTCAGCTTTCCTCATCTCTAAGCTCATGGTTTGCAGATATGGAACAGACTTCTTTCCTAGCTTGGGTCTCCAGTTTCTTTCTCACTTCTTCTTTCTCTAGAGTTCCCACTTTCTGTCCTAGGTTACTTTCAGTGGCACAGTTGAGGTTCTACCAGGGATCCATCCCAGACTCTGGTATAGTTGGGCTGACCAGTGAAACCCCTCCTTTTCCACATCTTGCCTCAGGCATTCTCCTGGGAACAAAAATGCTTTTGTTTAGTCCATCAGTAAGTTGTGACAATGTGCAGAAGCCTCCAAACTAACTTTTCCTTTTATCTAGTCATATCACTCCTTGGATCCAGCGCTAAGTAAGGTTCAAACAACTGCTTGGCATTTAAAAGTCCAACTTTTTAGTATCATTGTCTATGCACTACAATCCAGACAAACCAAACAATTCTCTATCTTTATCCTCCTTTCTACCTTAAAATTTCTACTATATATATATATATATATATTCCTTTATTATTCCTGGTACCTAGAAAGAAGGGCCTTCCTCTATCTTTTCATCTGTTAAAATTTTCCTCAATCTTTAAAGTCCAGCTTCAATAGCATTTTCTCCAGAAATCCTTCTCTGAATCCCATAGTTCATAATAACTTTGCTTCTCAAACCTCATATAGCATTTTGTTTTATACCTTTCTAATGCAAATGTAATGTAATATTTTGTATTATGTATAACCCATAGTCCAGTAAACCATAGGTTCACATGGACTAAGCTTAATCTTGGAGGCAGCACTAATATCAAGCCTCCGTTATGTTTATTTTGGCAAAGTTCAGAATGTAGATCATATCTAGGTTTTCACAGATGTAGGTGAAAATGGTCCTCACTTTTACAAGCATTCAAGGTAACACACATTATCAGGTACTCTATAGCTTTTATTCTACAAAACATAACAAATAAGTGCTCACTAACCTACGGATAATTAGAAAATTCTCTTTGCTGATAAGACCTCTTTGTCTTACATAAAATCCCCAAATTTATTTAAGCCCAACCCACAGTTTGAACTCTTCAGAGGGAACTGAGCTTAATGTTATGAGTTGGCAACTTCTCTCCATCTCCAAGTTCTGGGTTGTACCAAATTCCACAGGGACACATGCATTATTCTTCCTAGGGCTACTCTCTGAATTGGATTCTCTTAATGGGAAATTGCAATTGGGTCCCCTAAGTAGATAATATCCTTACAATCCAGTGAGTTCCTCTTTCATCCCATAGAAATCCATATAGATGTTCTGTTTTATGATATTACTCAGGAAGTTTGTGTTCCCCCAGAATGGAAATGTACTTAAGGCTGCTATAAAAGGAAACTTTTCTTCCCTTTGGGTCCACAACACAGAATAACTCAAGGTAATAGAGAAATCTATATCCTTTGATTTTCATGTTGTGATTTCATCAACTTATTACTATTTTGCGAGGATTGGGAGCCACATGTATCATTCTCTTTTCTCTCCAAGGGTCATCCTGTCCAGGAAATTTCCCCTCAATCAAATCTGGGCTTACTTATGAGGCAATTCCCAAGGTGGGTTCTGCCTAAGAATTTGCCCTTCTCTGCCTAGATGGTTGCATTCAGTATCACACTGTTAAGGAAGTTCCCCTTTCTCTAACTAGAAGGGTAGAGTCTATTGCTTAGGAGTTCCCCCTTGGTCTTTGTGAGCAAGCATTTATCTTTCTTTGCCATGTATTCCCTCAGGAATTCCTCATACACTATTGTTCAGGTCCCTGATATGTCTTGTGCTACTCTTAAATTTCTAGTATTTAACCTATTGCTCAGAAAAGAGGAATAGAAAGACAAAAGGGGATCAGGAATTTGGGAATCAGGAATTTCCTTTTCAGGCTACATAGATCCAAACCCATGCAACTTGTCATGTGTTTTGTCACAAAGCAGACAGTAATGGGTCTTGGTGAGAGAGTTCCTCTAAAGCTGCTGAGCTCTCAGGAACAACAGTTCATTCACTCTAGAGATTAAGTCAACCCATTTATCTTGGGAGTTAAGATATTTATTCAACCTATTAAGCCCCCTCAAGAATGACTCTTATTCAGGAAATAGCTTTAATCTCAACAGGGTAACAAAAGACATATTCAGAATCTTCATAGGAATGTTTCTCAAAGTTCTAAACAAATACCACTCTTTAAGTTAATCAAATTGATAGGAATAATAGTAACCATTATTTAATTGTGCTCTAAGACATGATAAATGATTGATTTAGGGAAAAAAAAACCTGGAAAGACTTGTATGAACTGTTACAAGGTGAAGTAATCAGAACGAGGAGAACAATTTATCAAGTAACAGGGATATTGGGAAGATGATTAACTTTGAAAGACTTGGTAACTCTGATCAACACAATGATGGATCATGATTCCAAAAGACTCATGATGAAACATGCTATCCACCTTCATGTGGATCTGATGGACTCATAGGGCAGTGTGAAGTGAATTTTCTTCTATTTTTTTTTAAAGAGATTGCTAAAGGAGGAATTTATTTTGCATGAATATACATATTTATATTGGATTTGTTTTTCTTGCTTTCTCAATGAATGTACAAGGAAGATGAGAAGGAAGAGAATTTGGAACTGAAAATAAAATAAAATCGAATGTAAAAAACTCCTAATAGCTATCATTTAGATAGCATTTTAAGGTTTACAGAATATTTTTCAGAGATTATCTTATTTGAACCTCATGAAACCCGATGAAGCCAAGACTATTTTTATTTACATTTCACAGAAAAGGAAATTGAAGGAGACAGGTTAAAATACTTCGATAGGGTGATCCAGGTAGTAAGTGTTGGAGGCAGTTGGTAAAGTGAATGGAGAGCTGGGCCTGGAGTCAAGAAAGCTCATCTTCATTAGTTTAAATCTGGCCTTAGATACTTACTAGCTGTGTGACCTTTACCAAGTCATTTAACCCTGTTTGCCTCAGTTTCTTTATCTGTAAAATATGCTGGAGAAGGAAATAGCAAAATTCTCTAATATTTTTGCCAAGAAAACCCCAAATGGAGTCACAAAGAGTTGGACACAGCTGAAAAACCTGAACAACAACAATAAGTCCAAGACTAGGACTCTGTTCACCATTCTAGCTAGCTGTCAAACTGCTCAAGGTACTCCTTATTCAACCTATTGCATCATATAACTCATTACCCAGCTTTTTGCTATTTTGCAACGGAACTATGGGAGGAAGAATCCTACTTCTTTAATAAATAGAAATGAAGATCAGCTTAGCCTCATATCACCCTCCAATCACAGATATTTCAGTTAAAAAATGTTGCCTATGGCCAAGCAATTGTCCTCTCTCATTCCAACCCTCAGCTACAGCCTGGTCCTGTTCAATCAAATGATGAAATGGACCAGTGTAGAGGTCTGAAACTCCAAAAAGGTATGTTTGAATCAGATAACCAAGCACTTAAGGGCAATTACCTATTAGATGTGAGACAATGACTCTATTAGCATATGTTTGGATAAATGGCTCTTCTCACCATGGGTGCTTGCTAAATGTTTGGTGTTAAGATAATCATAGGCAAGGATTAGAGGGCAGAGGGAAAGGGACCAGAGAGTCACTTGCCAGAAGGACAAAGAGGAGAGAGGCTGGTGACTCTGGACTCTAGGATACAGGATTTTGCTTGGCTGCCTCCTTCACTTCTCCCCCTAAAGACCAAAGACTTTAATTTATCCTGACTCTGGCTGACCCTAAAGCCCTCCAGGGAGCTAGCCCGTACTTTATAGACCAATGCTGGAATTTGTGCTCAGATAACAACATAGAACAGTAACCAAATAATGGAAGTGGCCAAATCTGGATTTTTTCCTCTTATGCCAATCACCAGAAGTAGGTCTTGAGGATGATAAAAGGGTTGGTAAGTATCTGCCTGGAACCATTCTATCATTGAAAACCTTGGCCAAGCTTCCATTCTGGTTCCTCTTCTGGTCTGCTTCACATCCACACTGACTGTCTTGTCCCAAAAGGGCTACTATCCCTGATTTCCAGCATCCTTTTGTATATTATCTTTCCCTATTAGAATGTAGGGTCTTTCGGAGTAAAGATCATCTTATTTTATTGTTTTTATTTATTTACCAGAGTGTCTGACATATAATAAGGACTTAATAAATATTCTCTCTGTCTCTTATCCCTCTCCTTCTCTGTGTGTGTGTCTCTATCTGTCTCTGTCTCTGTGTCTGTGTCTCTATGATTGTGACTTTTTTTTGATCTGTCTGTCTGTCTGTCTGTCTCTGTCTCTGTATCTCCAAATAGTTATCAGCTAGATTGTAAACTCCCTCAGGCTACATTATGAATCTTATTTATCATATCTCCCTCAGTTGTTAGTATAGTGTTCTGCACACAATAGGCATTTAATAAGTATTTACTTGTATTGGATAATCCACTCCTAAAAACATCTGATGCTTTCTTCTAGCTCAGATGTTCTTTATTCCATCTTTAATAAGCTTTATTTATTTAATAAAATATTTTTGATTGTATTTTTTATTATAGCTTTTTATTGACAAAACATATGCACAGGTAATTTTTCAACATTGTCCTTTGCAATCACTTCTGTTCCAACTTTTCCCTTCCTTCCTTCCACTCCCTCCCCTAGATGTCAGGCAGTCTCATACATATTAAACATGCTAAAGTATTGATTGTATTTTTTTTTAAATTAACATTCATTTTGAAAAATTTTGAGTTCCAAATTCTCTCCCTCACTCTAGCTTGCCTGCCACTTCTTGAGAAAACAAGCAATAATGTATCATATCTGTGAGATTGTGCAGAATGTATTTCCATATTAGCCATGTTGCAAAAGAAAACACACACACACACACACACACACACACACACACACGAAAAATAAAGAAAGTAAAGTATGCTTCAATCCGTATGCAGAGTTCATCAGTTCTCTCTTTGGAGATGGATAGCATTTTTCATCATGACTTCTTTGAGATTGTAGATCATTGTATTCATCAGAGTAGCTAAGTCTTTCAGAGTTAATCATTGTTACAATATTGCTGTTACTGTGTACAATATTTTGCTGGTTTTGCTCCCTTTATTTTGCATCAGTTTATATATGTCTTCCTTGGTTTTTCTGAAACCATCTTGCTCTTCATTTCTGAGAGCACAATTGTATTTCATCACAAGGATATACCACAAGTTGTTCAGTCATTCTCTAATTGATGTACATCTCCTCAATTCCTAATTCTCTGCCACCATAAAAAAATAACTCAGGGATTCTTAACTTTTTATAATCTTTGATAAATTCCATAGACCCCTTCTCAGAATAATTTTATTGAATGTCTAAAATAGGAAACATTGGATTACAAAGGAAATTAATTATATTAGACTTAGTTACCAAAATGTAAAACACACACACACACACACACACACACACACACACACACACAGAGCCAAATTCATGAACTCCAGATTAAGGACCTCTGCTCTATTGGTGGTCTCTTTTCTTAGAGACAAGATCTCTGGAGGAGGGGCTAAATGGATATTATTATACTATGCATTAGCCCCACTTAACATTACAAGGTTAAAAAAGATTCCCACAGTCAAAATAAATTACTTAGCTGGGAGAAAAATGCTTTTTTAAAAAAGGCCCATGAATAAATTCCTTAATGTTGTCCAACACACATGATTTCACAGTTGTATATCCATTTCTTTATATTTACTGTCACCAGATTTGTCTGGGACAGATGTTCCCATGTTTCTCTTTGGCTATTCTCTCAGTCCCCAGATGTGGTTAATCTCCTAGTCACCATACAGTAAACATTACTTTATGAGTGTGCGTGTGGTCAGAACAGTAAAGGAAAGTGGTTTGGATCTTGGATGGATTGAAGGGGAATGTAAGACACAAGACAAGCTTCACCAGTAGGAAAAGAGCTTGATTTGAAAAGATACTGAGTTGGGCCACCTGGCTCCAAAATATCACCTCTAATGCCTATCATTTATAAAGTATTACAAAATCTCAAAGTTATAAAGAACTGCAGTGGATATCTAGTCCAACTTGAGTCTAAGCAGGAATCTATTCTATAAATTTTCTGACAAGGAGCCATCTATCCCTTTCTTCAGTGATTTCCTCCAAAGGAGAACTTCAGTGATTTAAAATCCATTAAAGTTTCTTTTCTTTAGGTTTGGAGTCCCTTTGAATTGTAAATGTTCTTGGGATAGTTTACACCTGAGATGCCTGAAAAAACAACTGGGTTAAAATTGAAAAACATTTAACAAATGAGGAAAAATATGATACATCATAATAATGTTAATTTGTGGCTTTCTAAGCCAGTGTACTGCAGGGAATCCTTCTATTTAAGTCTGAGACCATTGATTTATACTACTTAAAGAATATTAGTTAGAGATTAAGAAAGTATCTCAGGATAGGTTCCTAGGAATGTAAAGGAAGGGAGATTGTATAAAGATAGAAAGAGGTACCCATAAAGGAATTGGAAAAGCACCAAAAATAAATTCTGTTAACTTCCAACTTTTTGTTAACTTATTATTATTAACTTATAATTAATTCATTGTGGGGTTAGGCAAAAGTACTGAGGATTTTTGTGACTCTTTTATGATATGCTTTTCTTGATTGTTCCAGCTCAAGAGACTAAAAAAGCAAGAGATAAGAAAATATCAATATAATGGTTGGGTCTTCTGTGGTCAGCACAGATCCTGGACACAACTCAGCCATTTATCTGATGATAGATAACTATGGTAGATAGGCTCCTGAACTTGGAATCAGGGAGATGAGTAAGAATCTGGCCTCAAAAACTTCTTTGCTGGGTGACCCTGTACAGCCTTGGGTGAGCTTTACCTCTTTCAGTTTCAGTTTCTTCATCTGTAAAGTGAGAATAATAAAAAAATAAAAATAAAATCTTGCAGAGTTGTTGTATTACATGACATGATATATTTTAAATGTTTTGTAAGCCTTAAGGCACTATGTAAATGCTAGCTATTATTATAAGTGCTAGATATCTGAGGACACAACATTTTTATAAGTCACTTCCCAGCTCAAAAAATCTTAACTAGATCCCTATTTCTGACCATACAGGTTACTATTTGGGAATTTTATTCTATAGGATACATTATGGAGCATATAAAAATGTCAATGATTGGAGGAGGGAGAGACTTCTAGCCAGGGCCAAATGGGGCAGAGTCCTCTAATCCTTAATTTTGTTATAGCTTGCCACTATATAAAATGTCAACTTTTCTTCTTATTGAGACCCTTCTTTTCTCTGGCCCTAGTCTAAATTCTTGTGGCATGATGCCAGAGAGAGTATGTTGTATTTGGACTCTCAGAAGCTGGATTAGAATTTTAACCCTGTCCCTGTGTGATCATGTGAAGGTCCCTATTATTCATGAACTTTACTTTCTACATCTATAAAATGCCTGGATTGAAGCAGTTAAAGGACTCATACCCCATTCCAGCTCTAGATTTCTTAGCATCCTACTGGTTGAATTCAAACCTGCCAACCCAGAAGTCCATAATTATATCACATGCTCTCTCTCCCAGGCTTATTAAGGAGAGCAGGATGGAACTGAGGAAGACTGTGTTTGAATTTCATCTCTCTGAGTCTCAGTTTCCTCATCTATAAAGGGAATTAATAATACTTTTTAGACCTACTTCATAAAGTTACTTGTAAGAATCAGATGAGATTTTTCCTTCACAAATTTTGAAGCATTATATAAATGTCAGCTATTATTATCCAAATTCTATCTATTCTCCTAGGACCAGCTCAAATCAAATTTCCTCCATGAAGTCTTTTATAAAACATTTAAAATTATGTTTTGGATTATTTTTACCTTACAATAATTTCCCTAAATATCTTTTCTCTTTCCATCAACCCCCCCCCCCAAAAAAAAAAACAACTCAAAGCTTTCACTTGTAATGAATATAACCAGTCAAACAAAACTAATCAATATAGCCATTGGATCTTTTTTATGTCTGTCACACTTGACATCTAGTCATCTACTTCTGGATTTAATATTAACCATTGTTTCCATTCCAAGTTCAGCTGCCTTTCTTGTGTTGTTTTCATTTACATGATTATAGTCATTATGTATATATTCTTCTGGCTCTGCTTGTCTTTCAATTGTCATTAATTCATACAAATCTTTACATAGTTCTCTGAATTCCTCACATTCATTATTCCTTACACCACAATTACATTCCATAATAGTCATTCAATTCAATAAACATTTTTAAGTCACTAACTGGCCTTGATATTATAGAGACAAAAATGAGACAGTGCTTTTCCCGAGGGAGCATACACATTAATGAGAGTGAGGGAAATAGCATGGACATAAATAAGTATAGATGTGACCAATGGCACAGAGGCCTCTGAAACTTTGGGGTCATAGAGACTAAATCTGATCTTGGTGGTAGTGGTGGGGGGCTCTACTGTAAATGGTCATTGTTTCTCTTTGGCTCAAAATCCCTTAGGGTTTTTTTTTTTTTAAGGAAAATCACATATGCTTATGCCTAAGTGTCTACAAATGTGAAAAACAGAATCCTTAGCTCCCATACAAACATGTACCATAACTAATACTTATTAAGTAGAGCCAGACTTTATTTTACCCCACAGAAAAATGCAGAAATGTGCCAAGTATAGGATTCAAACTGATAGAGAACATATATCATGGTTTCTTTTATAAGAAAAGTGAGCTTATGGTTGTTGTCTGGACAGTACCTCTTCCCCAAATTCCTTCTTTCCATAGAAGACAAGCACATTTTGGGGCTGTTAAACAGGTAACCTACATTGGCCAACTAATTCATGAACTAGTAGGGAAAGGGTAGCAAAGTCTTGCTCAAATTTTTTGAAGGCTATTATGTTTCATAACTCAAATCCATGCACTACACAAAGAATATTGGTAGTAAAGAAAATGTACTCTTGTTTCAGAGCGTTTTGGGTTTGATAAAGAGAATTTTTAAAATTCCCATTTGCTATCCAGTTATCTTCCTCCATCTCTTTAATTTTGAGCCTACCTCATTGTCCATTTGTAGAGTCTGTCAATTAATAAGTATTTATTCAGCATCTGTCATAAGTGCAAGGGATGAAAAGAAAAAGAAAAAAATCCTTGCCTTTTAGGAATTTACTTTTGAATGGGAGTAACAACATAAATGAATCAGAATATAAAAGATAAATATGGTAGAATTGAATGAAACTATCCACTGCGAGGGAACTAGGAATGGCTCCAGAGAGGAGATGGGACATGAGATGAGTATTAAAGGAAGGCAGGAATTCTAAGAGTTGGAGTTGGAGACTAGGCATGAGAGTATAGGGAGTAATCAAGGCACAAAGGCAAGAAATGGAGTGTGGGGTACAAAGGATATGAGTAGAATAGAAAGGGCATGGAAGGCAATAGAATGTAAACACTGAAAAGGTGAGAAAGGTCCTGATTGTAAAGAGATTTAAATGTCAAGGGACTTGATCCTAGTCACTGCCATGTAATAGAGGAGGAGGAAGAGAAGAGAAGAGAACACACATTTATTTTTATTTTTTTAGGTTAAATATGTGTAGTCCTTTAAAACATTTTTCTGTATTTATCATGTTGTGCAAGAAAAATCAGACCAAAAAGGGAAAAAAAAACACAAGAAAGAAAAAAACAAACAAAATGGTGAAAATACTATGCTTCAATATATATTCAATCTCCATAGTTCTCTCTTTGGATTTGGACAGCATTTTCCGTTGGAATTGCCTTGAATCACAGCATTGTTGAAAAGGATCAAGTCCATCTCAGTTGATCATCACATAATCTTCTTGTTAATGTGTACAATGTTCTCCTAGTTCTGATTATTTCACTCAGTTTCAATTCATGTAGGCCTTCCCAGGCTTTTCTGGAATCAGCTTGCTCATCATTTCTTATAGAATAATAATATTCCATTATATTCATATACCAAAACTTATTTATCTATTCACCAATTAATGGGCATCCACTCAAATATTTTTGTATATGTGTATCCTTTTCCCTCTTTTATTATCTCTTTGGGATATGATCCAGTAGGGAGAATGGATTAAATGGCATGCACAGTTTTATAGCCCTTTAGGTATAAGAACAAGCATTTATTAAATACCCAGTATGTCTCAGGCATTATACTAGACTGCTTTATGAATAATATTTCATTTGATTCTCATAACAGCCCTGGAAGGAAGGTGCTAATAGCTGAAGAAACTGAGATAGACACAATTAAGTGACTTACCCAAGATCACACAGCTAGGAAGTATCTGAGACTAGATTTGAACTTGAGTTTTCCTTACTCTAGGCCCAGACCCTATCCTTGTGCCATCTGGCTGCCTAAGTGTTTGACAGTGTCAGCTATGATTTAGGAAAATCACGTCAGTAGTAACTATTTAGAGGATGTATTGGAGAGAGGAAAGAAATGAATTAAAATTAGAAGGCTATTGAATTTGTCCAGGTAAAAGTTGAGATGGGACTGAAATATAGTAGTAACTCTCTGAGTGGACAGAAAGGAACATATGAAGAAATGTTGTAAAGAAAGAAATTACGAGATTTGACAATCAATTGATTGTATTTGTGGGATAAGACAGAGAAATTGGGGATGACACTAAAATTAAGAACTTATATGATTGGAAAGATGATAGTACCCTGGATAATAATTGAAAAGTTAGGAAAAGGGGAGACTATGATGCAAAAGTTAATGAGTTTTGTTTTGGATAAGTTGAATTTGGGGCAGGGAACCTACAGGGCATCTGATTCAAATTGATAATTAAGTTCTCAGTGGTTTACAATTGGCAATCATGAAAGATATTAGGGCTGACTAAATATATCTGAGAATAATCTGCAAAGAGATGATAATAGAACTCAAGGGAGCTGATGAGAGGAGCAAGTAAGAGAAAAGAGAAGAAGGTCTAAGACAGAAGAGTGCCTTGAGGCACTAATCAATGGTAACTTTGAAGAGAAAATTTCATATGAATTATCAAGTTGGAAATCAGATTATAAAAGATTGATACACCTAGTTAATGGGAGTGGGATGAAAACTCAGCTAAAGAAACTGAGAAGGAGCAGTCAGCCAATCAATAGACAAGTAGTTGTTAAGTGCTTAAGTATATGCCAGAGATTGTGAACATAGGTTTAAAGAATGAAATTCTTTACTCTCAAGGACTTACTCTCTTGGGTAGAGGCAACAAGTACATATATAGAACAGTATCACAAAGTGAGTAAATAGGTCTTTGGGGGAAAAGGGCACTGGCATTGAGAAAATTAGGGGAAAAATTCATGCACAGATTTGTTTTTGAGCTGCATTTAAATTTATTTTTCATTTGGAAGATCTCTATTTTTTCCCAGTTTTTAAAAATAGTATTTTTTCCAGTTACATGTAGAGCCAAATTTCAATATTCATTTTTATAGTTTAAAGTTTCAAATTTTCTCCTTCCCTTCTTTTTTCCCTCCCTCAAAAGGTAGGAATTTTAAATGGATTACATATGTATAATCAGGCAAAATATATTTCCATATTAGTCATATTGTGAAAGAAGAAATAGTTCAAAAGGAAAAAGCCATGAAATAGATAAAGAAAGTGAAATTAGTATGCTTCAATCTGTATTCAGACTCCATGAGTTCTTTCTTTGGATAAGGATAGCATTTTCCTTCATGAGTCCTATGGAATTGATTTAGGTCGTTGTATTGCTAAGAGCTAAGTTATTCAGAATTGATCATCACACTATATTGCTGTTACTGTGTATAATGTTCTCTTTATTTTGTTCAGCTACATTTTAAAGGAAGAGTGATTCTATGAGACAAAGGTAAGGTGGACACAAATTGCAGGCATGTGGGGCAATCAATGCAAAGGCATGGACATGACAAATAGTATGTCTTGTCTGGATCACAATACTGGAGGGTAACTGGAAAGCTAGGTTGGGGGTCAGGTTGTAAAGAGGCTTAAAAGCTAAACAGGACTTTATATTTTATCTGAGAAGCACCAGGAAGTGCTGAAATTGATTAAAGGAGTCACTTGGTCACATTTGAGCTTTGAGACAATTACTTTGGCAGCAATGTGTAGGATAGCTGAAGAAATGAGAGACTTGAGGCAGAGAGACCAATTGGGAGGCTGTTGTAACAATCTAGGATAGAGTGATGAAGACCTGAACTTCCTAGGTGATTATATGAACTGAGGGGAGATTAGAAAGGAACAGTCACACTGGGAAGAGGAGGAAAACCTAGAGAAAGGTTAGTATCCAAGAGGAGAAAATAGTCAACAATATCAAATCCAGCGAATAGGCTAAAGATGAAAGAGACTGAGAAAGGATCATCAGATTTGACAGCTAAAAGATCAAAGTTAACTTTGGAAAGAGAAGTTTCAGTTGAATGATGAAGTTGGAAATCAGATTGCAAAAGGTTGAGAAACAAGAGGAAAGGAAGTGGAGTCAGGCAGTGTAGATAAATTTTTCTAGAAATCTGAGAAAGAGAGGAGAGAGATAGGACAACCTGAGGGAATTTTTTTTTTATTATTAGTTTTTTATTTACAAAGCATACCCACGCATGGTTAATTTTTCCAACGTTGGCCCTTGTATAAACTTTTGTTCCATATTTTTCCCTCCTTCCCCCCACTCCCTCCCCAAGCTGGCAGGTAGTCCAATACATGTTAAATATGTTGAAATACATGTTAGATCCAATATATGTATACATATTTATACAATTATTTTGTTGCACAAGAAAAATCAGATCAAGAAGGAAGACAAAGAAAAACTGAGAAAGAAAACAAAATGCAAGCAAATAACAACAGGGAATGCTATATTGTGAACCACACTCTGTTCCCACAATTTTCTCTCTGGGGTAGATGACTCTCTTCATCACTGCACAAGTGGAATTGGTTTGAATCATCTCAATGTTGGAAAAAGCCACATTCATCAGAATTGATCGTTATATAGTCTTGTTGTTGCCATGTATAATGATGTCTTGGTTCTGTTCATTTCACTTAGCATCAATTCATGTAGGTCTCTCCAGCCTCTCGGAAATCATCCTGCTGGTCATTTCTTATGGAACAGTAGTATTCCATAGCATTTATATACCATAATTTATTCAGCCAATCTCCAATTGATAGGGATCCATTCAATTTCTTGCTACTACAAAGGGGGCTGCCACAAACATTGTTGCACATGTGGTCCCTTTCCCTCCTTTAAGATCTCTTTGGGATATAAGCCCAATAGAAACACTGCTAGGTCAAAGGACATGCACAGTTTGATAACTTTTTGAGCATAGTTCCAAACTGCTCTCCAGAAAGGTTGGATCTGTTCACAGTTCCACCAACAATGTATCAGTGTCCCAGTTTTCCCACATCCCTTCCATCATTCGTCATTATCTTTTCTTGTCATCTTAGCCAATCTGACAGGTATGTAGTGGTATCTCAGAGTTATCTTAATTTGCATTTCTCTGATAGTGATTTGGGGTACCTTTTCAGGTGGCTACAAAGAGTTGTCTGTTCATATCCTTTGACCATTTATCAATTGGAGAATGGCTTGAACTATTATAAATTTGAGTCAATTCTCTATATATTTTAGAAATGAGGCCTTTACCAGATCCTTTGGATGTAAAAATGTTTTTCCAGTTTATTGTTTCCCTTTTAATCTTTTAGTCTTCATTAGTTTTGTTTGTACAAAAACTTTTTAACTTGATGTAATCAAAATTATCTATTCAATCAATAATGGTCTCTAGTTGTTCTTTGGTCACAAATTCCTTCCTCCTCCACAAATTTGAGAGATAAACTATCCTATGTTCTTCTAATTTGTTTATAATATCATTCTTTATGTCTAGATCATGAACCCATTTTGATCTTACTTTGGTATATAGTGTTAGGTGTGGGTCAATGCCTAGTTTCTGCCATACTAGTTTCCAATTTTCCCAGCAGTTTTTGTCAAATAGTGAATTCTTATCCCAAAAGCTGGGGCCTTTGGGTTTGTCAAATACTAGATTGTTATAGTCATTGATTATTTTGTTCTGTGAACCTAACCTATTCTATTGATTAACTTCTCTGTTTCTTAGCCATTACCAAATGGTTTTGGTAACCACTGCTTTATAATATAGTTTTAGATCTGGTACAGCTAGGCCACCTTCATTTGATTTTCTTTTCATTAATTCCTTTAAAATTCTTGCCCTTTTATTCATCCAGATGAATTTTTGTTGTTATTTTTTCTAGTTCAGTAAAATAGTTTCTTGGCAGTTTGATTGGTGTAACATTAAATAAATAGATTAATTTAGGGAGTGTTGTCCATCTTTATTATATTTGCTCGACCTGTCCATGAGCACTCGATATTTTTCCAATTGCTTAGGTCTGACTTTATTTTTGTGGAAAGTGTTTTGTAGTTTTGCTTATATAGTTCCTGACTTTCCTTTGGCAGATAAATTCCCAAATATTTTATATTAACAACAGTTATTTTAAATGGAATTTCTCTTTTTATCTCTTGCTGTTGGATTTTGTTAGTGATGTATAAGAGTGCTGATGATTTATGTGGATTTATTTTGTATCCTGCAACTTTGCTAACGTTGTGGATTATTTCTAATAGCTTTTAGTTGATTCTCTGGTATACCATCATATCATCTGCAAAAAGTGATAATTTGGTTTCCTTATTACCTACTCTAATTCCTTTCATCTCTTTTTCTTCTCTTATTGCCAAGACTAGATTTTCTAATACAATATTGAATAGCAATGGTGATAGTGGGCAACCTTGTTTCATCCCTGATCTTATTGGGAATGGTCAGTTTATCCCCATTACATATGATGCTTGCTAATGGTTTTAAATAGATGCTATTGACTTTTAAGGAAAAGTTCATTTATTCCTATACTCTCTAGTGTTTTTAATAGGAATGGGTGCTGGATTTTATCAAATGCTTTTTCTGCATCTATTGAGGTGATCATATTTTTTTTGTTAATTTAGTTATTGGTATCATCAATTATGCTAATAGTTTTCCTAATATTGAATGATTCCTGCATTTCTGATATAAATCCTACTTGGGCATGGTGTATTATTCTGGGGATGATTATCTGTAATCTCTTAGCTAATATTTTATCTAAGATTTTTGCATCAGTATTCATTAGAGAGATTGGTTATAATTTTCTTTCTCTGTTTTCGTCCTACCTGGTTTAAGTATCACTACCATGTCTGTGTCATAAAAGGAATTTGGTAGGAGTCCTTCATTCCCTATTTTTTCAAATAGTTTATATAGTATGGCAGTTAATTGTTCTTTAAATGTTTGATAGAATTCACATGTAAATCCATCTGATCCTGGGGATTTTTTCTTAGAGAGTTGATTAACAGCTTGTTCTATTTCTTTTTCTAAAATGGGACTATTTAAGTAACTTATTTTCTTTCCTGTTAATCTGGGCAATCTATATTTTTTGTAGGCATTCCTCCATTTCATTTAAGTTGTCAAATTTATTGGCATAAAGTTGAGCAAAGTAACTCTTGATAATTACTTGTTTCCTCTTCATGGTGGATAGTTCTCCCTTTTCATTTTTAAGACTAACAATCTGATTTTCCCTTTCCTTTTTCTAATTAAATTAACTAAAGGTTTATCTATTTTTTTTCATAGAACCAACTCTTAGTTTTATTTATTAATTCAATTTTTTTAAGTTTCAATTTTATTGACCTCTCCTTTTATTTTTAGAATTTCAAGTTTGGTATTTGATTGGGTGTTTTTAATTTGTTCTTTTTCTAGCTTTTTTAGTTGCAAGCCCAATTTATTGATCTTCTCTTTCTCTGTTTTATGCAAATAAGCATCTAGAGATATAAAATTTCCCCTCATTACCAATTTGACTGCATCCCACAAATTTTGGTAGTTTGTCTCATTATTGTCATTCTCTTGGATGAAATTATTGATTGTTTCTATGATTTGCCGTTTCACCTATTTACTCTTTAGAATGAGATTATTTAGTTTCCAATTTCATTTTGGTTTATTTTCCCTTGGCCCTTTATTGAATGTAACTTTTATTGCATTGTAATCTGAAAAAATGCATTTACTATTTCTGCCTTTCTGCATTTGATTTTGAGGTCTTTATGTCCTAATATATGGTCAATTTTTGTATAGGTTCCATGAACTGCCAATAAGAAAGTGGACTCCTTTCTGTCTCCATTCAATTTTCTCCAAAGATGTATCACATCTAGTTTTTCTAGTATTCTATTTATCTCTTTAACTTCTTTCTTATTTATTTTATGGTTTGATTTATCTAGTTCTGAGAGAGCAAGGTTGAGATCTCCCACAATTATAGTTTTGCTGTCTAGTTCTTCTTGCAACTCTCTTTTTTTTTTTTTTTTTTTTTTTTTTTTTTTTTTTTTTTTTTTTTTTTTTTTTTTTTTTTTTTTTTTTTTTTTTTTTTTTTTTTTTTTTTTTTTTTTTTTTTTTTTTTTTTTTTTTTTTTTTTTTTTTTTTTTTTTTTTTTTTTTTTTTTTTTTTTTTTTTTTTTTTTTTTTTTTTTTTTTTTTTTTTTTTTTTTTTTTTTTTTTTTTTTTTTTTTTTTTTTTTTTTTTTTTTTTTTTTTTTTTTTTTTTTTTTTTTTTTTTTTTTTTTTTTTTTTTTTTTTTTTTTTTTTTTTTTTTTTTTTTTTTTTTTTTTTTTTTTTTTTTTTTTTTTTTTTTTTTTTTTTTTTTTTTTTTTTTTTTTTTTTTTTTTTTTTTTTTTTTTTTTTTTTTTTTTTTTTTTTTTTTTTTTTTTTTTTTTTTTTTTTTTTTTTTTTTTTTTTTTTTTTTTTTTTTTTTTTTTTTTTTTTTTTTTTTTTTTTTTTTTTTTTTTTTTTTTTTTTTTTTTTTTTTTTTTTTTTTTTTTTTTTTTTTTTTTTTTTTTTTTTTTTTTTTTTTTTTTTTTTTTTTTTTTTTTTTTTTTTTTTTTTTTTTTTTTTTTTTTTTTTTTTTTTTTTTTTTTTTTTTTTTTTTTTTTTTTTTTTTTTTTTTTTTTTTTTTTTTTTTTTTTTTTTTTTTTTTTTTTTTTTTTTTTTTTTTTTTTTTTTTTTTTTTTTTTTTTTTTTTTTTTTTTTTTTTTTTTTTTTTTTTTTTTTTTTTTTTTTTTTTTTTTTTTTTTTTTTTTTTTTTTTTTTTTTTTTTTTTTTTTTTTTTTTTTTTTTTTTTTTTTTTTTTTTTTTTTTTTTTTTTTTTTTTTTTTTTTTTTTTTTTTTTTTTTTTTTTTTTTTTTTTTTTTTTTTTTTTTTTTTTTTTTTTTTTTTTTTTTTTTTTTTTTTTTTTTTTTTTTTTTTTTTTTTTTTTTTTTTTTTTTTTTTTTTTTTTTTTTTTTTTTTTTTTTTTTTTTTTTTTTTTTTTTTTTTTTTTTTTTTTTTTTTTTTTTTTTTTTTTTTTTTTTTTTTTTTTTTTTTTTTTTTTTTTTTTTTTTTTTTTTTTTTTTTTTTTTTTTTTTTTTTTTTTTTTTTTTTTTTTTTTTTTTTTTTTTTTTTTTTTTTTTTTTTTTTTTTTTTTTTTTTTTTTTTTTTTTTTTTTTTTTTTTTTTTTTTTTTTTTTTTTTTTTTTTTTTTTTTTTTTTTTTTTTTTTTTTTTTTTTTTTTTTTTTTTTTTTTTTTTTTTTTTTTTTTTTTTTTTTTTTTTTTTTTTTTTTTTTTTTTTTTTTTTTTTTTTTTTTTTTTTTTTTTTTTTTTTTTTTTTTTTTTTTTTTTTTTTTTTTTTTTTTTTTTTTTTTTTTTTTTTTTTTTTTTTTTTTTTTTTTTTTTTTTTTTTTTTTTTTTTTTTTTTTTTTTTTTTTTTTTTTTTTTTTTTTTTTTTTTTTTTTTTTTTTTTTTTTTTTTTTTTTTTTTTTTTTTTTTTTTTTTTTTTTTTTTTTTTTTTTTTTTTTTTTTTTTTTTTTTTTTTTTTTTTTTTTTTTTTTTTTTTTTTTTTTTTTTTTTTTTTTTTTTTTTTTTTTTTTTTTTTTTTTTTTTTTTTTTTTTTTTTTTTTTTTTTTTTTTTTTTTTTTTTTTTTTTTTTTTTTTTTTTTTTTTTTTTTTTTTTTTTTTTTTTTTTTTTTTTTTTTTTTTTTTTTTTTTTTTTTTTTTTTTTTTTTTTTTTTTTTTTTTTTTTTTTTTTTTTTTTTTTTTTTTTTTTTTTTTTTTTTTTTTTTTTTTTTTTTTTTTTTTTTTTTTTTTTTTTTTTTTTTTTTTTTTTTTTTTTTTTTTTTTTTTTTTTTTTTTTTTTTTTTTTTTTTTTTTTTTTTTTTTTTTTTTTTTTTTTTTTTTTTTTTTTTTTTTTTTTTTTTTTTTTTTTTTTTTTTTTTTTTTTTTTTTTTTTTTTTTTTTTTTTTTTTTTTTTTTTTTTTTTTTTTTTTTTTTTTTTTTTTTTTTTTTTTTTTTTTTTTTTTTTTTTTTTTTTTTTTTTTTTTTTTTTTTTTTTTTTTTTTTTTTTTTTTTTTTTTTTTTTTTTTTTTTTTTTTTTTTTTTTTTTTTTTTTTTTTTTTTTTTTTTTTTTTTTTTTTTTTTTTTTTTTTTTTTTTTTTTTTTTTTTTTTTTTTTTTTTTTTTTTTTTTTTTTTTTTTTTTTTTTTTTTTTTTTTTTTTTTTTTTTTTTTTTTTTTTTTTTTTTTTTTTTTTTTTTTTTTTTTTTTTTTTTTTTTTTTTTTTTTTTTTTTTTTTTTTTTTTTTTTTTTTTTTTTTTTTTTTTTTTTTTTTTTTTTTTTTTTTTTTTTTTTTTTTTTTTTTTTTTTTTTTTTTTTTTTTTTTTTTTTTTTTTTTTTTTTTTTTTTTTTTTTTTTTTTTTTTTTTTTTTTTTTTTTTTTTTTTTTTTTTTTTTTTTTTTTTTTTTTTTTTTTTTTTTTTTTTTTTTTTTTTTTTTTTTTTTTTTTTTTTTTTTTTTTTTTTTTTTTTTTTTTTTTTTTTTTTTTTTTTTTTTTTTACTTCTTTTTGTATTTGTCCAATTGAATTTTTAAATGAGTTGTTTTGTTCTATGGATTTTTTTCCATTTTACAAATTCTGTTTTTTAAGGAGTTATTTTCTTTTTCTGTTTCACAAATTCTGTTTTTCTGGGAGTTGCTTTCTTTTTCCATTTTATCAAATCTCTCTTTTAATGAGTTATATGTTTTTTCCATTTCACTAAGTCTATTCTGTAGTGAATTTTCTTCAGATAGTTTCTGTGTTGCCTTTTCCAAACCCTCTTGCAAATTTTTCATTTTCTTTCCCCATTTTTCTTCTAGCTCTCTTTTAAGATCCTGTTTAAATTTCTTTTAGGAGAGTCTTATGTGATGAGGACTAGATTATGTCACCTTTTGGGGCTTCAACTGGAGACAATCTGCCTCAGGGTTTTAAACATATATATATATATATATATATATATATATATATATATATATATATATATATATATATATATATATATATATATATATATATATATATATATATATATATATATATATATATATATATATATATATATATATATATATATATATATATATATATATATATATATATATATATATATATATATATATATATATATATATATATATATATATATATATATATATATATATATATATATATATATATATATATATATATATATATATATATATATATATATATATATATATATATATATATATATATATATATATATATATATATATATATATATATATATATATATATATATATATATATATATATATATATATATATATATATATATATATATATATATATATATATATATATATATATATATATATATATATATATATATATATATATATATATATATATATATATATATATATATATATATATATATATATATATATATATATATATATATATATATATATATATATATATATATATATATATATATATATATATATATATATATATATATATATATATATATATATATATATATATATATATATATATATATATATATATATATATATATATATATATATATATATATATATATATATATATATATATATATATATATATATATATATATATATATATATATATATATATATATATATATATATATATATATATATATATATATATATATATATATATATATATATATATATATATATATATATATATATATATATATATATATATATATATATATATATATATATATATATATATATATATATATATATATATATATATATATATATATATATATATATATATATATATATATATATATATATATATATATATATATATATATATATATATATATATATATATATATATATATATATATATATATATATATATATATATATATATATATATATATATATATATATATATATATATATATATATATATATATATATATATATATATATATATATATATATATATATATATATATATATATATATATATATATATATATATATATATATATATATATATATATATATATATATATATATATATATATATATATATATATATATATATATATATATATATATATATATATATATATATATATATATATATATATATATATATATATATATATATATATATATATATATATATATATATATATATATATATATATATATATATATATATATATATATATATATATATATATATATATATATATATATATATATATATATATATATATATATATATATATATATATATATATATATATATATATATATATATATATATATATATATATATATATATATATATATATATATATATATATATATATATATATATATATATATATATATATATATATATATATATATATATATATATATATATATATATATATATATATATATATATATATATATATATATATATATATATATATATATATATATATATATATATATATATATATATATATATATATATATATATATATATATATATATATATATATATATATATATATATATATATATATATATATATATATATATATATATATATATATATATATATATATATATATATATATATATATATATATATATATATATATATATATATATATATATATATATATATATATATATATATATATATATATATATATATATATATATATATATATATATATATATATATATATATATATATATATATATATATATATATATATATATATATATATATATATATATATATATATATATATATATATATATATATATATATATATATATATATATATATATATATATATATATATATATATATATATATATATATATATATATATATATATATATATATATATATATATATATATATATATATATATATATATATATATATATATATATATATATATATATATATATATATATATATATATATATATATATATATATATATATATATATATATATATATATATATATATATATATATATATATATATATATATATATATATATATATATATATATATATATATATATATATATATATATTTTTTTTTTTTTTTTTTTTTTTTTTTTTTTTTTTTTTTTTTTTTTTTTTTTTTTTTTTTTTTTTTTTTTTTTTTTTTTTTTTTTTTTTTTTTTTTTTTTTTTTTTTTTTTTTTTTTTTTTTTTTTTTTTTTTTTTTTTTTTTTTTTTTTTTTTTTTTTTTTTTTTTTTTTTTTTTTTTTTTTTTTTTTTTTTTTTTTTTTTTTTTTTTTTTTTTTTTTTTTTTTTTTTTTTTTTTTTTTTTTTTTTTTTTTTTTTTTTTTTTTTTTTTTTTTTTTTTTTTTTTTTTTTTTTTTTTTTTTTTTTTTTTTTTTTTTTTTTTTTTTTTTTTTTTTTTTTTTTTTTTTTTTTTTTTTTTTTTTTTTTTTTTTTTTTTTTTTTTTTTTTTTTTTTTTTTTTTTTTTTTTTTTTTTTTTTTTTTTTTTTTTTTTTTTTTTTTTTTTTTTTTTTTTTTTTTTTTTTTTTTTTTTTTTTTTTTTTTTTTTTTTTTTTTTTTTTTTTTTTTTTTTTTTTTTTTTTTTTTTTTTTTTTTTTTTTTTTTTTTTTTTTTTTTTTTTTTTTTTTTTTTTTTTTTTTTTTTTTTTTTTTTTTTTTTTTTTTTTTTTTTTTTTTTTTTTTTTTTTTTTTTTTTTTTTTTTTTTTTTTTTTTTTTTTTTTTTTTTTTTTTTTTTTTTTTTTTTTTTTTTTTTTTTTTTTTTTTTTTTTTTTTTTTTTTTTTTTTTTTTTTTTTTTTTTTTTTTTTTTTTTTTTTTTTTTTTTTTTTTTTTTTTTTTTTTTTTTTTTTTTTTTTTTTTTTTTTTTTTTTTTTTTTTTTTTTTTTTTTTTTTTTTTTTTTTTTTTTTTTTTTTTTTTTTTTTTTTTTTTTTTTTTTTTTTTTTTTTTTTTTTTTTTTTTTTTTTTTTTTTTTTTTTTTTTTTTTTTTTTTTTTTTTTTTTTTTTTTTTTTTTTTTTTTTTTTTTTTTTTTTTTTTTTTTTTTTTTTTTTTTTTTTTTTTTTTTTTTTTTTTTTTTTTTTTTTTTTTTTTTTTTTTTTTTTTTTTTTTTTTTTTTTTTTTTTTTTTTTTTTTTTTTTTTTTTTTTTTTTTTTTTTTTTTTTTTTTTTTTTTTTTTTTTTTTTTTTTTTTTTTTTTTTTTTTTTTTTTTTTTTGCTGAGGCAATTGGGATCAAGTGACTTGCCCAGGGTCACATCGCCAGGAAGTGTTAAGTGTCTGAAGCTAGATTTGAACTCAGGTGCTCCTGACTTTAGGGATGGCTAGTGGATAGCCACTATGCCACCTAACTGCCCCATCACCATAGAAATTTTTATGGAAATGGTATACAAATCAAATATTTACTAATAATAAATCACAATTTTGCAACTTTCATATTCAGTTATGAGACCTCATACAGGGTCTTGAACCTTAAGAAGCTGAGTTCAAATCCAGTCCTTTCATTTTTACAGATGAAGAAAATGAAATCCAGAGAAGTTAAATGACTTTCTTAAATTCAGCCAAATAGTTATCATCAATGGTGGTTTTGACTCAGGACATCTGATTCTAGAGTCAGTACTCTTTCTCTTTATGCCACTGTCCAACTTTCTGTAAGAATGGACAATAAACTTTCTTCAGCTGTTGAATTTTTCCTTTGGAGTATTTATACCAAATTCTTCATAAATGATTAACAAAAAATAAACAGGATCTTACATTCTCCATTTTAATTAATTGTGTGATTTTGAAGAGGAGTTTGCTGTGAAATATCGCTTCTAAAAGCCCATTTGTTATAACCATTATTGCTTGTTCTTAGGTTTTGAAGAGGACCAATGATAACATGGTGATGTCTTGAATTTTGAGTGAATTGGATTTAAATAAGGCAGGTGTGCACAGTCATCAGCCTCACACTCTCTTTAAGAGTCATCAAAGTCTAGTAATAAGACAAAAGTCAAAATAACTGGCCATGGCTTGGGGTACAGTGAAGGACCTTGCTGTCTTTGATGTCTAACCAAGCTCTAAGCACTTCATGGTGCTCATTTCAGCTGCTTTCATGAGAATAAATTGTTCTCAACTACCCATTCTAATAAGAGAAGTCTTCATGTGCTTGGGTAGACATCCCCCTAACTCACCAATGAGTTTGAGATCCTTCAATTACTCTCAATCTGGTTTAGCCCATCTGCTGAAATACTTTTATTGTTGTGTGGTCTCTGTGCAGGATGCAGTCACAGGTGAGAATTAGATGACAAGTAGACTCCAAAGGTGAATGAGCTGCCCTGAAAAGCTCTCTTATTTTACAGGTGCTAGTCCTCTCTTTACACTCCATATACTACTTGTTATATCTGTTATACTCTCTACATCTCTGCTATTAACTAATGCCTTCCTCAAGGAAGTACTCAATTCACATGTATATTATTCTCATAAAAATTTTATATAGGTGGATAAATAACCATATATGTTGATCATTATTAATATCCTGTTAGGTTTTGGGGGAAAGAAAGGGGAAGTGGTGTTATAAAGATCCAAGATCTTTAGTGCTTTTGGTATCTTCTTTTATATACTCTGAAAATTAATTCCTCAGTGACTTTAAAAGTCATTTGATAGGGAGAGCTAGGTAGTGAAGTGGATAGAGCACCAGCCCTGAAGTCAGGAGGACCTGAATTCAAATCTGTCTTCAAACACTTAACACTCTCTAGCTGTGTGACTCTGGGCAAGTCACTTAACCCCAATTGCCTCAGCAAAAAAAAAAAAAAAATCATTTGATGAATCTTTTCTGTGTAGACCTGGTCAAGTGTAGTTGTTTTTTCTACCTTTGTTCTCTTCACTGTCATTTATCCCTCCTCTATAAGCAAATTCACAATTGTAATATTTACATCCAACTATGATGATTCTACTGTATTTTTATGTTAAAAGTAGTTTAAAGGTCTTTGCACATCTTTTTACATATTTAAGATGTTACAGCTTTTCAACTTCTCCAAATTTCAATTTTAAATGCCTGTGTAATAACTTTGCTTATTACTGCTTAGTAAGAATTGGGATTTGAACCAGATTTCTTTAAAATAACTTTTACTTCTATTGACTTCTGCTTCATACTACTTTATGCTAGTCATAATCTTTTGTCATTTTCCTCCATAAGATTTTATAGCTTTTGGCCACTATACCTTGTCGTATGTTTTTATTGAGCAAGTAAATCAAATGTTTACTGACTAAAGTATTTTGTATTGTTCTTTTCATTTCATTATCAATCAGTCAGTCAATTAGCATTTATTGAACACCTACTGTTTGTCAAGTATTATTCTAAACACTGGGGATATGAAGAGAGGCAAAAACAAACAAATAAACAAACAAAAAATAAACAATCCTTGCTCTCAAGGAGTTCAGAGTTTCATGAGAGGGACAACATATAAACAATTGTATATAAACAAGATAAAATGAGGAAAAATGAGGGTAGTCCCAGAGAGAAGGAACTAAGATTAAATAGGACTGAGAAATCTCCTTGCAAAAGTCGAGACTTTAGCTGAGATGGAAAGAACCAAAGAAGCTAGGAGATAGACATGAGAAAGAAGGGAGAGAATTTTAGATCTAGGAGACAGTCATTGATAATGCCCATAACTGAGAGATGGAGTATTACATTTGAGGAACAACATGGAGAGCAGTGTCACTGAATTGAAAGATATGTGGATGAGAATAAAGTATAAGAAGACTTGCAAAAGGCAGTGGTCATTGCTTTTCCCAACTAATTGGTCACCTTTTCAACCAAACCTGCTCAAAACTTAATGGGGGAATTGATCTTTGGGCTGATGAAACTCTGTTCCTTCTGGCAGTAGTGATAATCCTGTTGAATTACTGGAAATCTTGGCTCTGAGCCTTATTCCTGGTAGGGCAGTAGACTTAAATCAGCTAAACTGTGTTGAAGTCCTTTCTTCTATCTATTCCCATCAATGACTTGCATAAAAATGTTAGATCAGAATTGTTTTGACTGTGTGCCATATCTTTTTCCTATGTTTATTCTTTCTTCTAGTTCTTCAAAATTAAATTAATTTTGATATTTCCTTTAGTCAATCAGTGATCTGACTATATACAGACAGCTGATTTAGGAATCATTACCTCATCAATACTGATTTCTTTCTTCTCTGTTAAAATATAATCAATTTATTATATATTGTATTTGATCCTTACCATATCTAGAGCCTTCTACTTCTTTTCTCAAAGAAAGTATTCATAATGGATAGACATGTAGCTTCTCTGTTACTTACAAGTCTTTTACTTCTGTTCTTCCTTTTTTGTGATTTATATTTTCCAAAATGTTTTTTACCATCCTCACAGACTCGCCTTTGCATTGAAGTCATCAAGTATCTCTGTTTGAAATAACTATTTCTGTTTTCTTTTCATTTTTCTTGTTATTTTTTTGTGAGGCAAAAACAGAGTTTCAAACTAGTTTCCTTTTTTTGTTCTTTTTTAAAAAATTAAATTAATGTTTTAAATGAACAAAAATTTATTTTAACTATATTGGTTTTGTTGTTATAAAACCACTTTAATTTTATATAATCAAAATTGTTCATTTTATTTTCTGAGATCCTCTCCATACTTTGGCCTTGAATTTTACCTTATCCAAAAATATGAAAAGTAGCTTCTTCCTTATACCTTTAATTTGTTTATGATGTTGCCCTAAGTTATGCATCCTTTTGGAATTTAACTTGATGTATGGTATGAGATGTTGATTTGTATTAGTTTGTGCTAGCCCAATTTTAAGTTTTCCTAGAAGATTTTGTTGAATAATTGCTGGGCTCTTTGAGTTTATCAAACACTAGACTATTGTTTGGAGGCAACTAGATGAGTCAGGAAGACCTGAGTTCAAATTTGGCCTCTGTTACTAGCTGTGTGACACTGGGCAAGTCATCCCAAAGGAAATATACTGGAGTGTATAAAATTTTTCAAGAAAAAATTTTCAGAATAACAACAAAGAGTTGGACACAATAGAACAATAGCAACAATAGGCTACTGTGTCTGTTTTTTTTTTTTTTTTTTTTTTTTTTTTTTTTTTTTTTTTTTTTTTTTTTTTTTTTTTTTTTTTTTTTTTTTTTTTTTTTTTTTTTTTTTTTTTTTTTTTTTTTTTTTTTTTTTTTTTTTTTTTTTTTTTTTTTTTTTTTTTTTTTTTTTTTTTTTTTTTTTTTTTTTTTTTTTTTTTTTTTTTTTTTTTTTTTTTTTTTTTTTTTTTTTTTTTTTTTTTTTTTTTTTTTTTTTTTTTTTTTTTTTTTTTTTTTTTTTTTTTTTTTTTTTTTTTTTTTTTTTTTTTTTTTTTTTTTTTTTTTTTTTTTTTTTTTTTTTTTTTTTTTTTTTTTTTTTTTTTTTTTTTTTTTTTTTTTTTTTTTTTTTTTTTTTTTTTTTTTTTTTTTTTTTTTTTTTTTTTTTTTTTTTTTTTTTTTTTTTTTTTTTTTTTTTTTTTTTTTTTTTTTTTTTTTTTTTTTTTTTTTTTTTTTTTTTTTTTTTTTTTTTTTTTTTTTTTTTTTTTTTTTTTTTTTTTTTTTTTTTTTTTTTTTTTTTTTTTTTTTTTTTTTTTTTTTTTTTTTTTTTTTTTTTTTTTTTTTTTTTTTTTTTTTTTTTTTTTTTTTTTTTTTTTTTTTTTTTTTTTTTTTTTTTTTTTTTTTTTTTTTTTTTTTTTTTTTTTTTTTTTTTTTTTTTTTTTTTTTTTTTTTTTTTTTTTTTTTTTTTTTTTTTTTTTTTTTTTTTTTTTTTTTTTTTTTTTTTTTTTTTTTTTTTTTTTTTTTTTTTTTTTTTTTTTTTTTTTTTTTTTTTTTTTTTTTTTTTTTTTTTTTTTTTTTTTTTTTTTTTTTTTTTTTTTTTTTTTTTTTTTTTTTTTTTTTTTTTTTTTTTTTTTTTTTTTTTTTTTTTTTTTTTTTTTTTTTTTTTTTTTTTTTTTTTTTTTTTTTTTTTTTTTTTTTTTTTTTTTTTTTTTTTTTTTTTTTTTTTTTTTTTTTTTTTTTTTTTTTTTTTTTTTTTTTTTTTTTTTTTTTTTTTTTTTTTTTTTTTTTTTTTTTTTTTTTTTTTTTTTTTTTTTTTTTTTTTTTTTTTTTTTTTTTTTTTTTTTTTTTTTTTTTTTTTTTTTTTTTTTTTTTTTTTTTTTTTTTTTTTTTTTTTTTTTTTTTTTTTTTTTTTTTTTTTTTTTTTTTTTTTTTTTTTTTTTTTTTTTTTTTTTTTTTTTTTTTTTTTTTTTTTTTTTTTTTTTTTTTTTTTTTTTTTTTTTTTTTTTTTTTTTTTTTTTTTTTTTTTTTTTTTTTTTTTTTTTTTTTTTTTTTTTTTTTTTTTTTTTTTTTTTTTTTTTTTTTTTTTTTTTTTTTTTTTTTTTTTTTTTTTTTTTTTTTTTTTTTTTTTTTTTTTTTTTTTTTTTTTTTTTTTTTTTTTTTTTTTTTTTTTTTTTTTTTTTTTTTTTTTTTTTTTTTTTTTTTTTTTTTTTTTTTTTTTTTTTTTTTTTTTTTTTTTTTTTTTTTTTTTTTTTTTTTTTTTTTTTTTTTTTTTTTTTTTTTTTTTTTTTTTTTTTTTTTTTTTTTTTTTTTTTTTTTTTTTTTTTTTTTTTTTTTTTTTTTTTTTTTTTTTTTTTTTTTTTTTTTTAATAATTTTTTATTGATAGAACGCATGCCAGGGTAATTTTTTACAGCATTATCCCTTGCATTCACTTCTGTTCCGATTTTTCCCCTCCCTCCCTCCACCCCCTCCCCTAGATGGCAAGCAGTCCTTTACATGTTGAATGGGTTGCAGTATATCCTAGATACAATATATGTGTGCAGAACTGAACAGTTTTCTTGTTGCACAGGGAGAATTGAATTCAGAAGGTATAAATAACCCGGGAGGAAAAACATAAATGCAAGCAGTTTATATTCATTTCCAGTGTTCTTTCTCTGGGTGTAGCTGCTTCTGTCCATCTTTGATCAATTAAGGCTCTCTTTATCGAAGAGATCCACTTCCATCAGAATACATCCTCAAACAGTATCGTTGTTGAGGTATATAATGATCTCCTGGTTCTGCTCATTTCACTCAGCATCAGTTCATGTAAGTCTCGCCAGTCCTCTCTGTATTCATCCTGCTGGTCATTCCTTACAGAACAATAATATTCCATAACGTTCATATACCACAATTTACTCAACCATTCTCCAATTGATGGACATCCTTTCATTTTCCAGCTTCTAGCCACTACAAACAGGGCTGCCACAAACATTTTGGCACATACAGGTCCCTTTCCTTTCTTTAGTATCTCTTTGGGGTATAAGCCCAGTAGAAACACTGCTGGATCAAAGGGTATGCACAGCTTGATAACTTTTTGAGCATAGTTCCAAATTGCTCTCCAGAATGGCTGGATGTGTTCACAATTCCACCAACAATGTATCAGTGTCCCTGTTTTCCCACATCCCCTCCAACATTCCCCATTATCTTTCCCTGTCATTCTAGCCAATCTGACAGGTGTGTAGTGGTATCTCAGAGTTGTCTTAATTTGCATTTCTCTGATTAATAATGATTTGGAGCATATTTTCATATGTCTATAAATAGTTTCAATTTCTTCGTCTGAGAATTGTCTGTTCATATCCTTTGACCATTTATCAATTGGAGAATGGTTTGATTTCTTATAGATTAGGGTCAGTTCTCTATATATTTTGGAAATGAGGCCTTTATCAGAACCTTTGATTGTAAAAATGTTTTCCCAGTTTATTTTTTCCCTTCTAATCTTGTTTGCATTTGTTTTGTTTGTACAAAAACTTTTCAGTTTGATATAATCAAAATTTTCTATGTTGTGGTCAATAGTGATCTCTAGTTCTTCTTTGGTCATAAATTCCTCCCTCTTCCACAGGTCTGACAGGTAAACTATCCTATGCTCTTCCAATTTATTTATCATCTCATTCTTTATGCCTAGATCATGAACCCATTTTGACCTTATCTTGGTGTACGGTGTTAAGTGTGGGTCAATGCCTAGTTTCTGCCATACTGATTTCCAATTTTCCCAGCAATTTTTGTCAAATAATGCATTCTTATCCCAGAAACTGGTGTCTTTGGGTTTGTCAAACACTATATTATTAAAGTTATTGGCTGTTTTGTCCTTTGAACCTAACCTATTCCATTGATCAACTAGTCTATTTCTTAGCCAATACCAGATGGTTTTAGTAACTGCTGCTTTATAATATAATTTTAGATCTGGTACAGCTAGGCCACCTTCATTTGATTTTTTTTTCATAAATTCCCTTGAAATTCTTGACCTTTTGTTTTTCCATATGAATTTTGTTGTTATTTTTTCTAATTCATCAAAGTAGTTTTTTGGGAGTCTGATTGGTATAGCGCTAAATAAGTAGATTAATTTAGGTAGTATTGTCATCTTTATTATATTTGCTCGCCCAATCCAAGAGCATTTAATATTTTTCCAGTTGGTTAGATCAGACTTAATTTGTGTGGAAAGTGTTTTGTAGTTTTGCTCATAAAGTTTCTGATTTTCCCTTGGCAGATAGATTCCTAAATATTTTATACAATCAGTAGTTACTTTAAATGGAATTTCTTTTTGTATCTCTAACTGTTGGGTTTTGTTAGTGATATATAAGAATGCTGATGACTTATGTGGGTTTATTTTATATCCTGCAACTTTGCTGAAGGTGTAGATTGTTTCTAATAACTTTTTGGTAGAATCTCTGGGGTTTTCTAAGTATACCATCATATCATCAGCAAAGAGTGATAATTTGGTTTCCTCATTGCCTATTCTTATTCCTTTAATCTCTTTCTCAACTCTTATTGCCAAAGCTAGCATTTCTAATACAATATTAAATAGTAACGGTGAGAGTGGGCAACCTTGTTTTACTCCTGATCTTATTGGGAATGGTTGCAGTTTGTCCCCGTTACATATAATGCTTACTGCTGGTTTTAAATAGATGCTACTGATTATTTTAAGGAAAAGTCCATTTATTCCTATACTCTCAAGAGTTTTTAATAGGAATGGATGTTGGATTTTATCAAATGCTTTTTCTGCATCTATTGAGATGATCATATGGTTTTTGTTAATTTGATTATTAATATGGCCAATTATATTGATAGTTTTCCTAATATTGAACCAGCCCTGCATTCCTGGTATAAATCCTACTTGATCATGATGTATTATCCTGGGGATGATTTTCTGTAGTCTTTTTGCTAATATCTTATTTAAGATTTTAGCATCAATATTCATTAGGGAGATTGGTCTATAATTTTCTTTCTCTGTTTTCAACCTACCTGGTTTAGGTATCAGTACCATGTCTGTGTCATAAAAGGAGTTTGGTAGGACTCCTTCATTCCCTATTTTTTCAAATAGTTTATAAAGCATTGGGGCTAATTGTTCTTTGAATGTTTGGTAGAATTCACATGTAAATCCATCTGGTCCCGGGGATTTTTTTTTAGGGAGTTGATTAATAGCTTGTTCTATTTCTTTTTCTGAAATGGGACTATTTAAGCAATTTACTTCCTCCTCTGATAATCTGGGAAGCCTATATTTTTGGAAGTAGTCATCCATTTCACTTAGGTTATCAAATTTATTGGCATAAAGTTGGGCAAAGTAACCCCTTATTATTTCTTTAATTTCCTCTTCATCAGTGGTAAGTTCTCCTTTTTCATTTTTAAGACTGCCAATTTGATTTCCCTCTCTCCTTTTTCTAATCAGATTTACCAAAGGTTTATCAATTTTATTGGTTTTTTCATAAAACCAACTCTTAGTTTTATTTATTAGTTCAATAGTTTTTTTACTTTCTATATTATTAATTTCTCCTTTTAATTTTAGAATTTCAAGTTTAGTAACTGATTGGGGGTTTTTAATTTGGTCTTTTTCTAACTTTTTAAGTTCCAGGCCCAATTCATTGATCTTCTCTTTTTCTATTTTATTCAAGTAAGCCTCTAAGGATATAAAATTTCCCCTTATTACTGCTTTGGCTGCAACCCATAAATTTTGATATGATGTCTCATTGTTGTCATTATCTTGAGTGAAATTATTAATTGTGTCTATAATTTGCTGTTTCACCCAATCATTCTTTAAGATGAGATTATTTAGTTTCCAATTACTTTTTGGTCTATTTATACCTAACTTTTTGTTAAATGTAGTTTTTATTGCGTTGTGATCTGAAAAAAAAGCATTTACTATTTCTGCCTTCCTGCATTTAATTTTGAGGTCTTTATGTCCTAATATATGGTCAATTTTTGTATAGGTTCCATGAACTGCTGAGAAGAAAGTATACTCCTTTCTGTCACCATTCAGTTTTCTCCAGAGATCTATCATACCTAATTTTTCTAATATTCTATTTACCTCTTTAATTTCTTTCTTATTTGTTTTGTGATTTGATTTATCTAAATCTGAGAGTGCAAGATTGAGATCTCCCACTATTATAGTTTTGCTGTCTATTTCTTCTCGCAACTCTCTTAGCTTCTCTTTAAGGAAGTTAGATGCAATACCACTTGATGCATATATGTTTAATACTCATATTGCTTCATTCTCTATAGTACCCTTAAGCAAGATATAGTTTCCTTCCTTATCTCTTTTAATTAGATCAATCTTTGCTTTTGCTTGATCTGAGATAAGGATGGCTACCCCTGCTTTTTTGACTTCACCTGAAGCACAATAGATTCTGCTCCAGCCTTTTACCTTTAGTCTATATGTATCTCCCTGTTTTAAATGTGTTTCCTGTAAACAACAGATTGTAGGGTTCTGACTTTTGATCCAGTCTGCTATCCGCCTCCTCTTTATGGGAGAGTTCATCCCATTCACATTTGCGGTTAAAATAACCAATTCTGCATTTCCTGCCATCCTAATATCCCCAGATTATACTTTTCTTTTTCTTGCCCTCCTTCCCTTCTTCCCTATTGGTCCCACTAACGTCGCACAGCTCTCCCTCTTTAGTATCCCTCCCTCCTCCCTTGGAATCCCTTCCCCTTTCTTGTACCCTTCCCTTATTACTCTTTTTCCTTCTCCCTTTTCCTCTCCCATTTTTTAATGAAGTGGGAGAAGAATCTGTGTAAAACAAATATGTCAATTGTTTCCTCTTTGAGCCAACTCTGATGAGAGTAGGATTCACACAATGTTCCTCCCCCTCTCTAAGTTCCCTCATATATGATAGGTTTCCTCTGCCTCATTGTCGCATGTAGTTTCCCTCTTTTTATCTCCCTTCTTCCCTTTTTCTGGCACTATCCCCTTTCCATTTCTACTTCCCTTTTTTATGTTATATCGGTAAAATCAAATTATACATATGATGTTTATGTATATTCACAACAGAAATACAGTTCTCAAGAGTTCCTTTTACCTTTTTCTACTTCTCTTGATTCCTGTTGTTGAAGATCAAATTTTTTGTTTAAGTCTGGTTTTTTCCTTAGAAACAGATGGAATTCCTCTATTTCATTAAATATCCATCTTCTTCCGTGGAAAAAAATACTCAGCTTAGCTGGATAGTTTATTCTTGGCTGCATTCCAAGTTCTTTTGCCTTTCAGAATATCTGATTCCAGGCCCTTCGATCCTTTAATGTTGAGGCAGCCAGATCTTGCGTGACCCTTATTGTGGCATCTCGATATTTGAACTGTTTTTTCCTGGCTGCTTGTAAAATTTTTTCTTTAGTCTGGAAATTCTGAAGTTTGGCCACAATATTCCTTGGAGTCTTTATTTTAGGGTCTTTTTCAGAAGGTGTTTGATGAATTCTTTCAATGCCTATTTTCCCTTCTGGTTCTATTACTTCTGGGCAGTTCCCTTTGATGATTTCCTATAAAATAGTATCTAGGCTCTTTTTTTCATCATAATTTTCGGGTAGTCCGATGATCCTCAGGTTATCTCTCCTAGATCTATTTTCCAGATCTGTTGTTTTTCCCAGTAAATATTTGACATTTTTTTCCAATCTTTCATTTTTTTGGTTTTGCTTGACTGATTCTTGATGTCTCAATGAATCAGTCATTTCTATTTGTTCAGTTCTAATTTTTAGTGAGTTATTTTCTTCATTAGCTTTTTTTACTTCTTTTTGTATATGTCCAATTGAGTTGTTTTGCTCTATGGAATTTTTTTCCATTTCACTATTTTTTTTTTTTTTAGTGAGTCATTTTCTTTTTCCAATTCACAAACTCTGTTTTTTACCTTTTCCAATTCACATTTCAGGAAGTTGTTTTCTTTTTCCACTTTATCAAATTTTTCTTTTAATGAGTTATGTGCCTTTTCTGTACTCTTTTTCATAGCTTCTCTTTCCTTTCCCCATTTTTCTTCTAGCTCTCTTTTAAGGTTTTGAATAGTCTCTTCTAGGAGAGCCTTTTGTATTGGAGACCAACAATTGTCTGGAGACTGTCTGCTATTAGTCTCTTCAGGGTTGAAAAGCTGTTCTCTTTCTGAGTAGAAACTATCAATCGTTCTTTTGATTTTTTTACTCATTTTGTTAAAGCCTGTAAGGTCTGCCTTCAGAGCCAGGAGGTTACCAGCTTCCTCTGCAGAGCAGTGAAAGGTATATGGACGGGGTAGCTGTCCTGTCCACCGGCTACAAAAAGCAGCAAGGTACTGGAGTGCTCTGGGAAAGAGTTTCCCACCAGAAAGTAACTCAGGCCTGCAGGGCTGGGCTGGGAAAGTGCCTTTCAAAGAACCTCAGCTGTGTGAGATAAGGACTGCCCTGGGCCTAGACACTAAGCAGTGAGAGTTTCACTTCCCAAGCCAAATCCTGCCCTGGGGCTGTGGGTATTAGCAGCTGAGCAGTGAATGGATTTGCAGGGACAGGAAGTGTCTGCCGGGGAAGCACAGTCAGCTGGGGAGGTTCTATTGCCCCAGGCCGAGCCCCCCCACTGCCAATTATAGCTGCCCAGGCTGTGCCCCACTGTCGTGCAGATTAGTAACTGCCCCCGCAAAAGCCCCGAACTGCCGGATGTGGCCACAGGACTGGGGTAAAGTCTGCCTGAGTCACTTCCGGGTTTGAGGGGTTACAGCCAGATCTTGTTAGGTTCTGGGTTTTTTAGAGGACCCTCTGTTTTAGGCTTTAACTTCTCTGCCAGTTTACTGCTTTGTAATCAAGGTAGAGCAGTTAGCCTATAGCAGAGTGGTCCCTATAACTTCTCTAGCCACAGAGATCACCCCCGCCCCTGGTCTGCTCAGGACGCCAGCCTCTCACTGCCTGTGCTAGTCTATTCCTGGCCCCTCAGGACAAACCTTTCCTGGCGAGCTTCCGGATCGGCTGGTAGGTTGTAGTGCTTCTTATCTTCATGAATTTAAGCAGTGAAGAGTTATTTTTGAGGCTGGATTAAATATTTGGTTATGAGGGTAATGAGAGGAGCTTAGAGAGTTGTGTGTGCCTGCTCCGCCATCTTGGCTCCGCCCCTTCCCTATTGTTTCATCCAACTTCTGAAGAAGGTAGAGAGAAGGAGTTAAGAAAAGAAACATTCTCTTTATTTCAGGCAACACAGAATAAGAGCAGAATCAAAACTTTTTATTAATTTGGATGATAATTGTTTGGATTTAATAGAATTATGGACAGGTAGGTAGTGAGGGGAATAGAGTACCAGATCTGGAGTCAGAAAGCTCCATCTTCTTGAGTTCAAATCTACTTTCTAAACAAGTCACTGCATGCCTCAGTTTCTCATTTGTAAAATGAAGTAAAGAAGGAAATGGCAAAATTATTCTAGCATCTTTGCCAAGAAAACCCCAAATGGGATCACAAAGAGTTGGACATGATTGAAAAAGAGTAAACACTAACAATGTTTAGTATAATTGTTAAGGCTTAAGTCAGAGAACCATAGTTCAAATCCTACATCTAATAATTACTTCATCTAAACCTGTTTCCTCATCTTTAAAATGAAAGGACTGGACAATATTGCCTCTGTGGTTTCTTCTGATTCTATCTTCCTTTTTTATCTAGAGAAGTTATAACTGTACCATTTCTCTCTTATGCTAATATAATGAATTCCTTGAACATCAGTAGATGGGCCAATATTTGATGCCTTTTCTTCTAATATGTTTAATTTCAGAACATTTGTAACTGATAAACATAGCGCATGTTAGTCATTAGAGCCCCCAATTAGGCGGGCAGTAAAAAGTAATCTGAGAAGGGTAGCTACTGATATTATAGAAACTGTGCCTAAGCCATATGGCTCCCAAGGTTGGACACAATGCATCAGGAAAATCCCGCCTCCACTTCTGCCCAAGAGACTGACTTGTGCATCATTAGTCGATCAAATATGCCTTTCTCCTGCTCTTTACAACATTTCATTCCTTGGCTGATAGTGGGATTCTCTTAAGGAGGATTGGAGAAGGAAACACACATGGTGCATGGAGACAAACACACTAACCCAGACTCAGCCCAAAAGTTAGGAACAGCATTTCTTCCTTCTAGAAGCCCCCTTCATATTTGCTTCCTGACACAGAATCTAGAAATGGTGAAATCTGACACAAAGGGGATGAGCATGGTGTCCTCATGTGATACAGAGGGATATTTTGTTTCAGAAGTGGAAGATGTGAGCTAGGATGCAGAATGCATGTCAGAGATGGAAGGGGATTTAGAACTTAAAACATCAGGGCTGGAAGAGACCATTAGAACAAAGGGCATAGAAAGTCAAAATCAGAAGGGATCCCAGAGACCAGCTAGATCACTTGCTTATTTTATAGGAAACTGAGATCCTGGATTTTGGAAGTCATTTCATACAAGTTGTGGCAGGGTGGGCATTAGAAACCAAATCCTCTCTCCATAACTCTTTCTTCTATATCATGTTTTCTCCTCATAATCTCACAATAGTTATTAAGTGTAAGAGTTGTCCTTCAGGCAAGGAGGCTGAAAGCTCTACTTTTTGCATGAGTTGTAACTCAAATAGGTTTTGTTTTGTTTAAACACAGACACATACATAACAACAACAACCTAACAAATTAAAAAATATCCCCTCTTCAGAAATTATGTCTGTAAATGTTTGTTCCTTTCCCCAGGGAATCACGTCCTTCTTGCTAGATATTGTTTTGATTTTGATGGAACTCAGCATGTGCAAGTCTGTGCTCACGCGCAGCAGAGGGGGAGAGTCAGTTATAAACACAGATTGCTGCATCAAAGGACAGGGTTACTAATGATTCACCTTTCCTATTGTTTTCATCCTACTTCTAAAGAAGATAGAGAGAAGGAGCTAAGGAAAGAAACCCCCTTCATTTCAAGCAACAGAGAGAATAAGAGCAGAATGAAGACTTTTCACTAATTTAAATATTTGTTTAGACTTAATATAATTGTTTTAGGGAAGCTAAGCAGTACAGTGGATAAGATGTCAAGCCTGGAGACTGAAAAACTCATTTTCCTGAGTTCAAATCTGGTCTGAGGCATGTTCTAATTATGTGCCTTTAGGTAAATCATGTAACCCTGCTTTTCTCAGTTTTTTCACCTATAAAATGGAAATAATATTTCACTTCCTGGGATTGCTGTGAGGATCACATGAAATATTTACAAAGTGCTTGCCACAGTGCCTGGGACATAGTAGAAGGTTAATAAATGCTTGTTTCCTTCCTTTTTCTATAGAAGGAGAGGCTTGCCAGTATGGTGTAGTAGAAGGTGCCCTGGGATTAAAGTGAAGTCAGAGGTTCTGCAATGGAATCTCAGCCTGGCTACTTATTACTCATATAAACTTAAACCAGAAATTTGCCAAACCAAAGGATGCATCCCCTGCCTACCCTGGATTACAAAGCAATGGGCAAAATAAATGAATATTTTTGGGTAGAACATCCACAAAAATTACCTCCTTTTAAAAAATGAAAATAAGGTTCAAACTATTTAGCAGACATAGGACATGCAGTGAATTTGCTACAAATGACAACATGTTGTCCAGTTCCTATTTAATATGGTGCGCATCAATCTCTCAATGTCATATGGGAACACAATCTTCCACTGTCAACTTGTTGGAAGTGCTATGACACTGAGCTGTTTTCACTCTCATTTCTTTATTTAAATTTGAAGCATTTAAATTTTCAGTTAAACAATCTTTGAGTGAATTTGCATACCAAAATATCTATTTTATTTCTCAACACATCATCAATTGTGGTAAGTTCAGTGTACCTTGCTGGTTTTCCCCAAAACTGCAATTAAAAAAATTAGAATTAAGAATAGTTATGCAAGAGAACTGTTCGGTTCTGCAAACATATATTGTATCTAGGATATACTGCAACATATCCAACATATAAAGGACTGCTTGCCATCTAGGGGAGGGGGTGGAGGGAGGGAGGGAAAAAAAATCGGAACAGAAACGAGTGTCAATATAAAGTAATTATTAAATAAAAATTAAATTAAAAAAAAAAGAATAGTTATGGATAATTATTTGAAATTTCCAATAGTTAAATTAAAAAGTAATTATCTTTCATTTTTGTCTCTAACTTTTCAAAGTGAAATAATCTCTTCCTGATGGATAAGTACCTTAGGTTTGAAGAAAAAGCCTGCTATAGCAGCTGAAATTAGTTAAGCCAAAAATAATGAAAGTAGTTTAAATAATGGAAATATTGAAACTCAGAGTATATGCAGAATTATTTAACAAGATAAGATTATTTTTTTCCAGAAAAAATGGATAGTTTTAATAAGTAAACAAACCAATCAATCAACAACCCTCCATGTCTGTGATATCCAAAGCATTGATTGTATCATACTTACTATACAGCATTGTTAAGTACAAAGAACTTTCATTTGATAAGAGAAATGTTAGTGCTGCCAAAAGCTATTAAAGTGGTTGAAACAATGTTTGATGAATCATATTAAATCAGATTATTTCTAATAGTTCCATTTGCAGATAATAAGATGGCAAGAATTGTTCAACTATCTGAAGACTTTTACAATAAATAAATGAAATTTTAAAAATTAAAAAAAGAAACTAAAGTCTTCCTATTTTTCATTTTAAGTGGATGAAGCAATAGATATAGTCAAAAATGATTACAACATGTTGAAATTGGCTTTAGGAAAGATTTGATTCTCTGTAAACCTGTTAATCACAATGCCTCATCTAGACAAAATTTCAATGTAATTAATGAATTTTTAAAAAATGAAAATTATATACATTGGGAGATTGGAATTTGTTTTGGTAGAGTTCAGTTGACATCAGGAAAAAACACAGGTTAACAAACACTTGTTTAAAATGTGCTTCTGAATAGCTCCTTCAGACTTCAAATTTTATTCTAAAACAGTAATCATTAGAACTATATGTCACTGGTTACAACTAAGTGGTGCAGGACAGAGTATGGGGCTGGGAATCACGAAGAATCATCTTCCTGAGTTCAAATTCAGTCTCAGACACTTACAAGCTGTAGGACCTCAGACAAATCACTTTCCTCTGTTTGCCTCAGTTTCTTCATACGTAAAATGAACTGAAGATGAAAATGGCAGACCATGCCAGTGTCTTTGTTAAGAAAACCCAACAGGGATCACAAAGAGTTAGACATGACTGAACAACAATAACAAATGTAAATAAATAGAATCGAATAGAAAAGGAAGAAACAGAAACAATTGAACTCAATAACCTAGTGTTTGATAAATCTGAGGATGTAAATTATTTTAGGGAATAATTCTCTATTTGACAATAATTGGGAAAGCTGGAAAATAGTTTGGCAGAAATTAGGTTTAGACCCACAACTTACACCATATATCAGAATAAATTCAAAATTGATGTGTAACCTTAAAAGCTGTACTATAATTTTTCTTTAAATAGAAGACAAATAGATTAGATTCCTTTTACTGCATCCAGAGGAAAATTCTTAGCCAAACAAGGAGCAGAAGAGATTCTAAAAATGTAAAATAATTTTAATTTCATGAAATTAAAAAAAAAATTACATGAATAGAATCAGATTATTTAGGATAAGAAGGGAAGATAGTGATTGGGGAATTTTTTTTTGCATTAAATAATTCTAATGAGGGTCTGACATAAAATCTAAAGGAAATTAACATAATTAAATAAGGCAAAGCCATTTGCTAATAGAGAAGTAATCAAAGGATGTAAACAAACATTTCTCAAAAGAAGAATTACAAACAACTAACCATGTGAAAGATTGTTCCAAATCACTAATAATAAAGAGATATGTGAACTGGAACAGCTTTGAGATTTTATTTAACATTCAGAATTGGCAAAAATAACAGAAGTTAAAAAATATTGTAGGGATTTAGAAAGAAAGACACATTGATGCAGTTTTGAAAGTGAGTAAAATGGCCAGTCTCTTGAATGCAGATTCCATTGCTAGGTATATATCTCAAGAAGATAAAATTCAGCTTTTAAAGCTGTTTTAAGCATAATCAACAGATTTAAATTCTTTGCAAAATTGGTTAGGATTATAAAGGTAAAGCATAGAATTCCTCTATATTGTGAAATATGCCATTTTTCTCATGATAAAATGTTCTGAACACTGTTTTAATTAAAGGAAAAAGGTCTTTTTATTGATAATAATAAAGATGAAGCAGATTCTTTTTGTAATAAAAATTTTCTTCTTAAACATGCATTTGGTTGATCTTAGGAAAAAAAAAACACTCACTGCATACTATAAATAAACCAGTGTAAGGTACTCAAATTAATATTCTTATTTAGAAAGCTTCTGACTACATTTATAAGAAGGAATGGATAACAAATTTATAAAACAATATTTTTAATTTCCTCACTTAAAACATGCCTTCTCTGCAAATTAAAGAGAAGAAAACAAAGATGTTTTTTGCACTTCTTGACAAGTTTATAGAAGCAATTCTTATCTTAATTTGAAGAGCTATATATTTCTAAATATGAATAAATAAGGAATTCATTTGTTACAGAGAATATGATAGATTGGATCTAATAGTTAACATTATTGATAAAATTTAAAAGAGTTAACATTTATACAGCATGTATTATGGACTGGGTCCTATGCTAAGCACTTTACACCTATTATCTCATTTGAACTTCACAACAACTCTGGAAGTAACTGCTCTAATCTCCCTATAGATGAGGAAACTGAGAAGGAGGTTAAATGATTTGTGCAGGGTCATGCAGCTAGTAAGTGTCTGAGACTGGATTTGAACCTTAGGTTTTCTTGACTGTAGTACTATACTATCTCTAGCTGCCTATGGATGAATAATCAAGTAATAGATAATTAACAAATTAATTTTTTTCTTATTTACCTCCAAAAAATTCTTGGAAAAAACTCAAAAAAGTAGGATGGTCCTACTCCTTTGTGTGAAGTTGTAAAGACTAAAAATAACTTTTTTCTCCCTGGTACTGATACTCACTCCCTTTGGGCTTTTCTCCTATTGCTCCCAAGAGAGTAATAGGGATTTGCTCCTATTACTCCTAAGAGAGTCCATCTCCTGGACATACTAGCTGGATGAGCTTGGACCTTACATTAGGCTGCCTTCCCATATGAGTAGAAACAATAACATGGGAATTGTATGTGATAGAAAATGGTGTCATGGAATCCTGGACTCAGGAGAACTAGATCTATCATCAACTTGCCACATGATCTTGGACAAATCACTTCTTATTTATAACTTGTTTGCTTCCTTTGGATAATGATGAGTCTGGAAAAATCCTTCCATTTCTTTGATTCAATGCCATATCTTGAAAGTAAGACAATATTGGCTTTTAAAAAATAAACTCTATTTAGATTTTATAAGTATGTGTAGTTGAGTCATACCTTCTGACCTCATTTTGGTCCGGCATTGAAGTCTTATTTAAAGTTGAAACACCTCCATTGACACCATATTTAAGAATGATTTAGCTATAGCTAGTCATATACCCAGCTCCTACCCTTGGGCTTGGCTTTTAAAAGGGAGGAGACACAGGTAGAGATAAAAAAGGCTTAGGTGACCTAAGGAGAGGGACCATAACTAGAGACTCAGATTTAGTTCTGAAAATGGGAAATCTGAGTAACCTTGGTGGTACTTCTAGTGGAGAGCCAGCTAATTGTGAGAGAGGAAAGAGCTACATGGTCCTCAAGTTGTCAGTGCCAAAAGGCAGATGTGGAATTGGTGAGAAGTTCCTGGACCAAGCAAAAGCCACAGACCTTGAGTCAGCAACAGTGGAATGTCAGTGGTGAAGCCACTGAGAAACTACAAGCCTTCTGCACCCTGAGTAGAACTTCTTAGGCAATATCAGTATCAAGTTTTATCCCTAAAAGGGAAAGAATTGTCATTCATTTACTCTCTAGCTTATCATTGCTCTTCCTCAAATATGGTATCCAGAATTTAACACCTTAGATGTATCATGATCTGACCAGGCCAGAATCTAGTGGAATTCTTATCTCCCTTATTTTTGGTTTTCTCCCTCCCTCATTCCCTTCGCCTTTCCTTCTCTCTCTCTCTCTCTCCCCCCAAAATAAATATAATTTATATCTCTCTTGTGTCTCTGCCTGTCTCTGCTCTTTCTCTTTCCCCAAAATAAATATAATATGTATATGATTTATTTATTAACATTTTTAAAATTTTGATTTCCAAATTCTCTTCTTCCTTTCCATTCATTAATAAGACAAGAAATGTGATATCAACTATACATGTGAAATCATGTAAAATATTTCCATATTAATGCTATGTCTCTCTTAAAGCAACTTAACTTAATGGCTTTTTTTGCCTATCATGTTATGTTGTTATTTAGTAGAGCATCCAGTCAACTAAATACAGAAATGTGCTGATAAATATTTAAAAACTGACTCTCCAATCTTTTTTGTAGTGGCAAGGAACTGAAAACTGAGTAGATGCCCATCAATTGAGGAATGACTGAGTAAGTTATGGTATATGAATATATTGGAATATTATTGTTCTATAAGAAATGGTAAGTAGGATGTTTTCAAAAAGGCCTGGAAAGACTTACATGAACTAATGCTAAGTAAAGTGAATAGAATCAAGAGATGTCATACACAGCAACAACAAGATTCTGTGATAATCAACTGTGACGCGTTTGGCTCTTTTCAACAATGATATGATAAAGGCTAATTCCAATAGATTTGTGATGGAAAGAGCCATGTGCAACCAGAGAGTAATCTATGGAGACTGAACCTGGATCACATAGTATTTTCAGGTTGTTGTTTGCTTGATTTTTTTTCCTTTTTGATCTGATTTTTCTTGGGCAGCATAATTGTGAAAATATGTTTGGAAAAATTGCATATGCTGAACCTATATTGGATTGTGTGCTGTCTAGGGAAGGGGATGAGGGAGAAGGCAGGGAGAAAAATTTAAAACATAAGGTTTTACAAGGATGAGTATTGAAAACTATCTTTGTTGAATGGATGCCCATCAATTGGAGAATGGTTGAGTAAATTGTGGTATATGAATGTTATGGAATATTATTGTTCTGTAAGAAATGACCAGCAGGATGAATACAGAGAGGCTTGGAGAGACTTACATGAACTGATGCTGAGTGAAATGAGCAGAACCAGGAGATCATTATATACCTCAACAACGATACTGTATGAGGATGTATTCTGATGGAAGTGGATTTCTTCGAAAAAAGAGAAGGTCTAACTCAGTTTCAATTGATCAATGATGGATAGAAGTAGCTATACCCAGAGAAGGAACACTGGGAAATGAATGTAAACTGTTTGCATTTTTGTTTTTCTTCCTGGGTTATTTTTACCTTCTGAATCCAATTCTCCCTGTGCAACAAGAGAACTGTTCGGTTCTGCTCACAGATATTGTATCTAGGATATACTGTAACCTATTTAACATGCATAGGGCTGCTTGCCATCTGGGGGAGGGGGTGGATAGAAGGAGGGGAAAAGCGAGTGCAAGGGATAATGCTGTAAAAAATTACTCAGATATGGGTTCTGTCAATAAAAAGTTATAATTTAAAAAAAAGAAAAAAGAAAACCATCTTTGTATGTATTTTGAAAATAAAAGCTATTATTAAGAAAACTGACTTTAAAAACATGTGTTACATATGACAGACTTAAGTTTAATTTCAAAAATAAAAAGACAAATAGACAGTATTATGCAGAGCTCTGGGCCAGGACTCAGGAAGAACTGAATTGACCTCAGATTAGCTGTCATTTAACCTCAGTTTTCTCAACTGCAAAATGACATAATAACAGTACCTATCTCCTAGGATTGTTGTGAGAATCAAATGAGATGTTACATCTAATGTGTTTAGCACAATGCCTGAAACATAGTAAGCAATAGATACTCATATTCCCTTTCCTCTTAAATTGCATTGTTAGCACTTTCCCGATACTTTCTTAAGCCTAGACAATCAACAAAACAATAAGCCAAGTCCATATTTGTAGTGTTTGACAATTTCCAAGGTGTAAATGCTCCCATCAATGACTGAATCAATCATTTTTTGTAATAACTATTATCTCGTCATATTTTTTTCTTTTTACTTGGATAATTCATTTTTTAACTCAGTTATAAGATTTTATATTTACCCTTGTTAAAAATTCAATTTAGAATAGTGTGGTATAGTAGTGAGAGTTCTGTGCTTGGAGCTGGGAGGACCTGTGTTTAAATTCAGCCTCTGACTCTCACTACCTCTGTGATCTTTTGGGCAAATTGGCTATGAACAACTCACTGGGATTTATTGACTATTTTAGGAAGACAAGTCAAAATTATGGGACCTTCGAATATTTGATAGGTTTTATTAGGTTTGGCTCATCAGATTAATCTATTAGGAGATTTTTTGGCCTCTATTATTTATTCATTCAATCACTTAATAAAAATTAATTAAGTAATTAGTATGTGCAAAACTGAGTCCAAGGTAGTCTATGCTAAATACTCAATAAACAATACAGATAGTAAGATGACAAAATATTAAGGAAGGGAGAGATGAGTGTGAATTGGTATGATTTATTAGATGAAGGGAGATTTGGGTTGGGCATTGAAGGATGATTTTGCTAGGTGGAAAGGGTGGATTTTCCAAGCAGGGGAAATAGTTTGAGGAAAAAGGTGTGGACAAAGAAAAGTACATGGAATATTTGGAGGATGGTGTTTTGTGACTAATTTTGTGAGATTAGGTTTCTGTGACACAGCTGTATAAATGGGGAAAGGATTGTAATAACAATCCCTTATATGTAGGTGAATCTTTATGATCTACAAAATACTGGTTCATTCATCATCCCATTTGATCCTTACAACCACTCCTTAGGGATTAGTTGTGAAGGTACTTTTACTGAGGAGGAACCTTTGGGTCAGAGAGAGAGGACTTGCCTAAGATCACACAGCTAATATGATGTGGAGCTTCAATTAGAATTTAGGTCTTTTATCTGTTAATTCAGGATCCTGTTCCATGGTAAGGAAAATTATTTATATTTGTTCTTCTTTCTGATGCATTATATCTGAGTATCCCTAGTCTGGCCTTATCTACCAAGTACGTGGGGTAGAAATTTGAGACTTTGAAAACATCCTTGGATTCCAATTAGATTGTTTGCTATTATATGTGTGGGTCAGCTAATCTGGCTTTCAGTAATTGGCTGGTTTTTCACACACACACAGACACACACACACACACACAAGAAAAACAGACAGACCAATAAATGCTTAAAGCACTAAGTCTTTATTAGGTACTCATTAGAGGAAAGGCTTAAGATCTAACACAAGAAACCTGACATAAGGGATTGGAGGAAGAGGAAGAGAAGGTAGGTTCTTGGCAAAGGGATAATTATACCAGTTTTCAGAGCTAGGAGGGGCCTTTGGGTGTGATCAACTTTAAGCCATGTCAGGAGGAGGAATGGATGTGATCAATGGTCCTGTGAGAATCTCCGCACTCCTTGATGCAGTCAGGCTAAGGCAAACTCTTTGTAGTCAAAAGGAATTTTCTTACACCCTTAGTTAACTACACAAGAGCAGCTCTGTATATTTTAAGTTTATTTGTTGGGAAGTCCATATGACTGGTTTTTCATCTCTAAAATTACAGGAAGAGAGATATAGTGGTAGGAACGTCTATTTTGTATATGTGTGGGGCAAGGGCATTTCTAGAATTTTTCAGAAAGAGCCAAAAATACGGCATAGGTTTGGAACCAAGACAGTAGGTTTTTGAATTTCAGCAAGCAATCTTTCCTCCAACCCTAAACACCTCTCCTTCTCCCCCCCCCCACTAAGTTTTCTCTATTATCATATCCCATTCACCTACCATGACTGTCTGCTGCTCTCGACACTGAACTTTGAACTCACTTAACTTCCCTCTATGTTACATTATCCCTGATGGGAAAACCGGGGACAAATCCTGTTGTACTTTCTATGTAATTTAACTACACACAGAAACAGACTTCCAGACATTTGGCTGGGTTGATTTATGAGCGGAACTAAGACTCACCCGATACAGTATTTTCAAAGTGGGAGTTTTGCTCTTACTCAAAGGTCTCTTGCTGAATGGAATGTTGGCTAGTTCACCCCCATGAAGGGGGATGCTTGTTACCTTTGAATGTCCTCTAGAAAAGTTCTGGCTTACAAATTAGGTTCTGGACCATTGGTGAGAACTCCATTAAACTCACTGGGTGTGCTATGAATTTCCCCACAGTGGAAACAGTTCTTTCTATCACCCCCAAACCACGTGTGTAGCCACACAGATTTATAGTGAGTAGACACTTTTTTCCCTATAAAGCTGCTTGGGATCTTTCCCTCACATTTGAGGAGCTACATGCAATTGAATAGGATATAAACAGAAATTTGCCTGCCAAGTGGTCTCCTTGGGTTCTTTTAAAAGTGGGGTCATTGTGAAAGAATCAGGGTGTTACAGTGTAGGGTCTGGCTTTGGAATTAGGGCACCAGACTTCCAGTACCAGCTAGCTCTGGGCTTTACACTTGTGTGGCCTTGTGCCTCCATTTCCTCATTTATAAAATGAAGAGAGTATACTAGATGACTTCCAAGCTTCTACTAAGCTCTAAATCCTATGATTAAGATTTGGTCTTAAAAATCTTAAGCATCACTCCCCAAAGAGATCATTAATATGCTTTGGCCAGAAACCTTGAGGATCTTCCCTTCCCAGATTCATTCATTCATTTATTTATTAAGTTAGATTTTTTTTTTGGACTAGATGAAAAAGGATATTTGTCTCAATTGCCGCCTAGCCTGAATCACTGAATGGGTGTTTCTTTAGTCAAACTAAGACCTATTGAAGACCTTAGCTTAAAAAGAAGGTCTCCCACTTTATCCAGAACCATCTCAGAAGCAGTCTATTGGACCCACTCGTTTTTGGAGGGGAAAGTGAGGCAGGTGATCTTGCACCACCTTCTCTCACTTAAATCCAATTCATTTGCATGTCATGGCATCTTCTCCCTGAAGTCATGGTCCTCTTCAAGAATGAAGGACAAACGACAATATGCTACTGAGAAATACTGACATTTATAAGGAGGCAAATGGCACAGTGGATTGTTGGGTTGGGGTTAGAAAGATCTGAGTTCAAATCCTGCCTTAGACATATATTAACTGTGTGACTCTGGATGAATCATTTAATTTCTCTCATAACCAATTCCCTTATCTGTAAAATGGGGATAATAACATCATCTACTTCCCAAAGATAGTTGTGAGGATAAAATGAAATAACATATGAAAGGGCTTAGTAAACCTTAAAGTGCTGCTATTTATCTCCCCCTCTGCCTCTTCCATCTAGGAGGACATGGAGAGTAGAAAATTCTTCTCAGATTCCAATTTTAATTCAATTCAGTTTTAAATATATTTATTAAGTCACCATTGTTTGTAGAATCACGTACAATGTTTTGGAGGATATGTAAAGTTTAAATAAACCGGAGTTGCTATCCTAATCGAGCTTATTTCTAGTCAGGAGGCAGATATTATACACATATAAATAATAATAAATGACTCACAAGAAGTGACTTATTGTTGTTATTCAGTCATTTCAGTCCCATTTGGGGTTTTCTAGTCAAAGGTACTGTAATGGTTTGCTATTTCCTTTTCTAGTTCATTTTCTAATTGAGGAAACAGAGACAAATAGGATTAAGTGATTGGCCTAGGAAGTCTGAGGCCAGATTTGAATTAAAGAAAGTGAGTCTTCTTGACTTTAGGCTCATCATTCTATCTACTAGCTGCAAGTAAGATTTTGGTTTTGTTTTGTTTTTTTCTCCTTTGTTTTTGAAGAAGACCAATGATATCATGGGATGGTGTCTTTTTTTAACTTTTTATTTATAAAACATATGCATGGGTAATTTTTCAACATTGACCCTTGTAAAACTTTCTGTTCCAAAAATTTCCCTCCTTCCCCCCCTCCCCTAGATGGCAGGTAGTCCAATACATATTAAATATGTTAAACTATATGTTAAATCCAATATATATATACATATTTATACAGTTATCTTTTTACACAAGAAAAATTGGATCTAGAAAGAAAAAAAACCTGAGAAAGAAAACAAAGTGCAAGCAAACATCAACAGAAAGCGTGAGAATGTTATGTTGTGGTACACACTCAGTTCCCACAATCCTCTCTCTGGGTGTAGATGGCTCTCTTTATCATTGAACAATTGGAACTGGTTTGAATCATGTCATTGTTGAAGAGATCCACGTCCATCAGAATTGATCATTGTATAATCTTGTTGTTGCTGTGTAAAATGAACTCCTGGATCTGCTCATTTCACTTAGCATCAGTTTATGTAAGTCTCTTCAGGCCTCTCTGAAATCATCCTGTTGGTTGTTTCTTACAGAACAATAATGTTCTGTAACGTTCATATATCATAATTTATTCAGCCATTCTCCAATTGATGGGCATCCACTCAGTTTCTGGTTCCTTGTCACTACAAACAGGGCTGCCACAAACATTCTTGCACATACAGGTCCCTTTCCCTCCTTTAAGATCTCTTTGGGGTATAAGTCCAGTAGTAACACTGCTGGCTCAAAGAGATGCATAGTTTGATAACTTTTTGAGCATAGTTCCAAACTGCTCTCCGAATGGGTGGATCCATTCACAGTTCATGGGATGATGTCTTGACTTATGCATGATTTGGGTTGCAATGAGGAAGATGCCTGTAAAAACAAAAGGCATCCCCATGAAAGAAAAGAACTATTTGAAGAACTGTCAGATACAAAAGCTGATTAGGCTTGTTCAGTTTGATCTTAGAAGGCAGAAATAGGAGCAAAAGATAGAAACTGTGGAGAAACAAAATTAGGTTTGATTAAGACTTGACTTTTTAGGGCTAAAACTAACAATTAAAGCTATTTGGAAGTGTAATGACCTGCCTAGGTAGATATAGAATTCTTTCTCATGGTAGAGAAAACTAAATGATCAGATTTGGGGCATAATCTATAGGACTCTTGCTCAGGTATGAAGTGGACTAGAGGGCCCCTGGGCTCCCTCACAATTCTGAGGTTCTGGGATTTGGTGCATCCAATGATTGATTCATAAGGAGATAGCATTACATAGTATTAAAAAACCCTGGAAATTGAACTAAAAACTTGAATTTGAATTTTGGCTGTGCCATTACTTAATACCATAGAAACACTACCAATCTTGCCTTTCTTCATATTAATGTACTTATTAAAATAGGCATTTATTCTAAGAAAAACTTTAATATTTCCACTAGGGAAAAAATTCTGCTTCATTATTAAGGCTGATCCAATGGCTTTTAAAGACTTAGATTTATGCAAACTATTCTTAAAAGATTTGTAAAAGAAATACTTCACATATATATTATTTTAACACTTGTGAGACAAGAAACAGGATATGTGCCAAATCTCCCCACTTTACAGATAAGGTAACTGAGGCATAATAGCACAGAGACATAGAAATATTAGGTAGCTTGAACTATGAGCAGGATCTCTCTGTCTTTTTACTTACAAGTAAGTAATTACATAATACTTAACAGCATGGGCTGTTCCATTGAACAATGGTTTTTAAAGATTCTTCAGAATGACCATTTACAGAGTGAGTGAATTAAATCTGTTGGATGTGTACTGCATTTGAGTTTCTCCTAAAGATTTCTTCATTTAGTGGGAGGGAACTGGGTCACATTAGGGACCATGGCTTCTTCAGAACAATATTTCTCTTTTTAATCTGTCTATGATCATCCCCTGTTCACATCCTCCCTGACCTCCTTATACTCTCATTTGAATAAAATAATTTATGCTCAAAAATAAAAATATGCTCTTACTGTCTCATTGGCTTCTGGAAAATATATACTCTGCTTCATCCTTGTTGTTTCTACTTAGGAATGCTCAGTGATTGTAAAACTAAAATTGACAGGATTTAAAAAAAGGAAAAAGAGAGACTGGACTTCCTTTGTTTCCTTTGGCCTAAATTCCCTGAAAGTGTAAACTTTTCTGCAGATTCGAAATTCTGTCCTTTCCAAAGAGATTGGCTCACTTCTGTTAGTTAACTTGTCAAGAGAAGAATTTGGGGGATCTCAAAAGACAAATCATTCCAAATTGTGGGAAGGATTGAGATCAAAATCTCCCATCTACTAGGGCCATTTGGAAACTTTTATTGCTTTGGGATGGAGGGTGTTTGAACATTCCAGGAGTAATTGTAGGAGTGCACTGGACTGTACAAGAACAAATATGGTTTATAGGAGCATGACACATTCTCTTTAAGCTGTATCTCATAGATAGTCATAGAGCTGGAAGGGACCTTAGAGATCTTCTTGTATAACCTTCTTATTGGACACAAGACAAAGCTAAGGCCCAGAGAGAGGAAGTAATTTACCTAAAACCACACGGCTAGTTATTGGCAGAGCTAAAACTTTACTTTGAGTTTCCTGAGTCCCAGTGCAATTGTCTTGGCATCTGACTTTCCATCTGGGTAGGAAGAATGGTATGTGATTGGACAAATTCTGCTGCCTCTAGGAGACTGGTGATGGGCAGAGTTTTTAGGAAACTGGGTGTTGCTATTTCTATAGCTCTCCCCAGGAAAAGAGAAGTAAAGGTCAACCCAGAAGGAGGTAGGGTATGGGAATGTGGGATGGATGTGAGTTAAATAAATCAAGGGAATCATCAAGGAACTTGAGTAGTGATTTAAATCTGGAATCAAATCCCTAAACAAAGGTTTCTGGTAGAGCCTTTTATCCTTTGGTTCAATTGCACAAGAGATTTCACTGGAGTCAGGGAGGTATCCCTTCCATTGAATGCTATAACTAGCAAGCCTGGTGCTCAGGGCAAGCTTCCAAAAGAACAGATGTGCACCCATCTTGCAGGACAAATTTTGAAGAGAGGGTGAACAGACTTTTGACTTCAGGATACAAGGGCTTGTCTCTCCCTGGACAGTTCTCATGGGCAGACATCCTAAAATACTGCTAAGATTACTGGAAACTTTCTACTTTAGCTAATCTTTCTTGCTAACTAGGTGCTAAACTCAATTATTTCTACCTCCTAAAAGAGTTCAAGTGATGGTAGTGCTTTTGAAATTTCAACCTACTGTAGTAAAGCCTCAATCATTCCATTCTAGTTACAGATCTGCTTCCATGGGCTCCTATGCAAGCTGGTACTGTTTAACAATATTATGCCTATAGGCACAAGTTAAGGCATTTATACCTGTTTATGTGTACCCACAAATGTTATACATATATATGTATACATAGACACACATATACATGTATATATACATATATAAATGATTCGGGAGGTGAATTGCTGACTTTAAGTATTTAAAGGGATTCAATTCAGAGGGATGGTATTTTCAGAAATAATTGTGATATAAGTACAAATAAAACTTATTTCATAAATTAGTAAGTGAATAAATTAATGAAAAAGAAAATAAAGAAAAAAGTTATTTGAAGAACTGTTATGAAGAGGAAAGATTAGGTTTGTTCTGCTTGGCCCATCTTTTTGATAGATATGAAAGTGTGGTGTGATATATTGAGAATGAGTCTTGGAGTCAAAAAGACTTGAGTTCAGGGGTTATCACTGACAAATACTGGTCATGTGACTGTGGGCAAAGCCCTTGATTTCTCAGTGCCCAAGAAAACTCTCTCAGTCTTTAAGTTACTGAGGTGATGATCTGCATTGGGAGTTGGAGGTCCTCACTGGGAGTCCCCTACACCAAAGAAATATAGATTTGAATGTGTGTGTATGTCTGTGTCAGTATAGGACAGTGCATCCCTTTATGGGGCCCTGAATTTCCAGTCAATCTGAATATTCCAGAGGCTTCTTGATGCCATGTAACCCCAGGAACCTGTATTCATAAAGAGAGTCATTGATACCATATGGCAAACTGAGAAGTCCCTTAGACCTTATGTTTTGGGGTCCTGGTATTGCTTTAGGATCTAAACTATAGGAATTGTGAGAAGAAAGAAATTAGGGAATAAGGAGGTAGCTCCATCAGTCAGCAATCCAAACACTTGAATTATACACACACACACACACACACACACACACACACACACACACACACATACTCCTCACATCTTACCTCAGTTTCCTCATCTATAGAATAGGGATAATAATAGTATTTACAGCTAAAGGTTGTGAGGATTAGGTAAGATGAAATATATATGTATATACATATATGTACATATATATATCACTATATGTATGTTAGCAGTTATTCTTGTTTTATATGATCCTAACACTCTGTATTTATAAACATATATATATATATATACATATATATATGCATACACACATATAAATATGTGTGTTTGTGTAGAGTCTGTATAAATTGGGCAGGTACGTGGCACAATAAATACATGCCAGACCTGAAGGCAAGAAGACTCATCTTCCTGAGTTCAGATCTGGCACCTCAGACATCTGCTAGTTGTGTAATCCTGGAAAGTCACTTAATCATGTTTCCCTTAGTTTTGTCATCTGTCAAATGAGGTGGAGAAGGAAATGGCAAACCACTCCAGTATCTTTGCCACAAAAACCCCAAATGAGGTTGGAAAGAGTTGGACATGACAGAAAATATCTGAACAACAAAATCTTAAAATGCTACATAAATGTTAACTATTCTTATTATCTGTCTGTGCTCCAGTTTTTTTCTGTGTAAAATAGGAATAATAATACCTTCATTCCCTAACTCACAGGATTGTTGTGAAGAAAGTGTTTTATAACCTTTAAAGCACTGTAGGAATTGGGAAATTTCATTGTTTGTAATTTCTCTTGGCTTATGTATCAAAACTTAGCCAGTCATCAATGCAAGCCGACTGAAGCTCAGGGTAGAGGTTGCAATTAGGGTCAGCATCATCCTCCAGAGGCAAGTGTTCCCAAGTCTGCCATTAATGAGGTCACATCTGGCCTCTCCTTTGCTCAAGCTGCACTTGGTTATAAATTCAGTTTTTGGTACCACATTTTAGGGAGGACACTGACAAGCTAGAACCTGCCTGGTGGTCAGGGATGGGACAGATCTCAATATTATGTCACATGAGGATGGAATGAAAAGAGTAAACCACTAATTTTTAATATGGTCAGTGTGGAAATGTGTTTTGAGTAACTATCCATGTTTATGATGGGTTTGCTTTTGTTTTGTTCTCAATTGAGGAGGTGGGGAGGGGAGGGTGAGAAAGCAAATTTTTGTTGATTGTAACACTTTTTAAAAGAATGTAAAAAATTGGAATTGTATCTCTAAGAGGAAAAAAGACTAGGGAGGGAATATCACATCTGTTTCAAAAAAATCATACAATCTTAGTGTTAGAAGGGATCTTAGAAGCTATGAAGATAAATCCAAACTCCAAATGAGGGCATAAAGAATTGTACACAACTGAAATGACCAAACAAGGAAGTCCTTTATCTATCCTGGTCATTGTTCTTTAGACATGGTCTGGTTTTTGTTTTTGTTTTTGTTTTTTTTTTTTGGTTTTAAACTGTGTTGTCCATAAGGGACCATCACTTCCTTTGAGATATTATCCCTATGCAAATAATAACACGTGTCATGCTATTAGCTCACACTAAGCTTTTCATCAGCTAAGGGGCTAAAGACTTTTTTTTTTTAAGATTTTTCTATCATACTCATCCTATGTCATATTCCTAAACTGTGCTGTCTTTGACATCCTCTCTACATCCATTAAAAAAAAAACAGAGTAGAGTATGGCCAGGATGAGGTAAGAAACAATTCCATTGAAAAATACAATATAACTGGGAAATGTTTGACTCCCAGAAAAGGCAAATAATGTTGCTGAAAGATTAGTTAGAAATGATTTGCAAGTTTGTAACTATGCCCAAACTTCTATAAAATCAGGCATACCCTTTGACCCACTGATACTTCTACAGGACTATATACTAACAAGATAAAAAACAGAAAGGAAATATATAAACAAAAAGATTTATAGTAGCTCTTTTTATGATGGCAAAGAATTAGAAATTGAGGAGATATTCATCAGTTGGGAAATGGCTATAGAAGTTGTGGCTTATGATTCTGTGGAGACTATAATGCTATAAGAAGCAGTGAACAAAAACTGGGGAAGACTTACATGAAATGATGCAAAGTGAAATGAGTAGAACAAAGAGAACAAAAGTTGTACAAGTACAAAATAATATCAGCATTGTACTATGATAAATTGTAAATGACTTAGCTATTCTCAACAATACAATGATCTAAGACAATTGCAAAGGACTCATGATGAAAAAATACCATCTACCTCCAGAGAAGGAACAAATGGAGTCTGAATGAAGATTGAAGCATACTTTTTTTCAACTTTATTTTTCTTGGATTTTTTGGTCTGTATTTTCTTTTGCAATATGGGCGATATAGAAATGTTTTTCATGACTGCACGTGTATAATCTATATAAAACTTGCCTCCTCAAGGAAAGGAGAGGGAAGAGGGAGAAAATTTGAACTCAAAATTTAAAAAATTACTGTTAGAAAATTTTGTTTCCATGTAATTGAGAAAACAAAATAAAAATTAAATATTATCATATAATAAAAAAGAAATGATTCACTAGATGGTCTGGGGGTACAAAATAATATCTATATCTATGTATATATTTTAGATATGGCCAGTACTAGAATTTGCTTCGCTTGATTATCCATATTTGTTACAAGGGTTTTGTTTCCTTTTCTTTCCTTTTTTTTTAAAGGAGAAAAGAAATGAAGGAGGGAGAAAAAAAGATTTTTGTTAATTGAAGAAAAGAAAGTTTAAAAAAGAAATGATTTATAGGGTCTTAGGAAGCTAAAAACAATCAAATCCCACAGTAGATGTTTGAGGACTGGTCTAACTAAAGGTAGAGGAACTAGTCACAAGAGATTGACTGTTAGATAATCATATTGTACCTTTTATTATACCCATTAATCGATTACAAAATCTACGTGTGAAAGTCTGAGATAGATTAGTCTAAAGCATACTCTGCATATTGAATATGTCCAATAGCAATTTATGCCAGTGGGTACTTAAATAGAATAATGGAGCATAGGAAAAAAAAAGCAAGAAAGGATACCTCTCTCTCTTCCTACTTCTACTAATATCCCTGGCTAACTGGGTTGTTGATCAGCATCAAGTCAACCAGTACTGGATCAAATTGATTGTGACATTCTGCTGGTGGATCCAATTCTTAATAACAACTCAGCTAACCAGTGGGAAAGCATACAAGAATATACAAGAGGATATTGATCATGCTCTCCTCAGTCAACACAAAAAAATGGTTCCAGGTAGCAGTTAGAGTAGGGGTCCTTACACTGTTTTTTTTTTTTTTGTCATGGCATCTCTAGCCATCCACTGAAACCTATGGACCTATTTTCAGGATGTTGCCTACATCCATAACTGAAGGAAATGTAAGTCAGTAGTTGGAGGATAGTGAAAGTAAAGATGTAATTTTTCCCCATCCAAATTCATGGACACCCTTAAATTATAAGATGCCAAGAGTTTTAAATTACTAGACGCTATGGAATCCCCTAAAAATCGCTAGGTATTTCCCTCATTGCCACGTAAGGAAATTCAGAAAAGGAGTCCCTTCATCTGGGGTTTACCTATCTCCAAACAGGACTATCTACCCTCAAGATCATAGACAGTCCCAGCACTGCTAGTCAATTTTTTAAAACTCCAGAAAGTTGAATTCTGAGTGACTGTATTAAACATCTGCAGCCAAAGCTCCAGAGTAAAACTCTCTGAAAACATCTGTTGGAGGAAAAGTCTATCTAATCATTTTGGTTTTAGTCCAAGTATTCTCTACTTAGAACTAATTGTTCTTGCTGATGGACAGATAAGCTTTGATCCTCCCAAGTGAGGAGCTGAGGAGTGCCTCTGTTATCAACAGGGAGTGAGAGAGATTAACCCTAACCTGTTGCCTTTTTTTGCCTACACATTTAGCCCACATAGTGAGGCTGATAAATTTTCCTATAGCCTGAGGAAATAAAATGCTTGCCCAGATTCTGTATGCTTCAATACCTTTAGAGCCTCAGGTTTTAAAAATAATCTACTGTGCAAGGTAGAAAGAGCCTTAGTAATAAGGAGAAAAGCTTTCAGTGGTGAAAGAAAAGTTCATCTTAATAACAGCAGGCAAACAGTGGCTTGTCTTCATGGAAAGTTGTCAAGATAGAAAGTAGTTAATAGGGCTACATGGACCCATATTGCATGCACCTACCTATACTGTCCTTGGCTTATATCTTCTGGCCTTATATATGTTGATAGTGAACAGTAGGAACTAAATCAGGGATATCTCAGTATCCTGGGTCAGGTGGAAGGTATCTATTGTGATCTTCATGCTGAGAAATCAAAGAGGAATCAGTAAACTAGTTTGTAAGGAAAAGGCAGGGAAAGAGAAAAGATTTCCATTTGACAGGAGATTTGGATTCTGGGGAAAGCAGAATTATTAACTGGTCAAAGGCCCACCAGGGATGTTGCTGTTACTTGTGCATAAAAGATCATGCATCAGGGAAGGGATGCCATGACAAGCAAGTAATTTGGATTTCAGTGAGGGAGGGCCATGCAAGGTCACCTGTCTCCCTTTCCCCTCCAGAGCCATCTGGGTCCAGTGGCCAGATAGAGATCAAGACAATGGTAGATGGCCTTTACCCAAGGGATAAACATAAAATGTTATACTTGCATTCAAAAAAATCAAATTCACAAGTACAAAGATGGGAGAAGAATGATTGGATAGTAGTTTGTCTGGAAAAATGTGGGGGCTTTTGGAGACTGTGGCCTCAATAAAAATCAATAGTGGAATATAGTCCCACCCCCCAAATTTATGTGATCTTAGACTATGTTGAGAAGCATAATTTCCAGGAATAAGGGGTTGGAATAAAACTACAACACTTTGCCCTTGTTAGGCAATAACTGCAGAATTGTATTCAGCTGCAGACACCACAGCTTAGAAAAAATATGAATAAACTGGAGAACTTCCAGATGAGAATAACCAGAATGACAAAGGGTCTCAAGTCTATGGTATATGAGAATCAGTTGAAGGAAATGGGGATTTTTATGCTGGAGAAGAAAAAATAAGGATCAGGGGAAGAGAAGCATAATTATTGTCACATTATGGTAAAGTAGAAAGAGCCTTATCTCTGGAGTGGGAAGATCTGGCATTATGATCTGCTTTAGCAGGTCCCTTAAGTTCCATAGGCCTCCATTTCCTTATTTGCAAGGTGAGAGAATTGAACTACTCTCTTCAATCTCTTCCAGTTCTAGACCTCGGCTCTTATGACGAAATAATATTTGGTTAATGCCATTTGTCCTAAAGTCAAACAATTCCAATCACTCTAAAGAAAGAAGGCTGCCTTGGAAAGTTGCTGTTAGATAGGGCAAAGACTGGAGAGAGACAACACATCTCAAATTCTTTTACCCACCCCAGTCCTTTTAAATGGCTATGTGCATGCAGGGAACCAAAGTAATGTCTATGTCAGTTTTGTATAAACTTTGGTAGGTCTTACTAAGATAGAAAATATTCAAGTACAAGTCCAGGGATGGGCTAGGTGCCAGGCAAAGATCATAGAGATTGCCCTTCCAGCCAGAGGTTGGCTACAGTGATGAATTTTTTGTTATTAAGAATTCATGAAAAGCAGCAACTAAGGCACAGGGGGCTTTTCCCCATGGTGCCAAACCCACAGATTCATATAGTACTGAAAAACATTTATATAGAGAGATATAATATGCACATTTATATTTAATATATTTATATGTATGTTGTTTTTCAATCACGTCTGACTTATCATGACCCCATTTGGAGTTTTCTTGGTAAAGATACTGGAGTGTTTTGCCATTTCCTTCTCTAGCTCATTTGATAGATGAGAAAACTGAGGGAAACGTGATTAAGTGACTTGTCCAGGATTACACAGCTTGTAGGTGTCTGAGGCGCCAGATTTGAACTCAGGAAAATGAGCCTTCTTGCCTCTGGGTCTGGCATATTATTTATTGTGCCATGTACCTGCCCAATTTATATAGACTCTACACAAACACACACATATTTATATGCATGTATAATACATACATATATATGTTTATAAATAAAGAGTGCTAGGATCATATAAAACAAGAATAACATCTAACATACATATAGTGCTATATATGTATATATACATATTTGTGTGTATACATATACATATATATATCATCTTACCTAATCCTCACAACCTTTAGCTGTAGATACTATTACTATCCCTATTCTATAGATGAAGAAACTGAGGCAAGATGTGAGGAGTATGTGTGTAAATGTGTGTCTATATGTGGGTATATACTTAAAGTATTTTGATTGCTGATTGATGGAGCTACCTCCTTATCCCCTTATTTCTTTTTTCTCACAATTGCGATGGTTTAGATCCTGAAGCAATACCAGCTCCCCAAACCGCAATGGATTTCCCAGTTTGCTATATGGTATCAATGACTTTCCTTATGAGTACAGGTTCCCGGGGTTACATGGCATTAAGAAGCCTCTGGATTATTCAGATTGAAATTGAAAATTGGAAATTCAGGATTCTATAAAAGAATAAATTGCCCTATATTGGACACAGACACACACATACCCATTCAGATCTGTGATTTCCTTGGTATAGGGGACTCCCAAATGAGGAACCCCCACTTCTAGCCAGTTAGTGAGTATCTGAGGCCAGATTTGAACTAAGAAACTGAGATCCTGCCTCCCTTGGCCCTCTTTGCCACCTACCTTCCTATAAGAGATTATGGTTATTATTAAATGACTGACCCAGAGTCACATATCTAATAGTGTTAAAGCTTTTCCTTGCACTCCTGTTAACCTTGACCAAGTATCTCCCCTTCCTGGGGCTTTCTTCCTATGTTAAATGGGAAAATTAGACTAGATTATCTTTAAACCTCCTTGGATTTGGAGTCAGAGGACCTTTGAATGCTGGATCTGCTTCTTATTATTTGTATGATCTTGAGAAAGATAGTTGACCTTTATGTGCCTCAGTTTCCTCAGCTGTAAAATGGACTGGATGTTCTCACCAGTCATGTCCAGTTCTATATTTTGTGAGATCTATAATTATGACTCCAACTCTAGTGAGTTTTTTTTTCTTTCTAGAGCACTGCCTGGGGAAAGTGCTCCTTGGTCATTTCTGGTGTGACTCAAAGGTGGCCCCAGCTCATATTGTTACTCCCTTTGGCCACCAAAGGGCACAGCTACGATTCTTTAAGTATACTGTGGAAATGGACGCAGAGCTCAGCCAAGAGAGCGGTTCATTTTGGCCCCGGGGAGCTGATTCTCACTAGGGGTTGGCAGTAGAAAAAAGCTGTTTGTACATGACTTGCCAAGCCCTTGTCAAGAGGAAGACTAATGGGCTATAAAACGCCAGGCTTCGTTTCCTCCACTCCAGGGGCGAAAAGGAACATGTCTCCAATGGGCAGCCTCGTGTCCGAGCTGGAGAAAGCATTTGGAGCCAAGCTGGTGAGCTTGGCTAGGAGGCGGGATGTAGCAGACCCGTGGGTGAGACAATATTCAGGTGGAAGAGGCCTCTGCTCCCTAGACTCAAAATTCTCAATTATCTGGCATGGCTTGGAAATAGGATTCTCTGGTTGGCTAAGGGGGCAGCTGGACAGCACAGTGGATAGAATGCAGGGCCCGAAGTCAGGAAGATTCATCTTCCTAAGTTCAAATCAAATCCTTACTAGCTGTATGACTCCAGGTAGCTCCTTTAACCTCATTTGCCCCAGTTTCCTCATCTGTAAAATGATTTTGAGAAGAAAATGGCAAACGACTTCAGTATCTTTACCAGGAAAACCTGAAATGGTGTCATGAAGAATCAGACATAATTCAAATGATTGAACAGCAGCAAATGTCTATATCTTCCAAAAGATTGTCTTTAGAAAAAAGGACAAAGGCCTTAGCCTCTAACCCCAAAAAATTCATCAGCTTTTCCTCATCATCCAAATAGAAGTTTCCCTGATTTCTTTGGATGAAGACTTCTTTCTTCTGATCCTACTGCATGTCATAGTATCCTACTGCATATTCTCATAGTCATTGTGTTTGTCTACATACATATCTTGCTTCTACCTACTGGATTGTGAGTTGCCCGAGGTCAGGGTGTCTTGGGCTGAGCATCTTCTTACATGAGATCTTTCCTGATCCTACCATTCTCCTTTAAATTAATTGTGTTCATTTTGTACATGTTTTTATCTATGTTGCACGTGTTTTCACCATAGAATATGAAGTCCTTGAAATCAGAGCTGTTTCATTTTTGTCTTTGTAAAAAAGCCCTAGTATAATGCCTGGTGCTTAGTAATAAATATAAAATCAATATTAGCCTATAACTACAATATAGTTCTATACGGTACTATATACTTAGTGCTATAAATGTCATCAGAAGGTTATTTCCTGTAAAAGGAAAACAGTTCCTCAAAAGAGATCAAAATAATTTTGCCCTGCTATGAAATTAATAAATGCCTATTGATTTATTGGGTAATGAATGGTTTTTAATGACTAAGTTTTACATGTAGATTTTAAAAAGGATTCAAGTTAAAACAAATTTAATTTACACACAATTTCTTCCAGAATACTGGCATACCATTGTCTTCTAGATCAAATCTGGTGGCAGGGAAAGTCTCTGCATAAAGATTTCTAAGTCCCTATAATTTTAATGCAATTCTGAAACAAGGAAAGAATTCAGATATACCCTGGGGACCTCTGAGAATAGGATTTGGCAAGTATTTGAAGGTGAGGATTCTGTTAGTGATCATAATCTCTGACAAGGTCCACATGTAGCTACTGACATCCATTTTTTGTTAAAAAATTTTTTTTCCCAGTTTAATGGCTGATTTCCGCACATTGATAAGACCAGCTGTTCCATTGATCAGAACCAGAAATGCCATAGAAACATTTTTCACACTGGTGTTTTTATCCCATAGATAAAGACTCTCTGTCTTTGTCTCTGTCTCTCTCTGTCTTCTCTGTCTCTGTCTCTCTCTGTCTCTCTGTCTCTCTCTCTGTCTCTGTCTCCCTGTCTTTCTCTCTGTCTCTCTCTCTGCCTCTCCATCTGTCTGTCTCACTCTGTCTCTCTCTCTCTATCTCTCTGTCTCTCTCTCCCTCTCTCTCCCTCTCCTTGTCTGTTTCTGTCTCTCTGCCTCTCTCTTCTCTTCTCTTCTCTTCTCTTCTCTTCTCTTCTCTTCTCTTCTCTTCTCTTCTCTTCTCTTCTCTTCTCTTCTCTTCTCTTCTCTTCTCTTCTCTTCTCTTCTCTCTGTCTGTCTCTCTGTTTCTCTCTCTCTCTCTGTCTCTGTCTCTCTCTCTGTTTCTCTCTCTCTCTCTGTCTCTGTCTCTCTCTGTTTCTCTCTCTTTGTCTCTCTGTTTCTCTGTCTGTCTGTCTGCCTCTCTCTGTCTCTGTTTCTCTGTCTGTCTGCCTCTTGCTGTCTCTCTCTGTCTCTCTCTCTCTGTCTCTCTCTCGCTGTCTCTCTCTCTCTGTCTCTCTCTCACTATCTCTCTCTCTCTCTCTCTCTCTCTGTCTCTCTCTCTCTCTTCTCTCTCTCTGCTTTCTCTCTCTGTCTGTCTCTCTCTCTCTCGCTGTCTCTCTCCCTGTCTCTCTCTCTCTGTTTCTCTCTCTCTCTCTGTCTCTGTCTCTCTCTCTGTTTCTCTCTGTCTCTCTCTGTGTGTGTGTCTCTCTGTTTCTCTGTCTCTGTCTCTCTCTCTGTTTCTCTCTCTCTCTGTCTCTGCTTTCTCTCTCTCTCTCTGTCTCTGTCTCTCTCTCTGCTTTCTCTCTCTGTCTCTCTCTCACTCGCTGTCTCTTTCCCTGTCTCTCTCTCTCTTTGTCTCTATCTCTCTCCCTGTCTCTGTCTCTGTCTCTCTCTGTCTATATGTGTGTGTTTGTATGTAGAGTCAAAGAATCCCAGAATTAAGAATGGGAAGTGATCTTAGAAATCATTGAATTCAACTCTCCCATTTCTCGAGCAGTACATTCTCTAATGCTCAAGGTCACACAGGTAGAAAACCCAAGATTGAAAAGCCCTGTTTTTCCAGTGCTTCTCCTCCTTTACCAAACTATTTCCACATGTGTATGTATGTTGGCATGTCAATGTGTCCATGCACCTGTGGATGTGTACATGTAGCTGCTCATGTAAGTTAAGCCTAAGCCAGCTCATGTAACAGAATTGTCTTCTTTCCCCCTTCAGCCCCCTCAGGTCTGATGGCAGCTTCTTCCCTTGAGTCACTCAAGACTTTCCCAGTGAACCCAGGCAAGTCCAATACACATGGATTTTATCAAGAGCCTTCTGGAGACAGAGCCTTCAACTAAATGGCTGATTCGGAGAGTAGGAACTCCCTGCACAGTATTGGGTGCATGTGTGCATATGTGTGTCAAAAGAGAGTGCAGATGGAAATTCGGGGGCAACTGAGCCCCATATTAATTATTAATTAAAATTTATTAAGTAATTATTAAGTAATGCATTTCTAAATTTGGTGGGTTTGTGGGGAGCTAGATTTAGAATTGGTGACTTGGACTCAAAAAACCTGTGTCTCCCTTATTTACTCCCTTTGTCACTTAACTCTAGGGCCTCCATTTCAAGTATAAAATGAAGGGGTTGGACTAAGTGGTCTAAGGTCCCTTTTCTTCTCTCTCAGTATTTCCAGGCAGGCTGTGGCCCGCCTCACCAAGAGCACCTGAACTCGGTATGACTCACTAGGGGGGTTATTTGATCCTTGGGATTTTGCAAGCTCTGGTTTGAGGCAAATCATTTCATTGTCCCTGTGGCAGAGGAGACAATGGGGTTAGATGCCTTCTAGTGGTGGGGGCTCTGCCCAGCAGGAGGGTGGAGCACCTGGGCCCACATTGGGACCTAATCACCCCAGTACAGACTTGGCTACCATTGTTGATATCATGGTCCTCCACAGCGGTGTCATGGAATGTTAGTGCCAGAAGTGTTTTTTAAGAAACCTGGAATCTATGATGTTTGAATAGAAAAGCCCCCTGGAATATGAAAAATAGAAGGAATTTTATTGAATAAAGAATATTTCAACAGGAAGGAGCCTTATGAACCAATATTCATTTAATTGTCCTCCACATCATCACATTTTACAAATGAGACAACTGAGGCTAAAGAGTTTGCCCCAAACCCCATAGAATAATAGGTGGCCCTGTGGATAGAGTGTTGGGTCTGGAGTCAGAGAAATTTGAATTCAAATCCAATCTTAGACACTTACTAGCCATATGACCCTGGACAAGTCACTTAACCATGTTTACCTCAGTTTTCTCATCTGTAAAATGAGTTGTAGAAGGAAATGGGCACTCTGGTATCTTTTCCAAGAAAATTCCAAATGGGATCATGAAGAATAGAATACAATTTAAAAAATGTTCGCTTGACATGGAACAATCATGGAAGAGCCAGGATTAGAAATCAGGTCTCCTGATTCTTAATTCAGTGATCCAAGTAGAACATATATGATGCCTTCCTTTTTTATCCAGAATATTCTCAGGATCTGAAATGTAGCAGGTAATCACTAAAAGTTTCTTGAACAAAAAAGGATAGAAGCTCTCATGTCTAAAATAGCATAAAAATGCTCTTGGGTTCATAAACTATCACTCCTCCACCAACAGCTTTCCCTAAAGCTATATCATGACAAAAAGAGGTCTCTAATTTCTTTTCTTCCTTTCTTCCTTCCTTTTTTCCTACCTTCCTTCTTTCCTTCTTCTCTTTTTTTTATAATTTGTAATTTTTATAATTTCTATTTATTTTTGACAATTGTTTTTCCCCCCAAATACATGCAAAGATAGTTTTCAACATTCACCCCTGCAAAACCTTTTATTTTAAATTTTTCTCCCTTCCTTCCCTCACACCCTCCCCTAGACAACAAGTAATTTATGTTAAACATATACAATTATTCTGCACATATTTCCACAGTTATCATGCTGCACAAGAAAGATCAGATCAAAAATGAAAAAAATGAGAAAGAAAAAACCAAGTAAACAACAATAAAAATGGTAAAAAAAAAAAAAAAAAAAAAAAAAAAAGATACTATGTTGTGATCCACATTCAGTCCCCATAGGCCTCTTTCTGGATGTAGATGGTCCTCTGCATCATAAATCTATTGGAACTGGTCCCTAGATTCTTAAAAGCCATTTCATCAGAGCATAAGCTTTGGGAGGTCCTACAAAGCTTTAAATACTTCAAGTACAGACAGGGCAATGGGATGGATGTCTTTCTTCTGAATAACAGTCTACCTAGACATACTCATCATTAACCTGTGGTTGGCCATGTTATTTCTATTGTTGACTCATTTTAATCTTGTCTGACAGTTCATGACCCCATTCTGGGTTTTCTTAGCAAAGGTACCAGAGTGATTTGCCATTTCCTTCTCTTAGTTCATTTTACAGATGAAGAAACTGAGGCAAACAGGGTAAAGTAATTTGCCTACAGTCATACATAGGTTGCTAAATTTAGAAGAGACCTTAGAAGTCTTTTATTTTTTCCTCCCCCACTCCTATTTTACAAAGAAGGAAACTGAGGCTGGGAAAGTTCTGTGTTTGCTTCAGTGCATCTACTTGAAATTGGATCCTAACTTCTTTGACTTCAAAAACATTATTTTTCTATTGTCTCATGCTAAAACCTTTTCATCCATAGAAATTCAAGGAGATCATCTGGAGATCAATATTGTTTGAGGAAGGTGAAATCACAGTGTACACAAAAGGACAGATTGTGTAGATTGAAAGAAAGCAGGACACCCTGATAGAGAGACTAATCTGTATGAAATTCCTTGCTCACTCAGTATTTGTTGAGTGGTTACTAGAAGAGTTGTAACTAGGGTAGGGTGATGGAGCTTTTCTCCAGGGTGCTAAATTTAGTACCAGACAATACTTGCAATCTATCAGCATTGAGCAACAAAGTTGAGTACTTCGACAGAAAAATTAGTTTAAATTAGAAGTTTTCAGATAGATGACAATTTTGATGATCTCCTTCCCTGTCCTGTGATCTGATCTTTCATCTCAACTATAGGACACGCTTTCTAAAATTTGCTTTAGACATGGATTCTGTTACTTGCTTTGAGCCAAAAATAAACCCAGGTTTGTCTTTGTTTTTTTTTTTTTAAACTGGGCCTACTTTGGGGAAAATACAAGGTTTTGCAGGGGTGAATGTTGAAAACTATTTTTGCATGTATTCTGGGGAAAAAAAAGTGTGGCTGGAAATCATATAGGATCTTGGTCCCATTGTTCTGGTCCTTCCTGAATGCTGAAGAGTAAGAGGAAATGTGGCCAGGCTGTGGTTCAAGGTGTTGCCAGTTTATAGCCACTGTTCAGACTCAATTTGTGTTTGAAATTAGTTGCCTGTCAGCTGCTTGTCCATTACTCACCCCATTGTCCCAGTGCAATCAGCTGAAGAAGGAGATGCGGTTTTAATAAAGAATAGGGTGGGGCAGCATCCTGGGGGAAGGAACCCAGAGATCCTTCTGCCCTTTTTCTTGAGGTGGGTTGACTCTAAAACAAATGACCTGGTCATATCTCTTTTTCAATCAACTCTGCAGATGGACTGAAGCAGATCCATGAAAGTAGAAGGCAAATGTTAGATACAACTTGGGCATGGGATGGGAAAACCTAGGTCCAAACCTCTGACACTTCTTACCTACGTGTGATTTTGGACAATTTGTTTAACCTTGCTTTGCCTCTGTGTCCTCATCCATAAGCCATTGTAGAGCCCTGGATTGGGCCCAGCTAGAAAACATGGGCTTCAAATGGACCTGAATTTCCCCTGGTATGACTCTTAGACCTGGGTCTGTGCTAATGGTGGCATTAGGTTATAGGGCCATAGAATTCAGAGCTGGAAGGGGCCATGGAATAAAGAATCCCAGAGCCCAAAGACCATGGAACATAGAATCCCAGAACCTAGAGGGCCATTGCAATATAGAATGTCAGAAGGGCTTGCAGGGGTCCTCAAACCACCGCCGCGGACCAGATGCAGCAGCTGAGGACGATTATCCCCCAAACCCAGGGCTATGAAATTTCTTTATTTAAAGGCCCACAAAACAAAAGTTTTGCTTTTACTATAGTCCGGCCCTCCAACAGTCTGAGGGACAGTGAACTGGCCCCCTATTTAAAAAAGTTTGAGGACCCCTGCATAGAATATCAAGGTTGGGAGGGGCCATGGAATATAGAATCCCAAAGCTCAGAGGGCCATTGCAACTTAGAATGTGAGAACCGGAAAGCCCTTGGATTATAGAATGTCAGAGTTGAGAGGGACCATAGAACACAGAATCCCATATGAAATGAATCCACATAAATCATCAGCATTTTTATATATTACCAACAAAGTCCAGCAGCAAGAGTTACAAAGAGAAATTCCATTTAAAATAACTGTAGATAATATAAAATATTTGGGAATTTACCTGCCAAGGCAAAGTCAGGAACTATATGAATACAAATGTAAAACACTTTCCATACAAATAAAGTCAGATCTAATCAACTGGAAAAATATCAATTGCTCATGGATAGGCCGAGTAAATGTAATAAAAATGACAATACAACCTAAATTAACCTATTTATTCAAACTCCCAAGAAATTATTTTACAGATCTAGAAAAAGTAATAACAAAGTTTATCTGGAAGAGCAAAAGGTCAAAAATTTCAAGGGAATTAATGAAAAAAAATGCAAAAGAAGATGGCCTAGCTGTACCAGACCTAAAACTGTATTACAAAGCAGTGGTCATTCATTGTACACAGCAACAGCAAGATTATATGATGATCAATTCTGATGGACGTAGCTCTCTTCAACAATGAGATGATTCAGGCCAGTTTCAATGGTCTTGTGATGAAGAAAGCCATCTATACCCAGAGAGAGGACTGTGGGAATTGAGTGTGGATCGCAACATAGTATTTTCACTTCTTTTGTTGTTGTTTGCTTGCATTTTGTTTTCTTTTTTTTTTTCTTTTTGATCTGATATTTCTTGTGCAGCATGACAATTGTGGAAATATGTATAGAAGAATTGCACATGTTTAACATATATTGAATTACTTGCCATCTAAAGGAGGGGGTGAGGGGAAGGCAGGGAAAAAATTTGGAACACAAGATTATGCAAGGGTGAATGTTGAAAATTATCCATGCATATGTTTTGAAAATAAAAAAAGAAGAAGGGAAGAAGGTGGAGCTGACCATGGGCTAAGTAAGCTAAGTTCTCTCTCAGGCTTTGTGGGACTCCTCTCTTTCACGGTTGGCTCAGAAATCTTCTCCAGTTGTTTAATTACATGCTCTGAGCCCTTTAGAGCAGGAGCCTGGACTCTCCCTGCAGCTCAGCGGCGGTCACATTATCTCACGACCTCGGCAGCTCTCCTTAATCTGCCCCCTCCTCTCAAGGCTGCCAGAGGAGCTGGCACGGTGACTTTCCCTGCATAGCAGCTAATCTCTTTGTTACTAAGTGGCCCAGCTGCCAGCAACCTTTTCTGACTTACCTGGGGATTGCTGCCAAAGGGAGGGAGTCCTTGGCATGGAGTGGCCGCCATGGGGATAGCCTTTGTGTCCTTCATAGGATCATAGACTTAGAGTCACAGGAGGCCTTAGAAACCATTTAGTCCAATCCCTTTGTTTCACAGAAGGAGGACATGAAACCTAGGACAGGAGAGAAATTTTGCCCAAGGTCACACAGAACAGGCTTTTGAACTCAAATGTTCTCAAATCCCAAGGGCTTTTAGATGGGGCTCAGTTTTCTAGGCACTCAATTAACTCAGAGGGTCATAATTAATGAGGCTGAGACAGTAGGCAAAGGCAGATCATGGACAAGACAAGGTAGTAAGTCACTTGGGAGCATAGCAACCAAGGGAGTAGACTGAGAGACAAAAGTCATAATAGATATTTTAAAAAATTTATTATTATTATTATTATAGCTTTTTATTTACAAGATATATGCATGGGTAATTTTTCAGCATTGACAATTGTAAAACCTTTTGTTCCAACTTTTCTCCTCCTTTCCCCCACCCACTCCCCCAGATGGCAGGTTGACCAATACATGTTAAATATATTAAAGTATATGTTAAATACAATATATGTGTACATGTCCATACAGTTATTTTGCTGTACAAAAAGAGTCAGACTTTGAAATAGTGTACAATTAACCTATGAAGAAAATCAAAAATGCAGGCAGACAAAACTAGAGGGATTGGAAATTCTATGTAGTGGTTCACACTCATTTCCCAGAGTTCTTTCGCTGGGTGTAGCTGGTTCAATTCATTACTGCTCTATAATAAATATTTTTTAAAAAAATAAAAATATCTAGGTTGTTTATGTTTTTTTCCTTATGGCACATAGGTATCACACTGTGGCACCCCAAGATTAGGACATATACCTAGAATTAAAAATGAAAAAATAGAAAAGTATTCAGTAAAAAACAGCATGCTGAATATAGATCACACTGAGTTTTAGACAAGCCAGAGATGGAAGAATCCCTTGATTTCTCAGTTCTCACAAATGTAGATAACTTTCAGATCCCTGCATTCTACCTTCCTCCTATAAGCCTTTGCACTGGTTTATCTATCCCCTAAACCTCATTCTGTAATTTGTAGGATCTCCAGTTTTCTTCAAAGCTTAAGTCCCGGTTTTCTTCCTACATAAAATCTTTCCTGATTCCCCACTCCCTCAGTATTAGTGCTCCCCCTTCCTGTTTGACAAGATTTCATTTAAAATGTTTGAATTTATATTAATTAATGATGCTGTTTTGTAGGTTTCATTCTTTGCTTTATTCTTACCTAGTTTAGGTATTAGTATTACATTTGTCTCATAAAAGGAATTTAATAAAGTAGTTTTTAGCTCAGTTTTTGAGAAAAATAAGTATGGCATTGATATATTTTTTAAATGTTAGATAGAAATTACTTTCTATTCATTTATCTCTGTACGTGTTGTACATATACATGATCAATTCTGATATACATGGCTCTTTTCAATATCGGGGGGGTTCAGGCCAGTTCCAATGGTCTTGTGATCAAAAGAACCATCTACATCCAGAGAGAGGACTGTGGGAACTGAGTGTAGTTCACTACATAGCATTCTCACTCTTTTTGCTGTTGTTTGATTGCATTTTATTTTCTTCATTTTCTTTTCTGGTTTGATTTGACTTTTCTTGTACAGCAAGATAATTGTATAAATATGTATGTATATGTTGGATTTAACATGTATTTCTATCATGTTTAACATATATTGGACTACTTGCCATCTAGGGGAGGGAGGTGGGAAAAGGGGAGGAAGACTGGAACACAAGGTTTTGCAAGGGTTAATGTTGCAGAATTATCTATGGATATATTTTGAAAAATAAGAAGCTTTAATTAAAAAAAAAAGGATTGTACCATCTTGTATCCAGAACCACAATAGTTAAAGGAAAAAAAAGTTTAAATTCTCAAAATGGGGATGGATGAAACTGTATATTTAGGTGTAGAGGATTCATAGGATCCTATATATTTATGTTACCTCCCCTTATAAGCTTCTTAAAGGCAGGAGTAGCTTCATTTTTAACTTTATATTCCAAATCCTTAGGATAGTGCCAGGTTATAAAGTAGGTACTTAATAAATATTTTTTGATTGATTCTTTTGGATAGCTCAAATACCATCTTCTGCAGGAAGTCTTTACTGATTCCCACGGGAGATAATGACCTCCCTTCCAAAGCTATCTTGTATTTATTTTGTAAATACACTAGGGATTCCTCTGTTCCCATTTCCCCTCACCCCTACTCCTTCAGGGTTCTTTGGTATCCTGAAGGGGCCTAAGAGTTTCTCTTCTCTTCATCTGTCTTAAGCTCCCACTGATTTTATCCCCTTGTTTTTAGGGGCTCCAGGATGTGTTGGTTCCATCTCCTCAGAGCCATCCTAACAAATCTGGGCTTAATGTATTGTTTTATTAATTGTCTAGACTTAAGAAAGTGATAGAGAAAATAGAGATTAAATTTTAAAATGTATCCAATAACTTTTTCCCCAGAGAAGATTGCAATATGCCCCTGTTACTACTTCGGTCCCTTTAATCATTTAACATTAAATTAACTTTTACAAAGGGACATTTACTCTAGAGATATAGCACATATTCTAAAGATGTAAACATGTTTCCCCAAACCATGGAGACATAATTCCCCCTCCAGCCTTTGGAAATGGGAGGGAGATTGGGCACAGGTAAACTCAGCTCTTACATAGCATTAGGACCACCAAGTCCAAACTAAAGCCCCTTATACTGGTGTTTTCAGATCCTTGCTCCCTAGGGCTTTGCTACTGGGGTGTCTGCAGCACTTTGGATATGGATACTTTTGGATCCTTATGGCTTCAGCTCTGGTGCTGGGGACACCACACGACATACTCTAGAACTCTTCAGTCACATAGCTTAGGAAGGGAAGAGGAGGTAGCTCTTAAATCCTCGTCCTTTACCACATGGTCTCATCTGCTATGAATGAAGTAGTTTTAAAAGTATAGCTGCAAATGAAGGAAAAACCCAATTTATGTTCAGTCAGTTTTGAAGATGGAGTCAGTTCTGGCTCTGTAGGACAGTGCAGAATATCGACATGTGTACTTGTTCTCCTGTTTCTCAGAATCAGGACCCCCAATGGTTTTCATGTGGATGTCACTATTTTAGGTATGCTCCAAACTCTGGAACATATATGTTCTTAAAATAATTCCATGTATCTATATAGTCTCCCTTAATAGAATAAAAATAATAAAAAATAGAAATATAGAAGAAAGGGATTGTTTTATATGATGGATACCTAGCATTGTGCCGGCACATTGTAGGTACTCTAAACATACTTTTTGATGGTTTAATGGCAGATTTAGAGCTGGTAGATGCCCTAGAAGTCCTTGGAGGAATTATCTGTATCCTAAATGAGGGAGTGCCTTAAACAGGTGAACTAGTAGATAATTAATAGTATTTAAGAAGTCAAACAACCTATTTTAATGAAAGCTCCCATGACACAGGGAGCCCAATATCTGAATCTTGCCATTGCTGCCTCAAAACCTCTGCCAGTTCTGGGTGTGGGTTTGTGATCAATTATTATAGAGGAAAGACCTCTGAGACCATTTCCTCATTTTAATAATAATAGCGATAAGTATCTTGGTGTTCACCTGTCACCCAATTCTCACTTATGGGTACAAGACGTGACAGAATGTACAGCAAAGGGTAAAAAATCCCTCCCAGCAAACTTGTTAAACAAGTTGAAAATAACTGATAGACCTCAAACCCGCTGGTGAGTTTAGGGAGATGTCTACCTAAAGTATGTAAAGAAATCTCCCAGCAAAATGGTCAGAAGAGAACAATTTGTTCCAAAGCCATGACCGTGGCTGAAGCAAGTACCATGGAGCACTTAGAGCTTGACCAGACATGGGAAGACACCAAGAGCATCCATTGCATCCTGGGCCATTGCCAGTCATCCTGACTTTTGTCTTGCCCCTGGACTTTGGTAATTCTGGAAGAGGGAGTGAGGCTGATGACTTAGTGCAGCTAATTAGCTAATTGAATCTAGTTCATATGCAAGTCCTCACCTCTTGAGTCATTGGAACTCTGAAAAAGGACTAACAACAGCTATCATTTATATAGTGCCTTAAGGTTTACAAAGCTTGGGTTTTTAATCTAATCCTCATAACTTCACAAGGTAGCCGCTATTTTTATCTCCATTTTATAAATTTATAAATAGTTCATTTATAAATAAACTAAGACTGGGAGGTTAAAAAAGTGGTGTCAGATATGTGACCTCAGCTAACTGAACCAGATTAAACTGTAATTGGGAACTATTTAAAAAATGAATAAATAAAAACAATGAAACATAATATTACATTTTAAAATTAAGTCAATAACGCTGCCTGGAAGATCTTTATGTATAAGTATTTAGCGGTCCTCAATTTTATTTGTACTAGATTAAATGACTTGACTAAGGTCATATAGCAAATAAATGTCTTTAGTCAGGATTTAAACTTAGATCTTTCTGACTCACTAGTAACTTTTTCACTGTCACTTAAATGCTCTTTCATATGCCCTTTCATTTTATTTATGTATTATTTATTTTATTTATGTATACTCTTTTCCCTTTTATGGAGGAGAAAGTTTCGTTCCAAGAAAAAAGCAAATTAGTGTCAGAGAAGGGACTAGAACCCACAATCTTGGCTTTTTGTATTAGACAGTGTCTGTGCTTTCACCTCCCAAACAGCTCTATGAGTCTTGGCTGTTTTCCAAGGCTGGGCTTTCTAGACTGGACTGGACTCTGTGAGTGAGGAAGAAAGGAAAGAGATCCCTGGTGTTCCTGAATTAGGAACTGGGGGATCTGGGTTGGAGTCTCAGCTTTGCCACTTAACAGCCAAGACTAGACAAATCGCTTAAACTCTGTGGCCCTTAGTCTCTTGACTTACTAAATGGGAGTGATAATGCTTAAATTGCTATTCAACAGGGTTGTTGTGAGGATCAAGTGAGATAATATATGGAAAACAGTTTGTAAAATGATATATATGCAGAATATATACACACGTATGTGTCAGTGATTATTATTATTACTAAGGGGTGAGTTTGTACGGGTCACTCCAGCTCTCCCGCTCCCTCTCTGTGCTGTGTCCTAACGAATTCAATTTCCTAAAGCTCATCCTGTCCACAGCCTATTCACACTCAGCACAGACATGATATCATAGGCCTGCAGCTTCAAGTGAAAGCTGCCTTGGGGCTCCAAGAACAGATTAAACAGATGTAAGGAGCCTGGCTTTCTCCCAGACTTTTGGGACACAATCCCATGATTAGGAGGGAGAGAGAGAGGAAAAAGGAGGACAGAGCTCGCTCACAAGATTATACAACAGCTCTCTAGAGCTTTGACCATGGGGGGAGTATAGAAGGAGGATGGTTTAGGTCGGATCTCAAAGCTCTGTGATGCTCCTTCCTTTTCACCCTCTCTGCCTCCCCTTTTGCTCCCCAGTTTTAGAGGATCCACTTGAGCCAAAAACGAAGGTGTGATTTGGTCCTCCTGACTCTGTAAAAGCATTTGGGTGGCCCCCAATGAGAGATTTAAGCTATAGGATATGCCTGGACAAGCAGCTCTTCCTTGGAAACCCAGAATTGTCCCGTCTCATTACTTAAGATTTCTTAACCTGGGATTCAGGGATTGGCAAGATTTCTGTGGATAGATTTCAAGGAGTCTGTGAACGTGGCTAGGGAAAAAATAAATATTTTAATATAATTGGTTTCCTAGGTAATTTTATGTATTTTATGCATTTAAAAACATTATCTGAGATGGAGTCCAGTAGGTTTCAAAGTTCAGAACCCCTGTCCCCGGCTCTGTGCTTGGTCTGGGATGTGGGAGGAGGTGGTACTCCCAACTGATACAAAAAGAAAAATGCTTGAGGCTTTTGTTCATTCAATCAAAGGGTTAACCCCCCCACCCCACTCCATCACCATTCTACCATCCCACTCCTTTCCCTGCTCTGGATATCCATTTATAAATTGATGCTGGGATTTAAATATAAGAAGAAACTCTACAATATGATTTTCTCCTAAGAATCTTCATCCTGCCTCTGGCAGGTCTTGCCTCTGTGACATCTGACTTGGGTGATCTGGGTGGATCTCCTAAGCTTTCTGAGTGCCTGATCCTCCTCTTTGACCTGATATAGTAGATTAATACTGGATTTGCAGTCAGGAGTATAGGCTTGAATCCTTGCCTCAGACGCTTACTAGCTTTGTGACAATGGGCAAGATGCTCACTTTTTTCTGGGCTAACTTTTCTTGGTGATATGGAGATGAGAGTGGACTTAATGACCTCAAATGTTCCCTCAATATCTATCGGGCGCTGGACCATACCTATGAATGTGATTCTGAGCCGTATCTCCCCCCACCCCTAATTCTGGCCTCCTCATCGCTACCTCCAAGCTTCTCTGGATTCCTTTAAACTCAACTAAAGCCCCACTTTCTGTAAGGAACGTTTTTTGGTCCTCCTTAATCATAATGCCTGCCTCCCAGACTGTCCCCAATTTATTCTCTATATAAATCTTACATAGTTGTTTGCATGTGTCTCCATGAGACTGAATTTCTTGAGGGACTGCTTTTTGCTCTCTTTTTTTTTTTTTTGGTCTCCTCAGTGCCAGATATATAGTAGGGCTAATAAATGCTCCCTGATTGACTGATTAGAGTCCATTCTTTCTCTAAATACCAACCCCTGTAAAGCTTGGTTATGGTTGTTCAGTTGTTTTCAGTTGTGTCCTATCCTATCCTTTGTGACTTTAGTTGAGGTTTCTTGGCAAAGATACTGGAGTGATTTGCTATTTTCTTCTCCTTCCTCTCATTTTACAGATGAGGAAACTGAGGTAAACAGGGTTAAGGGACTTGCTCAGGATCACCCAGCTAGTAAATGCTTGAGGCTGGATTTGAACTCAGGAAGAGGAGTCTCGGGATTCCGAGCTCAGCCCCCTCTCCACCGAGTCTCTCATCAAGAACAGGCTGTGACATCCATCCAGCCAGCCAGCAGCCTATAAGCAGGGGAACGGGCTTGCTGGTGCCCCACATCTGTCCTTGATGGAAAGGCCCACAGTCCTACGTAGTGGTGTGGGGAGTTTGCTCTGTTAACCTGGGGCCTGTTTATTCACAAATCTTCAGAGAAGAGTTTTTCTGACTTCTGTGTATTTACTTAAGCAGCAATTAAACTCAAATCTAACCATGTGCTTTTGGAAAAAGGCCAGGCCTCCCTCCACTGGGTCTAACTCAGGAACAGGGAGAAAGACCAGAGAAAATCTGTTCCAGAGGTTCCAGAGGAGAGTTTCTCAACCATGTTAACCCTGAGTAGAGCCCACTCCAGCTTCGTGGCCCAGAAACTTCTCCACGGCATCAGGGCAGGGAAGGGGATCAGGAGAACAACCCCCATTGGGCCAGGAAGACTGGGGAGCAGGGGTCGGAGTTCGGGGTTGAGGAGTTCAAACTCTACGCAATTCCTGAGCGTTTCTGAGCCCAAAACAGTAACCCGAGAAATTGTTTGTATCAGCAAGGAATGACTTAATTTTTGGCAAATCTAGAAAAACTTTCTTTTCCTGTTCTTTGTGGCCTTCCAAAGAAAAGAAACAATACAGGCGTTTTTAGCTTTGTAGCAGACTGGCAGCACCTTCTCCCGGATTCTGGGAGCCTCTGAGTGTGTGTGTTTGTAAGGGCCCCAGCTCCCAAGGGGAAAGATGCAGGGAATAGCGAATAGCCCCCTCCGGCTCTTCTGCATCCTCAAGGCAGCTTGGACCACGCAGAAGCTGTCAGGGGACAGAATGTACCTAACCACTGACCTCCCCTACCTCCTACAGTGACCACATACAGCTCACAGCTCATTCCTTCCCATTTTCTTTCTCTTCAGACTCGGCTGAGACAACATTCTCAGCCTCCCTGGGGAAGCTTTCCTTGCCATCTCTTCATTCACAGTGAATTAATGAAAAAAACATTTATTAAAAACCTGGCGTAAGCCCTGTCGATACAAATTGAAAAAGTGAGATTGGGCTCAGGTCTCTAGGAGCTCACCTTCTAAGGGGGGAAATGACCCATGTAGAAGGCTTCAGCCGCAAGGGATGGCAAGACCCACCTTTCTTGAGGCTTTGGGCTCAGGGCGGCTAGTGAGACCCAGCGGTCTTCCACCTTGCCAATGTATCTCATTTAACCTTTCTGCCTTCGATCCCCATCTGTCACTCATCCCCAACTCCTCTCCCCATGCAAAGAGGACTTAGCCTGGTTAGTGGGAAGCAGGCAAATTCAAGTTCCTAATTGAGTTAGGCTACTCCAGAATCTGAGACCTTTGTGCCTTTTTTTGTATTCTTAATGCCATAAGAAACACATAATAATTCCTTGTTGACCAATCAGATCTTAGTTTCTTCATGTGTAAAACGGATGTAATATTTATATCATCTATTTTTTGGCTCTGAGCCAGGGAAAAACCAAAGAAAATTCAACACACATTTATTAAGGACCTAATGCTTAACATTGATTAAGTGTTGCGTATTGGAAGAGATGCAAAATTAAGATCAGATAAATTTTTGGTTTCATGGAGCTTATAGCTTAGTAGGGAATTATGGTATAGATACCAACTTAGATTTTTTAAAAAGTATCTGATTTTTCAGATGTAGCTACATCTGTGAGCACAGCCCCTTTGTGTTTAAGTAAGGGGTTTTAAGTGAGATGTCACGAGGAGAAAAGTTCATCTCCAGCTACCTCCTAGTATGTGAGGTCTCTCTGTTCTTTCAGCTGCTTGCAACTTCTCCATCAAGGCTTGCATAAGTTTTTGCATATTGTCTTCCCATTTAGAATGGAATCTCTTTAATGAGCTAGAATTGTTTTGTACCTCTCTTTGTATCTCTAAGATCTTGCATAGTACTTAGCACATAAGTGATTAATAAATGTTTTTTTGATTGATTGACAGATTGCTTCTCCAGATGAACCTTGACCTTTGTTAAGGCTCCATCCATATTTAGAATTTCATGGGGGTATTGTGAGACTTAAATGAAATAATGAAAAGTGAAAATAACATTGAGTTTGGGATCAGAGACCCTGGTTTCAAAACTTGACTTTTTAAATTTATTCCTTGTGTGACCCATTTTGCCTCTCTGAGACATAGTTTGGCTCTAAAATAAAGGAGTTTCCATTAGATAACACATTCTGTGTTTTTAAGGTCACTTCTAGCTCTTGATTCCATGAGCATCAAATATGAGAAAGTGTTTGGGAGCAATTAAAAAGTTATCCTGATTATGGGATCCTCGATTCAGAGCTGAGAAAGATGTTATTGAAATATAACCTCTTCTTACTGTTCTTATCCACATGGATTTTTGCCTTCTCTGAAATCCTACAGAATTTAGAAAAACGAGCATGTAACTAATTTCACATCCTCCCTATATGTTTTATATTCCAACCAAACTGCTGGATTTTCTGCTTTCCACAGACAACTCTCAATTTCCTACCTCCAGGCCTTTGTAGAGGCTGCTTTCCATGCCTGACATGAAAGACCCTCCTCACTCTGCCTTTTGGAATCCCTAGTTCCATTTAAAAATAGGTCCAAATCCTAATTCTGATGCAAGCTTTTTCACTTTGCATTCAATTTATATGTGTATATATATATATATATATATACATTTATATGTGTGTATATAGAGTACTAACCTATCTATAATATTAGTTTCTATTAAAGTATAAGTTCCTTGTGGACAGGGACTAATTTTTATGCATATAATGGAGGCCTAATAAGTGCTTATTGGATCTGGTATAAATTGAATTTTATGATAAGGTGTTTTGCATGGTTCTCCATTTGTCACAAGCATACATATATCTTATTCCCTCTAATAAGTGATAAATCCCAGAACAGAAACTACATCTCCATCCTCTTAAGTGCCTACCCTAGGTAGGACTCAGCCTATAAATCATGCTGAAGGAGCACTGTGTGATTGGATTTGTTTGCCAAGCATTTGGTGCAATTGAAAGATGTAACTAATCTGCTTTTTCTCCAGGGACTCTCTGCACACAATAGGAGATTAATGAATGTTTCTGTTTGTTATTGCTGTTGGACCATGAAGAACCATCAGCTTCTCTGCTTCAGAATTCTAGTTCTGATCCCTCTAAAGACAATAAAAGTTCTGGGACCTAGAATCATGTACAGCATGAGGATGTGTCATGTATTTCATCTTTGGGTTGTTGACTGATCAACTGATAGACTGTAAAAGCCTGAGGGACCCTAGTTACCAAAAGGGAAACTAAGTCACTGAGACATTCTGGAACTGGATTGCTTGAATGCCTGTACAAACTCTATGGGGAAAAATCAGAGATTTTGTGTGCAAATGCTCAGGTTGGCCCTTTCTTCTTTGCCTTCTTTGGGTTCACTGTTTAATTTGGGGGCCAGGAGCAAAGAGAGAAAAATAGAAAACTGGTGGAGGAGCAGGGAGTCACTAGTGATTGTGAATTGCTTTTGGTGCTAACAGATTACTGTGGCAACTAAAAAGGAAAGCTTCAATAGACTTCACTACCTATAGACCGTGTGGAGAAATGAAAATGGAATAGTTGTATAGCATAGTATTGTAGTGATGGCTGCTGAGAAAGGCCAGGAGGCCACTGTGACCCTGGCACTCCCATTCTTTCATTACTCTCATTTTTCCTGTTCATGTCCAGAAATCTCACCATTTCTTTAGCCCCTTATTCCCCTTCCACTACTTGCTAGTGTAGAATAAGGAAATGGGTGATGAGTAGGTGAAAGCCTCTTGGAAAAGAAAAGTAATGATTTCCTTTGCAATTTTCATTCTCTTTGTTGTGATACTGAAAATTGCTTGCTTCGTTATATAGAGGGTTGAGATTGAACTAGGGAAATTTCCAGATACAGAAATGGGAGTCTCTAGAGTAATAAATTATTCTAATTTTTTTACAACCCTGAGTTATGATTTTATATTACTCACAGACTGAAATTCAGAATTCAGAATCCAATCAGCAAGGGTTCCTACTTTTTACCCAGATCTTTTGAAACTGGTGATTTGGCAGAGCTGCTTACCCATGTCCATAGAGAGACTTTGGAGCATACATCAAAGAAAAGTCCTAAGCACATGCTACCTTAGGGGTAAACAGCTGCCTTGCAGGTTCATTGTAAAGTGATGCTATATCTTTCTATGGGTTTGAGGAAGGAAAGAGAATAAGCTATGGGTTGCTATTGATATTAAAGCCACCTGCTGTCACCTGGGATAGCATGCATCTGTATGCACAAAGTCCACATTACCATCACACATAGAATTACAGACCTGAAAGGGAGTCTGAAGACTTATTCCAGCCCTCTCATTCTACAGAGAAGGAAACTATAGCCCAGAGATGAGAAGTGGCTTTCTCCTAGTCACAAGCTAGTAAATGGCAAACAGCCTTAATTAAAGAGGTAATGAGATAAAATTCAGTGTCTTTTCCATTGTCCTACATTGGACATTACTTTCTGTATAGAGAAAATTATAAATGATAAGATTTAGAGCTACTGGAACTCAGAGATCCCCTAATTCTCCTCCCCTAATTTTATATACAAGGAAAGACAGAGGCTTAGGTGACTCAGCAGAGCTTGGGTTCAAGCAAAGGTTTTCTAAGTGTTCCGAGTGCTCTTCTGCTTCTTTATGATGTCTCTGAGACTATGGCAAGAGTGAGCATGACAGGCACATAGGTGTTGGTGAAGTCTAAGTGGTGTGAGAAGCTGGCACCAGGTCAGAAAGCTGGATGGGCATGTATGGGCGTGCAAGTCAGAGGAAGCTAAGAGTCAACGGAATTGACAAGAAGTCAGCCAGCTGTCAAGGATAGGGGAAGCTGTGGGAGCTGACGGGAGGAACCCGGAGCAAGGAGATGTGATCCTATTCCCATTTCTATGATCCTTCCTGAGTGGAAGTTGATCTCAGTAGAGTTAGTCCAGTCCAGGGCTTCCTAAACTTTTTCTACTTGTGACCCCTTTTTGTCCAAGAAATTTTTACACAACCCCAGGGATATAAGTACATAAAATAGGCATACAAATGAAACATTTATTGATACTAAATCATAATTTCATGACCCCATATTCAGTTACATGAATCCATATGCGGTCAAGACCCACAGTTTAAGAAGCTTTGATGGTGGGAACCCATGATGGGGGGACTCAGCTAATGGCAACACTTAGTATAACTAAGAAGGGCAAGACCAAAAAGTCTGCAGAACCTCCTGCTAAACAGACCTTTACAAAGCATGAGAAGAAGACGGAGACCTGAACTTCTAGACATCCTTCCTTCCCAAGTGAAGTTCCTAACAGCACAGTGCAGTACAAAGAGATTTGGAGTCAGAGGACCTTAGTTTGAATCCTTGCTCTCTCACTTAATATCTGTCCAAGTCAATTTGCTTTCCAGTCTCAGTTTCCTTATTTGCAAAATAAAGGTGTCGGACAATTTCACTGCTGAGGTTCTTTTTGGCATTACATCTATGATTCGCTTGATTGATGTAAACTGTTAAGTTGGAAAATTCAGACAACATCTTCCCATGCTTAATCCCAGATGAATTACAGGTGCATTCCTAACACAAAGGTCCTGAGTATATTTTACTGAGCTGTTACTTCTTTGGCTCATTGACCACTCTGAAATGGAACTTGGGAATTTCAGTACCTGACATTTCTCCAAGAGTGGATCACCAGCTACCCTAGCAAACAATCAATATCACAAAGCTTTAAAACAACAGTTTTTAAAGGCATAGAAAGAATTTACAATGTAGCCCAAGGACATTAAGAAACTTTCTCTCTCCCTCCAGGATCCCATAAAACAGAAAGGACTTGGGTTCCATTCCTTCAAGCCCATGTTGTGGACCAGGAACTCTCTCTAAAATTGTCCCCCTATTGGTACTCTGCTAATGTCTTACTCCTTCCCTAGCAGCTCCCTTTAGATACTCCAGTGTCCTGTTTTTTCAATGCTATATACTAGGATGGTGACAGCTCATTAGCAGCTAAATCAGCAAAAGATTGCACTGAAGCCTCAGCTTCCACAATATGACAGCCCTTTTTATTGAACCCAGGTAATCAATTGCTACTTTAACCTGGGGTGATACAACTGAGTCCCTTAGGCCCACCTTTGACACAAAGTCTTTCTCAGCATGGCTGTGAGAGCATCTGCTCAAAAGTTTCTATCCCATACAATCTCCTCCTAAAAGGCACTTCCAATTATGTTCTATTTGCCTAGGCAAGTCAGGTTAGTAAGCATTTAATTAAATGATCATGATATGTCAAGCTCTATGTGAATTGCTGGGACACGAGTATACAAGTAAAAAGAAAGTTAATCTCTGCCCTAAAGAAGCTTACATTCTTATTTAATATTTTCTTTTCCCCAATTACATATAAAAACAATTTTAACTCCCCTCCAGATTTTGAGTTCTAAATTTTCTCTTTTCCTCCTTTTCCACTTGAGAAAACAATTTTACATAGGTTATACATGTGTAGTCATACAAAACATATCTCGATTTAAATCATTTTGTGAAAGAAGATACAGACAACCTCCTTGCTCCCAAGAAAATGAAGTAAAGAAAAAGTATCTTTGATCTGCATTCAGGCTTCCCAAGGTCTTTTTCTAGAGATGAATAACAGCTTTCATTTCTAAGCCTTACAGAACTGTATTGGATCATTGTTGCTGAAAATAGCTAAGTTATTCAGAGTAGATCATCATCTAGTATTGCTGTTACTGTGTACAAAAATGGTTCTACTCATTTCACTTTGCATCAGCTCATGTCTTTCCATGTTTTTCTGAAAACATCCTATGCATCATTTCTTAAAGCACAATAGTAGTCCATCACAATCATATAGAGGAACTTATTCAGCCATTTCCCAACTGATAGATATCCTTTCAATTTCCAATTCTTTGTCACCACTAAAAGAGTTTTTATAAATATTTTTGAACACATAGGTCCTTTTCCTATGTTTTTTATCTCTTTGGGATACAATACATAATAGTGTTGCTTGGTCAAGGAGTATGCATGGTTTTATAACTTTTTAGCTATAGTTCCAAATTGCTCTCCAGAGTGGTTGGATCAGTGCACAACTTCACCAATTGTACATTAATATTTTAATTTTCCTACATGCTTTTCAACATCTGTCATTTAAGGAACTTACATTTTAATGGGAGAAGACAATCCATAAAAGGGAACTGAATTAGGGGGAGGGAGGAAGGAAGGTATCCATACAGGAGCATATTCAGAAAACAAATAATGACTGATTGGGATCTTTCTCAAAATGGAGATTCCAGGAAGAGCTCATCAATAAGAAAATGGGGTCACATGAGTGAAGGGAGAAGACAGCTAAAGCATGATGGCAAAGCATCTATCATCTTCCTCAGGGGCAACTGAGCCAGGTAATGAAATTATTTCAATCTCTTTCTAGTGAAAGGTAACCATAGAGGAAGGGTATGGAATGGAAGCAGCTAGTCCTGGTAGAGATAACTGTTAAAAAAAGAGGAAAATTTTTTTGGTCCTTACTACATTGGATTTTAAAGCTTGGAGGCAGCCTCTAGGCCAACTAGTCCAAAAACTAAGAACTACAGAGGTTTAAGTACATGGAATTAAGTGACAGAGCAGAGACTATAACCTAAATTCCCTCTACTCCCAGCCTAGTACCATTCCCATTACACTATTAAATCAATGTAGAAATTCAGGATTTGGGAATACCTAAATGACTTCATTAAGAGATAGGATCCCTAGGTTCTAGTTTCATTTATGCCATTGATATTTTGCATGCTTTTAGGGAATTCATTTCTTTCCTCTAGGGCTCAGTTTCCCTATTGATATAATGAGGAATTTGAATTTGATGCTTTCTAAGGTCCCTTCCAACTTTAACTGCTTTGTTTTTCTGTTAGAAAATCAAGTCCAACTTCTGATTTTGCAGACTAAGAAAATGAGGCACAAAGAACTTCAGTGACTTGTTCATGATCACACACACTCGTTCTTTTTACATATAACTTTGATTCCTCCATTAGAATTTTATTTGCAAAAGGAGGTGGATGGATTCCATGATATTGCCTCTAACTCGGACATTCTGAGTTCTACATTCTAAGGTCCTTTCAACTTTACTCTGGTGTGCCTCCAATATCCCTTTGTGGATCCATAATTTATTTACCTAATAACCATTTGACTTTGGTTGGAAAAGCCAAAATTGATTGACTTGTACAGGAGCTTTTACAGTTGTTTTCCTTTTACTTCTGATTGCTGAGGAAACCAGTGGACATGCACAAGTTTGTCCTGTTGTTACCTGCCTTTGTCCTTCTGGGTCTGTCTCCCCCACACACACACCCTTGCCCACTCCCCAGTTCCTTCTTCCATCCCTCTAAGACACATACTCCTCCCCAAGCCCACATTCAGAAATCTGGCCCCATTTTTCTTGTCTCTGACCCTTGTGGGTGAAGTTTACTTCACTATCATAAAATCCAGGGTTGTAAAATTCATATTGTAACTTTAAGAGCCACATCTGTTTTAGCCATTTTTTGTTTTAAGAACTCAACGTGAATTTTACGATGCAGCCATAAAAGGAAAAGCTGAAGGAAATTATCGCAGATTTGTAAAGCTATAAGAGAGGTTCCTGGACTCATATGCACAATCAAATTACAAAGAAACAACCCAATTGTTTTTATTGCCCAGCGGATCTTCAGTTTAAACATTTCTCATTTTAATCTATTGATGAGGATTAACATTTTATTTATTTCGGCCCTAATAATTAGCTTGGCACATCTTTCTCAGGTAGATGAAGCTTTTATAGATTCTCAGATGTTAGGGGGAGATCGCCTGATTCCTGATGTGTAAAGAGAACTGAGATTCCTTGCCTGTTAGGAACTAAGAAATATTATATTTCCATTTTATAAATGAAGCAAGTGAAACTCAGAGAGTCTCAATAAATGACATATCTAGTAAGACATAAAAGGAGTTATTAGAAAAGATGATCTCTATGCTCCCTTCTTGCTCAAATTCTTATGCTGTAAGATTTTTTTTCCAGCTCCACTATCTGAATTCTATGTTCTAAGGACCATCCACTCCAGTTCTGAAATGTAGTGTTCTAAGGTACATTCCAATGTTAACATTCTACATTCTAAGAAAGGCAATTTGATGGAGTGGAAAGAATGCCTGCTGAGAGTCAGAAGATTCTTGGGTCCAAATTCAGTCTCTGACACTTACTAGCTGTATTATCATAAGCAACCCATATGAACCTCAGTTTTCTTATCTATAAAATGGGGCCAATAATTCTTGTAGTACCTCTCCTACAGGATTATTTTTAAAACCAAATGAGAACCAAACTACAGTGTTTAGAAATCTTAACATAGTATATACATGTTAGGCTGTTGTTACTTTTCTAAGTTTCCTCTAGCTCTGACATTGTATGTTCTAAGATCCCTTCCAGTTCTAACATTCTGTGTTCTAAGAACCCTTTTGACTTTGACGTCATTAAAATCCTATGAAATGAGTCTTGGCTTCTGGGAGTATATGATTGAGAGCTAAAGGAAACTTTTTGTTGTTGTTTAGTCATTTTTTAGTCATGTCTGACTGTGATCCCATCTGGGGTTTTCTTGGCAAAGATACTAAAGTGGTTTGTCATTTCCTTCTCCAGTTCACTTTACAGATGTGGAAACTGAGATAAACAGATTTTAAATGACTTGCTACTAAGTTTCTGAGACTGGACTTGAATTCAAGACTTTCGGATTTCAGGGCCATTGCTTTATCCACTGTATCACCTACCTGCCCAGAGGAAACTTTCAAGGCTTTCAAATCTAACTTCTTCATTTTACAGATGGAGAACTTGAGGCCCAATGACATGAAATGATTGCCCAAGATCACATATGAAGTAACAAAAATAAAGTTGAACCCATCTCCATTGCTGACCTCAGCTGGATGCATCTTGAGAAACAATAACCCCTGTAGCTTCAGAGAAGCCTTTGTATTTTTAATTTTCCAATCCCACAATTAAAAGTTTTAGCAAGAAAAAAAGCATCTGCAGTCATTTAAAAATTATTTGGCGTTGGTGGTTAGAGGTAAGCATGGCCCTCAATATCTCTTAGGTAATCTGAGCTGCTGGCGGCAAAACTCACAACTGAAAGAAATAGGTGTTTCAGTGGGGGGGGGGGTGATGAGAGAAATCTAGAGCAGGTTCTTTATTATCCCACCCAGGCCTCTCAGGAGCAAAAGGGGGTTAGAATTTAGAGATAATGATTCACTGTTGAAAGAAATATCTAGAAAAGTGTCTGAAGCTGTTTCTTTTTTCATTCCAGCGTCATCATCACCATCAATTGGGGCTTTTAAAATGTCTATTTGCAGGGACTACCATATACACAGACTCTCACAGATGTCCCCATTGACCAAGGATTTATAATCGAAGACAGACATGTTGATTTTAGTAAATGACTGGATGGAAGGCATAGAGACAAATAAAAACTGTAAACTAGATCCTATGTAAACAGTAAAGAAGAAACAGAAATAGATATAGTAACAATTTTTCCATCTGTAAAATGATCACCCTATAAACTCTCTTAAAATTAGAGAATGGGATCAGAAGGTCTCTTTAAGCCTTCCTGTGTTCTCAGGTCACCTCTATCACTGATTCTGAGATGTAAGAGAAAGAGCAGTGAATTTGGAAGTAACCAAAACCTTGGAAGTCTTACAGTCGGATCCCCTCATTTTACAGAAGAGGAAGCAGGCACAGAGCAATGATATGAATCAATCAAGATCATATAGCTAAGTGAAGTGGTGAACAGGTATGTATGAACTTAGGTCCTCCTGACTTTAAGACCAGTATCCACTTCATGATACCTTCCTTTCTACCTATGCAAAAGAGTCATGGCCTCCGGCCACAGATTTTTCATTCATAAAACGTCGGTTTGGACTAAATAACCTTGATGGAAAGAGCAGCTGACTTTATATCATTGGACCTGGGCAGATTATCTGTGTGACTCTGGAAAATTCACTTTACACCTCTGAAGTTGTTTCCTAATCTGTACAATTCACCTGTACTACCTGTCTTATAGGAGAGTGCTTGGAAAGGTAAGCTGTTAGTCCCCATCCCCCACATTCAAGTGTGCTGAATGCATTTAACATTGCCCCTACAAAATGCTTTCATATCCAGTATCTTTTTACGGAGGAGGAGATCGAGGACTTTGATGGCCTGTCCAAGTATGTTGCTGGCAGAGCCATGGGGCAGACGTGGGTCTCCTGTCTCTTAGCCTGAGGCCCGTTTCCCTGTCCCCAAGCTCTGGAACTCAATTTTTCTCCATTTAACTAGAGATTCATGTTGGTTCCCTCCAGATCTCTCTCCCATGATCCGATGATCCTCCGCGACTGCTCCCTTTTGTGTGTGTCCCAGGCCGGGGCCCCTTTGTCCCTTGGGGGACCCCCTGGCTCCGCAGTGGCCCAGGCGCACCAGCCATCTGCACAGCACAGGTGTGAGTCACCCTCCTCTCCCCGCCCCGCCCCCAACCTGAGGGGCTCGGTACACTGCGTCAATTGTTCCCCTTCCCCCCCGCATGGTGGCTAATTCGCGGGGCAGCTGCCGGGGGTGGGAGGCAGAGGGAGGAGGGGGTGCTGCCATCTGTACGGTGGGGGCGGGGGAGGGGCGGCCCAGAGGAGGAGCCGCCTGGCGGGGTCTTGACTGGGGGCCCATTCAAAAGCTGACAGGAGCTAATTGATGAAGCCAGGCTGGGAGCAGGTGCTAACCTGTCTGCAGCCGAGATAATGGGGCTGGGGGCGGGAGGGGGGCGAGGAGGAGGTAGGGGCGGCCCACTTAGCCCGGAGCGCAGCTGTTGGAGGGTCATTACCGAGCTCCCGCTTCCACATTCCAGCCGCATAAATGCCAAGAAGACCGAGCGTTGCATGCGTCCCGGGGGTGGGGATGGGGTGGGGGGAAGAGGAGAGGAGGTGGGTCAGGAGGGTGGCAGCAAGGAAGAAGGGGTTTTCCAATCTCCCGCGGAAAGTAGCCTCGGGCGAATCTCTCCCTGAGGTTCATTAATACCTGCCGGCTGCTCCTCCTCTCTCTACAGCGGGCGGGTGGCTAGCGCCCAGGAAGAGGGTCAAGGGAGTCCCCCGATTTTTGACCTGTCTGGGGCTTAAAGGACTCTAAGATGAAGTGTGTCCTCCAGTGTAGAGACAGCACCATTCATCACTATACTTCTTATTGTGAGTTCTGGGATTAGTCACTTCATTTCTTCCTATCTCAGTTTCCTCATTCATAAAATGGGAATAATTGTACTTGCACTTTTCCCCTCATCAGGCTGTTATGAAGGAAGTGCTTAAGTTGTCAAACAAAGCACTAGATAAATGTGACTTAGAATTTTTTTTTGTCTTGGGGTCTCTTGGCATTCCTGCTGGGATCTAGTTGAAGTCCCCATCTCTCAGAGAAGACCGGGCTGGGGAGTCTGGGTAATGGAGCCTTGAAGACCAGGGCAAGAGTTGCTGATGTGAGCACTGGGGAGATTGGTGGCAAAAGTTTCCAGAAAGATTTTAAAGGGAGATGAGGTAAACTGAACAATTTAGGGGGGGGTCCTCTCCTTCTCCTTCTCCTTCTCCCTCTTGCTTTCCCTGCTCCTCCTCTTTTCTCTTTTCTTCTCTCCTCTCCCCTCTCTCTTTTTTCTGTCTCTATCTCTGTCTCTCTCTCTCCTCATATGTAGATATATGCTTATATGTCAATATATAAATACGTTTTATATGTATGTACATACATACCTGTATGTATATGATGCAAGGTTTTGAATCAGGGGAATTGATTTTAAGACAATGATTGAATCCAAAGACTCTCCATTTATCCAAATGGAGAGCCTTGGGTATTGTAGACTCCATCCTAAATTGGAAAGACACTAGAAGTCCAGTCCACTGTTCATGGGCCAATCCCTCTACAGCATCCCTGGATAAACATTTATCAAGCATCTCGCAAGTTCAGGAACTGTGCTAAGTGCTAGGGACATACAACCTCTGCTATCAAGGAGTTCATAGTGTGATGTGAGAGACAAGAAGCAAGAACTAGGTGCAGACCAGTTATAGGAAGAGTAAATTGGAAAGAATTAACAGGGAAATCATTGGTGTTAAAGATATTTCAGAAAGGTTTCTTGAAGAAGACAGGATTTCAGCTAGGATCTGAAGGAAGCCAGGGAATCCAGAGGAGAAGATGGGGAGGGATAGTATTCCAGCTATGCTGTGGCCAATGAGAATGCAGTCTGAAAGTGAAGTGTCCTATTCAAGGAAGAGCAAGGAGACCATGTTACTAGATCACAGAACATACAAAGCACTGGAAGGTTTAAGGATACTGGGGATCTCCCTACCTCAAGAAGCACTTTGTTTAAGTGCTCAACAGTAAAAAGAATGAGAAAGAACTTGAAGTTTTATAGACCAGAACTGATTTGCCCCAATAGGTCAAACTTTCTTTTCTTTCTGGAAGTGGCTTTGGAGTGGAAGATTTCTTTTTGGTGGGGAGGGAGCCCTGAATGTCTAGAGCAGTTCAAGTGCCAACCTTGCCACTTGATTCCTCTCTTTGGATCTTAATTTCCTCTTCTGTTAAAGGGTGTTGGGCTGATTGATTGATAACTTTATTATGCAATGCCATATAGTATAAATTCCCTTTTAGCCTTGACATTGGATGTGGTTTTAATAGTTTAAAGGATATATATTCTGTGGAATTGATTTTTTTTTACAAAAGGATATAAGGGAAGCATCAGAAAGAGGCCCAGAGTAGAAGGTAGATTCTTCTTTGCTCTATTGGGTGGTATGGGGGTAGGTTCTTCATGACAGTTGTAGACATCTGCCTAGGAGACCTGACTTCTCCTTAAATATTGATCTCTTACTCCAAAGAGAGATCCTGCCTTTGTCCATATGTGCTATCCCTTAATAAGCTAAACCAACTGGTGTAAAGTAACAAGCTCAGGGCTGTGTGTGCACATGGCCAGTATGCTAATCAATGGTTAATGGTGCATCATCTAGCTGGCCTCACAGAGTCCCAGTGGCTTTGGGATTTTCAGAGTGGACTGACTGTTTTAGACAGGATTCTTTCTAGGAAAAAAAAGAGGGTACTCAGCTCACTGAGGAAACCACTCAGTTTGATAACTGATAACTGTAGTAATAACTGTGAGCTCCTCCTGGTCTAGGAGTAGATGGATTTAGGAAGACCTATATTCAAATTTAATCTTCATGTGTTGCCTTCTCCCATTAGAATATAAGCTCCTTGAGGACAGAAATTTACTTGTATCCTTATCCTCAGTGCTTAGTATAGTGCCTTAGTATAGTGATAATACAATAAGCACTTAATAAGTGCTTCATTTTGCTATATGACTGGCCTGTTCTTTGTTTCCTCCCTCCCTCCCTTTTTCCTTCCTTCCCTCTTTCCTTCCTTCCTTCCTTCCTTCCTTCCTTCCTTCCTTCCTTCCTTCCTTCCTTCCTTCCTTCCTTCCTTCCTTCCTTCCTTCCTTCTTTCCTTCCTTCCTTCTTCCTTCCTTCTTCCCTCTTTCTCCGTTCTTCTTTATTCATTCATTTACTCATTTGTTCTGTTATTTATTTATTTCTCCATTCATCCATTCATCTGCTTAATCGATTTATTAATTTTTTATATAGCCTTTCACTTGTTTGTCTATTTAAAACTGTTCCTATCTCACCCAGATTGAAAGCATAGCAACTACTCACATCCCTAACCTGGGCCAGTTTGCTCCTCTTTAGACAGTATAGTGACCTCCTGCTCTGGAGGGGTCATCATATTGGTGCTGGACATAGTTTAGTTATAAACTCTTCTCCCTTTTACACTATTTTCACTCTGGTTGCATCTCCCCATCATTTCATGCTTGGACTATAGCAAAAGCCTGCTGGTGCATCTGCCTGCTCTGAGTTTCTCTCCATTCCAATCCATTCTACATTTAGCCATCGAAGAATTTTCCTGAAGTGTTTGTTGTTGTTAGTTAGCTGTGTCCAACTTGTGACCCCATTTTGAAGCCAGTAAGTGGATCAGAGAGCATGAAGGAGAATAAAGTGTACGTAGAGGAGAAAGGTAGGATGGAACCAGTTAGGAAGTGATGTAAATGCCAAAGAGGTAACTGGTGAGATCAGTTTCAGATGCATGATGAGGTTGGAAGCCAGATTTGCAGAGTGAGGATACACACATTCACAGAGCAATAGAGAGATAAAGGGAAAAACAGAGAGACAGAGAGGAGAGGGAGAGAGGGGGAGAGAGAGAGAGAAAGAAAAAGGGGAAGAGAGGGAAAGCGAGAGATGGAGGAAGAGGGAGAAATGAAGACAAACAGACAGATAAAGAGACAAAGAGAAATAGAGAGTCACAAACAGGCACAGAGAGATGGACAGAGAGACAGACAAAGATACAAAGATAGAGAAACAGAGACAGAAAGACACAGAAAGGAATGTAACTGAGGCAATCTCTTTCAACTGATGTCTATAACTGATTTCTAGAATAGAGCTCTCATATATGATAAAAAGAAAAGGATTTTTTCCTCAGATATACAACATGAATTATTAGGGGAATAGTTAGAGGGGTTGCTTGTTTTAGGTCTTCTGCATGTATATGTTGAATAATCTGAGAGAGAGAGAGAGAAATAATAACTTCATAGGAGGTCATTTTCACCTGTATCATAAAGCCCTTTTGTTGGTTATAGATGTGGGATAGTGGGACAAAGAAAAAAACAAACATCTTCACCCACCATTGAGTTGCTGCTGGTATAGGAGGAGGATCCATGTGGATTTCAGTAAAGAATTCTAAAAAGGCTTTCTCTTTTCCTGAGAAAGATTACAAAATATCTAGTCTAGGAGGCTGTTGTTTGCTTCAGGCTACTTGCTTTCTATTCCTACTTATAAACTTGGCTTCTTATACTTCAGGTACTTTGATAAAGTAATTGAAAAGTTCTGTGATTTCCAGGGAAGAAATAATTACTTTCTTGTCTCTCATACTATATAATTTTTTTAAAATAATTTTTTCTAATTAAATGTAAAGGTGATTTTTAACATTCATTTTAGAAAACTTTGAGTTCCAATTTTTTCTCCATCCCTCGTCTCTCCCTCTCTAAGATGATAAGTCATTTGATCTAGGTTATATATGTGCAATTATTTAAAACACATTTCCAAATTAATCATCTTGTGAAAGAAACAAAAAGGAAAAACAATGAAAAAAATAATGTGAAAAATCACATACTTCAATCTGCATTCAGACTACATCACTTTTTTTTTCTGTATATAGATAGCATTTTCATCATGAGTCCGTTGGAATTATCTTGGATGATCATATTGCTGAGAATAGCTAAATCATTCATAATTGATCATAGCATAATGTTGCTATTACTGTGCACAAAGTTCTTCTGGTTCTCCTTACTTCATTCAGCATCAGTTCATATAAGTTTTTCCAGGCTTTTAAAAAAATCAGCCTGCTAATCATTTCTTAGTACAATAGTATTCCATTCCATTCACATATCACAACTTGTTCAGTCATTCCCCAAATTGATACGCATCTCCTCAATTTCTAATTTTTTGTCACCACAAAAAGCTGCTATAAATACTTTTGTATATATATATGTATATGTATATGTATATGTGTGTGTGTGTCTATGTATATGTGCAAACACATAAATATACATACACATACACACATATATTTGTACTAGGTATGTTTTCCACTTTTCTGCCTATCCCTCTTTCCCATTTGCCATTATCTCAGACAACACTGATTGTACAACAAGGTTAGTAATAGCTAATTTCTTTATATAACAATGAAAGTAAATGATGGTGAAAGATCAGAGGACCAAAAGGGAAGGGAACAAATTGTAGGTGCATGGAAGCAGATGGGATGCAACTAACTCCAGTTCTGGATGGGTTGTTCTAACAACCTCCTCCTCTTCCTTCTTCTTCTTCTGCTTTGAAAGGAATATTGTCTCTAAGGGGCAGTTGGGTATGTCTCACTAAACCTGTTTTAATCAGTACCATATGAACTAGTCATAATCTTTCTATGCATAGTCTCAATTGCATTACTAACAGCAGTGAGGGTCAACTATAGCTGCCTCTTAGAATCTTGGTAGGAAAGCTCAGAGAGCAGAGATGAAACATACGTTAAATGTTGTCCTCTGGAAAAAGTCTATGGAACTCTAAAGTCAATACCTTTTGATCTAGCTCTTTCCTTCTCTATAATTTATTCCTAGGATAGAACTCTTATATATAATGAAAGAATAAGAACTTTTCCTCCTGTGTATATTATGAATTATTGGATGAATGTTTAGAGGGTTTGCTTTTCCCAGGTTTTCTGTGTGTAAATTTTGCATGGTCTCCTTGAAAGGAATGGTACAATGGGTAACAAAACACAGAATTTGACACTTACTGCATATCTGATACTAAGCCAGTTACTTAACTGCTATTTACCTCATCTGTAAAAGGGGGATAATAATAGCAATTATATTCCAAGGTTGGCATGAGAAACAGAGAAATGCTTTGCAAACCTTAACGTGCCTTCCCTCTGATATTATTGCATATAGTTTTTTGCATTCTGTTTCTCCCACTAGATTGTAAAATTCTTGTGAGCTGAGATTGTCTTTTTTTCTTTCTTGGTATCCCCACCACTTAGCATAGGCTTAGTACATAGTAGGAGCTTAACAAATAATTAACAAAAATAGAACAATTATTTGTTCTATGAGTTACTGACTCATAGAACATAGAATGTGCCTCCCACATTCCAGTGAATTTTCTCAAAATGCAGGTTGGTGTGTGCAGTGGTTAGTAAACTACGGTGCAAGGGTCAATGAAGTCAATTGTTTGTTTTTTTAGACTTGGAAGCTAAGAATTACTAGAGACTCCAGGTATAATGAATAGACTGGCAAGCAGATCAGGAAGACCTGGTTTCAAGTCTTACACCCAAAGGATTCCATAGTACTTATAAAGTACTTAGTACAGTGCCTGATATAGTAGGTACTTAATAAATGCTTGGATCCATCTTTTCTTCCTTCCTTTCTTCCCTTCCTCCCTCCCTTCCTTCCTTCCCTCCCTTCTTTCTTCTCTCTCCCCTCCTTTCTTTCTTTCTTTCCTTCCTTCCTTCCCTCTCTCCCTTCTTCCTCTTACATTTTAAGACTATGGTTTGCCAAGCAGGTGTAGCTGTGTATATAAGCTTCCTTATCAAAAACAAAATCACAGGTTTAATGAACAAAACAAAACAAAAGGATTTCAAGATGGAAGGAAGCTCACAGTTCATTAAAGCTGATCCCTTCCTTGCTATAAAGGAGGAAACTGAGGCTTAAGCAGGTTTAGTGATTTTCTGAAAGTCATAGGGAAAATCAATTACTAGCAGAGCTGAGGTTCTCATTCAAGTTTTCTGATTTCACGCTGGAGGTTTGTACACTTGGACTTCATTCTCTGATTGGCTCCACTTCCAAACTGGCTGTCCCCAGCCTCTTACCTCCCAGGATGACTCCAGCCTGAGACCTATCTAGACAGATGACAAGCTTCCAGAATCATCCGGCGTGAGAGACTTCAGACACATAATTCACCTTACTCCTGATTTCATCCCCTTTCTGCTGAAATACACACAGCCCGTTTTGCTCTCGTATGAGTATCCATCTTCCACATTCACCATTTCCAGTTTGCCTTTATATTTTGTTTTCCCTTTTTAGAAGATATGTAACCAGAGATCATCTTGTTTTTGTATTCACAGTGCTTAGCACAGAGGTTGGCACTGTAAGAGCTTAAAAAATGCTTTTTCTGTCTTGATCTCTGTTCTTTGTCTCTGTTTCTGCCTCCTTCCCTCTCCCCTCTCTCTGTCTCTCTGTCTGTCTGTCTGTCTGTCTGTCTCTTTTTCCCTCTGTCTTTTTCTGTATCCATCTGATTTCATCATGTTTCTTCTCTAACACCAGATTGTTTGTGTTCTATTTCCACATCAAACACTGTGGCTCTGTAGAGCCCGTTATTTGAGTGCCTCCTCTTTCACATGTCTTTGGTAGAACTGAGGACTTGGCAGCATATATTTCAGCTGCCCTAACATCCTTGCTCTAGCATTTTTTTCTTTCCTACTATCTCAGCTTCATTTTCTCTCTAGCTCTATCTTCTTCTATACCTACATTCAGACCCTGCTTTCTCTCAGAGACCTTTGAAACTATAGAAAAGCAGAAGTTGGGACCTCAACACTTCAATACCCAATGAGCTAAACTTGACATTTCTACTTTAACATGAATTGAAGTATATTTTATCAGAATCTTTTACTTAACCTAAAGAAGTAGAATTTAAAGGAGCAGCCAGTGAGATAGAGCTGGCAGGCCCTAAAATCACAAAGTGTGGGAGGTTGCCAGCAGGACTTTAAAAGCAAGGCCAACCTATGCACTCCTCATCCTTGAGGCAAGCAATTCTCCAATTCTGGCCATTCTCCAGCAAACTGGGCCTAGGAATGAGTGAGGCTCCTGAGTGAGTGAGATGCTCACTGGCCTCTCACCTAGATGCTCTGACCCAAGCCCGGATGAATCAAGTGAAGAAGAGAAAGAAAGAAGTTGCTTGGGCCCTGTTTCATAATTGATGAAACTGGGCCCAGGCTGAAGAGCCTAATCAATTATTAAACACAAACTCATTAGGGAAAGATTTCATTACAGAACGATTTAATTAAATGACAGACCATAGGAAAAAAGCCAAAGGCAGATTTGAAATGGACTTGGTTGAGTAGTTTGTTTGTGCTAAAGAAGAGATGAGAAATTAGTAACTATAGAATTCATTTTATCTCTGTATTTGATTTCATTCACTCACTGAATGCTCATTCTACACCGAGACCTATTGTTTAATTGGAGGAAATACAAATAAGGAAAAATTGGGCCCTGCCTGCCCTTAAGGAGCTCATAATCTAATGGGTTTCAGTGTTAGGGAGCCAATCTATGTTTTACTTCTGTTTGCTCTATTTTCAATTAGTGCACGGCACCTCTGACTCTTCTGTTTCCTATGACACTTCTATAAGTGAGCTCAGCTCTTCTATCATTTTTTTCCTTTTCAGTCTATCTATCTTTTAAAAATTAGCTTTAATTTTCAAAATATATACAAAGATAGTTTTCAACATCCACCCTTGCAAAACCTTGAATTCCAAGATTTTTCTTCCTCCCTTTCTCACACCCTCCCCTAGACAGCAAATAAAACAATATATGTTAAACATGTACAATTATTCTATCCATATTTCCATATTTATCATGCCTCACAAGAAAAATCAGATCAAAAATGGAAAAAATGAGAAAAAAAGCAAGCAAACAACAACAAAAAAGTGAAAAAACTACGTCATATCCACATTCAGTCCCTAGAGTCTTCTTTCTGGGTGCAGATGGCTCTCTCCATCACAAGCCTATTGGAATTGGCTTGAGTCACCTCATTGTTGAAAAGACATTATCCATTAGAAGTGTCCAATCTATCTTTCATAAAGTTGCCAAAATAACTTTCTCAAGGAATAGCTCTGACCATTCATTTTAATGTAACAAACCATGAGAGCAAACATTTATTAAATGTTTTCTCTATATAAGTCATCACACTAAACACTTGGGAAACAAAGGAAAAAAACAACAACATAAATCTCATCCATAATGGAACTTATATTTATTTCCCTCTTCAAAATCTTCTGTGGGTCCCTCCCTGGTTCAGCAAGGACAAAATATAACTTCAATCTGAAAATTAAAACCCTCTAAAACCAGCTCCTATCTATGTTTACAGTCCTACTTCACATTGTTCTTCATCCTAAATTGTAGCAAAGTTGGACGTAGCGTGTGGCTCAGTGGATAGAATGCTGACAGAATCTGGAAGACCCAAGTTCAAATTCAGCCTCAGATATTTACCAGATTCGTGATCCTGGGCATTATTTTAATTCATTATTTTATTTTAATTCATTAGAGAAGGATGGCAAAGCACACCAGTATCTTTTTTTTTTTTTTTTTTTTTTTTTTTTTAATTTTTTTATTTAATAAAATTCCATTATATTTACACTCATTTCTGTTCCGATTTTTTTTCCCCTCCCTCCCTCCACCCCCTCCCCTAGATGGCAAGCAGTCCTTTATATGTTGGATATGTTGCAGTATATCCTAGATACAATATATGTTTGCAGAACCGAACAGTTCTCTTGTTGCATAGGGAGAATTGGATTCAGAAGGTATAAATAATCCGGGAAGAGAAACAAAAATGCAGATAGTTCACATTCGTTTCCCAGTGTTCTTTCTTTGGGTGTAGCTGCTTTTGTCCGTCATTTATCAATTGAAACTCAGGTCTCTTTGTCAAAGAAATCCACTTCCATCAAAATATGTCCTCATACAATATCGTTGTCGAAGTGTATAATGATCTCCTGGTTCTGCTCATTTCACTTAGCATCAGTTCATGTAGGTCTCTCAAGCCTCTCTGTATTCATCCTGCTGGTCATTTCTTACAGAACAATAATATTCCATAACATTCATATACCACAATTTACCCAGCCATTCTCCAATTGATGGGCATCCATTCATTTTCCAGTTTCTAGCCACTACAAACAGGGCTGCTACAAACATTTTGGCACATACAGGTCCCTTTCCTTCTTTAGTATTTCTTTGGGATATAAGCCCAATAGAAACACTGCTGGATCAAAGGATATGCACATTTTGATAATTTTTTGGGCATAATTCCAGATTGCTCTCCAGAATGGTTGGATTCGTTCACAACTCCACCAACAATGCATTAGTGTCCCAGTTTTTCCCGCATCCCCTCCAACATTCATCATTATTTTTTCCTGTCATCTTAGCCAATCTGACAGGTGTGTAGTGGTATCTCAGAGTTGTCTTAATTTGCATTTCTCTGATCAATAATGATTTGGAACACTCTTTCATATGAGTGGTAATAGTTTCAATCTCATCCTCTGAAAATTGTCTGTTCATATCCTTTGACCATTTATCAATTGGAGAATGGCTTGATTTCTTATAAATTTGAGTCAGTTCTCTATATATTTTGGAAATGAGGCCTTTATCAGAACCTTTAACTGTGAAAATGTTTTCCCAGTTTGTCGCTTCCCTTCTAATCTTGTTTGCATTAGTTTTATTTGTACAAAGGCTTTTTAATTTGATGTAATCGAAATTTTCTATTCTGTGATCAGTAATGGTCTCTAGTTCATCTTTGGTCACAAATTTCTTTCTCCTCCACAAGTCTGAGAGATAAACTATTCTATGTTCCTCTAATTTATTTATAGTCTCGTTCTTTATGCCTAGGTCATAGACCCATTTTGATCTTATCTTGGTATATGGTGTTAAGTGTGGGTCCATGCCTAATTTCTGCCATACTAATTTCCAATTATCCCAGCAGTTTTTATCAAATAATGAATTCTTTTCCCAGAAGTTAGGGGCTTTGGGTTTGTCAAACACTAGATTGCTATAGTTGACTATTCTGTCTTGTGAGCCTAGCCTTTTCCACTGATCCACTAATCTATTTCTTAGCCAATACCAAATGGTTTTGGTGACTGCTGCTTTATAATATAATTTTAGATCAGGTACAGCTAGGCCACCTTCATTTGATTTTTTTTTCATTAATTCCCTTGAGATTCTCGACTTTTTATTGTTCCATATGAATTTTGTTGTTATTTTTTCTAGATCAATAAAATATTTTCTTGGAAGTCTGATTGGTATAGCACTAAATAAATAGATTAGTTTAGGGAGTATTGTCATCTTTATTATGTTCGCTCGGCCGATCCAAGAGCACTTAATATTTTTCCAATTATTTAAGTCTGACTTTATTTGTGTGGAGACTTTTTTATAATTTTGCTCATATAATTCCTGACTTTCCTTTGGTAGATAGATTCCCAAATATTTTATGGTATCAACAGTTATTCTGAATGGAATTTCTCTTTGTATCTCTTGCTGTTGGGTTTTGTTGGTGATGTATAAAAATGCTGAGGATTTATGGGGATTTATTTTGTAGCCAGCTACTTTGCTAAAATTATGAATTATTTCCAATAGCTTTTTGGTAGAATCTCTGGGGTTCTCTAGGTATACCATCATATCATCTGCAAAGAGTGATAGTTTGGTTTCCTCATTGCCTACTCTAATTCCTTTTATATCTTTCTCGACTCTTATTGCCGAGGCTAGTGTTTCTAATACGATATTAAATAATAATGGTGATAGTGGGCAACCTTGCTTCACTCCAGATCTTACTGGAAAGGTTCCAGTTTTTCCCCATTGCATATGATGCTTACTGATGGTTTTAAATATATGCTCCTGACTATTTTAAGGAAAAGTCCATTTATTCCTATGCTCTCAAGTGTTTTTATTAGGAATGGATGTTGGATTTTATCAAATGCTTTTTCTGCATCTATTGAGATGATCATGTGGTTTTTGTTTGTTTGGTTATTGATATAGTCAATTATGTTAATAGTTTTCCTAATATTGAACCAGCCCTGCATTCCTGGTATAAATCCTACTTGGTCATAGTGTATTATCCTGGTGACAATTTTCTGTAATCTTTTTGCTAATATTTTATTTAAGATTTTAGCATCAATATTCATTAGGGAGATTGGTCTATAATTTTCTTTCTCTGTTTTCAGCCTACCTGGTTTAGGTATCAGTACCATATCTGTGTCATAAAAGGAGTTTGGTAGGACTCCTTCAATCCCTATTTTTTCAAATAGTTTATATAACATTGGAGTTAATTGTTCTTTAAATGTTTGGTAGAATTCACATGTAAATCCATCTGGTCCTGGGGATTTTTTCTTAGGGAGTTGATTGATAGTTTGTTCTATTTCTTTTTCTGAGATGGGACTGTTTAGGATATTTACTTCTTCCTCTGTTAGTTTGGGCAAGCTGTATTTTTGGAGGTATTTTTCTATTTCATTTAAGTTGTCGAATTTATTGGCATAAAGTTGGGCAAAGTAACTCCTAATTATTGCTCTAATTTCCTCTTCATTAGTGGTGAGTTCTCCCTTTTCATTTTTAAGACTAACAATTTGATTTTCCTCTTTCCTTTTTTTAATCAGATTTACTAAGGGTTTGTCTATTTTGTTGGTTTTTTCATAGAACCAACTCTTAGTTTTATTAATCAATTCAATAGTTTTTTTACTTTCAATTTTATTGATCTCACCTTTTACTTTTAGAATTTCAAGTTTAGTGTTTGACTGGGGTTTTTAATTTGTTCCTTTTCTAGCATTTTTAATTGCAAACCCAATTCATTGACCTTCTCTTTCTCTATTTTATACAAATAGGCCTCTAGAGATATGAAATTTCCCCTTATTACTGCTTTGGCTGCATCCCATACATTTTGGTATGATGTCTCATTATTGTCGTTTTCTTGGGTGAAGTTATTAATTATGTCTATGATTTGCTGTTTTACCCAATCATTCTTTAGTATGAGATTATTTAGTTTCCAATTATTTTTTGGTCTACTTCCCCCTGCTTTTTTGTTGAATGTAATTTTCATTGCATCGTGGTCTGAAAAGGATGCATTTACTATTTTCTGCCTTACTACATTTGAGTTTGAGGTTTTTATGTCCTAATATATGGTCAATTTTTGTATAGGTTCCATGAACTGCTGAAAAGAAAGTGTATTCCTTTCTGTCTCCATTACATTTTCTCCAGAGATCTATCATATCTAGCTTTTCTAGTATTCTGTTTACCTCTTTGACTTCTTTCTTATTTATTTTCTGGTTTGATTTATCTAATTCTGAGAGTGCAAGGTTAAGATCTCCCACTATTATAGTTTTACTGTCTATTTCTTCTTGCAGCTCTCTTAGTTTCTCTTTTAAGAATTTAGATGCTACCCCACTTGGTGCATATATGTTTAATATAGATAGTGCTTCATTATCCATGCTACCCTTTAGCAAGATATAGTGTCCTTCCTTATCTCTTTTAATTAGGTCAATTTTTGCTTTAGCTTGATCTGAGATCAGGATGGCTACCCCTGCTTTTTTGACTTCACCTGAAGCATAGTAGATTTTGCTCCAACCTTTTACCTTTAACCTGCATGTATCTCCCCGCTTCAGGTGTGTTTCCTGTAAACAACATATTGTAGGATTCTGGCTTTTAATCCATTCTGCTAACCGCTTTCTCTTTATGGGGGAGTTTACCCCGTTCACGTTTATGGTTAGAATGACCAATTCTGTATTACTTGCCATCTTGTTAACCCCGGTTTATGCTTTCCTCCCTTCTTTCCCCTTTCCCCCCCTTCCAAGTATTAAGCTTGTGAGCACCCTTGCTTCTCACAGCCCTCCCTTTTTAGTATCCCTCCCCCCTCCTTAGAGTTCCTCCCCCTATCTTACCCCTTTCCCTCCCAGTTCCCGTATTCCCTTCCCCTTAGCTTATTCCTTCCCTTTCCACTTTTCCCTTCTCACTTTTCAATGAGATGGGAGAAGTTTCACCATAGATTGAATATGTCTTAAGATTTTTCACTTAAAGCCAATTCTGAAGGCAGTAAGATACCCACTATATTCATCCCCCTCCATTCTTTCTCTCAGATATAATAGGTTTCCTATGCCTCTTCATGAGATGTACTACCCCCACTTTACCCTTTTTCTGGTACAATGTCCTTTCCACATCAATTTCTAGAACAAGGTATACATGTATTCTTTATACATCTATATAGTCAAAATATAGTTCCCAAGATTAATCTTTACCTTTTTAGATTTCTCTTGAGTTCTATATTTGTAGATCAAACTTTTTGTTAAGTTCTGGTTTTTTCATCAGAAATAGATGAAATTCGCTTACTTCGTTGAATGTCCATCTTCTTCCCTGGAAAAAGATGCTCATTCTCGCTGGGTAAGTTATTTTTGGTTGCATACCAAGTTCCTTAGCTTTTCGGAATATCATATTCCAGGCCCTTCGATCTTTTAATGTGGATGCTGCCAGATCCTGGGTGATCCTTATTGTGGCTCCTTGATACTTGAATTGGGTTTTTCTAGCCGCTTGCAATATTTTTTCTTTCACCTGAGGGTTCTGGCATTTGGCCACTATATTCCTTGGTGTTTTGATTTTAGGATCCCTTTCAGTGGGTGATCGATGAATCCTTTCAATGTTTATTTTTTCCTCTGTTCCTATGACTTCTGGGCAATTCTCTTTGATAATTTCCTGGAAGACAGTGTCCAGGCTTTTTTTTTCATCATGTTTTTCTGGGAGTCCAATGATTCTCAGATTGTCTCTCCTGGATCTGTTTTCCAGGTCTGTTGTCTTCCCCAGAAGGTATTTCACATTTTTCTCCATTGTTTGATTTTTTTGGATTTGCTTGACTGATTCTTCTTGTCTCCTCGAGTCATTCAATTCCACTTGTTCAATTCTGATTTTCAGTGAGGTATTCTCTTCACTCACTTTTTTAAAATCTTTCTCTAATTGTCCAATTGAGTTCTTTTGTTCTGTGGAATTTTTTTCCATTTCGCCAATTTTGTTTTTTAGAGAGCTGTTTTCTGTTTCCAGTTCACTAATCCTATTTTTCAAGGATTTTACTTCTTTATCCACTCTCTCTTTAACTTTCTCCAGACTCTTTCCCCTTTTTTCTTCTAGCTCCCTTGTGAGAGCCTTTTTAATCACTTCTATGAGGTTCATCTGTGCTGAGGAACAGCCGATCTCCTCCTTTGGGGAATCACCTGGGGACTGCCTGTTTTTAGTCTCCTCAGGATTTAGAGTCTGCTCTCTATCTGTGTAGAAGCTGTCAAGGGTTAAAGTCCTCTTCAGCTTCTTGCTCATTCTGTCTATTAATCAGAGACAAACTACCAAAGAAAAACAGAAAAAACTGGAGTCTTTCTTTGGGGGGGGGCTGGGTGTGTTATCGAGCTTCCTCTACAGACTGCAGGGGGCAGCAGTGAGGCACTAGCAGGGCTGTGCTGCGCCTGCGCTCTGAGATCCCAGAGCGTGCTGAGTCACTGAGGGGGGGGGAAAGGGGGGGGGGCCAGGTCCTGAGAGACTTCAGCTGTTTGCGGTTGTATTCTTCAGCCCCGGTGTTTTTAGCTTTTCTGCTGGGCTGTTGACTTGCTGCCGGAGGAAATTATCCAAACCTGTAGCGAAGCTCTCCCCGCAGAAACGGCTACGATCACTCTCCACCCCCTCTCCAGTCTGCTCCCGTGCTCTCACTGCCGCTGCCCGCCGCCTGCGCCCGATCTAAAACCACCCCAGCCCTCCAGTAAAGACAGACCTTTCTTGGCGGATCTCAAGGATGGCTTCTCTTGGTAACTATTTGTGGGTTTTTTTCAGTCAAGCATTGATTCAGAGGCTTGTAATGAAGTGGATAGTGAGAGAAAGCGCGGAGCTTATGCAACTGTGAGCCTCCTCTCCGCCATCTTCGCACACCAGTATCTTTGTCAAGAAAATCCCAAATGGGTTCACAGAGGGTTGGATGTGACTCAACTTTGTCCAGATTAGTCTTATACTCTTTTTGACTGTTTCCTTCCAGTCTGTGAATACATTTTCTTCTCATTTCCACATTTTGAATTCTTCTCTTCTATCAAACCTAGCTCATTGTATCCCTGCATCCCTCTTTCTCCCTTTTTTTTGCAAAGAGTTCTTACTTTCCTCAAATTTCCTAATGCACTCTGTATCACCAGCGCCAGAGACAGTACCAATGGTGGATATTCTTAAACTTGATCATGTAGAGTAACAGACGCAAAATTTAGAATTGGGGTCTCTTTTGAGGGAAGATATGTGCTTTTAGGGTACAGGATAAAGCTGGAAAGGGAATTTAGAAGCACAGAATGCTAGAGTTAGAAAGTACCTTTATGTTACCTAGTCTAATTCCCATTATTTATAGATGGGAAACTTCAGCAAAGAAACAAATATCATAGATTAAGCTGGAAGGACTCTTAGAAGTCATTCAATTCAATGCCTTTCATTTTGTAAATGAGAAAAGGCAAGATCTAAATAGATTTATTGATTTGGCCAAGATTGCTCAGAAGGTTTTCTGAGTGCTTTTTGTATATTAGGCACTGGGAAAGGATAGAAAGAAATGTAAGAACTGGTCCCAGTCCTCTGAAATTCAATATAATCGGGGCAAGGAAATCTCTGGCACTGTGAAATAGGTGCTAAGTGAGACAGATAGTCAGGCCCACTCCCTTAATATTGGAGTTCAGAAAGATAACATCGTTGTCAGCAGAAGCTTGGCTTGGGGAAATGAGGACAGGTTTCATTCTTCTAGGCCCCCCAAAGCTACCAAACTGGACCTACCTTTGATCCAGTGATACCATGACTAGGCCTATGCCTCAAGGAAATAGAAAAAGGCAGCAAAGGACTCATGTCAAAATATTCATAATAATTCTTTTTGTCATGGCAAAAAACTTAAAATTAAGATGGTGCCATTTAATGGGGAAGGGCTGAGAAATTATGGCATATGAATATAATGGAATATTATGGCTCCATAAAAAATTACAAAATGAATAGTTTCAGAAAATCCTAGTACAAACTTATGCAGGGTAAAGTGAGCAGAACTGGGACAACAATTTAAGTATCATCAACATCATTAAAAAAGAATCAACCAACCAAACAAAACTTTAAAAGGCTTGAGAATTCTGATTAATGCAATGGCCCACTGCAATTTGAGACACCTGAGGACGAAGCATGCTACTAACTTTTTGACAGTGAAGTGATGGAATCAAGATGCAGAGTGAGGCATCTGTTAAGGGCAGATCAATTCTCCGAGAGCCTCCACAGCTGTGGATCATAACATCAGAAGGAGTTGCAGGGCAGCCTTGGCTGACACAGGTGTTGGAGACTGGGAATGAGATAAATTGGAGGCAGAGGGAAGAGGAGAGAGGTCAGACAACACAACTGCCTCTCAGTCAGAGAGGCCTTTCAGTCTCTTTGTATCATCTTCTCACAAGAAGAGATCCCCTCTCCAGTCTGCTCCCGTGCTCTCACTGCCGCTGCCCGCCGCCTGCGCCCGATCTAAAACCACCCCAGCCCTCCAGTAAAGACAGACCTTTCTTGGCGGATCTCAAGGATGGCTTCTCTTGGTAACTATTTGTGGGTTTTTTTCAGTCAAGCATTGATTCAGAGGCTTGTAATGAAGTGGATAGTGAGAGAAAGCGCGGAGCTTATGCAACTGTGAGCCTCCTCTCCGCCATCTTCGCACACCAGTATCTTTGCCAAGAAAATCCCAAATGGGTTCACAGAGGGTTGGATGTGACTCAACTTTGTCCAGATTAGTCTTATACTCTTTTTGACTGTTTCCTTCCAGTCTGTGAATACATTTTCTTCTCATTTCCACATTTTGAATTCTTCTCTTCTATCAAACCTAGCTCATTGTATCCCTGCATCCCTCTTTCTCCCTTTTTTTTTTGCAAAGAGTTCTTACTTTCCTCAAATTTCCTAATGCACTCTGTATCACCAGCACCAGAGACAGTACCAATGGTGGATATTCTTAAACTTGATCATGTAGAGTAACAGATGCAAAATTTAGAATTGGGGTCTCTTTTGAGGGAAGATATGTGCTTTTAGGGTACAGGATAAAGCTGGAAAGGGAATTTAGAAGCACAGAATGCTAGAGTTAGAAAGTACCTTTATGTTACCTAGTCTAATTCCCATTTATATAGATGGGATTTATAGATGGGAAACTTCAGCAAAGAAACAAATATCATAGATTAAGCTGGAAGGACTCTTAGAAGTCATTCAATTCAATGCCTTTCATTTTGTAAATGAGAAAAGGCAAGATCTAAATAGATTTATTGATTTGGCCAAGATTGCTCAGAAGGTTTTCTGAGTGCTTTTTGTATATTAGGCACTGGGAAAGGATAGAAAGAAATGTAAGAACTGGTCCCAGTCCTCTGAAATTCAATATAATCGGGGCAAGGAAATCTCTGGCACTGTGAAATAGGTGCTAAGTGAGACAGATAGTCAGGCCCACTCCCTTAATATTGGAGTTCAGAAAGATAACATCGTTGTCAGCAGAAGCTTGGCTTGGGGAAATGAGGACAGGTTTCATTCTTCTAGGCCCCCCCAAAGCTACCAAACTGGACCTACCTTTGATCCAGTGATACCATGACTAGGCCTATGCCTCAAGGAAATAGAAAAAGGCAGCAAAGGACTCATGTCAAAATATTCATAATAGTTCTTTTTGTCATGGCAAAAAACTTAAAATTAAGATGGTGCCATTTAATGGGGAAGGGCTGAGCAATTATGGCATATGAATATAATGGAATATTATGGCTCCATAAAAAATTACAAAATGAATAGTTTCAGAAAATCCTAGTACAAACTGATGCAGGGTAAAGTGAGCAGAACTGGGACAACAATTTAAGTATCATCAACATCATTAAAAAAGAATCAACCAACCAAACAAAACTTTAAAAGGCTTGAGAATTCTGATTAATGCAATGGCCCACTGCAATTTGAGACACCTGAGGACGAAGCATGCTACTAACTTTTTGACAGTGAAGTGATGGAATCAAGATGCAGAGTGAGGCATCTGTTAAGGGGCAGATCAATTCTCCGAGAGCCTCCACAGCTGTGGATCATAACATCAGAAGGAGTTGCAGGGCAGCCTTGGCTGACACAGGTGTTGGAGACTGGGAATGAGATAAATTGGAGGCAGAGGGAAGAGGAGAGAGGTCAGACAACACAACTGCCTCTCAGTCAGAGAGGCCTTTCAGTCTCTTTGTATCATCTTCTCACAAGAAGAGATCCATTCTGCAGGTCTAGTTTGGATCTCTAGCAGCCACTGTCAGGTGGCTCCCGGTGATACAACAGGCATCCATTTTCAAGTACTGCCAATGTAGCAATTTGTTTTCCTTGAATATATGCATTTGTTTAAAACATCTTTTAAATTTACTATTTTAAACATTTTTGAGTCCCAAATTTTCTCCCTCCCTTCAACCCCTCCCTTACCCATTTAGAAGGCAAACATTATGATATCAATTATACATGTGAAATCATGTAAAACATTTCAAATATGTGTATTTATTTTTTCCTTTTCCTTTAATTACATATGGAGATAATTTTTAACATTCACTTAAATAAAATTTTGAGTTCAAAAATTTTTCCCTCTCTGCCATACCGTCCCCCTCCCTCAGGTGATAAGCAATTTGATATATGAATATGTATATGAATATTATGGAATATTATTGTTCTGTAACAAATGACCAGCAGGATGAATACAGAGAGGCTTGGAGATACTTACATGAACTGATGCTGAGTGAAATGATCAGGACCAGGAGATCATTATACACTTCAACAACAATACTATATGATGATCAATTCTGATGGACGTGGCCCTCTTCAACAATGAGATGAACCAAATCAGTTCCAATAGAACAGTAATGAACTGAACCAGCTACACCCAGTGAAAGAACTCAGGGAGATGACTATGAAGCACTACATAGAATTCCCAATCCCTCTATTTTTGTCTGTCTGCATTTTTTATTTCCTTCACAGGCTAATTGTACACTATTTCAGAGTCCGATTGTTTTTGTACAGCAAAATAACAGTTTGGTCATGTATACTTATATTGTATTTAATTTATACTTTAACATATTTAACATGTATTGGTCAACCTGCCATCTGGGGGAATGGATGGTGGGAAGAAGGGGAAAAGTTGGAACAAAAGGTTTTGCAATTGTCAATGCTGAAAAATTACCCATGCATATAACTTATAAATAAAAAGCTATAATAAAAAATGATTATTCCACAATTCTCATTTTGTGACAAAAGAAAGTAGATAAATTCATCTGTAGAAAGGGAGGAAAAAAAGAAAAAGACATTTCTGATGATAAATGTCTTTGTCCATTTAGCCCTGTCTGGAACTAGGAAAAGTGTAGCCACATTTTCTTAGTCCCTAGGCTGGATTCATATCGCAAAATGAATTTGTCAAATGAGATAATGGTTGTAAAGCACTTGATAAATGTCAGCTCCGATCATCATGGAACCTAGACTTGGCCCCATAAAATTTGGATAGGGTTTAGATTTTGGCATAGAGATCCCATAGTCTCTGGGTCCTGACCCAGCTGTTCTTAGGGAGAAGACACTTTTTTCAGGATAAAATAGACAAGGTCAGGTGCAAAGATACCAGTGCATCAGGCCAGACACAGTCAGTCTGACAAGCATGGCTGGACCAGAAAATCCTCATTTCTAACCAGATACAATAAGTATCAGTTTAGCTTCTCTTTCCTGAAGATGAACCAACTGTCTTGCCTTTTTTAGGCCCCCTGGCTCAGCCCTCTTGGACTACTCCCTCTGGGAACTCTTGTTTCTTTTTCTTGAGAATAATCACTTCTGTGTCTACCAAGAGGAAAACTGGAAACTTGTGATAGCCAAATGGCACAATAGGTGTCAAATAGATGGAATGATGGCCTTGGAATAGATGGAATGAAAACCTCAGATCATTTTGTATTTATTTATCTATATTGTTTTATTCCAGTAGGAATAAGCCTCTAAACTTTCATGGACTCATACAAAATGAAATGAGCAGACACAGGAAAATAATCTATAGAAGGATTGCAATAATGTAGAAAAAGAGTCAAAATTGTAAAGTGTAACATTATAATGATCCTTACTGATTGACTTCCAAGAAAAGAGAAGGAAGTACACCCCTTTCCTATTTTGCAGGAGTGGAGGTTTATTGTGTCAGATAGTGTATATCTTGTCAAACATAGTTGATTTGCCAGTTGGTTTTCCTGAAATGCTTTTTTTTCCCCTTTTCTTTTTGTCTTTTGACGAAAACTTTATTACAGGAAATAGCTAGTTAGGTAGGGGAAGGTGGGGAATATCTTCAGAAAAGAAAATGAAAATGAAAAGATATTAATAAAAAGCAAGATTTTAAAAAGTAAACTCTTTGAGGACAAAGGCTGATTTTTATCTTTGTATCGCCACTGTCTGACATACGGTAAATGCTTAAATAAATGCCATTTAATTGAATACTCTTGGACAAGCCCTTTAACTTCCCTGAGTCCCAAGTTAGTCAGTAAACATTTATTAAGTACTTACTGTGTAGGACAGCTAGGTGATGAAATGGATAGAGCTTCAGAAATTACTAGCTATATGACTTTGGCCAAACACTTATCCTCTATTTGCCACTGGAGAAGGAATGGCAAACCACTAGAGTATCTTTACTAAAAAAAACCCAAGTGGACAGATCTGCAGTCATTAAGAGTCATATACAACTGGATAAATGTGCCAAGTACTATGTTCATTTTGGGATTAAAAGAAAGGCAAAATTTTTTGATTTCCTTCACAGGCTAATTGTACACTATTTCAAAGTCCAACTCTTTTTGGACAGCAAAATAACTATTTAGACATATATACTTATATTGTATTTAACTTATACTTTAACATATTTGACATGTATTGGTCAACTTGTCATCTGGGGGAAGGGGTGGGGGGAAGGAGGGGAAAAGTTGAAACCAAAGGATTTGTCATTGTCAATGCTGTAAAATTACCTATTTTACAGGATAAACATATCCTGTAAATATCCTGTAAATATAATATCCTGTAAATAAAAAGCTATAATAAAAAAAGGCAAAAAGGAAGTCTCTGCTCTCTAGAAGTTCACATTCTAATTAGGAAATGACATTTAGGCACTTCAAATGATATAAGATATCTAGAGGAAATATAGGGTCATCTCAGAAGGGAAGGAGGAAGGATGAGGGAAAAGACCTCCATAAAAGATGAGACTCTATCTGGATCTTCAAGGAAGTCAGGGAAGTTGAGGATCAGAGGTGAAGAAAGAGGGCATTTTTAGCCTCAGTTTCCTTATTTGTAAATTTTTGGGATGATGTATAAAGGATCTCTAAGGCCCTTTTCATCCCTAAATCCTATCATGTAAGAATGTGTGCTTGATGCTGCAGATCTTTTCTATAAAGACATATAAAAGAGTCTACCATGGTTAACTCTGAATGCTCCGCCTTTCTTAAGAAACTTGCTCTCCAGCATGGAGGTGGAGGAGTAGGTAGGGGGTGGGGTGAGGGGGGAATACTGGAAGAACAACAGCAAATAGCTCTCAAAACAGTGATCTGAAACCAGCCAGAAACTTGGGAGAGGGCCCAGCAGTGCCTTTTGTTATTATTAAAATCATGAGATTGGGGGGCAGGGGGTGGAGAAGGGTGTCAGAGGGAGAGGAAGGTAGCCAGACAAGGTGAGGAGCAAGGGAGCCAAGAACTTTCTTGCCTGTCAGGGGCTGGGAGTCTGACAGCATCTGTCACTTGGAAATCATGTCTAATTGCCCTCTGGGTGCAAACTGAGGTTGGGAAGCACTTAGGAGAGACAAGGGAGGGAGTTCAGCCTGCCTCTGTCTGCCCCTGTCATGCTTAGATTCACTGTGTTTGGGAGGCTCTGTTCAGCTTGTCGGGAAAATCATTAGCTAAGTAAGTGGGAGAGGTGGGACCAGTTACAGTAATAACTCCCCTTTCTTCATAGTGACCTTGTAAGGTAAGTGGGTCAAGGGCTATTATTCCCATTTTTATGGTGAATACAGGATCAGAGGGTATGAGTGACCTAGGTTTGAGAAGCTAAGAAGGTTTGGGGCTGAGATTTGAACCCAGATCTCCTGACCTCTGGTTTCTACTTGGTTCTGTATCATAAAAGGCAACAGCCCCCCCCTTTTAAATCCTGCAAATTTCTCCCTTCAAGCAGTGGCCAAAATCCAATCATTTAAGAGTAATTCCTCTGAAACAGAGCTGGAACCAGAAATTCTGGTCTGCCAGGGCAAACTCAGTTAAGATGGGGAGAGGCATCAAACTCTGGGCAACAAGGCTGGGTGCTTCTCTCTCCGCTACTATGGGGTCATCACTGGGGAAGCCTTTGCCAGGGAAAGGAGCAGGAATGAGCTTATTGAGTTGCTGAAGATATAAATGTCATACTTTCAGGGGTTTCTAAATTTAAAAGTTCTGTTTGCCCTGCCTTAGTTACAGTTCTGCTTCAGTCAGTCAGTCTAATCAACCAGCAAGTATTTTGTTAAGTTCTGGAGATTCAAAGGCAGAAATCTAGACCCTGATCTTAAGGAATTTATATTCTGCTGAAGAGACAATATGTAAATAAAATAAGTGCATTCAAAATATATAGTTACAAGGCAATTTTTACCCTCTTTAAAGGCCACCTTCTTAAAAATTACCTACTCCCCCAAAGACTGTGTCAGTGATGGGTCTCTATACTGAGAAGAGATCAAAGGATTTAGGGGCTGGAAGGAATTATTTTATAGATGAAGAAACTGAGGTGCTGGAGGGATAACAGGACTTGGCTAAATTCACCCCACACAGACCTTTGCCGTAGGAATTAAGTGCCAAAATTGGGTTTCAAAACCACCGCTCCTTTGCCTATAGTTCCTCTGCCTCTCAGTGCTGATATTCTGGGGTCTGGGTTTCATGGATTTCAGTTTTCCCCATGAGTTAGATCTAGCAAAGGGGTTCCCCTGTTCTATTCCCTCCCTGAGATGGATGTCTGGTTCACGATGACATTTTCCAGACCTTTTCGAGTAATGATAATAATCCTTTGCACTTGTTAAGTGCTTTACAATTTACAAAGTGTATTCACTCAGAGGATCTCAAAGTCCAGGCCTGGCCAATCCCTTTTGCACATGAGACTTCACTAGGGCTAAGTGCTCTAGTAATAATGAGACAGGAGCCTCCCACCCAAGGAGGGAGACAGGCCTGCAGCCATGGCCACGGAGCCAAGGGAAATGCTCAAGCTGCCAAACTTGGCTAAAGAACAGGGACTTCCCAGCAGCCAAATACTTCACCTTGGGCCAGTGAGTCGTGGCAAAGTATGAATGGGGCCCTAGGTAGGAGTTAATGAAGACTCCAAAGCTAACAGACTTCCTGTCCCTGTTAAAAGCCCCCATCTTAGCTTTCTAGGAGCACAAGAGTGTGAGTGTGTTAAAGGGACAGGAACTCCAAGTGTGACCTCTCTCAAGAAATTCCTACACAGTATGACCTAGAAATCATCAAGAAAGAGATGAAGTTCTCCTGGAGTGATGATGATTTTTTTAAAAAATAGTATTTTATTTTTTCCCCAATTACATGTCAAGACAATTTTTAGCTTTCATTTTTTTACAAGATTTTGAGTTCCAAATTTTCTCCTCCCTCTTTCTCCTCCCTTCTTCCTAAAATGGTAGGCAATTTGATACAGGTTTTACATGTGTTGTCATGTAAAACATATTTCTACATTAGTCACAGTTACAAAAGAAGGAAATCAAAAGAAAAAACAAAATAAAGTGGGAAAAGTATGCTTTATTCTGCATTAAGAGTCCATCAGTAGATGTAGATGTAGATGTAGATAGCATTTTCCTTTATGTGTCCTTTGTATTTATCTTGGATCACTGTGTTGTGAGAAGAGCTGAGTCACTCATAGTTGATCATCACACATTGCTGCTGATACTATGTTCAGTGTTTCCCTGGTTCTGCTCATTTCACTTGACATCAGTTTATATAAGTCTTTTCCAGCTTTTTCTGAAATCTACTCTTTATTGTTTCTTATTGCGCAATAATATTTGGTTACATTTACATACCACATCTTGTTTAGCCATTCCCCAGTTGATGGGCACGGCATGATGATAATTTGAGTAGCATTATTTGTTTTGTGTTGTTTTTAATGACTAAAACATTTCTTGGTGTTGCCCTCCAATGTCTCATCATAGGGAGATGGCAATGAGTTCTCAATTTTTTCAGAGAAACACAACCTCTGATAGGAACACTAACTGGAAAAACTTTGAAAATATATATATATATATAATATAATATATATATATATATAAAATTTTCAATAGTATTTTATTTTCCAAATACTTGAAAAGGTAGTTTTCAACATTCATTTTTATAAGACTTTGTGTTCCAAATTTCTCTCTCTCTCTCTTACCTCTCCCTTCCCCAAGACCCTTTTTGTAGATATATTTATATAGGTTAAATATATGCAATTAAAAGAATTGCATATTTCCATATTTGTCATGTTATTCAAGAAAAATCAGACTAAAACGGAAAAAAACCATAAGAAAGAAAAAACTAACAAAAAGTGCAAATACTATACAACTCTCTCTCTGGATGTGGATGGCATTTTTCATTCCAAAGACTAAGTAATGACCTATTAATTGAGTTCCTTCACTATGCTTCCCTGGGGAGACTGTATCTATAATATCATATTCAGTTCAGAGAATCACATTTTATGAAGAACAGTGATAAGCTAGAATGTCTAGAAAATGGTAAACAGACTGGCAAGAAGCCTTTAGATGCCATATGAGGACTGGCTAAGGAAACTATGAATACTTAGCCTAAAGAAGATCCAAAGAGGACTTGATAACTGTCTTCAGGCATATGAAGAACCATTGTGGAGGAAGAGGGATAAAATTTAGTCTTCTTAGGCTTAGAGGACAAAATTAGAAATGATAGGTAGAAGCTGAGAAGAGGCAGCTTAGGCTTGGTATCAGGAAAATCTCTGGATAATCGGAACTCCTCCAGAGTTGAATGGACTGCCTTGAAAAGTAGTGGATAATTGTCTAATAGATTGTAGAGAGAAGTTTTATTTAGCTACTGATTGGACTGGATGATCTTTGAGATGTCTTCCAACTTTGAAATTTTAGGAATCCTTTACTTGATTGTTCTAGGAACAGTTGGTTTGAGTGGCTACTTCTTCAAGGTCTGGCTGCAGAGGATGAATATTTTTGGCCTCAGGAATTCATAGAGAAACATCATGGAAAGTATGGAGTTTTTTATCTGTATCCATAGAAGATGCACACATGCTGATAGAATTCTGACTAATTACTAGTTGTCCAGAAATTGCTGTCTCCTTTCGTGATCACTGCTCTTATTAAATATGAGAAAATTTGGATCTGGATGAGCGAAAGGCAATTGTGTGTGGCTTCCTGATGGGGGAGGGAAAGGAGAAAGGAGCCACATAATATAGATTGTCCATTAAGACACACAGAAAAGCCAAATTTTAAAAGGAATCAGGTAGATTATGCTTTAGATCAGGAAGGAACCTTGGAGTCCATCTAGTTCAGCCAGATAAAGGGGTTTGCTCAAAGTCACATACAGAGGCAGAATTTGAACCAGATCTTTGAATTCCATTATACCATATTGCCTCCACAAAGAAGGATTTAGTTGATATTTATTCACTGCTTTGTTATGCACTCTCTTATTACATCCTAATAATGTTTTTGCAGTAATGTGATTATTTTGGTTCCCATTTTAAAGAGGAATATTTCTAAGATTCAGGAAGGTCAAGGGACAATTACTATTTAACTACAGTCTCCCTCAACTCCAAATCAAGTGGTTTTTCAAGTATGCTAGGCTGGAAGGGAACTTAGAAATCTTGTGATCTCCTCCTCATTCTATAGATGTGGTCATGCAACTCCTTAAGGTCAAAAGTTATGTATAATGTATTGGGCATCATATTGGAAGGATATGGACCATACTGTCCCTGCGGTTTTTTTGGCAAAGACACTAGAGTGAAGGTTCCTTCTCTAGTGGATTAAGGTGAGCAGAGATGAAGTGACTGGGCAAGAGACACACAACCAGTGAAGTGTCTGAGGTTAGATTTGAACCCATCTTCTTGACTCCAAGTCTAGTGCTCTATCAACTGAGCCACTTACCTGCCTCCTAGATGTCAGGAAGACCTGACTTCCAATTCTGCCTCAGAAACCTCCTAGCTGTATGACCCTCCACGGAAAATCACAACTGTTATCTGCCTCAGTTTTCTTATCTTTAATGGGGATAATAATGATAACACCTATTTTCCAGGGCTGTTATGAGAATCAAATGAGATCATATTTGTAAAGTATTTTGCACACTTTAGAGTAAAGCACAAAAATACTTTGTTATAGCATTTATAAATAGCTATATTATAGCTATTACCTCAGTTTCATTATCTGCAAAACGGGGGTTACAATTGTAGTATTGCACAGGAGTGTTGCAAGGAAGAAATAAGGTAATATCTGTAAAAGTCTTTGCAAATCTCAGTATAAAAAGCTGTATTATAGTTATTACCTCAGTTTCCTATCTGCAAAATGGAGGTAATAATTGTAGTATTTATTTCACAGAGGTAATTTGCAAGGAACAAATGAAATTATATCTGTAAAAATCTTTGCAAGTCTTGGAATTTTATATAAACACAAGCAATTATTATTTAACCATACTCTCTCTCAGTTATGAGTCAAGTGGTCTTTCTAGTATGCTAGTCTGCAAGGGAACTTAGAAATCTTCTTATCTTCTCATTTTATAGAGCTGGAAACCAAGGCCCAGGGATATGCACCGAATCTCCCAAAGTCATGCATGGAGTAGAATCTGGGTTTGAACCTGGATCTAAATCCAGCAGTCCTACCAAGTCTGTTCTTTCAGGATATCGCTCTACTACCTAGGACTGCCTCTAGACCAATTAACAATCCCAGTACATGTCATTGTTTTATGATTATAAAAATCCTTCACATAATGGAATAAGAGGGTATTGTAAGAAAGATCAGTGGGATGGATATAGAGAAAGCTTGCAAGAGCTACAACAATTGTTACAACAAGTGGAACCGGAAAAACAATACGCACTATATGACTATAAATGGAAAGGAAAGAACTAATTGGGGTCTTAAATTCAGAATGTTAGACTTAGGAAAGGGCTTAGAACATAGGACACAGAACATCAAAGCTAGAAAGACATTAGAACACAGAACATCAGAGCTGGGAGGGCACTTGGAACACAGCACATGAGAACTGGGACGAAACTTAGAAAGCAGAATGTCGGAGCTGAAAGGGCCTTGTTAGTCAATAAAACAGCCAGTTAATAAACATTTATTAAATGTCTATTCTATGCCAGGCACTGTGCTAAGCACTGGGGATACAAAGAAAGACAAAAGACAATACTTGCTATTAAAGATCTCGTTGTCTAATGGGAAACATAAGACATAAAATGTCTGGGACTTTACAAGGGACCTTAGTGGTCCTATAATACAGAGGAGGAAACTGAGGCCCACAGAGGGAACCTGGTACAGGGCCACACAGTGATCACGGAAATCCAGATTTCTGAATGATCTAGCTAGGGTTCTTTCCACAATAGCAGACGGATTCCATGGGAGGATGTTGGTTGGCTCTTGTGAGATAACTCTGCTCTTTCTAGGACTCCCAAACATCCTCAGTAGCCAGGTTTAGACCGACACCTCTTCCTTCCAATTTCCTGACTCCCATTCCCCACTGCACCAGTTGGAACTGGCAGCTACTTTTTTTTCAGAGCTAGAACCAAATGAAAAAAGGAGAGAAACAAATGTGGGAAAGATCGCATTCCTGGCATTTCACCACTGGGTGACACGTTCTACATCACGCTAATGTTTTTGTTATGTCAGCAGAACCTAAGCACATTAGGCTGGTGATGCTGATGTTGCTCCAGATTGGTCTGAGATCTTGTTGACAGCCCTGCCTGAGGTGTGAATTCTTAGGGAACTTAAGGAGAGACTTCAGCAGCCTTAGGAGTTTCCAGGCTCTTCCCATCTTTTGGAAGAAGCCTGGGACCTTTTTGTTCCTCTCTCAGTCAATCTGACTCTGAGTACAGACAAAGTGACAGGGATTTCATCTGGACACATCTGCCTGTTTTCTGCAAGGAATGTCTCTTGCTTTGGACCATTTCTTCAGGGAGAAAAAGGATGAGATTGCTCTTAGTCCCAGAGCTCTGAGCTGGGACCAATGGAAGGACTGTTTGGTGGTAGAGTTCTGTTTTATATAATAAAGCTTGCAAAACATTTACACATTATCTCTTGTAATCCTCACAAGAATCTCGCAAGATTAAGTGCTATTATTATCCCCACTAACAGATGAGGAAGATGATTCTCAGAGAGATTAAGCTCCTTGGAGCTACGAAGAACATCTATGTAAGAAATGATTGTAGAAGGATGGAAAAAGTTATGTCTAGGGAGAGTGAATTTTGTGGAGGTGTTTAAGTGAAAGCTGAATGACCATTTATGAAACATACAAAGAAAAAGGTTCAAGTATCTGCTATAGGCACAACAACAAAATTAAGTGATGATCAACTATGGTGGACTTGGCTCTTTTCAACAATATGGTGATTCAGGCCAATTCCAATAGACTTGTAATGGAGAGAGCCATCTGCATCCAGAGAGGACTATGGAGACTAAATGGGGATCACAGCATAGCATTTTTGTTATTTGTTTACTTGTTTTTTTTTCCAATTTTTTTCCTTTTTTGATCTGATTTTTCTTGTGCCTCTTGATAAATGTGGAAATATGTTTAGAAAATTTGCACATGTTTAATCTCTATAGGATTAATTGCTGCTAGGGGAGGGAAAGGGAGAGAGGGAGGGATTAAAATATGGGAATACAAGATTTTGCAAGGGTGAATGTTGAAAAATAAAAATCTATTACAAAAAAGTATCAGGTACCTATTAGATTAGGTCATGGAGGTGTGATAATATAATGACACTAACTCTAGAATTAGAAGGCCTGGGTCTAAGTCACACAGATAAGCAATTATCTCTCTCGGCCTCAGTTTCCTCATCTGTAAGATGAAGGGGTTGGTATAGATGGACCTTTGAAATCCCATTCAGGTCTGGGTTGTGATCTATTTCCTTCTGTATTCCCTCCAGTTTTGTATATCTGCTCAGAGATTACCAGAGATTACCTATGGATTCCCTCTCCAGTCCTGCTTTCCTTTAAATGGATCTATTGTCTTCCCAAGCAAACTGAGCATTTTAACCTGGGATTATTTGAAGGCATGATGCCATCATCTAACTGGACTACATTTTCAGCCTACTGAACCAGCCTTGATGAGCTTGGAGGGGAGAGTGAGACTGACAACTTTTCAAAGCTCTGCCTCACTTAAACTCAATTATCTTCCTGATTTTGTTTTCTCAACTATGAAATGGGGCTAATGATTTTCATATATTACCTGGGATGTTGTAAGGAAAATGTTTTATAAATTGTAAAGGACTATAGAAATGTGAGCCATTACTTCTCTTCATAGAACCTATACTTCAGCCACACAATACACAATTTATTGAAGTTTGAACAAATCCAATGCTTTCTTTTTTTTATTATAGCTTTTTACTTACAAAACATATGCATGGGTAGTTTTTTAACACTGACCCTTGCAAAAGCTTCTGTTCCAACATTTCCCCTCCTTCCCCCCACCCCATCCCCTAGATGGCAAGGTAGTCCCATATGTTAAATCATATGTTAAATATAATATATGTATCCATATTTATGCAGAAAAATCAAAACCCAATGCTTTTTAATGCTTTTGTGTCTCGGCTCCTGAATACAACTGGGTGATTGATCTGGACACTTCCTCCATAAAACTTTCCCTGATCTATTCAATCTGTCTTCCATCTTAGATCTTATAGAAGATTTCATACTTTTTCTATGCATTTATCAAGTTCTATTATGTATTGCTGCTATTTGTATATGTGACTGGTTTCCTCTGCTAAGCTAGAAATTTCTAGAGAGCAGATATTATATCTAATTAATCTTTGGATCTTTCTCAGTGCCAAGGTAAAAACCTCATATATGAAGAGTTTGGTACATGGAAAAATCACTGGCTAATGAGTAAGAAAACCTGGAATCAAATGCTTCTTTTGCTGCTTACTATCTATGTGAACTTGCACAAGTCCTTTCCCTTTCCTGTGCCTCAGTTTCCTTACCTGTACAAGAGAGATGGGAGTGGGACTAGATAATCTTTAATGTCTCTTCCAACTTTACAGCTATGATCCTATGAATTCATTTCATTTACTATTGAATGCTGTAAATGAGTTTTTTTGAAGCTTTTTATTTCCAAAACATATGCATGGATAATTTTTCAACATTGACTTTTGCAAAACCTTATGTTCCAAATTCCCCCTTTTCCCTTACTCCCTCCCCTATATGGCAAGTAATCCAATATATATTAAACATGTGTAATTCTTCTATATATATATATTTCTACAACTTCTGCATAAGAAAAATCAGATCAAAAAGGAAAAAAAATGAGAAAGGAAACAAAATGTAAGCAAACAACAACAAAAAGAGTGACAGTTCCCACAGTCCTCTCTCTGGATGTAGATGGCTCTCTTCATCACAAGATCATTGGAACTGGCCTCAATCATCTGAATGAGTGAATGCTGAATGTTGAATGAGTGAATATGTAACTATGGTCTAAAGCGATTCTCTCCACTCCAACGCCAACTGGCTGGTTGGATTCCCAAAGCAAGGTTGTTATATCTCCCCTCACAACCCAAGGGTGAATTTCTAGTACTAAAATTATTTGCCCTCATTGATGTTTTTCTTCCCATGATTATGGGTGAATATAAATTAGTAAGTGAGATTTGATTCACTTTTAGAAACAGGTATTTATGATGATAAATCACCAGTGAGTTGGTACAATTCATTGTACCCCACAACAACTCTACAAAAGTCTTTGAGATACTATTCTGCAAATGTATGCAGAGTCCTGGAAAGGGTAAGCACAAGATTAAAGCATGGCAAAGGAGGAACAATCTGTAAAAATCAAATTAGCAAACATTTACTAAGTACTTATTTTGTGCCAGGAACTCTGCTAAATACTGAAAGTCCTTTTGCTGGAATCCTTGAAATATTCCTTTTAAATATGGTGCAGCTTTTTTGTTAGATTCCTTGCAGAGTGTTGTTTCTACTTTTTTTTCATTGGCTCCCGATGCAAATACTATTATTAGTTATTTCTTTTTCAGGTATAATGCTGTTTTGCTAGTTAAAAAGTAGCCCAAATCTTCCAGTCCTCTGAAGTTTATGAGGTCTTCCAGTCAAAGGCAGGTGAGGTCACTGAGGTGTCCTTCTCCTGCCCCCAAAATGAATCCTTCAGGGATCATAGCTAAAGCCTTCTACCACTGAACTCTCAGATATTGTAATTATTTGGTTCTCACCTAGCTGCTTGTTTTTATACAGCCTCCACGGGTTTGACTAAGTTTTAATCAATCCAACAGTTTACCATGGCACCTAATGGAAATGAGGAGATATCCAGGCTTCACTCATAATTATGAAGAACAGAGATGTATTCTTATTTGATAAATTCATCAGGGCCTGGCATCTTGTAGTTTACTTTAAATGAGGTAAAGATAATTGTCTAAGTTTATCCTGCCCATTACAAATGAATGAATGGGTGTCAAAATATTCCATTATATTCAGGTATTACAATTTGTCCACTTCACAGTTGATGGATACCCTCTATGTTTCCAGTTTTTTTTTTGTTTGTTTCAACAATAACAAAATGTTAAAATAAACATTTTTGTCCATGAAAAAAACCAAACGAATGAATGGGTGATCCAAAAGTATAATGTAAGTGCTAGAAATTTAGGGCATTAGAGGAGACCATGGTGTAGTAGATAAAGATTAGTCTTGGAGTGAGCAACATCTGCTTTCAACACACACTGGCTTTAGGATCTTGGGTAAATCACTTAATCTCTCAAAACTTAATTCTCAGACTATAAATTGTAAAGGAAGAGCTTACCTGCATTGATAAAGGGAGTTTCCTCACTTAGGTATTTTCTATACCAATGAAATCACAGACTGTGATCCCATTCTTATTCCTGTGGTAGACCATGGGTAGACCTCTCAATTCTTGTGCCTTCATTCTGTTAATTATTCATTCTTTATCCTATATTTAGCTTGTTTGTATATGTTTGTTTGCATGTTGTCTTTCCTGTTGGACTAGAAGCTCCTTGAGGGTAGTAACTGTCTTTTGCCTCTTTTTATATCCCCAGTGCTTAGCAGAGTGCCTGGCATATAGTAGGTGATTAATAAATGTTTATTACTTGGGGAATGGAAGATACCTGTGGGCACCTCACAAAGAACAGAACTTCCTGCTCTACTCATTTGCAAGGTAGTTTCTTATGGTCAGATTTCACTGATTTACAGATTCTCCATGATGGACAAGAACTCAGAGTTTATCAAGTCTAATGTAAAACTGAGCAACTTGAACAACTCCCTGCTTAAAAATAACAACAAAAAATAACTATCATTTATATACTTTTTAAGTTTTTCAAGGCATTTTACAAATATGTCATTTGATCATCACAATAATCCTGGGAGATGTGCTAGTGTTATTCCCACTTTATAGATCAGGAAACTAAGGCCAAGAGGTTGAATGACTTGCTCAGTGTCACCTAGTATATGAAGCTGGATCTGAACTCCTGACTCCAAGCTCAGCACTTTATCCACCAAAGTATTTCAACATTTTTAAGAACTCATCACTCACTAGATGCCCATCAGTTGGGGAATGGCTGAATAAGTTGTGGTATTTGAAAGTAATGTAATATTATAAAAAATGAACAAGTTGACTTTAGAAAGGCCTGGAAAGATTTACATAAACTGATGCTGAGTGAAACAACTAGAACCAGGAAAACATTGTACAGAGTAACAGCAAAATTGTGTGATGATCAACTATGAAAGACTTGGTTCTTCTCAGTATTTCAGTGATCCAAAGCAATTCCAATAAACTTTGGCTAGAAAACACCATCTGCATGCAGAGAAAGAACTATGGACACAGAATGTAAATCAACACATTCTACATTCACTTCTCCCCCTTTTTTCTTCTGTTTTTTTTTTCTCTTGTGGTTTTTACCTTTTGTTCTGATTTTTCTCTCCCAACATGATTCATAAAGGAATGTGCTTTAAAAAATGAATGTACATGTATAATCAGGAAAAAAGAATAAAAGAGGTCTTCACTCGGGTGTGTATGTGGGGGGAGGGGTGCAGCTAGATGGTACAATGGATAAGCACTGGCCCTGGAGGCAAGGGGACCCGAGTTCAAATCTGACTTCAGACACTTGATGCTTCCTAGTTATGTGACCCTGGGCAAGTCGCTTAACCCCAAATGCCTTGCCAAAAAAAAAAGTCATCATTTAATCTCTGCTTAAAAATTTCTAGTGTTAAACCTCACCCTGTAGAGATAGCTTATTCTACCCCTGGTCAATAGAAAGCTTCTTTTTTCCTGATTCTAAGTTGAGATTTACCTCTCTGAAGTTTTCTTGCATTGCTCCTAGATTTGTCTTCTGGAGCCCGGCAGAGCAAGAATAAATATCCTTCCTTAAGACTGTTTTTCAAAGATGTAAAGAAGGCAAGCATGTCCCCCTCTTCTCTTCCAAGTTAGACATAATCATTTCCATCACTAGGTTCTCTGATGGCAAGATTTCTAGTTTTGGGGGGCATAAAATAGGTGCTTAATAAAAGCTTGTTGATCAATTTTCCCACCATCTTAGTTACTTTCCTTTGGCAGTTCTGAGTTCTTCATTGTCCTTCATAAAATATAAAACCTCTTTCTGGTTCTATACTCATCCTCATACAGATGAAGTCTGTCCCAAACTGTAGGATGACATCTCAGCATTAGGGTACAAAGGACTCTAGAGATCATGAAATGGGTGACCCCAAGACAGTCAAGGAAGAGAAGAGACCTCTTGGAAGCTCATCCTTCTTGCCCAGACATCAGTCCTTGGATCTGGGCACCAGATGTGGGAGACCCCAGTGGAAGAAGGGAGCTCTGGATAAGGTGCTGACAGCAGGAATGTGATCTCCCCCTCAGCTGGAAGGAACCCAGGGCTGCCTGGGTGACTAGACCTTCCCTCTCAATAACTCTGGGTTTGGTTTTTTCCCCCAACAATAACCAAAGGATATGAGGTGGCAATGGGCAGAAGTGACACATTTTGGTGTGGTGAATAAATCATTATCCTAGAAATACCAGACACTGGGCTATTAGGTCTAACTTGCTGCAGACTTGCCATGTGATTTTGTACATACCTGTCTCTGTTTTTATTTCCTCAAGGATTATCATCAGGCTAGGTAATCGTTCTGGATCAAGGTTAGCTTTCCTATCTCTGATGATAGGGGATGGGATCAAAGAACAGAATATGCTAAGGGTTTATATCTCAAACGTTTCCCAGTAAAAGCTTACTCAGCAGATGGCCATGCATCAAAGTCAAGGCAACATCCAGCAGCAGGCTAAGACAGTGTTCAACTTGCTATGACCCAGGACACCACGAATCCAATCTCGGAGTGGAGGAAAAAGAGACTTAGGCCTACCCCCAATTTCTGCTAATTGTATGACCCTGGATAAGCCATTTCTCCATGTATAAATGAGGGAGTTAGAATGGATGAGCCTTTTCAAATATGGCATTCTTTGAGCCCTACCTTAGGTAAGGCAGTAGAGACTGGTAGTAGAAATTTTACTGTAATTTTGCTACTTATTGGATTTGGCTTTGATTAGAGCTTTGGTCCTTTAATATATATCTCAAGGGAGTTCTGATCCTTCTACACAGTATTCTGATTACAGATTTAGGAGCTTCTGCAAAGTTGGAGGGAGACAGATGAAATTCATAAAGTTTTTATTAAATCCAAACTTCAAATGGAATTTCAGAGTTTGGAAAGGCCCATTCAGTGCATACCCTACCCTTCCACGATCCTTTCCTTCCCCTTCTCCCCCACTTTACAGACAGGGAAATTGAGGTCCAGATAGAAGGGATTAACTTGCTCATATTCATACACAGAATGGCCTAAAGTAGGGTTTAAACTCAGGGCCATTAATTCAGTGCAGCTGTCTTGGATAAAAGGAGAAGAAGGCATTAATGTAAAAGACTAGAATTAGCAAATAAAATTAACTTAGGTTTAACTTCCCCACTTTCCAGTCTCACTCTCCAGTTTCTGTCATCATCATCAAATATACCCTTGTCCTTCCTTCCATGGCTATAGCCACAGCCTCTTCTATGCAATGGGGAAACATGAGGCATGGTACCCTACAGTGATAATCAAGAGATCTGAGGTTCAGGTCCTTAGTGTGAGACTTTAAACTTGGGCAAATGATTTCTTCTCTCTGAGTCTCAGTTTCCCTACCTATAAAATTCAGGGAGTTCTAAGATCTCTTCCATTTGTGACATCCCATGCGTCTAATAACTGGATTTCTATTGGATAAAAACATGGAGTCCTCCTAATGTGATTTCCGCTGGTCTGTCTCCTGATGGAGACAACCTTTACCCAGAGCCACTGAGATAGGGATTGAGAAAGATGGACTTCTCATATGCCAGGAGGTTCCCTGGTATCCTTGCCTTCATTTTCCTCTCAAACCCATCCATAACTTTCTCAATATCAAAACTATGCTCTGGACTGGGTACCCTTATCTCCCTCTTCCCAACTTTTCAGCTCCCTTTTGTGTTTAGAATGGAAGCTTCTTCATGGGTAAGTCATTTATTCCTTTCTTTACTGTACAATGCAGATAGAGGTATTGTCAGTCTGTATCAACAAAGCAACTTCTCACACAAGTCTGGACTCCTTGAAGTGTGTGTGTGTGTGTTACTATGTATAGTATGAATATACATATATATGTATCTGTGTGTATGTGTAACTGTTACAGTTTCGGCTGGAAATTATTCTTTTCACGTATTTGAGAAACAAAAGGAAAAACATTTACATTAAAATGGAAGCTTCTTGTCAGGTACTCTTTGTTTTTGACTGTATCTATAACCCCAGTACTTAGCCACAATTAGTAGATCTGTCTTATATAACCTCCATATGAGGTCTATAAACTGATGAGGGAGTGAACTGAGCTTCCTTCATTTTTCTATTTTCCTGCCCTCCCTGTCCCCAATGCCCATCACAGAGTTCTGCATAATCACCTACTTAAAAAATAATTCTTAAACATTGAAGTAAGTGGATCAAACTGGGATCTCGAGACCCTCACTCAGCATCTGATGAAATGGTTCATCTACCTGAGAGGAAATAAGGGCCTGTTCTTCCTGATGGGCATTTCATGGGAACACAGCATGAGAAACTGGAGGGACCTTAGCAATCAGTCATCTGGCCCAGACCTCTTATTTTACCAATGAATCAACGAAGGGGCTTAGCCCAGTGTCTGGCACACAACAGATGATTAGCATTGTTGACTTGACTGGAATTGATTGGAAACCTAGAGATGAAGAAACTAGCTATCGTTAATAAATGTAGGTAAAGAATGATCCTATAATTCTAAATTCAGAGCCAAGACTTGAACTGAGGTCCTTTGTCTCCAAATCCAACATGTTCTTGTCTTTTTCCATTAGAATATAAACTCGGGAGAGCAGGAAGCATCTTGTTTGCTTGTATTCATATTGACAGCATTTTGTGTAATGACTGGCAAATAGTAAGTGCTTTGTTGTTTAGTCATTCCAGTCATGTCCACCTCTTCATGACCCACTTGGGGTATTCTTTGCAAAGATACTGATATAGTTTGCCATTTTCTTCTCCAGCTCATTTTAACTGAGGCAACATGAGGAAACTGAGGCAACAGGGGTGAGTGACTTGCTCAAGATCATATAGCCAGGGAGTAAGGCTACATTTGAACTCAGATCTTCTCAGCTTCAGGCCCAGTGCTCTATATATTGGGACACCTAGCTGCCCCAGCGCTTAGTAAATGCTTTTTCATTCATTCATTCATTCATTCATTCATTTATTCATTCATTCTTCTCTCCTTTGCATCATACTGCAACTTCTTCATTCCTTCTGTTTTAAGGCTATGTCTTTTCCATGGAGGCTGATTATCTTGCTATCAGCAGCTCAGACCTGGCTCATGACCAGACAGTGCTAACTCTTATTGGTATTGCTGTTGGCACATGCTGAGCTTCCATAAACTTTATATACCCCACCACTGGACTTAATTCATTTCTTATGGCAGCAACTCCCCACAAGGGGCTGGAAACAGTTTCTTGACTGGGAGCAGACATTCCAGGCTGAACTTCTCTCTGCTTCCTCAGTAAAATAGGATGGTTTGACTTTATGAGAAGCATCAGCTCTCTCTCTCTCTCTCTCTCTTTCTCTCTCTCTGTCTCTTGCTCTATCTCTATTCTCTGTCTCTCTGTCTCTGTGTCTGTCTTTCTCTCTGTGTCTTTCTCTTTCTCTCTCTGTCTCTTCTGTATCTGTCTCTCTCTGTTTCTCCCTTGTTCTTATTATTCACTAAGCACAGGAAAAGCAGGCAAAGGACCAGGTCAAGAAATTAAAGATATTCCTAACTATAAAGAGACACCTCACACAAATCCAGAGGTTTGTTGTAGGGTTTAAACATCCTTCCTATCTTTAGGAAGGCTAATTCTCTCTCCATGATTGGGCAGACAGCTAAAAATTGTCCTACTGACACATTCTTCTGGGGGAAGTGGGAAGGAAGGATAGGGAGGAATTTATTAAGTTTGGAAAGGTTTGTTCACTGGGGAAATCTCCTCCTCCTCCCTCTCCATTGCCTATCACAGATGATTGACAGCCTTAGTCAGGCCTCAGGATTAGGGAGGATCAGTGGAGATCATCTCATTACTTTCATTAACCCCTGAGCTGACTTTATTCTTTTTCTCTTCTGGACAGGCTCCCTTGAAGGTTGATGGCCACAGCCTAGGGCTGGGAAAATCAAAGCTGCCATGTCATAAACCCTCACTAATAACCCCAGTGCACTTTTTACAAAATAGGGATGTTCAAATAAGCCCTAGGAATGATCCTTCAGTTAAGCTCCTAGGTTTCCTTGGCTTTTTCCAGTTTTTCCAGTTAAATTAAGATTATTTAACGTAGCAGAATATATCCATGAATTCTCTTTTTCCAGCCCATATGCCAATATTTAGATCTCATTTTGAACCCAAAAATCTATCAGGTACTTTGATATTTGCTCTCTCTGAGATCCTCAGTGGTTCTGGGTGAGACATTCACTATTCCTCAAATTACACCCCACCTCAAAATCCTGTACCTCCCCAAATCTCAGCATGACCATTTATAATTTATGTGACCTCTCTGGGACTCAGAGCCATTTCTGGACCATGTTTTTCCTGCACATTAGCTATCACCTTTGTGCTCCTCACCAGCTTCCCATTCTGGCCTCTGCCTCTGGGATGCTGGATTCTCTGATAGAAGAATTTTGGTTTTATCTCAGAATTTCTTCAACTTTTTCTACTCACAATCCCTTTTTGCCCAAAAAGGTTTTACATGACCCTGGAAATACAAAAATGTAAAATAGGTATACAAATCAAACATTTACTGAAAATAAATCATAGTTTCACAATCCTCATATTCAGTTCTAAGGCCCTATATGGGGGTTTGAGTTTGAGAAGCTGATCTATATCTTACGTGGAATCATGGCACTGCTCTCCTGACTCACTCTTTACTTTCCTCCTTCTAGCTCCCCTTATGCACCATTCTCAACCATGATAATGTAAGCTCCTTGAGGGCAAGGACTGTCTTACATATTTGTAGTTATAACCCCCAGCACCTAGCACTGAGTCAGGAATATAATAAATTACTTAGCAAATGTGTCATCATTTATCCTTCATTCATCTGTAAAATGAAGTAGTGGAATTCTACTTAAATATCCTTTTAGATGTAAACCTAGGATGCTATGAAAAATAAGGCCAAAGAAAGATGAGAACATAGGGAAAAACAGCTCCAGTGATGGAGCCATTTTAAGATCTTGAGAGGCCACCTCCAAATGAGTAGGATTTGGGGGGATCAGAGAAGTCTCCCTGTCATGATCCCTTGCCTTTAGCATAGTACAGCACAAAGATCACTGGTTTGGGAGTCAAGAAATCTGAGCTCTATGCTCAAAAAGTTATCAAACTGTGCATACCCTTTGATCCAGCAGTGTTACTTCTGGGCTTATACTCCAAAGAGATACTAAAGAAGGGAAAGGGACCTGTATGTGCCAAAATGTTTGTGGCAGCCCTGTTTGTAGTGGCTAGAAGCTGGAAAATGAATGGATGCCCATTAACTGGAGAATGGTTGAGTAAATTGTGGTATAAGAACGTTATGGGATATTATTGTTCTGTAAGGAATGACCAGCAGGATGAATACAGAGAGGACTGGAGAGACTTACATGAACTGATACTAAGTGAAATGAGCAGAACCAGGAGATCATTATATACTTCAACAACGATACTGTTTGAGGATGTATTCTGATGGAAGTGGATTTCTTCAACAAAGAGACCTAACTTAGTTTCAATTGATCAAGGATGGACAGAAGCAGCTACACCCAAAGAAAGAACACTGGGAAATGAATATAAACTGCTTGCATTTTTGTTTTTCTTCCTGGGTTATTTATACCTTCTGAATCCAATTCTCCCTGTGCAACAAGGGAACGGTTCCGTTCTGCAAACATGTATTATATCTAGGATATACTGTAACCTATTTAACATGTATAGGACTGCTTGCCATCTGGGGGAGGGGGTGAAGGGAGGGAAGGGAAAAATCGGAACAGAAGAGAGTGCAAGGGATAATGTTATAAAAAATTACCCTGGCATGGGTTCTGTCAATAAAAAGTTATTTTAAAAAATAAAATAAGTGGGAAAAAAAAGAAATCTGAGCTCTAGAACACCTAGAACTTCCATAAATTCTGTGTGACCTTGAGAACAGCATCTTTCTGGTCACTGATTTCCCTGCTGATTGAGTAAATGTTTTGGACTAAAAGGTCTCTCAGTTCCCTTGCAGTTCTAATGTTCTGTCTTCTACTTTCCTGAATCCCTTATGGTTCTGAGATTCTATGTCTTATATTTCATGAAAGCTACTTGGCTAGATGGTCTTGAGGCACCGGAGTCAGGGAATTGTTCAGTTGTTTTCAGTCATGTCCGACTCTTTATGACCTCAATTGGGATTTTCTTGGCAAAGATACTGGAGCAGTTTGCCATTCCTTCTCCAAGGTAAGTAGCACCTACTTCTGAGGATTGTTATGAGGATCAAATGAGATAGAACTCATAACATTTAGCACAGGGGCTGGCACATAGTAGGCTTTATGTAAAGATTTATTCCTTTCCCCTTCCCCATACAGCAAAGCTGTGAGGGCTCAGGGTAAAAAGAGACAAGGAAAAGCCAAAGAAGACTTCCTAGGAGAGGTGAGCCCTCTCCATTCCAGACAATGGTTCACTAGCAGCTTTCCCACTTCTTCAGGAGCAGCCTCCTTCTCCCCAGCCCTCCCTCCAGTAAGGGGACCCCCCCATCATGGTAAAGCATTTATGTAACCATACAAAGCAGATCCATTTTTAAGTTCTCTAAGAGTTAATCCTAAATTTGGATCCTGACTTTCAGAGGTTTATTTTTCCCATGTCTGACAGTTCCTATCCCTGAATCCCTCCTTGATAATCCTGCTCCAGGTGCTTGCTGGCTGTAGAGTCCGGTGTGGGGTGGCTTCTTTAACTGGTTTCAGCCTCTTCTAATTGGATGTCACCACAGTTCCACTGGAATGAAATTGTAACCAGGCTGGGCACTTTTGCTCAGATAAATAAATCAGTCAAGAGAAGAAAGGGGACCATCTCACATCCGTGGTGGTTGTAGGCACCAGATGAATTAGGCCCAGAAGGATGGGGTATTTTTGGCTAGGAAAGGTCCTTGCAGAGCTCTTAACCCAAAGAACACTGGTTTTCCTATAGTCCTTACTCCCTGAAAAGGAAAAAGGCAACATTTCTGTCTTCAACCAGGAGACTTTTACTTTGTCTAGGAAAAAAGCATAGATTTGAGGTTCAAGGGACCTGGGTTCTAATCCCATCTGCTACTTACTACTTGTGGATCTTGAGTAAGTCACATATCCTCTCTCTGGACCCAAGTTTCCTCATCTGTAAAATGAATTGGATCAGACATTTCTCTCAAATGTCTTCTAAATTCTCACATTCTATCTCTCTTCTCCTGAACTGTATTACTGAGTCTTCTCTCTCTCTGACTTACCCAGTAACTAATTCTATAGGCAGTTAATGAGGGACAGGAGACCCGGTGACATCTGGAGTTGATTAGGTGGGTATTAGCTGTTCGTGGGGATGTTTTGACTGGACTCTTCAATAGGATTTCTTGTACTTTATCAGTGTTTATTTTCCAATAAGGACCCAGACTTTAAATCAAGATTGCTGCTCTTGCCTCTTCTAAGCTGGAGGGAAGCCCGAAAAGTCTTTTCCCCTGACCCCTGGGGTCAGGACCTGTCAGTAGTGACAGAGGAGCATTTGGGACACTGAGTCGCAGGAAGCTGGAGAAGCCTAGTTCATGAAATTCAGTCCCCTTATTTTGCAAATGAAGCCTGGAGAAATGATTTCTCCAAGATCGTATTAATAATAAGTGTCAGAGTTGGGATTTGAATACAGGTCTGTTAATTCTGAATGCAACATTTCCCCAGGTTGAGATAGAGCTCCACTCTGCAACTTTGTTTTGTTGTTATTGAATCATTTCAGTCATGTCCAATTCTTTGAGACCTGGTTTGATATTTTCTTAGCCCTTCTTGATGATTCCCTGCTCCCAGAAGCTTTAATGTATTGATGCCAGACTTAAGTGAAGTTATCCACTCAATCAGCTTAGCCCACAACGGCTCAGAACTCTTGAACTCAAGACATCTAACAGCTTTAGCCTTTCTAGTATCACTGTACCAATATTCCCAGCCAGTCATTGTGAGTAAGTGGTGAGGAAAGTGCTTTGCAAACTTGAAAACACTGAGGAAATGTGAATTTCCAGCATGATTATTATTCTCTGAATGGTGGTATGTCTAGAAATAGACAATCATGACCATAATTCCATAATCATGAATTCCATGAGCACAGACATAGGAAATGGGAACAATATCATATAATGCAAGGTTTTGGTTTGGAATCGAGGAATCAGTTTGCATCATGATTCTGCTACTTTGTCCCTGGATGACCATTAGCAGTAAGTTCACCAAACCAGGCCTAGTTTGTTCATATGAAAAATGAGAGGATTGTTGACATTTAAAACCTCTTCTTGTTTTAAATTTTATGATCCAGAGATAGGATTGGAAACCAGTTTCCAGTTCCTCTCTGATCAAAAAGAAATCACAGGTTTTTCTGTCATTATTTCCTCCCCTTGGCGTTGGGAGGTAGCCAAGTAATAGGAAATATTTGCACATGGAAACTCATTCAAGAACTGGTTTGCCTGTGGCTCACCAGCAAAGAATAACCCAGGACATTCAGAATGTACCAAGTACCATTAAACTGCCATTCGTTCATCCCCTTTGATGGTGAATGAGCACTATGGGAGCCCACTCTATGTGCTAAGTCGATTCCTTGGCCCACAATTTATTTAACAAAGGAGCTTTTCTGGCTGGAAGGGGACCTTGGCTGAGGCTGATATTTGGAGAGAGGAGGATTCCATTTCTGATGTCTACTGGCCCATGGAAGGACTTTGATAGCCAGGGAAAACTACCTCCCTCTGCTGGCAAAACCCAACAAATTTGACTCCAATACTGAAGAGTCTTAGGTAGACTGTATTAATGCTCATATCTATCTTTGCTCAAGTGAAGGAGGCTGCCTCCATATAGCTAGAAAAAAGTTACAGCCACTGAGGGAGCTGGATACTCCTCAGGTTCTTCTCTATGCCAAAAGTCAAAGGAAACACTTTATTTAAATGAATTATCCTTTGCTTAGTTCTTAAATGGGAGAAATTGAAAGCAAAGCTATTGGATTTTAACCTTTCCTACAAACTGCGTGTTTGAAGCAAAGACTGAATGAGGATCATCGGGTGGGATGCATGTGATAGATGCTTTGAAATTAATGCATTTATATTTTACCACTTTGATTATAAACTTGCTAAAGTAATGACCTTGTGATTTCAGAAAAGCCTAAAAAAGCCTACATGAACTGATGCTAAGTGAAGTAAGTAGAACCAAGAGAACATTGTACACAGAAACATCAAGAATATGTGATGACCAACTGTGATGGACTTGGCTCTTTTCAACAATGAGATGATTCAAGGTAACTCCTATAGATTTGTGATGGAAGGAACCATCTGCATCCAGAGAGAGAGAGAACTATGGGGACTGAATATGGATCACAACATAGAATTGTCACTTTTTGTTGTTATTGTTTGCTTTCTTGTTTTTTCTTTCTCATTTTTTCCTTTCTCATCTGATTTTTCTTGTGGACCATGCTAAAAATGAAATCTATTTAGAAGAATTGCACATATTTAATCTCAAATTAATTGCTGTCTAAGAGGGGAAGAAAATTTGAAACACAAGGTTTTGTAAGAGTGAATGTTGAAAATTATCTTTACATGTATTTTGAAAGATAAAAAACTATTATTATTAAAACAGTAATGGCCTTGATTAAGATAGATTGGATGATGTACATAAAAAGATGGCAAGAGGAAATGAATAAGTATATGGGAACCAAAGCCAAGATGCTTGATTGGTGGACCCTGAAAAAAACTTTGATTGGTGAAGAAATAATCTTAGATATAGATTTCAGATCTCTGGGGCAGCTGGCAGAGGAACCTCTAGAACTAACAGTGATTGATTACTCAGTACTGAGGATTCTTACTGAATAATAAGCAGATTGACTAATATAAAGGCTGATGGCAGTCATTGATGTATAAAATGGTCTTAATTCTAAGATAACGGAATTTAGAACTGAAGCAACTTCAAAACATTGAAGTTTGAAGCAGAGTACTTGAAGTTAATTTTGCCTCTGTTATTTACTATCTTTGGACTATGGGTAGGTCACTTTTTCTCATCGGGCCTCAGGTTCTTCATATGTATAAAACGTGGGGGATGGCTTAGAGAATCTATAAGTTCTCTTTGATTTCTAAAATCTGGAAAATCTAGTCTAATTCTTCTCAATTCCTTTCTTCCACTCTAGTGCTCACAGAAACTAGATTATGATTATTTGTTACAAGGAATTGTTTTCTTTTTTCCCTCCAAAGTAGGAGAGAGAAAAAGTAGACTTTGATCAACTGAAAACAACAACAGCAACAATACAATTTTAAATATCTGTGGAAGTGTGACACTAATGAGGCTGTTGAAGAGGAGAAGATTGTGTAGGGAGAGGCAGGGAGAGGAGATTTGGAAAGACATTTTGGAAAGAATACTATACAATTCAGTAGACCTGATGTTTAAATCCCAATTCTGTCATTTATTAGTTGATGTGACCATAGGCAAATTGCTTAACCACTAAATGAGTTGGACTATATTATTTCAAAGGTCTCTTCCAGATCAAATGTTCTATATCATCAAGTCTCTTCTACATCTAAAGTTCTGTGTTTGCAGGTCCCTTCCAGCTTTGACATCCTATGTTCTAAGGTACAATTTCTCTCATGTCCTTTGCCGCTCAAATGTCCTTTGTTAGAAGGATCCTTCTAGCTCTAATATTCAATACTGGAAGGACCCTCCTGGCTCTGACAGTCTCTCTTCTGTCTCTTCTAAAAGGCAAGTCAATGACAAAGATTAGTTCTATATATTCTGGGATTTTCTAAAGATTGCCTCTGAGAAGATCCACATACATTAGTGTATAGGTCTCTGAGTCTCTTTTTGCCAGTCCTGGAAGATATTAGATAGTTTCAAGTTTATTCCCTTTCTTGAAAGATAGTACCTGAAACCAGAAAGATTCTGGAAAATAGCCTCTGTCTCTAAAGGTGAATAGAAAAAACAGAAGGATTTTCTGGGCAGTGAGAGCCTAATGCTGAAGAGAGATTTAAGAATTATGTGAATTTTACTGGAAATTTTAGTTATTCAATAAATATTTAGCTTGCCTACCAGACACATACCTAGAATGGTTTTCTGAAGGACTACTTGACACTGGCATTTAGCATTATCATAGATCTGGCCAAGGCAGGATTGAGTTTCATCAATTCACTATTTTTTTTACATGATCTTTTGTTTCTTTCCTTCTCCCTTAAAAATCTGGCTCTAGATAAAAATGTGGAAATATGGGTAAAGAAGATAGGGAAGTAGCAACAGAAAGGAAAGGGGGGAATGGAGGAAGAGAAGAAGAGAGATGAAAGGAGCAGATAAAGAAAAAAGACTAGGAAAAAGGAATTGAATGAGAAGAGAAGAGAGAAGAGGAAAGAAGAAATGGAGTAAAAAGGAAAGGAGGAAAACAGGGAAAAGAGAAACACTGGATTGCAGAGCATGTGGAATTGGGGTATGAAGTGTAAGAAGACTGGCTTTGATTGCTAAACAGAGGATGTTATATTTCAGGGGTCCTCAAACTTTTTAAATAGAGGGCCAGTTCACTATTCTTCAGACTGTTGGAGGGCTGGACTATAGTAAAAACAAAAACTTTGTTTTGTGGGCCTTTAAATAAAGAAATTTCATAGCCCTGGGTGAGGGGGATAAATGTCCTCAGCTGCTGCATCTGGCCCACGGGCACAGTTTGAGGACCCCATTTGGTCCTGTAGATGATAAGAATTTATTGAGTAGGAGAGTAACATAGATCTGTGCTTTAAGAAGAGTGGGAAGAGATGAGATAGGAAATCCAACAGGAAGACTATTGCCAGAGTCTAGGCAGAAAATGATGCCCCAGGATAGTGTCAAGGAGAGGAGAGGAGAGGGCTTATTTGAGAGATGTTATAAAGGTAAAATTACAGGTCTTGACAACAGATTGGACATGGAGGGATGGTGAGATGGTATGAGTCTATGATGGCACCTAGGGTTAGAATCTGGGTGACTGGGAGTATGGTGGTACCCTCAATTGTAATAAGGAAGTTAGAAAAAAGGAAGAGTTTGGGGGTAGGGATGGAAATAATGAACCAGACAGAAAAGCAAACTCCTTCCTCTTCATAGTCCTTCAAATATGTGAAATCAGCCCTCTCTCTTTGAAATACCAAGTACCCCTTTCCTTTCTCTCTTCTGTCTTGGGCTAAACATCCCATTTTCTTCCATTGATGCTCACATGGCATGATCTTGAGGTCTTTTTCCATCCTGATTATCTTCTTCTCGATGATATCCACATTATCAATTTCTTCCTAATTCTGGTGTCTATACCTGAACACTAATCATCCAAGTGAGTTCTGCTCAGGGCACAGAACAATGGGATTAACACTGTCTCTTGGTTAATTCAGCCTATGAGCACATTAGCTTTGGGGAGTGCTAACCCCTTGCTGGCTCACTAGCAGGAGAAAAAGAAAGGAGAGGAGGAAGTTCCTCAGGTCAAAAGCTGAGGGCCTCTGACTTCCAGGCGCTTTTCCCTCTAGCATAAACCACCTTTTCTTTGGCATATTACAAGTGAAGTGCAGGATCAGAAAAGCAGATAGAAAAAGACATCATCATCCCCATTAGAGTCAGAAAAAAATTTATTGAAGCTTTTTATTTTCAAAACATATGCAAGGATAATTTTTCACCACTGACCCTTGCAAAACCTTGTGTTCCAATTTTCCCCTCTCCTAGATGGCAAGTAATCTGATATATGTTTAATGTGGTAAAAATATATGTAAATCCAATATAAGTATATGTATTTATACAATTATCTTGCTGCACAAGAAGAATCAGATCAAAAAGGGAAAAATAAGAAAGAAAATAAAATTCAAGCAAACAACAGCAAAAGAAGTGATTCACACTCAGTTCCCACACTCTCATTATCACAAGATCATTGGAACTGGCCTAAATTGTCTCATTGTTGAGAAGAGCCACATCCATCAGAACTAATCATCGTATAATCTTGCAGTTGCCATGTACAATGAAACCCTGGTTCTAGACTCAGAAAAATGAAGATGAAAAAAGGTTAATTGTTTTGCCCAAGGACATACAGCCAGCTGGAACAGAGCCAAGCCAAGAGCCTTCAGGACCTCAGACAGATTAAGCCCAGGAAGAGCATCCCAATTCCACACTACTATCTCCAATGAAGAGTCATTATTTTCATGGCAATGGCTGATACAAAATAGGCATCTGACTTGGGCAACCCAGGGAAAGCAATTGCCCTGATCCGTCTCTGTGTTAATCTGCTTCTGCCCAGAACCCTAGAAGAAGAGAACCTGGAACCGCAGCAGCAGCAGAGACAAGGGCTCTGTTGGAGAAGGCAGGAGTTCCTCTCCCTCCGTTCCTGTTTCACTGAGATCACCAAAGTGGCCTCTTCCCCAGCTGCAGTCACAAGCTAACTAGGAATCCCTCTCCATGGCAGTGACCCATCTGTAGCCCTAGGGATGACAGCAAGTCAACACTTGCAATTTATTGATGTCTTACACAAATATTTATGGGGCTGCTTCCTCCCAGTGGGCCAGCCTGTCCGACATATCACTAATTTCAGCGCTCCAGTTGTCATCAAAAATGTGGAGCTAAAGTTTGTTGGATTGTGTGTCTGTGTGTGGGGGGGTTGTTCTTTGGAAACCTGAGTGCTCTTCAGGGGCATTTCTGAGCCCAAGACTGGTGGTGTCAAATCAGAATTTAAATGAAGGTTACTCCAATGGACAGCAGGTGTACCATGAAGGGGAATAGGAGAGTCAGTACCAGGTATAAAAAATGGTTAGGGGGCAGCTAACTGGCACAGTGGATAAAGCATCAGCACTAAAGTCAGGAGGACCTGAATTCAAATCAGGCCTCAGACACTTAACACTTTCTAGCTGTGACCCTGGGCAAGTCACTTAACCCCAATTGTCTCACCAATAAACAAATAAATAAATAAAAATTCTTAGAAGCTCACAAGGTGATAAAGTTGTGATTAGAACACAGATATAACTATGCTAGAATCTCTCCCGTCCCCACCCATTAGCCTAGGAGCTCCTTGAAGAAAGATTTGGTAAAGTCACATAACTATTAAGTCTGACTGGAACAGTGAAAAAGATGTTGGTTGTGGTGATGGTGTTCCTTTGGTTTCAAAAAGGACCAATGACCTTATGGGTGATATATTGATATGACCATGAATTGGATTTAAGTGAGGCAGAATTGCACAAAGTCATCAGCCTTAGTCTGTTTTCCTGAGTTATCACAGTCTAAAAGCAGGACAAAAAGTCAAGATGCCTGGCCGTGGCCCAGGATGAAGACTCTGGAGCCTTCAGTGTCTGACCAAGCTCTTAGTACTCACAGTGCTTATTTTAGCCACTTTCCTGGCCATTGGGACAAATGATTCTCACCCACCCATTCCACCAAGGAAGTCTTCCCATGCTTGGGAGAAAGTACACGGATTCTGGAGTCCCAGGACTTGAGTTCAAATCTTGTTTTGATGCTTACTATCTATAACCTTAACCTGCCTGAATCTTGGGGAGGCCCTCATCTATAAAATGAGGGTGTGGGATTAAATGGCTCTGAGGTCCCTTCCAACTGTTGTTTGTCCTTTGTTTTTGAAAAGACCATGACATCAGAGAGGCGATTACATGATGTTCAAGTGAATTGGATTTAAGTGAGGGAGGGCCATGCAGGGTCGCCTGCCTCACTTTCCCCTCCAGAGCCACCTGGTCCAGAGGCCAGATACAGATCGGGATGATTGGTGATGGCCTTGGAGGAAATGGGAGACCTTGGCCTTTTTAGGTAAGGTTTTCAAATAGGCCTGTTTGACTGAGACCATCCCCATTTAGTGATTAAGGCTGGGTAGCAGTTGAGGCAAAGAATCTCCTCTTTCACCTAGTCCCAAAAATCTAAAAAATAACTAAATCTGGGAGGGGAAGATCTTCATGGATTCTGGCCAAAGCAGAAATGATTGCTGAATACATTCAATCTGAGTCAATCAGGACCCGAACAATGACCAAATGGGGCTTGGTCTATGGCCTGTTGGTGGCCAATGAGAATCAGATTGGTTTTGGTTTAAGGCCTGGTCCTAAAGGAAAAAAATTCAGCCAGAAAACCACAAGATATATTGGGAGGGATCAGAGATGCAAACAAGAGAAAAAGTGAGGCAGGCAACCTTGCATAGCCTCGCTCACTTCAATCCAACTTACTTGCATGTCATGGCATCCCCTCCCTGATGTCATGGTCCTCTTTGAGAAGGAAGGACAAGCAACAACCTTTGTGAGTAAAGGAGATCTGGAATTGGGCAGTTGAAAGACTCCTTCCTCCCTCCCTCCCTCCTTCTCTTGGTCCCTTCCTTCCTTCCTTCCTTCCGTCTGTCCTTCCTCTTTCCTTCCCTTCCTCCTTCCCTCTCTTCCTTCCTTCTTTCTTTTTCTCCTTCCCTTCCTTTTTCCCTTTTTCCTCCTTTTGTCCATGTAGGGCATCATACCCATACCTACAGATGCTCTTAAAAACATGTTTTTTATCTTTTGGATATGTATGTGAATATATACATGCATACATATATATTATCAATATAATCTAACAAACATTTATTAAGTGCCCATTCTGTGTAAGGTATTGATCTAAAAGCTAGGGAAAAAAGGACAAAAAACAATCCCTGACTTCAGGGAGCTTACATGCTAGTGGTGGATATAATAAGAGTCCAAATAAATGTAATATGAGGTAAATTGAAGAGAGAGAGAACACTAACTTCTGGAATTGCAGGAAATATTATTGTTTAGTCATTTTTCAGTCTTATCTGACTCTTTGTGATCCCATTTAGAACTTTCTTGGCAAAAATATTGGAATGGTTTGTCTCCTTCACTAGCTCATTTTATAGAGTATATATATGGAGAGAGAGAGAAAGAGAGAGAGAGAGAGGGGGGGGGGGGAAGGGAGGAAACAGAGACAAGCAGGGTAAAATGCCCAAGGTCGCACAGCTAGTAAGTACCTAAGGTCTTCCTGATTTGAGATCTGGCACTCCCTCTGCTGAGCCATTGGAAAGTCTTTTCATAGGAAGTGGTCCCTGTGCTGAATCCCAAAGAAAACTTAGAAATCTAAGAAGGAAAGGTAAGGAAGGAGTTCATTATGAGCATAACAAACAGTGCAGAACCACTGATGAAATGTTGAGGTGAGTAGAAAGTGAATGAGTCCCTACAAATGTACGATAGAGTTTGTGAAAGGGAGTAATACTGGAAATCTTAAAATGGGATTTAGGTGTTCAAGGGTTTTAAATGTCAAGTTCAGAAGTTTGCATTTTAATAAATAATAATAATCATGATCAAAGCTAGCATTTATATGGTACCTACTGTGTGCCAAACACATTACAAATAATATCTCATTGGATCTTCACAAAGTGACTTGTCCAGCTAGGAAGTGTCTGGGATTGAATTTAAACTCAGGTTTCTGACTCCAGACCTACCACTCTCTTCACTGGGCTCCCCAGCTGCCTCTATAGGACATTACTGAAGGTTTTGAGCAGAGGAGTAACATGACTTGGTAGTTATATAAAAGTTGTAATTGAAGAAGAGAAATACTAAGAGCAAGGAGGTTAATTAAGAGGCTATTACAAAAATTAAGCAAATAGGGAGACAAATTCTAAATAGAAATTGTGACTGTGTAAATAGAAAGGAGATGACTTTGAGAGATATTGGGCAGTTAAAATCAGCAAAGAATTGTTAATTAATTATATATTGGGGAGAGTGATGAAGAATGAAAAGCCAAAGCTTCATAACAGAACTGTAACTAGGACAGGAAAAATTAAGCTTTTCCCCAACACATTAACGTTTGGATTGTTTAACTCAGGTACTCCTTCAACCACTAGAAACAACTGACCTAAGCATCTCATTAGCAAAAAATATATTTCTTCAATACGATGTTGCTAGATCATAAGCATTATTATTAAATACCCACCTGTGAGCCCCTATGCTGATTCTCTCTCACATAGAAAGGAATTGTATTAGTTTCACATCTCATGAACTTAAAAATGGATTTGAGGGTTTTATGGTACTTGCCACAATTGTTAGTTATAGCTATAAACATAGACTTTGGACTTGGGTGACTAGGGAGACAATAGTCATCTAAGCAGAAACAGGGAAGGTTGAAGGAAGGACAGGTTTAGAGGGTAAGATAATGAGTTGCATTTTGGTCATGTTGAATGTGAGATGCCTGCTGGACACACAGGAGATATACATAGGACCATAATAGAGAAGAACTCTATACATTTAGGAATCCTCTTCATAGAGATGAACACTTGAGTCCATGATATCAATAAGGGAGAATATATAGAGAATCAAAAAGAGAAGGCCATAGGGGAATAGCCACATTTCAGTAGATGAAAATTTGGAAAAGGAAATTTAAAGGAGTATTTGGAGGAGAACAGAAGGGAGCAGTGTCATGGAAAGGAAAAAAGGAGAGGATATCCAAAAGGAATGATAGATAACAGTGTAAAAAAACAAAAATAAAAAACTTCAGAAAGATCAAGGTGAATGGAGATCTTCCCCTTCCTATTTCTTATCCCTTCCCCTTCTCCTTCTTCTTCTTCTTCCTTTTCTTCCTCCTCTTCCTCTTCGTCTTCTACCTCTTCATTGTCCTCTTCATCTTGTCTTTGTCTTCATCTTCATCTCCGTCTTCTTTTTCCTCTTCTTTCTTCTCTTCCTTCTTTTTTCTTCCCCTTTTTTCTTCTTCTTCCTTCTTTCTTCTTGTTTTTCTTCTTCATTGTCATCATCATTATCACCATTACAGTGTGCATCAACCAGAGTGATCTATTTTAGTTCAGTGGTATGGGAATTTGGAGCAAGACTACAAAGGCCTGAAAATGGAAGAGGAAGTGAGGATATAAAGGTAATGAGTGTGGATGATTCCTTCTAGGAATTTGGGATTGAAAGGGATGAGTGACAGAAGACAATACCTTGAAAGAAAAGCAGAGTCAAGGAGATATTATAAGAATGTAGCTGACCTTAACATGTTTGTAGATAGTGGGAAAGTAATGATTAGAGAGGAGAGGGAAAAAAATTATGGGGCAAGTTCTTGGAGGAGACAAAAGAGAGTGGAATAAAGAGTATAATATGAGAGACTGGTTTTGGCAAGAGAAGATTATTTATTCCTTAGGAGTAAAGGAGGAAAGGATGGATGACAACATTGAAGGGTTTTGTGACATGAGGTAAAAGATATTATAGAGTTCACTTGGATGACCCCAGTTTTCTCAGTAAAGTATATAAGAATATATATATTAAGGGAGGCTTATATGTTACATTAACATGGTCATTTTCAAAATGTGGTCCTTTGGGGAATTTGTAAGACCCTTGCTGGGGGTCCTTGAGGTCAAAATTATTTTCATAATAATGCTAAGATGTTCCATTTCTGATGTATTAAATTTATTATATGTTACCCAATTTAAACAAAAATTCCTTGGGGAGTCCTCAATTTTTTAAAAAAATTGAGAACTACTATATTAAGCTATTGGTTCTCTAGTAGGTTTAAAACAAACACAGAAGTGTGTGGGACATGTGGTCAATCAAAGAGTAATAAAATCTTGGCTATGCACTGGTGAGATCCCAGTAGTTTATATGAATTGGTAACAGATTAAGTCCACAGGTATTTTTGCAGGGTCATTCAGCAGCTGGGGAATAGCAGTGCAAGACAGATGATGGGGTGAGTCAGCGTTGAGAATCAATACAGACTGAACGTCAGAATCAAGGGTCACAGAAGTCATGAACAAAGGACAGTGTATTAGTTAAATTAGTTTACTATAGGCTTGAGTCTGTGAAGGGTAGAGACTGAAGTAAGAATAACGGTGGTAGACAAAGGGGAAAAGGAAGAAGAGGTTGTGAAGGAAAAGAAACAGTTTTACAAATAAGGCAGAAAGAGATATAGGACAGGAAATAATGATTAGAGAGGAGAATTTCACAGTTCAAAGTCATGGAGACAGCAAGGTGTCAAAGCAGATAGAACACTGAATTCAAACCCAGTCTTAGGCTGTTACTAGCATTTTCTCATACTTAGTTTCCCCTTCTGTAAAATGAATATAATAACAGCACATAATAACTTACATGCCTATTATGAAGATTAAATGAGATAACATGTGGCAGAGCACTTTGTAAACCTTAAACTATTATGTAAATGCTAGCTATTATTATTAATATCATAAATACCACATAATTATGAGTGATGGTAAGATCCAAAGCAGGACCATTCCTATGGGCTGCTGAGGAGAAATGAAGATGCAGATAGGTCATAGGAGTTCAAGAGTTTGATGAACCAGGAGGCCAGGATGTATACTGAAGCCTCCAAGTAATTAGAAGAGAGGATGGAATGCAGAGAATACCATGAGCCATGCACTAAAAGAAGGAGGGAAGTGTTAGTTGGAGGAAAGGATAAAGTAATGAGAACTTGGCGCATTGGATGGAGGATGTGAATCTTCAAGGGGAGCCAAAGGAAAGTCAGGAAGTAGAAGAGCAAAGGAATAATGATTTTATCCTTGGCTGAGTATGTCTAGGACATGAAAGGGGTGACCATCCCTAGAGAGGGTAGCCAGAGGGCAGCATCTTCTGGAGGGAGTTTAGATTTTTTTGCGCATGAAGAAAGAGAAGTAAAGAGAAGAGGCGCAGGATGAATGTTTGTCATCATAGAAAGGGAATTCCCTATGACACATTGGAAGAGGAAAAGAACTGGAGAAAGGAAGAGTTTAGCTAGATGGGGAATAGTTACAGGGGAAGAGGATTTTCACTTAGGGTATCATTAAGTCCCAGAGATTTGGGGAGCAGGAGATGCCCATTTGCTAAGCATTAGAACTTAAGAAGTAGTTTCCCCCTTCATGGTGCTATGATGATAAAGAGTAGTATTGTATCTGATGTTTTGCTTTTCACATATTAGGGAATATTGGGAGTGGAAGTGGTGGAGAATTCAGGATGGAGATGCAGGTCTTCATTGAGGATGAGGTGTGCCCAGAATATACTTCTCATGGTACTAGACCTTTACCTGAGATCCCAAGAGCTCAGTCAACAACCAACCAATCAAAAAGCATTTATTAAACATCTCTGTGGAGAGAGCATTGGGCTCAGAGTCAGGAATATTCATCTTTGTGAGTTCAAATCTGACCTCAGACACTTAATTCCTGCATGACTCTGGGCAAGTCACTTATTTGCCTCAGTTCCTCATCTGTAAAAAGAACTGGAGAAGGAAATGACAAACCATTCGACTCTCTTTGCCAAGAAAGCCCCATATGGGGTGATGAAGAGGCTGCCATGATTGAAACACAATTTAACAATATGCGCCAGGCATTTGCTAGGTGCTGGGGATAAAAGGACAAAAATAAAAGATTCTCTGGCCTAAAACTTACATTCTAATGGGGAAGACACATACATACACACATAATACATACGTTTACATATATGTTGTGTTTATGCATTTATGTATAAGTAGGTTTGTATATGTATGGTACAAATACATATTTGTTTACAGAATAAATATAAAGGGAGTATGTACACACACGTTCATAGCAGTTAAATACAAGGTATTTGGGGGGGAGGGAGGGCACAACTATGAGGAGATTACTACAAACTTCACATACAAGATAATGCTTGAGTTGAGTCTTGAAGAAAGACAAGGACTCTATAAGTGTGAGGTGAAAAGGGAGTCATACCCTACATGACAGGAAGAGACAGGTCAAAAAGTCTGAGCTATAATTCCTACGTGCCTACACTTGCTAAACTGAATTTCTGAACCTTGTTTGGTCCCTAACAGTTGTGGTGGGAAACACACTTGGTGGCGTGTTGGGAGCTCTGGATCCTAATCTTTCCTCACAGTTAGCTGTATGACCTGGGGCAAATTTGTTCACTTGGATGTGTACTTTGGGGTAGTAAAAATGCAATACAGAATTCAGAAAGAACTCTAGATTTGGGGTCAGAAAGTGTGGGCACAGATCGGGACACTAATGATAGCTATATGATCCTGGGTAAGGCATATAATCTTTCTTTGTCTCAGTTACCCATTTGCAAAAGCAGATATTTGTACTATTTTATTAATAAGGTTATTGCAGAGAAAGTACTTTGTAAATCTTCCAATGTCATATGAATAGGAATTATTATTTTTATTACTGAGACATCAGACAAATGAGGAGGTCAGATTTGTTAGATTTATATACTGCTTTAAGGTGTGCAAAATGTTTTATATGTTATCTCATTTGATCTTCCCAACAACCATACAAGGAAAATATTATTATTCTCCCTGTTTTATAAATCAGAAAACTGAGGCTGAAACAAATTAAGTGACTTGCCCAGCTAGTAAATACCCAAGGAAGGGTCTGAATTCATGTTTTCCTGATCCCAAGTCTAGTTTTCTATTTGGGACATATTGCCTCATATTGGGAATTTCTAAATTTCCTTCTATCGCTAACATTCTCCTTATATGTTCTGAGATTCCGCGTACCTCTGATGTTCTAGGTTCTAGATTCTCAGTCATAGAACCATGGATCTGGAGGAGGAAGGAACCATCATCTTGTCACCTTTTAGTTTTGACATTCTATGTTCTGGGTTTTAAGTTTCTTCTAGCTCTGGCGTCCAATTCCACAAATGTTTATTAAATACCCATTGTATAACAAGGCACAATGCTAGGGATGAATAATGATTCATTGGAAAAAGAACTGAATTTGGAACGAAAGAACCTGGAATTTAATCCTAGCTCTGCCATTTACTACTGCTGTTACACTGGAGAGGTCACTTACCCTTACGGGGCTTCAGTAGCATCACATTTTGTTTGGGGATTTGAGGCAGCTAGATAGCCCAGTAGATAGAGTGTCTTCCCTAAAGTCAGGAGGCCCTGGGTTCAAATTAAACCTCAGACACTTAATAGTTATGTGATCCTTGTCAAGTCACCTAATCCTATTTGCCTCAGTTTCCTCATATATAAAAAATAAGCTGGAGAAATAAATGGCAAGCTACTCTAGTATTTTTGCCAAGAAAATCCCAAACAGGGTCGTGAAATGTTGGACACGACTGAAAAATGACTAAACTCAAACAGTCCATGCATTGTGCCAGAAAAGTAGGGTAACAGAATAAATAAAAACAAAGTAATAGTAATAATAAATAATAATAACAAGATATCATGTATCTAGCACCTACTATATTCCATGCAATATGCTAAGCAGTTTGCAATTATTATCTCATTTGATCCTCACAACAACCCTGGGAGGTAAGTGCTATTATTATCCCCATTTTACAGATGAGGGGACTGAAGCAAACAGGCTAAATGACTTGCCCAGGCTCACCCAGGTAGTAAATGTCTGAGGGTAAATCTGAACATCCTAGTCTCTATCCACTGAACCACCTCGTCATTTACTTATTATCTACAATAAATAATTAATTCCAAGAGGAAGAAGCAGCTAAGAAATGAGAGAATCAGGAAAGGTGGCTATACTTTGAAGGAAGCTAACGATTCTAAGAAATATTCTTATGTTATGAGATTCTTTAGAGTCTGACATTTTACATTCTAATATTTCTATCTGCTCCATTCTAAGGGATCTCAGTTCTGACTTTTCTAAGATTGTAGCATTCTAGAACACAGAATCCTGGAGCAATGAGGCAAGGAAACCTTCCTTAGGCCACTTCGGGTAACTCCCTTACAAGAAACACAATCAAAGGCGCCTTTCCATCCCCCCCCCAAGTCCAACCCCCACCCAAAACAAGTGGAGGTGGTACCTGCCTCTTAATTGGATTCTGTTCTTGTCTCCTTATTGGCATTTTAAAATGCAAGTGTTCATTTAGAGAAAGAAACTGCATTAGGCCCACTCTGTGCCTAGTGCGGGTTTCCATTTTAATTTGGGTTCATTATCTTTTCCTCTTATTAAGAAAAGTAAATCTGTTTTGTGTTTTCATTATCCCATTAGTTGAATGCAGCTCATCAGTAGCCACGGAAGGCCGCCGGTAAATAGCACCATTTTCATATTCAGCAGAGGCCCAGTCTCACAATTAGAGAAAGTGGCGTGATTCAAAAATGAGTTACAATTGATTGTGTTTCAAAGGAAATGAAGTTTGGACCTGGTTAATTGCATTCCACCTAAACATTTGAGCCCAAATGAAGCCACGGGAGGTTTGGGGCACGTTGGGAAAATAACAGGATCTGCCTTGGAAACGGCCTCCAAATTGCTTAATGTGATAGAGGCAATCCAATTAAGGCAGGGTGCTAATGACCCTGCTGCCTTTCTGGGATGCCTGGATGAAGTTCTCCTCTTGAAGTCCCATAAACTTGAGCCTGCTGATGGTCTCCAAGTGGGCCTAGGTGAGCTTCCTCCGTTGCCAAGGACATGATCTGTCTGTATCACATGAGCCATATTTGAGTGTACAGATGGTCTCCTGGAGTAGTTTCATTATAAGTGGGTATGACCACTGTTGACAAAACACTTTCTAGTTGACAAAACATTTTCAGTTCCTCCCCAAGTTCTGGGAAGAAGTGTGCCAGGTAGTAGAACAAGAGAATGTCAGAGATTGAAGGGCCCCTTGTTATGTGGAATGTCTCAGCTGGAAGGAGCCATGGAATGCAGAATATAAGAGACTGAAAGGTCGTTAAAGCATGAGATTTCAGGGCTGGGGGGAGCCTGAGAAAATGGAAGATCAGAAATGGAAGGCCCCTTAGAACTTAGAACAGTAAATATGGAATAGCTCTTAGAACATCGTGTGTCATAGCTGGAAGGAGCCTTGGACCAAAGAAGGTTAGAGTAGAAATTTTCCATTTAGAAAATGGAAGATCATCACTGGAAGGGAGAACATAGAACATAATTAGAGATGTGAGGTCTCTATCCTCTAGGTTAGGTCCATTTTTTCCCCTCAGGCAATTGGGATTAAGTGACTTGCCCAGGGTCACACAGGCAGGAAGTGTTAAATGTCTGAGACCAGATTTGAACTCAGGTCCTCCTGACTTCAGGGCTGGTGCTCTATCCACTGCACCATCTTGCTGCCCCTAGGTTAGCACTTTTATTTTTTAGAAGAAATTAAGGCACATTAAGAAAAATCTCTTCAGAACAGGGACTGTTTGATTATTCTCTTAGAATCTCTAGTCCCTAGTGGTAATCTCGATATATTAAGGAACAAATGTTGAATTGGACATGAGGATTTAAGTGACTTGTTCATAGCTTGTGAAAAAAGCCAAACTTGAACTCAAACCAGGTATTCTAAATCCTAGTCTTATTCTCTTACTCGTAGAGCTTACTGCAATTTGCATGTAATTAGTCATACCTCCTAACCTGGACTAAACTTTTCGGATAATCAGCCAGTTAGACAACAAGCATTTATTAAGGGCTTCTTATATACCAGGAATGGCGTAATTCATTGGGGATATCAAGGGAAAGGAAAAATCTGATCTTTCTGCCCTCAAAGAAATCAAATTTCCAATGGGGGACAATATGCAAGTAACTATATTTATCTTCCTTTAAATTGTATCTACTAATCTTTTTCTTACTTGTATATCCATCTACTTACGCTTCTTGTTCTTTGAAATATTTTGGGGAGACAATATAAAAGCTGGCTGGAAGCTAAACATTAAAAAAACTAAAATCATGGCTTCTGGTCCCAACTTTGTTGTTCAGTAATCTTCAGTTATGGCTGATTCTTCATGACCCCTTTGGGGGTTTTCTTGGCAAAGACAATGGAGTTTGCCATTTTCTTTTCCAGCTCATTTTATAGCTGAGGAACTGAGGCAAATGAGTTGAATAACTTGCCTAGGGTCACACAGCTATTAAATATCTAAGGTTGATTTGAATTCAGGTTCTCCTGACTCTAAGCCTGGTATCCCATCTACTGTAACACTTTGGAGGAGAAATGGAAGCTGGGTCAGATTTTATATTCTTGGGCTCAAAGATCATGAGAGACAATAACTGCAGCCATGAAATTAAAAGAAGCTTGCTCCTTGGAAGGAAATCTATGGGAAATCTAGGCAGCATACTAAAAAGCAGAGATATCACCGTGCTGATAAAGATCCATATCGTCAAATTCATGTTTTTCTAATATCAGTATATGGCTGTGAGAGTTGGACTATAAGGAAAGCCGAGTACTTCAGAGTTCACACTTTCAAACCGTGATGCTAGAGAAGACTTTTGAGAGTCTCTTACACAGCAAGGGAATCCAATCAATCAAAGAAATTAACTCCAACTATTCATTAGAAGGACAAATACTGAAATTGAAGCTTAATTACTTAGGCTAGATAATGAGAAGATAGGGCTCACTGGAAAAGATCCTGATGTTGGGAAAGATTGAAGGAGAAGGGGACAGTGGAGGATGAGATGGAGGGATAGTGTCATGGAACAATGAACATGAGCTTAACTGATTTTGGGGGATAGTGGAAAACAAAAAGACTTGATGTGCTAGAGTTCATGAGGATCTGTACTTAATGGCAGCATCAAGAGAAAGAATAGATTATGTATAAAAAATTTTATATTGGTGATTGCAAATGAGCTATACATTATGAGGTTATAAGCCTGGGTGCCTTGGAGAATGGTGGTATTCTCAACCAAGCAACCTGGTATAGAGACTTTTTTCCAGGAATTTAGCTGGAAAGGGAAGGAGAGATATTAGACAATAGCTGGTGGGGATGGGGAAAGGAAGAGAGGATTCTTTTAAGGTTGAGAGAGACATGAGCATGTTTGTTTGGAAGGAACCAGTAGATTTGTTTTTGTCATTGTTGAGTTATTTCAGTTGTGATTGATTCTTCAATACCCATTATGGAATTTTTGGCAAAAGTATTGGAATAGCTTGTCATTTCCTTCTCCAGATCATTTGACAGATGAAGTAATTGAAACAAATAAAATGAAATGACTTGCCCAATCACACAGCTGTTAAGTATTGAAGACCAGAATTGAACTCAGGAAGTTTTCCCAACTCTAGACCCAGTGCTCTATCCACTGGGTCACCTCGCTGTTCCATTCAGTGGAAAGGGAGAGATAAAATATTAAGAAAAATGGGGATGATAGTGGGGCAATATGCTGGAGAAATGGCACAATGGGATCAAGGGGACATTTAGAGGGGTTGACGTTGGTAAAAAGAAGGGACAATCCTTCATTTTAGAAGAAATGAAGAAGAAGAAAGTGGAGGAAAATCTGCCTGAATGATGTGAAAGGAGGACTAGAGAAGAAGGAATTTTCTGAGAATGATTTCAATCTTTTGAGTGAAACATGAATCTAGGTCTTTAACAGACCTGGAGATATAGTAGGAGGCTCAGTATACTATAAAATCAATAAGCAAAGTATATGTGAAAAAATATTAAATTTGGAATCTGGATTCAAAATGGGTTTTAGTTTTTCTTCTAACTTGAAAGGATTGAACTAGAACTTAAAGATTTGCATTCTCTCCCCGCTCTCTCCACCTGTCTTCTGAGCAGTGACGAAAGTCTAAGAATATTTCTAGGTCTCCCTCCTCCTCTTAAAAAAAATAAGTAAAAGAAGATGTGAAGGAGGGTAAATGCCTCTTTGACTGACAGGTGGGGATGGTAAACATGGCAAGCTATGGAAGGAAGACCAGTATCCTGGCCCCAGCCATCAGCTGCCCCACTGCCTGCAGCCAAGATGTAATAAACCCTTCCCTAGGGCCTGGCTTCCAGAGACAGTGTTGACATGTAGGTGGTCCTAGCCATGCAATGACAAATGAAGAATCGGCCGCTTGCTCCTATTAAGAGTTCAGGAGGCAATTCCACATAACAGAAAGAACCTTGGGCACTGCCATCTGACCTGCAACTGAACCCTGTTATATGTGTTGTCTCCTTTAGTTTCAGTCTGGATTCCTTGAAATTGGGGCCTATCTTGGTGTTTTTTTAAAATTTGTGTTTCTAGCAGTTAGCACATAATAAATGTTTAATGAGTGATTTTTCATTGAAGAAGCCTGAGGCTAGAAGTTAGGATTCTGCTGTTTGAGTGAGACTGTAGATAAATTATTACCTTTTTCTCAATCTTAGGTTTCCTTACTTGTAAAATGAGGGAGGTTAAATTACATGATTTCTGAGGTCACTGCCAGCTCTAAAGTTTTCTGGTTTTGTGATTCCCTGAGGATTTCCTGCTATGAGACTCACAAACGATGTCTGCTGAGGCACCTATATTCTCTTCCCATTATTTGCTCCTTCTCCAACCCTGGGCTGGCCCAGATCTAGCCAGGAGAAAGACCTGTTTATCACTGGATACCTTTTCTCTGATCTTCTCCCTCCTCCCAGGCAACCCAGACCCCATGGGATTGATGGTAAGAAAGGGCAGCATGACTACTTATCCTGCTTACATTGCTAAGGAGAGATGCGAGCAGTCAACTCCAATCCTTCTAATGAGGCAGAGAAGCAGCAGGTCTTACATCTGCCCTGCATCTGTACCCTCCAGATCCTGGGTACTGTGCCCTGATCTACTGATGCACTCTCTTGGGATCCTAAGCCTTGCCATCTGCTTGTACCCTTAGGAACCTAGACCGCTTAACTTTTTATGGGCTGTCTCTCCCAATTAGAGTAGGAGTTCCTGAAGAGTAGAACCTGCATCATTTTTTCTAATATGTATCCTCAGTGCTTGACACATAATAAGTACTAAATAAATGTTTTTCATCCATCCATTCTCCCACCCATCCATTCGCTCAGACGTGAGACTGTTGAGGTCCAATGGACATGCTAAGTCTCCCCATTGACCCCCAATACTGGGATTTCTTCCCATGATGTCCCAGGGGTAGGGCTTGTATGGCCGTTGGATTCTCTTGCATCTGCCCACCCACCCAGGCACTCACCCACCCACTCATACACACACATTTGATGGACATAGGTAGGAACATGAATATGCTATCTGAGCTTACCAGCTTCTGAAATAGCATCGCAAAGCAGGTGAGCCAGTCTCCTTTCTCTTACAGCTTCCTAAGAAAGCTAAGTAGACTCACCTGGTTAGGAGACAAGAAGGCTGTCTCATAATGTCAGGAACCTTGGACATAGAGGTTTTGGAGGGTTGGATTCAAATCTCTAATCTTCTACTTAATGGCCTTGTGACTGTGGATGAACCATTCACTATTTCTAATTCAGTTTCCTCTTCTCTAAGATGGTGGTATAATCATCTCTAAACTTCCTTCCTCACAGAAATTAATAATAATGATGATGATAATTAGCATTACCCAACAGAGAGGGAGAAAAATTTGGAACTCAAAATCTTACAGAAATGAATGCTGAAAACCAACTTTACATATAATTAGAAAAATAAAATACTATTGAAATATTTAAGTAAATAACTAACTAAATAAAATTAATTAAAAAATAAAGATACAGGTAGCCAAATGACAAAGTTACCACCACCCACATGGTAGAGGATGCATCGGGCTCCATGAAGTCCTAATTGAGCATGCTCAAAGGGCAGTCCTGTTACAAATTTTTTTTGACTTTCACAACAACCCTGAGAAGGAGTTGCTATTATTAATATCTACATTTTATAGAAGAAGAAACTGAGACAAATAGGTAAGCTGATAGAATGTTGGGAGGATCAGATCACATTAAGGTCGTGAAAAGACTTTGTATCAGTAAAAGGCTGAACTCACATGAAATGATATTACCATAACACATTAATGAATAATTTCAATGCATATTCCAAATACATAATTGAGAGAATTTAACAAGCAGGCATTAAGTACTTTTTGTGTATGTTTCTTGCAAAAATTGTGTTTGGGAGTGGTAAGAGATTTCAAAGGTTTCTTGGGATAGAGTGGAGAAACTCTAACACTTCATTTTTACAAAGGAAAATAGCGATGCCCAGAGAGGGACACTACTTTCCCCAAAGTCACACATTTTCCCTAAGAAGTAACAAAGCTAAGATCTGAACATAAGTCCTTTGAATACAAGCCTGGGCTCTTTCCACTACAACACAAAATATCAGAGAGCACCTTGATCTCTTCAGAGACCTTCTCAGCCAAGTATCTTGGTTTATCGACCAGAAAGCAAGAGGTCTTGAGAATCTATAACTGGTAAACTTGATAGGCTTGTTGTGGGGAGGTGGGGAGGAGGCTGGTCTGGAGCAGGGGAATTCCAAAGGTTATCTCCTCAGAAGATCAATGGCTCTTACCCACTTCTCGCAAACTATGTCAGAAACCTCGCTGTTAGGGTGAGAAGTGGCCATATTAATGAGAGCCCTTTAAATCTCTTCCTTAGTAGGAACTCAATGTTGTGGAGAGAAACCCTATACAAATAAGCTCTCACTTTGCTTCTCAGCTCTTACTGCTTGCTAATTACTGGGGCTGCTATTCCCAAATCTAACTAGCAAGGCTGCCAGTCAAACCACAGTCTCTCCAACACAGTCAAAGCTATAAAGCAGCCAATTGCTCCCTGTTTCCCCTCCCCCAACCCATTTGGCTACTAGAGTGGGTTTTTTTAATTGTCCAGGACCTATTAATTAACTTAATTTTTTAAGTACCTAAGGCACCTCACTCCCCACTCACACTGTGGATCCCCAGGTACAAGGGGACATGTGGATCCAAAATTCACTCAAAACCATAGCTCATGACTCCCCACTGAAATATTTACTTTTACTAGTTAGCTTTGGAAGCAATTAGTTTTAAGCAAACCTATTTAATGAAAGAGCATAGTGAGAATCAATCAATCAACAAGCATTTACTAAGTGTTTAATATATGCTAAGAGCTGTATTAGATGCTGTAAATACAAAGAGGAAATTAGTGATACTTCTCAAGGAACTTAGAGAGATACACACTCCAATAAATATTAATCCATCAGTGAGAATAATGAAAACATATTGAAATCTCGCAATGGACACACATGTAAGAAAACGTGTGGCAAACTCTTGGAAGGACACACTGACTTAAAGAAATACCTGGGATTAGAGCACACAAGGGGACACAAATATTCCTCCAATAAGTCAGTGAAATCTTCTAGTGATGTCATTGAGATGCTCTTGCTGGACCGGCTTCCTTTTGGTAGGATGGCATCTTTATTAGGTAAACTATTTTACTAGTCTCAGAATAACTTCGTTTCTCTTCCTTTATATTTGTTTCCTACCCTTAGTCATTGAATGGGTGCTCAAACTGAGACCTGTTAAAGACCTTAGCTTAAAGTTGTTTAAAAGCTTAAGAAGATCAATATCTCCCACTGCATCCAGGGCCATCTCTAGTCATTCTGATCTATATCTTGCACAGGACCCAAATGGCTCTAGAGGACACAGTGAGGCTGATGACTTTGCACAGCCCTCTATTAGTGAAATCCAATTTACTTGGATACCATGGCATCATATCCCTGATGTCATGATCTTCAAGAATGAAGAATAGGAGGGTGGAGCCAAGATGGCAGAGTCAAAACAAGAACTTGCCCATCCTCTTCCCCAAACTGCTCCAAAATCCTTTAAATAATGACTTCAAAGAAGTTTTAGAGCATCAAAACACCAAAAAGATGGAGTAAAACATTTTCCAATTGACAGTAACTTTTAAGGTCAGCAGAAAAGATTTGTAGAACAGCACAGCCTGGGTCAGTGCAGTCCCAAACCCAGCCCAGACCCTGGAATCGGCAAAGCAAAATTCTGTTGCTTTAGCACATTAGATCTTATAGTTTCAATGGATCAGGGACACTCCTAACAGCTTCAGGGAAGAAAAGAGTGTTTGTGGTCAGTTCCCTAAGAAGGATCTTTGAAAACAGCTGCCCCAAACCTCTGAAGCTTGGGACAATATACCTTCCACCCTGGAAACAGTACCCTACTTTAACAATGAATTAAAAGCCAAGTAACAGACTAGGAAAATGAGCAGACAACAGGAAAAGTTTCTGACCATTGAAAGTTATTATGGTGATCAGGAAGATCAAAACATATGCTCAGAAGATGACAACAAAAATCAAAGCTCCTATATCCAAAGCCTCCAAGAAAAATAAGATTTGGGCTCAAGCCATGGAAGAGCTCAAAGAAGATTCTGAAAATCAAGTTAAGAGAGTTAGAAGAAAAATTAGGAAGAGAATTGAGAGTGGTGCAAAAGGAAATACAAAAAGCTAATGAGAAGAAGGCTTAAAAAACAAAACTGACCAATTGGGAAAGAAGATAGAAAAGGTCACTGAGGAAAATAATTCCTTAAAATTTTGAATTGAGCAAATAGAAACTAATAACATTATGAAAAATCAAAATACAATAAAACAAAACTTTAAAAAAAGAAAAATAGGAAAAATTTGAATTATTTCATTGGAAAAACAACTGAACTGCAAAATAAAATCAGAAGAGATAATTTAAAAATTATTGGTCTACCTGAAAGTTATGATCAGAAAAAGAGCCTGGACATCATCTTCCAAGAAATTATCAAGAACAAAGGACAAAGAAACAAACAACAAAAATCTTTTTCTTTTGGTAAAAGGAGTAGGCTGATCTCTAAACCTTCTCTAGCTCTAAATTATAAGAGTCCATATCCATATTAAGAATGTCCTCTTCCCCAGTCCTCTGACTACTGAAATTCTTTTTCACACCTAATTTAAGGCTTCACTCAAATATTATCTTCCCTCAAGGAAGCTTTCTCTGATCTCCCCAGCTCTAAATGGTCTTTTTATTCTATCAATCATCCATAATTCTTAATTCCTCTTTTAGCTATTATCCTATTCTAGTCTGTTAGTTATTGTACAATTGTAACATGGGCTGCTCTTTGAGCATGCCCAATCAAGCATATCATGAAGCCCAATGCATCCTCTACCATGTGAGTAGAGAACTTCCTTGTCTGGTGCCTTAATCTTTATTTTTATTTTTAAAATTTTAAAAATTATTATTTATTATTTATTTTATTTATATAATATATTGTTATTTATTCATTTTAAAATTAATTTTATTTATTTGGAAATTTCAATAGTATTTTATTTTTCCAATTATATGTTGTTAGTTTTCAGCATGCATTTCTGTAAGATTTTGAGATCCAATTTTTTCTCCTTACCCCCTCTTCAAGATAGCAAACATATATACAGTAATTTTAAACACATCTCCATATTTGTTATGTTGTAAAAGAAAAATCAACAACGGGAGAAAAGCACAAGGGAAAAAAAGCAAACAAACAAAAAGGTGAAAATAGTAGGTTTCGATCCACATTTAGTCTCCATAGTTCTCTCTCTAGACAGCATTGTCTATCCCAGGTCTACTGGAATTATTTTGGATCACTGTATTCCTGAGAAGAGCCAAATCTATCATAGTTGATCATCAAATAATTTTGCTGTTACTGTGTACAATGTTTTCCTAGTTCTGATCACTTCACTCAGCATCAGTTCTTGTAAGTTTTTCCAGGCTTTTCTGAAATCAGCCTGTTCATCATTTCTTATAAAACAATAATATTCCATTATTCTTGCATACCATAACTTACTGAATCATTCCCCAATTGATAGGCATCCACAAAATTTCCAATTCCTTGCCACTACAAACATTTTTGCACATGTGGATCCTCTCCCCTCTTTTACGATTTCTTTGAGATACAGACCCAGTAGTGACAATGCTAGATCAAAGAGTATGCACAATTTTACAGCTCTTTGGGCATAGTTCTAAATTGCTCTCCAGAATGGCTAGATCAGTTCACAACTCCATCAACAATGCATTGTTGTTCCAGTTTTCCCACATCCCCTCCAAAATTTATCATTATCTTTTCCTGTTACCTTAGCCAATCTGATAAGTGTGAGGTAGTACCTCAGAGTTGTTTTATTTTGCATTTCTCTAATCAATAGTGATTTATAGCATTGTTCTTATGATTATAGACGCTTTAATTTCTTCATCTGAAAATTATCTATTCATATCCTTTGACCACTTATCATTGGAAAATGACTTGTATTATAAATTTGACTCAGTCTCTATATAGTTTAGAAATGAAACCTTTATCAGAAATAGTGGATATTAATTTCATCCTCATCCCCCAGCTTTCTGCTTCCCTTCTCATTTTGCTTGCATTTGTTTTGTTTGTGTAAAATATTTTTAATTCAATGTAATCAAAATGATCTATTTTGCATTTCAAAATGTTTTCCATTTTTGTTTGGTCATAAATTTTTCCCTTTTCCAAAGATTTGACAGTAAATGATCCCTTGCTGTCCCAATTTGTTTATGGCATCATTCTTTATGTTTAAATCATAAATCCATTTTGAGCTTATTTTGGTATAGCACATGAGATGCTTTTCTGCCATATTATTTTCCAGTTTTCTCAGCAATTTTTGTCAAATAGTGGGTTTTTGTCTCAGAAGCTGGAATCTATGGGTTTATCAAACAATAGATTACTCATTGACTATTGTGTCTTATTTCCTAGCCTATTTAATTGATCCCACCATTCTATTTCTTAGAAAGTGCCAAATGTTTTTGATGACTGCTGCTTATAATTTTAGGTCTGGTACTGCTAGGCCACCTTCCTTTGCATTTCTTTTCATTAGTTCCCTTGATATTCTCGACCTTTTGTTCTTCCAGATGAATTTTGTTATTATTTTTTCTAACTCTATATAATAAATTTTGGCAGTTTGATTGGAACAGCTGTCTGTATCTTTTGAAACTGGTAGCTTTTTTCTGACATCTTTTCATCTTTTTTGGCTGTCCTCTTATCTGTGGCAGCTATTTGTTATGTCCTGGTGGACTCCATGAATGGAACCAGTAAGAAGAGAGAGACTTGACATCCCCTGCTTATTTCTCTTTTACTTAAGGATTGCAAACGATCAGTTTGACTCTAACTCCAGGTCTGTGGAGATCACTTTTGGCTTATGAAACTTAGGACAAACAATATAGAACAGGAAAAAAACACTCCCAGGAGTTCCTCTGAACTTAGATAAAAGAAAAGTAAACAGGGCATGTCAAGTCCCTCCTATCTCACTGGTTCACTTCACAACATCCTCAAAGAAAAGCATAAAACCAAAAAAAAAAATGGCAGAAAAATCCACTGCCTCAATTTTACCCCTTTTAAAGACACAGACATCCAATCAAAGATTCTATCCCTATCCATGTAAGAGGAGACACAGCAGGTTCCACATTATCCAAATTGAGCATGTTCAAAAAACACACTGGATTGCTGCTCTGCTATCCCCGCTGAGATTACCTACTGTTTGCTCTGTATCCATCTTGGATGTACCTAGGTATTTACATATTACCTCCTCCATTAGAATGTGAAGGCCTTGAGAGCAGGGAGTGTGATTTTTTTTCCCTTTCCTTTTCTTTCTTTGTATCCTCAGAGTACCCAGTGTCTGGCACATAGAAAACACTTAATAAATGTTTGTTGAATGAACTGAAAGAAAAAAAATGTATATCAGTCTTATCTCCTCTCCACACTAGAGCCAAACTGAATTACAACACATCAGGGTCATTGAGCTTGGTCACAGCAACCTAAGGACCACTTGGCCTTTCAATCTACTTTGCCACTGAATCCGCCTATACATGTTATCTTCTTCATTAAACTCTTTGAAGAAATGAAAAATCAGGATTTTCTATGTGTATCTCTAGAAGTTCAGCATAGCACTGAGGCGCATAAGTGCTTAAAAATGCTTTCTCATCCATTCACTCAAACCAATTTATTGCAATAAGAATCTCTAAGGTACTTGCTATATTCAAGTCCTTTGTGAGAAATTGTTCTTGTTCTCAATGAGCTTATGGTCTGATGGGGACGATGAAAACAGCTCATTAATGTGAGATAATTTCAGGAAGGAGAGAGCACTAATTAGGGGGATGAAGAAAGACTATAAGAGGTGATATCTGGGCTGAGGTTTGACACAAGCTATGGAGGATATAGTTTGTGAAAAGTTAATATTCAGAAGTTAAAGATAAACTTCTGAGTTTGGGAAATAGTATGGGGGCCAACTAGTTAGAATGTATAAGCCATGGAAAATGAAAACGGTCCACAAAGATACAATGGCATCATCCTGTATATTTTTGTCTTTCTTTAGAACCTTAAGGTTTAAATCTGGCACATAGTAGGTATTTAATAAATACTTGTTGAATTGACTTTAAAGGAGAAATAGATGTTTACATTTTAGCCTAAAGGCAATAAGGATCCCTAAAGAGTCTTAATCGGGAGTAGCTCATTTAGATCTATGCTATAGGAGTATATTTTGACAGCTGTGGCAGACCCTTTGAGACACAGGCTCCCCTCCTACTTCTACTCTTGACTCTCCAGAATTTTCTACCATGAAGGACAGTCTTCTCATGCAGATCAGTTCCTAAGGAAGTTTAGCCAATGTAAATCAAGTACCATAATTAGGAGACAAAAAGTGAAGGTAGTTTAGCAGTGATTAAACTACATAAAACATACGTGCTGGATGCACTTACAGGGGCTAACACAGATAAGATGTGCCTGAGTTCTTCAGACAATTTCTAGGAAAACACAAGGTTCAGAACTAAAGGGTTCATGGTTTGAGAAGATGAAACAATTTTCATACTGTTTCCTTTACTGGCCACTGACTAGGAAGATCTGTTAATTCAGAATATCTTAAAAAAGGGAGTGACTCTGTCCTTGACTCTCCAGGTGGCTTCATGTAATTCTAGGTTTCCTTATGTATAATAATGGAGAAGTGATTCTTTTTTTTTTCCTATTTTTTTTATGAGGCAGTTGAGGTTAAGTGACTTGCTCAAGGTCACACAGCTAGGAAGTATTAAGTGTATGAAGCTAAATTTGAATCCAGGTCCTCTTGACTTAAGGGCTAATGCTCTATCCACCGCACTACTTAGCTGCCCTGGGGTGGTCCTTTTCTATTCTAGTAGCAGGGAAACTACCTGTATATAGCAATTGGGGGTGGGGTGGGATGGATCTCAGTTAAAGGAGCCTTTACCTGGGCCTCTGGTTGTCTCATCTGCTTTGTATTTCTTTGCTTGATTATAGATAACTCAGTAGAAAGGTGAGATGGACACATCCTAGCTTGGAGGTAGCCTCCTGAGTTAGAAAGATCAGAGAACTTGGACCTTCCTAGCAACGATCATTTCCCCCTCCTATAGCAGAAAGTATGCAATTAGCCAACATTTGATTAGCTTATTGGGTAGGAAGATTTAGCAGCCTGGGGTAACACCATTTTAAAAAATAAACTCATATGTAAAGTCATATATATGAGGATAATGGAAGATTATGAGCAGAGATTATACCCCTCGCTTATGCCTCATAAAAACAATGATATGTATGTGGGAGGGGAAGCATGTTTATGATGTTTGGAGAAAGACCAAGTAAGCCAGATCTTCCCAAAGGCTTTAAATGAACCTGGAAAAGAGAATAAAATAGGTTGAAATTAGAAAGAATATGTCAAGATTTCTATAACAAACTCTTTTTTTCCATCAAAGGCAGTTTAGCTACCACATCTGGATTCAAATATCATAGCCCCAGTGTGCTAATTGAGGAAATAAAAAAATGGTCCTAAAAAGAACAAAACTAAAAATAGTAGCTTGACTATATAAAAAGGAGGTCTACATTGGAGGTGATTCAATTTTGAAGGAATTGAGAATTTGATCTTTAAGATATGTCTGACTCTTTGTGATTCCATTTGGGGTTTTCTTGGCAAAGAGGAGTTTGCAGTGGTTTGCCATTTCCTTCTCCAGCTGATGAGGAAACTGAGGCAAATAGTTAAGTGATTTGCCCAGGATCACACATATGGTAACTTTCTGAGGACAGATTTGAATTCAGGAAAGTGAGTCTTCTCAACTTCAGGCCAAATATTCTATTATCCTAGCTGGCTCAATTTAAAGATGTAATCAAGACAAGAGTTCTTGTACTTAGGGAAAAAAACACAATGTTATTGCTACTTATTATGTAATGGGTTTGATTGATCTCCCTTCTTTCAGTGTTTACCTTCTCTAATCCATCCTCTTTATATCTTCCAAATTAGTACTCCTAAAATATAGATCTGATCACATTACTCCCTGCCCCCAAAATCTTTAGTAGTTTCCCATTGCCCCAGGATAAAATATAATAACTCTTTAGGTGGCATAGAAGGTTCACAATTTGGCTGCTACCTAGCTTTCTAGATTTATTTCAAACCACTCTTCCTCCTAAATTCTTTGTTCCAATCAAAATGTCCTATTAGCAACATCCTTGACTACATTTTCACATTGGCACAAGCTCTCTCTATCCCTGAATGCTCTCTCTTGTTCACCTTTACCTCTTAGAATCCCTAGCTTTCTTTAATTCGGTTTTGGTGACATCTCCTATATGTAACCTACTTGATTCCAGCTCTTCCTTTCACAGCTTCCAAATCCCTACCTTCTCAGATTATTTTGTGTATTTGTTGTACCTCTCTGGAAGAATTTAAGCTTCTTGAGGGCAGAGACTATTTTATTCTTGCTTTTACTCAGAGCTTAATTCATGTTTGTTGAATTAAATGGAATCGTTTAATGGATTTTAGCCAGAGAATGAAAAGGGGAAAAAGATTTTACTGAGATTCAAGAATCAAAAGAATCAATGAAAATTATAGCAATACTAGATCTTAAACTATACTTTGGAGCAGTAATTATCAAAACAATTTGATATTGGATAAGAAATAGAGTGATTGATCAATGGACAAGATAAGGTACACAACAGAAGTAAATGACCATAGTAACCTAGTGCTGAGAAACCCAATGATCTAAGCTATTGAGGCAAGAACTCACTATTCTATAAAAACTGGAGAACTGTCTGGCAGAAACTAAGCATAGACTAACACTTCACACTGTTTCCCAAGATAAACTCACAATGGCTACATTATTTAGACATAAAAAAATGATATTATAAGAAATTAAGGTAAGAGTTTATGATAAAACAAGAGATCAAGAGGCTAATGAGAAGTAAAGCTGTTAGTTTTTATTATATTAAATTTAAAAGGTTTGCACAAACAAAATCAATGCAGCCAAAATTAGAAGAAAATCAGGAAACTAGGAAGGGGATGTATACATTTCTCTGATAAAGGCCTTATTTCTCAAATATATAGGAAACTGAGATAAGTTTATAAAAATAAGATCCATTTCCCCAGTGGATACATAGTGAAAGGATGTGAACAAATAATTTTCAGAAGCAATAAATATTATCAAAAATCATAAGAAAATGCTCTAAATCACTAATAATTAGAGAAAAACAAATTAAAACAATTCTGAGGTATCATCTCACGCCCATCAAATTGGCTAACATGATAGAAAAGGAAAAAGATATGCTAGAGGGGGATGGGGAAAAATAATTACACTATTTTTTTCTGGTGAAATTGTAAACTGGTCCAACCATTCTGGAAAACAATTTGGAATTATACCTTAAGGGCTATAAAACTGTGACTATCCTTTGACCCAGCAATATCACTGCTAGGTCTGTATAACAGGGATATCAAAGGAGAAAAAATTAAGATGGACAAAAATATTTATAGTAGCTCTCTTTGTGGTGGGTAAAAAAAAAAAGGAAAGGAAATTGAAGCAATGACCATCAATTGGAATCAATAAGAATGGCTAAACAACTTGTGGTATAGGTTTGTGATGGAATACTATTATGTTATAAGAAAGGATTAGCAGAATGATTTCTGAAAAACTTATATGAGCTGATACAAAATGAAGTAATCAGAACTAGAAGAACATTGTACAAAGTAACAGCAATATTGTAATGATAATCCACTGATACTCAGCACAATGATCCATTACAGTTGCAAAAGACTGATGATAAAAAAAAAAAAAAAACTAGCAACATCCAGGGAGAAAGGTGATGAACTCTGAGTGAAGATAGAAGTACAGTTTTTAAACTTTATTTTTATTGATTTTTTTCATAATATGGCTAATATGGAAATATATTTTATATGATATCATATATATAATGGGGATCATATTTCTTGCTTTTTCAATAAGTGGGATAGAGGTGGAGAGAGGCAGAGAATTTGGAATCAGAAAAAAAGAATTACAAAATTAACAATGAAAAAAAACAACAACTCAAAGAATAGGATTCTAATTCTGGTTCTGCATGATCTTGTATAAATCATTTCCCATTCTTAGAGCGTAGTTACTCTATCTTTAAAAACTCTATCTTTGACTAGAAAATCATGAAATGTCATTCTAGCTCTGGCATTGTTGTTCTAGAATCCATGGATCTAAATCTGAGCTCTTTGTTGGGAGAAGCTCCCAGATTTAATACATCTTTTTTCTTTCATCTAATAAGACATACAACCTTTAACTCTAAGCTTTTCATTGTTTATGTCCCATTCCTGAAATGCTTTCCTTCATTTCTACCTCTTAGCTTCCCTGGCTTCCTGAAAGTCTTGCCTAAAGTCCCATCTTTAGCAGGAAGTTTTTTCTAGTCTTCTTTACTCTTACTACCTTCTCCCTGAGATTATGTCCAGTTTATCCTATGTAAATCTTGTTTGTACATAGGTGTTTGCATGTCTCTATACATTAGTTTGTGATCTTTTTGAAAGTTTTTTTTTTAATGTTCTCAGGGCTTAGTACAGTACTTGTTGACTGATTGATTAAAGACAGTCTTTTCTCATCTTTCCTCTTATCATATTGAGTCAGGGGCTTTTTTTATATATAGTATGTCCACCATTATTACTGCTTCCCAAATGAATAAGATTTGTCTTGAAAGAAAGCCTTTCTATTGTGCACAGCAACAGTAAGATTGTGCAGTGATCAACTATGATAGATTTGATTCTTCTCAGTGATTCAAGGCAGTCTTAATAAACTTTGGATGGAAAATACCATCAGGGTCCAGAGAGCTAACTATGGAGATTGATTTTCTTCTGTTTTTTTTTTTCCTCATGGTTTTTCCTTTTGTTCTGATTTTTCTTTCCCAACGTGATTCATATGGAAATATGTAAAAAAATGAATGTACATGTATAACCAAAAAATGTAACAGTTACATGTGATTGGAGAAAATAAAAAAAAATTAAATAAAAAAAGAAAGGTTTTCCCTTGTGACTCAGTGTAGCATGGCCTTTGAGACTGACCTTGCAGGAACCTAACTCTTGTCCCAGAAGACTGGTGGTAACTATGGGAAGGCCAAGTCAGGTCTTCCATTATGAACATGATGGGATGATGTCAGTTCCTTCAAGGAGCCACCGATAAAGATCCAGAGGCTCCCCTGTAGAGGTGTCAATACTTAACTTCATCACCCAAGGAAGAGAATTTTCAATTACTGGTAATGTGAAACAAAATAGTGGGAAATAGCAAATAACAATCTTTTTAAGGCAACCCTGGGGCCACTTCCAGTTGACCTCGTACATTAACCAAGCAGGGCAATTTTTTACTTGACTCTTTCCCCCTGGGTCCTTAATAGCATAAAATAAAAAGATTTTAGATAAGATTTCATTCTGTGAATCAATTGGTAAACCACACAATGCCTTCCTGGGCATTCTGGGCTTGATCTAATGGAAACTTTTTTTTTTTAAGAGAATGTCGATGCTAAGTTGGTTCCTATAGCAGAAAGCACATACAAAGGATCCAATTACAGCTGGAAATCACTGGCTCCTAAAAAGATATTGTTAACTCTGTGCATGCCAGATTTACAAGGACTGGTGAAAAGCTCAAGATGTAATATGATTCCTTCTTCCTCTGACCTCTTCCCTTGGTATACCATCTTGTCAGTTCCTTGCTAGAAACAGCAAAATAATATATCCTACAAATGGTTCTGGCCAATTAAATTCAATAAATACATTTTATGTACCTATTATTTGCAAAGCACTCTGCTAGATCCTAGGAATTCAAACATTAAAATGAAGAACTTCAAAAAGCTTACATTCTACTAAAGATAAAACAGGAATTCCATGCAGATGATTCCTGAATCTAAAGATTTCATTTTTCTCTCTTGAGATTTAATCATACATCATCAACTCTGTGATGGACATTGATGTTCCATCTCAGAGTAAATATATCCAAAACAGAACAAATTATTTTTCCTCTAAACTCAGCCCTCTTCCTAACTTCCTTATTAATGTGGAAGACACCTCATACTTCCAGTACCTAGGTTTGCAACTTCAGAATCACCCTTGATTCTTCTCTTCCTCTTTTCCCCCATAGATAATTAGTGGCCAGATCTTGTCAGTTCTATCTTATGACATTTTCTGAGTCTATCTTTTCTCCGGTCATTTGACTATTATTCCAATTCAGACCACCCATTTAGTGGAAACTAAGAAATTGAAACACAAAACACTCAGAAGAAACTGAGGCAGAAAGGTGAAGGCATTTGCCTAAGACACACAGGTCAATGGTCAAGTTGGGACTAGAACCAAGGTTTTCTCTGTACCACACCAAGCCCAACAAGAAGAGGCCCCATAATACTAAGAAGCAGAGAAATATGGTGGAAAAAGCACTAGATGTAGATTCAGGGTTGGCAACCAGACAGTATTTAACTAGCTTGACTGATATTTTACCACAGTAGATACTTGCCTCTTCTTGGCACATCATATTGGACTTTAAAGAAAAAAAAAGAGTTTGATTTTGGTATCCTTACTTAGAATAAGAAGATCTGAATTTAAGTCTTAATACTTATGTGTTTTTTTTTTAAATATTGCTCCAATTTGGGCCCCAGTCCTTTATCTCCTCATGCTACTTAGAAAGACAGAGTAGAGATAGTAGTAAAGGACATCCTGAACTTACAGTCAGAGAGACCTGGATTCGTCTCCCGACTTTGACACTTCCTGACTATGTCTCTAAATCTCAGTTTTGCATCTGTAAAATGGATATGATTGTACCTAGCATTTCACACAGAGCTTGACACATGGTAAGTACTTAATGAATGTTTTTCCATTGCATTCCATCTCATTTTAGCCATTGAAAGCATTTATAACAGTAAGGTACCATATAAATGTGAGCCTTGATTATCACCAGCACTAAATTCACTGGGTTGTGAGTGGATTGCAAGGCACACTAGCAAATTTTAAAGTACTATTTGCATTTCAATTATTATTATTGCCTAAAAGTTAGTATATTATAGTGGAGATAGTCTTCAGAGTGAGAAAGAACTGGGTTCAAATCCTTTGATATATTGTCTGTGTTGCCCTGGGCAAGTCACAGCCTTGTTCGCCTCAGTTTCCTCATCTGTAAAATGTATTGGAGAAAGAAATGGCAAACTACTTCAGTATCTTAGTCAAGAAAACTCCAAGGTTACAAGCCAGAGACAGCCGAAATGACTGAACAACCAAAAGATCAATTTTGTTCTCTTACATTGGCAGAGGGAGTAGTTTCATCAGGAAGTCCCTTCATGAATAAAATCATAGATACTCCTTTTCTTCCCACTCAAAATTATCTATATCAGGGGGTTATCATAAGGATCAAATGGGAAGATATATGAAAAACAGCAGTAGCCCAAGGGTAAAGCAAGAGGGGTTCTTATCAGGTGCTAGTCACCTTCCTCTTCCCCTCTCCAGCCCATCTACCTCTCACATATAAAAGAGCCCGACAGACATCTGCTTCAGGGAACTCTTTTCTTCTTCAACACTAGCTCCCATTACCCAGTTCTTACCACATACTAGAAGGCTCTTCTTAGATGTATATGCTGTCTCCCTATCCTAGCCCAATCCTGCCCATCCCTGTTCCTTCTGAGATAATACTCAGAGCTCCACTCCACATTTCAGACCCATTATCTCCTTCATGACAGTCATTGGTCAGGGATTTCCTATCCTGCCATTGTTCTTCAAGATCTATCACACTTTACAACTCACCCATGCTCCTGGGCCTTCCCATTTGCCCTGAAGCTAAACTCTCCTATATGTGTCTTGTCATATCCGTTAATTAGAATGTGAGCTCCTTGAGAGTAGGTACTTGTCCTTTCTATTTGTATCCCTGGCACTTCGTCCAGTACTTGACATATGGTAAATACTTAATAAATGCTTTTCCATTGCATTCCAACTCATTTTAAGCATTGAAAGCATTTATAACAGTAAGGCACTATAAATGTGAGATGCTCTGATTAAAACAACACTTTGGGCCTATTTGTACTTATACAGTCAGTGAAATAATGTCATTCAAGTGTTTGCCAAACTGGGAAGTGCTATCTAAAACATAAGGACAATTCTATTGAAGCAATCATAATAACCTGAAGTGAGATAGCCAGACCAAGCCAAAGAGAGACAGAAACTAAAATCGAACAATTGATCTCAAGCTAAGTGAACCTGGCAGGGGTTTATTAGTCTGTCTTGAAGGTTCAAAATGCTCTTGACCCCACAAATTTTCTGAGCTCCAAATAAACACAACACAGGGACTCCAGATAACAACAATGAGGTTCTCTAAGGCACAGACCACATTATCGGAGATAGAAGATCATCATGTACTTCTCTGCTTCTGTGGCATGAGACAAATGGGATTTCTTCCTTTCCTTCCTTCTTCCTTCCTTCCTTTCTTTCTTCCTTTCCATCTCCCTTCCTTTCTTCTTTCCTTTCCTTCCTCTTTCCCTCCCTCCCTCCTTCCTTCCCTCTTTCTATTCTTCCTTCTTTTCTTCCTTCCTAATTATTTAACACCTCTGTGCTCAGTATCAATCAAAGCAGCATAAGATCTGACTTCTGCCTGCGAAAATTATAATGTAGTTGAACAGCTAAAACATATACATATTAAACCATTAAATTAATAAGGGGTAGCAGAGAGCCAGGTGTCATAGGTAGCTAGAAAAGGTGGAGAATCCAGCAATCCAGAGCAATCCAGAAATCATGGAGGAAGTTAAACTAAATGTGAAGGATAAGTAGGGTCTGGATCAGTAGAGGAGAGAAAGGGGAGAGCACTCTGGGGAGCACTGGGAGAGAGATAGAATACCATAAAGAAAGGTTTCAAGGCATAAATTAGCATGACATTTGCTGGGAACAATGATAATCTGTAGGGAGCAGAGAGTTTGGATTTAGTATTAGTAGAAAATAAGGTCAGACATATAAGCTGAGGCAAGGTAGTAATAAATAACCAAAACTTAGATTTATATAGTGCTTTGAAGTTTAAAACCACTTTTGTTGTAACAGTTCTATTCACTGGGTGGTACAAGTATCATTTCCCCACTTCTACAAATGAGGAAATTGAAGTACAGAAAAGTTACTTGAATTGCCAAGGTGTATATATCTAAATGGCAGTCAAGAATGAAATCTAAGTTACTAAATGTCTACTTGATAATCTTTCTAGAACCCTAAATTCCAGGCAAACTGGTTTAGATGATATTCTCTGACACTGGGGATCTATTGAAAGTTCATGATCAAGATCGTGACAAAAATACTTTAAGGACAAGATGTTAATCTAGTAGAAATGTGTCATTTCTTACTCCAAATATTCTAAATTCATAACACTATGCCAAATGTGTACAGGATCAATAAATAAGCAATTTACTAAGCACTTATTATGTGTCATGCTCTGTGCAAAATAATGAGGAATTAAAGGCAAAAACAAGCTTCCTGGATTCAAGGAGCTCACATTCTAATGGAAGATCTTCAGAGTAGTTGTGCATGATTGCTACTGAGAGTAGCAGTCATTTATACCTGATCATCCTAGAATATTATTATTACTTTGTATATAGTACATTTCACTTTGCTTGAGTAAATTGAGAACTTTCCAGACTTTTTTCTTTGAGAGCATCCTGTTCATTTCCCATAGAACAATAATAATCAACCACAAATGCATGCCACAGTTTATCGATCCATTCCCCAATTGATGAGATCCCCTCAATTTCTAATTCTTTTTTTGCCTTGAGAAGAGAACTTCTATGCATATTTTTTATACATATAGATCATTTTCCTTTTTTAAAAAAATTTCTTCACCAGTCCTGAAGTCAGGAGGACCTGAGTTCAAAAAATCTCGCCTAAGACACTTAACACTTCCTGGCTGTGTGACCCTGGGCAAAACTCTAGTTGCCTCAGCAAAAAAAAAAAAAAAAAAAAAAAAATCTCTTTTGGTATTCATGCCTAGTAGTGGTAATGTTAGGTCAAAGGATATGCATGAATTTATACCCCTTTGGACACAAATCATATCTTTTGATCATTTGTCAATGGGGGGCATGGCTTTAATTTTTTATAAATTTGAAGTTTGAGAAATTCATTTTCCCTTTGTTTGAGAAATGATGCTTTATCAGAGAAACTTGCTTTGAAATTCTTTTTATAATTACTATTGCTAACTGTATCGCCTCCTCCCTCCCTTTATTCTCTTTCTCCTTTCATCCTGTCTTTCCTCAAAAGGGTTTTGGTACTGATCACTCCTTCCCCCAATATACCCTCTCTTTTATCATTCTCCCATACCCCTTCCCATCCTATTCCCCTCCTATTTTCCTGTAGGATAAGATAGATTTCTAGTATGTTATTTCCTCTTTGAGCCAATTCTGCTGAGAGTAAGGTTCACTAACTCTCCCTCTCCTCACCTTCTTCCCCTTCACTGTAAATCTTGTCTCTTTTTTTATGGCAGATAATTTGCACCATTCCTCTTGTCCTTTTCCTTTTCTCCCAGTACATTCCTCGTTCACCTCTTAATTTAATCATTGCTTTTCAAAATATATTGTCCCTTTCAAAATATATTATCAACTCACACCTGTGCCCTCTGTCTCTATATACTCCTTCTAATTGACATAATAATGAGAAAGTTCTAACGAATTACAAATATCATCCTGTAGGATGCAGGAATGTAAACAGAAAAACCTTAGTAAGTCCCTTATACTATCACTTTCCTGATTACCTACTTATGCTTTTCTAGAGTTCTGTATTTTAAAATTAAATTTTCCATTCAACTCTGGTCTTTTCATCATGAATGTTTGAAAATCCTCTATTTTATTGAATGACCACATTTTCCTCTGAAGGATTATACTCAGTTTTGCTGGGTAGATGATTCTTAATTGTAATTCTAGCTCCATTGCTTTCTGGAATATGATATTCCAAGCCTTCCAATCCTTTCATATAGAAATGTGTTATCTTGACTGTGGCTCCACTATACTTAAATTGTTTTTTTCTGGATGTTTACAATATTTTCTCCTTGATCTGTGAGTTATAGAATTTGACTATAATGTTCCTGGGAGTTTTCATTTGGGACTTTTTTCAGGAGGTGATCAGTAGATTACTTCAATTTCTATTTTATCCTCTGATTCTAGAATATCAAAACAATTTTCCTTGATAATTTCTTTAAGATGATGTCCAAATTCTTTTTTTGATCACGACTTTCAGGTAGACCAATAATTTTTAGGCAGAAGCTGGCTGATCCTTTGCTATGGATGGTATAGTGAGAATGCCTTTCATGAATGACTTGAACTAAGTAACCACCAATGTCCCTTCCAACTCCCCTACTTGGATTCTGCATTTATCCTTTCTATCTCTCTATCAAGAGAACCCAATTTGACCAATTAAAGAATGATTGAAAGGTGAAGTGATGCAGTAAAAAGAATGGTTTGTGGAATTGGGGGACATTGGCTAGAATCTGCCTCTGTTCCTTACAAATTATGTGATCTTAGGTAAATCACTTCTCTTCATTGGGGACCAATTTCCTTTGGGAAATGGTTCACAAATTTTCTTTTGCTCATGACATATAGTCTTTGCTGTGAGGAATCATAGCATATTGAATAGTTGTATTGTCAACAAAGTCAATCATGCTCCTAAATGTATTTGGGCTTTGGGATGCCTCTCCATTTCGCCTTCTCCTCTTCTCTGATATCTCTCCCTATCTCTCTCTGTGTCTTTCTCACTCTCATTCTCTCTGTCTGTATCTTTCTGTGTGTTTCTGTCTCTGTGCCTCTGTCTCTTTCTCTCTGTCTCTGAATGTCTATCTCTGTGTCTGTGTCTATCTCTCTGTTTCTGTCTCTTTGTGTCTGTGTGTGTCTGTCTGTGTCTCTTTGTGTGTGTCTGTCTCTGTCCCTCTCTATGTCTCTTTTCTGTTTCTGTCTCTGACTCTGTATGTCCCTCTCCCTCTCTCTCTTTCCTTCTGCTTTCTCCCTCTCCCTTTTTCTCCCTCTCCCTTTCTCTCCTTCGTTCTTTCTTTTTTCTTTATCTCTCTGTCTCTGTCCCTCTCTGTCTCTCTGATCTGTCTGTCTGTCTCTCTCTCTCCTCTCCCTCTTTTCTCTCTCTCTCTCTTCCTCTCTCTCTTTCTTTTTATCATTGTCTCTCTATCTCTGTTTCTCTTCCACAGGACTCCTAACTGAAGAGGCAATTTTGCCCCTCCATGAGTAGAATTGTGACTTCCCTCAAAAGGCAAGGGGCTCAGAGTGGAGCTGGGAATGAGGTTCATGATGTACTTGGCAAAATTCACAGATTTGAGAACCACTGCACTTGATGGCCCTGTGGTCCTTTCAGATCTAACATTTTATGAACCCCCTGACAGTGAGAAGCAAGTATGGTACAGTGAAAGGAGACAAATCCATCTTTGCGAGCTCAAGCAAGTCAGCCAACCTCTAAGTGATCTAGCTTTTTCTCTAAAATTATAAATTCCACAGCTAAGTGCTAACCTTCATAGATAAAGGGACTTCCCTCACCTGGAAGTTCTCTATACTGATCTCAGATCTCATATTTATCAAACACCTTTGGGACTGTATCTCATCTGGGGAAATCCTGCTAAGAGGAATATAAATTTTCAGTGAGAGGAAGAAGCTATCATGGAGCCTAAAGGATGTCAGTGCAGAAAAGGGCCAGAGAAAGAGTGGAGATGAGGCTTATCTCGTTTTCTATCCAAGACCCTCTTTGAAACTTTCTCTCTTTCTCTCCATCTGACCAAGTATATGTGCTTGTCACTATCTATCTCTGTTTCTGTCTCTGTTTTTCCCTGCCCAGTGGTTTCTTGGCTGTTTATGGAAAACAACGCCAAGAGGAATCATGAAGCCGAAAAATTTCTCCACTCCAAAACTGATGCTATTTGTGCTGAGCTTGGGGACATTTGAGACATGTGGGAATGTTAGAAATGCCTTGTGGAAGCCAAGCATTCTCACTTAAGGGCCTGTCTTGTTGCATGAAGTGGGGAAGGCTGAGCCAGCTCAAGCTGCCAATCACCAAGATTGGAGATGGGGAATTTGGGTTTTTTTTATGTTTTCCTGCAATTTTGAATCTTTGGGGGTTTCCCAGGTAATTGTTAGATCTTTCTAGTGGCTGGAAATTAAGTATCCACGGGGAAGCTAGAGATGCATTGACCTTGAACATAAGAAGGAACCAACATGTCGTCTTTTTTAACCTGACCTTGAACCAGAATCCATCCTACTACCCACCCACAAAGTGGTTATCTGTCTTTTGCTTGAAAACCTCCAGGAATGAGACAACCTATTTCACTTTTGGATAGCGCTGATTCTTGGAAATGTAATGTAAATTAAGCCTACATTCTTTGCAACTTTCACCCATTGCTCCTGAGCTGGCCCTCTGAAGCTAAACAGAACAAGGCTAAGCCTTCTTCCACAGGGATGGCAACCTTTAAGTACTGGAAGGTAGCTATCACAGTTCTTCTAAGTTAAAACATCTGCAGCTCTCTGAAGCAGTGTTTATATGACATGAGCTTGGGGCCTTTCACCATCCTGATCATCCATTTCTGGATGCTCTGGTCTATCTAGGATCAGCTCAGCTCAGTTGAGTGTCCTTGTGTATGTCATCGCGTTAAAGATTTAAAAATCTGGAAGAGACCTTAAAGATCACTATCGAGTTCAACTTCCTCTTAGAGCCACATAGCTAAGTAAATGGGACATACAGTCAGGACTCAAATTCATTTTTTGACTTCAAGTCCACTGCTTTTTTCATCATGGCAGTGACATTCCCTCCCAGTACTTTCTTCATCTGTAAAATGGGGACCATGTCTATTCTACTTACTATACAGGAACAAATGTAAAAATGTTGTAAAACCATGGATTCTTAATGCTGGAGGGGACTTTGTAGAGCCTCTAGGCCAAATTTGCTAAATTTTCCAAAGATGGAAAAAGTGAGGCCCAGAAAAGGTTCAAATCCATAGTCAGTTAGTGGCTAAGCTGGAACTAAGAGCCCAATTCTCCTAACATTCAGAAAAAAAAATAATAGACAGAAAATGACATTCTTCTATAGCATTTAGAACAAAGATGAGAGTGATGTAATATAATTCACTCACAACACTGGAGGAGTCAAATGAAGTGGCCAGTAAAAAATCTCAGAGCTTTAAATCCAGTTTCATGACCCTTTCCCACTTCATGTAATAATTTATTAAATTTTTAAATTAATTTTTGGTATATATTCATATCATTCTTACCTCTTTCCCCATTACCTTCCTTGCTTTTTTTCCCCCTCCTTTTCAATCACACAAGAAATCAGCATGCTACTTCCTTCGGGAAAACCTTATCAACTTCTGTTTTGAAGTTATGATGTTAGCCTTAAGACAATGGCCAGGGGCAAGGTGGTGCAGTGGATAGAGCACTGACCCTGAAGTCAGGAGGACCTGAGTTCAAATATGGCCTCAGACACTTAACACTTCCTGGCTGTGTGACCCTGGGCAAGTCACTTAACCCCAATTGTCTCAGCAAAAAGAAAAAAAAAAGAAAGAAAAGAAAAGAAAAGAAAAAGACAATGACCAGTGTGATGTCATTAATGATGATGGCCCAAATTCAACCTCAGGGATACCCTCTGCTGCTTGAACTCTATTACTGCAGAGCAGGATTTTCTAACTGACCATTTTGGCATTTGTTGTTAACTCTCAGCTTCAATTTCTCTATCTGTAAAGTAACAGAATCTACCTCAAAGGGCTGTTGCAAGGATAAAGTGAAATATATAGGAAATGCTTTTCACACCTTTAAAGTGCCATATATATGTTTGCTACTGCGGCTATTGCTTCTTTACTACTACTACCACTACCACTACTACCTTTACTACTATACTACTACTACTACCACCACTACTACACCTCTACTACTACTACTACCATTATTACCTCTACTACTACTACTATTACTACTACTACCACCACCACCACTACCTCTATTACTACTACTATTGCCACCACCACTACTACCTCTACTACTACCATTACTGTTACTACTACTACCACTACCACTACCATCTCTACTACTACTACCACCACTACCACTACTATCTCTACTACTACCACTACTGTTACTACTATTACCACTACCACCACCACTACTACCTTTACTACTACTACTACTACTACTATCTCTACTACTACCACCACTACCACTACTATCTTTACTATTACTATTACTGTTACTACTACTACCACTACCACTACTACCACCACTACTACCTCTACTACTAATACTACAATTACCATTAATATCTCTACTACTATTACTATTACCACTACTACTATTACCACCACCACTACCTCTACTACTACTACCATTAATACCTCTACTACTATTACTACTACCACTACCACTACTACCTCTACTACTAAGAAACTACTATCACTACTACTACTGCTACCAACACCACTACCATTACTACCACTACTACTACTCCCAACTACTACTACTACCGCCACCACTACCATTAGTACCACCACCACTACTACTTTTACTACCAACTATCACTACTACCACTATTACTACTATTACCAACAGCATTACTATTACCACCACCACTATTACAATTACTGCTACTACCACCACCACTACTATTATTACTACTACCACCACCACTATTACTACTACTACTTCTACTACTTCTTGCTTTTTTACATTTGTTTTATTTTATTTTTTCCTCAATTACATGTAAACACAATTTTTAACATTCTTAAAAAAATTTTTAAGTTCCACATATTTTCCCTTGCTTCTCTCCCCTCTTCCCTCTTTGAGAAGGCAAACAATTTGGCATCTAGTAAACATATGCAGTCATGTAAAACATTTCCATATTGTAAAAAGCCATATTGCAAAAGAAAACTTCTGCTACTACTGCTACTCCATCACCTACCAGCAGTTATCTTGTTCAGCAAGTTATATTGCAAGATCAGCAGTTATAAAATGGCAAATTATAGTCTCAGAAACTGAAAAATTAAGATCCATGCCCAGGGTCACTTAGTCAATATGTTTCAGAGATAGAGCTTGAAAAAGACCTGTTTTCTCTGACAAGAATATGATTTTCTATACTGTGCTACTCCAACCAAATATATTCTAGCCAAGCCCCACAATAAGGTAACGTAGTAATACTTTAAAACATCTAACAATCATTGCTCCTCATCCATCATAGTCCTCTTCTGCTGTCTTATCATGGCATGAAGGTGACCCTGGTTTCTCAGGGGCTATTCTATGGTAAGTCATGCCAAGTTTGGAAGTCCCCAGGGGCAGACTGAATACATGTGTCTGTTGCCTGAGGACAGACCAAAGTTCTGAATGGATTGTCACCTCCCTAGGGGCTGTTTTGATCACAGTCATTTGTGTGTAGACTGGATACCGAGATGTGTAAGAATAGTTCATCTGTATGATTAGAGGAAAGATTCATGCCAATAAAACTGAATGTATTTTAAAGTAATACCCTATAACATTGTTGCTATGAAACAAACTAATTGTCCACCACCTATCTTTTACTGACTATTCCCCAGATTTGCAATTGTTTCCTTCCTCATTTCTACCTCCTTGCTTCTGACTTCCTTCAAGTTTCAGATAATGACCCTCTTCTGTAGGAAGTCTTTATAACAAAATCTTAGAATAATCAGTGTGAGATGATGCAGCACTCATTTTGTCTCACCTATGATTGACTGAGAAATAATTCCATCAATATTATAAACTTGACAAGTAGTCATCTAGGCTCAGCTTAAAAGATCTATGGGAAGGAGAAACTACTACTTTTCTCGGTTTCACTTTCACATAACTCTAATTGTTAAAAGATTTTCCAGACTGGCCATTAATTTTCTGTGTGGTCTTAAGTGAGCAACTTAACCTTTGTGGACATTAGTTTCCTTATCTTTAGAATGAGAAAGGAAGAGATGGCATGGAAACATGGTAACAGTTGTTACTGAAGTTTTGCCAAAGAAATCAGTTCTATCTTCTAGCAATCAAAGATCAGCTGAAGCCTACTGTGAATTGACTACTTCTAAGTGTTTAAGCCTGAACAACTTTGAAGCCCTCATTTGGTGTTTTCCATTCTCCCCTTTAAGCTGTGATGTCAGGTTTTTCTACTATCAGTCCTTCTTCCTAGTTCTCATACAATAAATGGAAGCCTCCTGACTTTTTGAGATTCACTTTTTGCTTACAAATTCACAACTCTCCAAACTTTTCCTATTAAATCAATAGTCCTTTAAAAAAAAAAAAAACCATACCTATGTCTCCAAAAATTTATATATATATATATATATACATATATATATATATATACACACATATATATGTGCATATACATATATTCATATACATAAATATAAAAGTTTTACCCTAAATCACTCAGGTCTTTTCAACAATACGGATTCAAGGCAATTCCAATAGATTTGTGATGAAAAGTGCTATCCACATCCAGAGAGAGAACTGTGGAGATTGAATGGTTTTTTGTTGTTGTTTGTTTGCTTTATTTTTTATTTTTTGTGTTTTTCCTTTTTGATATAATTTTCCTTGCACTGAATAATTGAATACAGAAATATGTTTAGAAGAATTACACTTGTTTAACCTACATCAGATTACTTTGGTGTCTTGGGAGAGGGAGGCAGAAGAAGAAAAATTTGTAACACAAGGTTTTGCAAAGATAAATGTTGAAAACGACTTTAACATATATTTAGAAAAATAAAATACTATTTAAAATAAAAGAAAAATAGAGTTGCTATCAATATTTTTGTCAGTTATCCAAAATATTAGATTATCCACCTGATCAATTGTCTGTCAAACAATATAAAATTATAGCAGGAGGAGAAAAAAGTCTTATTGTAAGTCAAAAAAAGTTATTTACAAATGAACCGAAATATGTACCATAATTTTGGCTCTGAAGATTTCATCACAAGCATCCATCACTTTAGTACCTTGAAACTGTGAATATATAGATTCATTTATCTAGTTTTTATAAATAAAAGAACTTTCCCTGACTACTTAAAACTGTGCTCACACAAGTGAGGCATTACCTTCCATCATTCACAAAGGAATTTGAATCTTTATATCATATATGGTCCAAATCTTATTTGAAAGTTGTTTCTGAAAGTACATTTTAAAATAGGGGTCTTTTGTTTCTCTTTCAGTTATTAATCATTGGCCACACACCTTTATACCATTTAATAATTAACATAAATCTTTTCTTTTACACAAAAATATTTTCTGCCCTTTTCATCACCAAATTGCAGTATACTTTACACTATGAATGACTTTCTAAATATCACATGAAACCACCTGATTCAAACCTTTGGACTGAATTCATAGAAGAACCTGGAAAATGGAATAATTAAACATTATCATTTACATTTTGCCCACTTGAGACTCCCTATTGATGTAACGTTCATGGTTTATGAGAAAGAAACTTTTTTCCCCCTAAGAACTCCTCTTTGAATTAGATTTTTTGTGGAATTAATTAATTCTTCATGGAAATCAATAAGTTCCTTAAAGGATCAACTGAAGTGCCACCTATGTTAAGATCTTTCTTGATTTTCCTAGTTGTCCATGGTTTTCAGATATCAGTAGTTCGGTACAAGAAAACATGGGGCTCACAAGATAAAAAAGCAAGCCAGCTTTACTGATTGACCTTCTAACAAGTCAGATTATTGTATTCTTTACACACCCCAAATTATGCTTATTTATTTACTACACACCCTATGTGCATTTACCTGTGGAGGAGTTGAATCGCCTCGGAAGAATGGAATTTCCCTGTCACTCTAGGACTCAATTTCAGATCCTAAAGTGCAGCAAGAGCCAGCATAGAATTGGGCAGCCAGGTGACTAGGTAAAGGTTTCTTGAGCCTGCCCATATTATATAACTCTTCCTCTCTGAGAGAGAGTAGCTGCTGCTTCCCACCCTCTACCTCCCAGCCCCCAAGACTTGCAGTAGTCACTCACAGCTGCTCAGACCTTCCATTTATGTTAGACGATTATTGGGAAACAACATGGGTTTCAGCTGAACTTTTAATAATGGTGTGGTCACAAATGCTGCAACACTGTGATGTTGACCTGTTATGGGTGTGTTGGGAATTTGGGATGTTGTTCGTGTGCTGTTAGCATGTCACTGACATATTTTCAGCATCCTGGCAGTGACCCTGTGATACTGGTGCATTGTTAGCATTTGAATATACTATCAGCATTGAGATTTTGGTCTAATTACTCCCTCTCTCAGGTCCTCCAATTTCCTATCTCTTTTTTTTGCTGAGGCAATTAAGGTTAAATGACCTGCCCAAGAAGTGTTAAGTATCTGAGGCTGGATTTAAACTCAGGTCCTCCTGATTCCCTGACCAGTATTCTATCTATTGCACCATCTTGCTGACCCAAGTTCCCTTTTTTCTAAAACAAATGGATTAGGTTCTATGGTCTCCAGCATTCCTTCCAGTTCTAATTACATTCTGTTTCAAAGTCACTTCAAGCTCGGACATTGTTTGATTTAATAGAACACATGATACAAATGGTGCTGACAATTACTTTTACAGACACTCGGTGAAGGCAGAAGGATTTAGGCAAGCAGAGAGAAGGGAGGAGAACAATCAGGAGAGGAGGCAAGTTTGATTAAAAAAAACATAGAGTTAGGGATGAGGGTGTTCAGGCTACGCTGAGGTCAATAAGGATAGTCGGTCCAGCTGGAGCAGAGTGTGTATATTGTGGGGGAGTAGATTGGGGTCAGAATATGATACTGAGAAGTTTGCTTTATCAATGTAAAACCTTTGGGAGTTTCATGAATAGGAGAGTGACAAGATGAGAAAGATGCTAAGAAAGAGTCATTTGGAGCTAATGTTTACTGGATAATTTTCACACACACTAATAAAAATAGCTTTTAGCTGAGCAAACTGTACTTTCCAAATTTATGATGTTTTTGTTTACTTTATTTCGTTTGACTTAAGAGAGTGCTATGAGACAGATTGGTCCTCCAGAGAATCTAGCATGATCTGCTCCCAGACATTGGGTGGCAGAGGAAAAAAACAGATGGAGAGAGAGGCGCCATGACAACAGAATGCTGGGAGTGTTGGTCTGAAGATAGGTTAAGGAGAGGGGCTGTGAATAAAATCTGGACCCTCCTGGGGAAGAGTACTTCCCCTTCCTCACACTTTATGTGAACACCTGGAGAAAATTCTTTGGTCTTTCTATCCTACCTCTGGAAGGATTTGTTAATATTGTCATTCTTGTTGCTATTCATAATGTTTGGCTTTTCTTGATGCTGTGGACTATACTGTGCTAGGGGTTTTCTGGGCAAAGATGGCACTTTCTTGGTACTCCAGGGATGACTGGCCATTTCTTTCTCCAGTGATTTAAGTCAAAAGCCAAGTGGTCACATAGTTAGTACCTGAGATTAAAGTAGAATTTGAATCTTTCTGACATCATGCTCTATCCACTGAGTCACTCAGATGCCTCCTAGGCAACAAAGATTGAGTGTCCAAGAAGAGACTTAGACTCAGAGATGTTATTGATTTACCAAAGTTTCACAGTTTCTATCTAAATAATGGAGACACAAGACTCGGACTCAGATCTACCATTTTCCTCTATTTATTTATTTGTTCATTCATTCATTTATTTTTACCATACTGCAGAGTGTCACATTCATGAAAATTTTACTTTATCAGTGTCAACAGCAGGCTCCAAAAAGGGTAGGAAAACTATCAGCTTTGCCCTCAGAGCAGAGGTCAGGGAGTCAAATCTGATATGAACTGTGCCTGTTGTTCTGAAGGACAGTCCCATAGCTCAAGAGGGAGAGCCAAGTACAAAGATTCATTAGATTCCATTCCTAGAGCATGATGGGTGGAATTCACTGTTAGGAGACTAGAAGATGGGCAAAAGACCGGGAAGGGTCAAAGGATTCCACAGAACAAGAATGGAAGTAGAATGGAGAAAAATTCCATGAATTAGATTTGAGAAGGGAGTCTTTAAGTAAATCTCCTAACCAAGAAACTGCACCTTATTTCTGAAACCCTTAGAGAAAGGTCTCTGGCCACAGAGGGAGAAGTGAGACCTTATAGGCTTGGCATGTGGGGCAGAATGAGAAGTTCTTGGCACTTTTCTCAGCACAAAAATAACTAGTGACCTTTGTGCCTCAACCCCTGAACGATGAGGTCACCAAGGAGACAAACTACCCAGACCGAGCACATGCAAGAGAGAACCACCTTGTTCTGGGAAAGCATGGGGTTCAGCCATCGGGAGAGCATTCCATTTGGTCATGATCTGTTCCTAGCTTAGAGACATCACCATGATTCTTGAATGCAACAAATTAAAGAACGCCAGAGCTGGAAAGATATTCAATGTGGCTCAAGAAATGCAAGGCAATTGGACATTGTAAATCTCATTACAAGATGGTAGGATGATGTAGAGGGACAGGATAGAGAAGTCATAGCTGGAAATCAAAAGACCTGTTTTTCATCTTATCTCTACCATTAATTTCTTGGTCTCAGTCTCCTCTGTAAAAAGAAACCATTGAATCATTTATAAAAAGCCCTTCTCATTGCAACATTTGTGATCTTAGGAGCTAGTCAGTTATTTTTCAGCCGTGTCTAATTCTTTGCTACCCCATTTGGAGGTTTCTTGGCAAAGACACTTTTCTTCTTAAGTCTATTTTATAGATGAGGAAACTGAGGTAAATTGGGTTTAGTGATTTGCTCAGGGTCACACAACTACTAGGATTCTGAGGCCAGATTTGAATTCAGGAATATGAGTCTTTCTGAATTTAGGTCTGTCACTCTATCCACCATGTTATCTAGCTTCCAGGTTTTAGGAGATTGGAAATCAGTGTTAATTTGGAAGTTGTAATAATTCATCTATTCATAAGTCCACTCCAAAGAGAACTTTTGAGGACTCTGCAGAAAAATAATTCCAGAGTCATCGGTTGCCTTGTCTTATATATTCCCTATATGAACTTTAAATTTATATCTACTTTTCTCTCCATAAATGGTGTGTGCTTTTGTGGGAGATTTTACCCCTGGTTCCAGAAGAAATACTTAGTAATTTCTACTGTGCTTTTGAGTAAATAACTTTTGCTAAAAAACTAAACAACCTACTGGCTGATTCTTAAAGAGAAGTACTCTGGTACATGAGCCAGTATTAAAAAACAACCACCCCCAGGATTACTTCCATAATCCTGAAAGAGTAGTACTTGTGTACCTTTGGGGGTCCAACCTATCAGTGCTAAGACAAGTTGGAGATATGAACTCAGAGGGGATATTATAAAAAGGAGTACAAGAGACAATCAGGTATAATGAATGAAATTCCGAGAGACCAATTTCTGAGCATGTTTTAATTAATTTATGAGTTAGACTGGCAATAACCGATAAATTGAGGTCCTTGGTCTCTTGTGATTACAAAGAGGCCCTCTGAAGGTCACAGAACATTTAGATCCAGGGATGTCTTTCTTCTGAATATCCTGACAGTACACAATTGGAATCTCCCCTAGGAAACATAAAGCAATCCTGATTGACAAATGGATTAGCCTTCAGGTCTGGCTGATTATACCCATTCTAACATTCAAGGAATGTCAATTGCTCCATGAGAGAGAGCTGTGTCTAGCAATCTTGGATCAATCAGGTTCCTTCTGATTTTGGCTTCTCTATAGGAGATAAAGTTGCCCCAAATATTGGTTTGAAACCAAGGACCACAATAGTTAATCCTTGGATAGCATTGTCTTACCTCAAACTGACAAGATGCCCCATCTAGCTAGTAAGTAGATGCTTTGAGGACTGGGAGTAATCACCTTAATCACAGCTTTCAGAAACTTCCTCTCCTGAGGTCTATAAAAATTAAGAAAGGGATAAATCACATAGAAACATTGACTATTAAATAAGACCATCCAATATTAATTTTCCTCTTTCAACCCCTTTCATTTACTAAGAGACAAAGTCTCTTTAATGAATTACTAACTAAAAGACAATTATAAATTTCAGGACTTGCTCATCAGGATATAAAAAACCCTGAAGATATTAAAACACTTCATCAAGAGTTTTTAACTATGAGATTAATGTGTTTTTAACATGATGGGAACAGAGTGAATGGAAGAGGGAAACAAATTGATCAATGTATTTTCAGGAACCACTAGGGACAATCCACTTTGGTAAGCACTTTTTACAAAGACAGCACCCCATGGGGAAGGAGTGAGAGGGAAGGATAAACATTCAATCTCTTTCTCAGTAACTCATATCTGCTGTCCATTTTATCATTCATTATCTCTTAGGGCTCACAGCTTATGCAGTGTCTGAATTCTACAACATCTCCTAATGCAATCCTCTGGTTTTCTGAAAATCTCTCAAATTTATTAATTCAAACAGAATTGGGTCATCTTGGAACCCTTATTAGCAATGATCAAATTTATAATGCAATTGTGACCATTTGTGCTTTAATAATAATCTTTTTGATAGTAATTCCAATAATGATGGTGGCTTTGGTAATTGCTTAGTTACACTAATAATTTGTACTACTGACATAAAATTTCCTCAAATAAATAAGTTTTTATTACCCTTTTATTACTTGGATCTTCAATGGTTAAAGACAGTGCCAGCACAGAATGGCAAATGTATCCCTCTCTTGCCACAATTTCACCCATATAGGTGTCTCCAGTAAACATAGGAACCTTAAAATACTAGCCTAGTAGTTTGCCCAAAGCACACTGTGAGAACTTAGAAATGCTCACTTGATTTTTTCATTTAAGCAAATCTAGACTGTTTGTTTTATTGTGACATCAGTTTAAGCAGCTTGTCTAAGATCCTTATGGACTACAGGCCTATAATAGGGGCAGGCTGTTGACTCTTGGACTATGGAATAATATTTGCCTAGAAACCCTGAATAATCAACCCTAAATTTTTTAGAAAACATAACCCTCCTAAATGAAAAGAAGAGTGTCGGCTATGGGCCAAAGGCAATGGCTCTTGGAGTACAACAGAGAGCTTTCCTTAAGGGGAACTTAGTGAGAGCTCAATAAAGAAAGAAAAAAATTCTCAGTAACTTTAAGCAGTGACTTACTCCTCTATTATTGTGTATTCTCTATATATGGGTCTCCAATATTTTTTGACTTTAATAACAAACTCATTCTCCCCATGGGCCTTATGTATACAAAAAACAAACAAACAAACAAACAAACAAAAACCCAACAAACAATTCCCCACCAAACATCAGAGGTGAATTTGCCCTTTTGCTTTTTGACATATCTGATGTAATAAACACCTTTTCTGAAAGCTAATTATATCAGGGGCAACTAGGTGGCACAGTGGATAGAGCATAGCCCTGAAGTCAGGAAGACCTGAGTTCAAATCTGACCTCAAATACTTAACACTTCCTAGCTGTGTGACCCTGGGCAAGTCACTTAACCCCAGTTGTCTCAGCAAAAAAAAGAAAGAAAGCTAATTATGTCATGCCCATAATCTTTGGATAACATACAATGAGTCTTTGTGAGTCACATTATTAAATAAATCCACCTTCTAAAAGTTAACCCTGCAACCTTGCATTGTTATAGTTGCCCTCTGAGAAGGAAGAAAGGCAGGCAGGAAGGAAGAAGAGACAGAAATAAGTATTTGTTAAGTAGTTATTAAGTCTGAGCCTACCAATGAGAGTAGAAATAGAGGGGGCCCTACCTTGTTCAAATTTATCTTCAAGGGCTTGGTATTTTGCTAACAAGAAGATATTTCTGTCCTATCTTATATAAAAGTTATATATCCCTTCTTCCAGATCATTTATAAAAAAGTTATAACTCAGACTAGTCCTTGGGTCTGCCTGCCTCAAGCCCTCCTGACTCCAATCCATCTTCTATTCAATCACTAAAGTTATTTTTCCTAAGTTCAGGTCTGACTATATCACTCTGCCTCTCTATTCAATAAATTCCAGTGGTTATTCCAGGATTAAATACAAAATCTAGTGTTTAACATTCAAACCCCTTCCTAACCTTGCCTCTTCCTACCTTTCAGTATTCTTACACCTTACTCTCTGCTATGTATTCTTCAGGCCAGTGGCAGTTTCCCTTAGATATTACCTCAGGACTCTGACGACTGGAGTGAGGCTGGTGACTTTGCACAGCCCTGATTCACTGAAGTCCAATTCACTTACAAATCAAGACATCACCCTCCTGATTTCATTGGTCCTCTTCAACAACAAGCAACAATTGAGTGACATTGCCTTCTTTGCTATTATAAGAAGAAGATACTCCATTTCTCAGCTCTGAATTTTCTCTGACTATCCTCCAAGTCTTAAATGCTCTTTCTGACTCATCTCTGCCTACTGTCTTCCCTGGTATCAAATCCCAACTAAAATTCCATTTTTTAAACAAGAAGCCTTCCCCAACTCCTTTTGCTTTTAATGCCTTAGTATTTATCTTATATATGGATTTTTTGGTTTATTGTCTTCTCCCATCACATTGTGAGTTCTTTGAAGTTGTATCTTTTTATATTCCCATCACTGAGCATCACTGTCCCAGCTTTGACATTTTATGTTCTAAGAATCCTCCCAACTCTGACATGCTATGTTCTGAACTCCCTCCCGGCTCTGATATTCTGTGTTCCGATGTGTCTTCTAAATTTGATACTTCTTAGATACTTCCCAACTCTGTAATATCCTACATTTAAAACCCCCAATTTAAACATACTGTGGCCCATCTACATTTCTGCTGAAGAATTTTTATATACCATATATTCTTATTCAAATAAAATTCATTCCCTCCCAAAAGACAACATGCAGGACTTGCAACTACAACTGTACAGGTTTGGTTCCAATGCTTCATGTTAATCTCACCTCAGCTTAGATCTTCATCTCTCAGAACATAGGGGAAATGGTCTCAGGACCTGAAAGGAGCTTGAACCTCTCCAAGGTATACCCCAGCCTCTCCCTGGAAACAAGCAACTCTCCTAGAGAAACTGAGGCAAGATAGAGATTAGAGAGTTTTTAATATTTTATTTGAGTTTCTGAGAGGGAGAGATTTTCTGGGGGGCAGATCAGAATCCATCTGTCCCCCCAGGGCTGAATTGGACTTTTGTCTCAAAGAAGTCAGCATCAAATGTTAGATTCCAATGTTTTTATATGGCTCTAGAGATCAGGGGAGACAATGGCAAGGTGTGGAGTCCGAACACTGGTGACTGTGGGAATTTCCAGGCAGTGATCATCAATTTAGTTCTGACAGTTTGGGAGTAGGACCATAAATTCTGACAAATTGGGAGTGAAGGAGGTATTCAGCTAGAGACAGAAAGTCTGGAACTTAGAGATAATATATAAGCATATCTCTTAGTAATTATCTGCCTATGGAATGCTAATTATCAGGGCTCCCAGCCCTAATTATCTCAGTCCTAATGATCAGGAAGGGGATTTTCAAACGGGGTGATTGAGGCAGAACAATTCAAGGAACTGAGGCAGAACAATTTAGGGAAACTGAGGAAGGACAATAAAAGGAAACTGGCACAACATCAGGAAGTCTATTAGTGTATTCATCCATGTTAAGGACCAGAGAGAGGTCCCCAGAGGAAAAGAAAAAAGTGGATATAGCACTTCCCTTTCCAGGTGATAGCACCTATGTTTCAGCTAAACTAGACTTCCTACTGTTCCTCATATCTTCATACCTTTGTTCTGTCTCATAAATGCTGAGAAACCCTCTGATTTCTCTCTCTTACAATCTCTATTTTCCTTCAATGCTCATCCCAAGCATCTTCTGCATGAAGCCCTTCTTGATCTCCAAGCTGTTGGTGGATTTCTTTATTAAAAAAATTATCTTGTGCCTATTTTCCCCTATGTTTTCTACATACTTATATATCTTTCCCTGTAGAATATTAACCTCTCGAGGGCAGAGAGTGCTTCATTTTTGGCTTGCTTTGCTTGGAGAGATCCCTGGAATTTAGTCAGTCAATAAGCATTTATTAAGCAGTTATATGCTTAGTACTGAAAATATAAAGACAAAAAGAGTCCTGCCCTCAAGAAGATCCCATTCCAATTGAGGAGTCTATATTCAGACAATACAAGATATAGACAGAGTAAATTGAATTAATCTCAGAAGGAAGATGCTTGGGTGGGGTGTGAAGACCAGGAAGGGTCTCCTGCAGAAAGTGGGATTTAGCTGAATTTGAACTAAGAGACAGAGATGAGGAGGGAGAGCTTTGCAGACTTGAGGGATAGTAAGGTAAGAAAGTGAGAGAATGATATGGATTTGTTGTTGAGTCTTTCAGTCATATCCAACTCTTTGTGACCTCACTTAGGATTTTCTTGGCAAAAGACACTGGAGTGATTTGCCATTTCCTTTTACAGATGAGGAGAGTGAGGGGAAACAGGGTTAAGTGACTCTGGGGTCACATAGCTTATAAGTATGTGAGCAAATGTGAACTCAGGTCTTCTTAAGTTCAGACCCAGCACTCTATCCACAGCCCCATCTAGCAGTAATATAGGTAGATAACACAAATACATCAGATTTTAGAGTATAAGATATAATATTTTATTTTTGATCTTGGAGATAATAGTGAGCCACTGGGGTTTATTGAGTGAGGAGGGAACTTGGTGATATGTACTTTGGGAAGATTGCTTTAATATTGTGTGGGAGGATGGATTGAAAAAGGGAGAGACTTGAAGCTGGGATACCACTTAGGTTATTGGAATCTTCTAGGCAAGAAGGGTTGAGATGATGAGGCTATATAAGGGGATTCTTCCATTCCCATGGTAAAGGAGTATGTGTGTATACATGCATGTCTGTATACACACACATGATGGTGCATGTATATTTACATACATAACATATATGCATGTTTATGTGCTGCATATATATTAATGTTCATAGGTTTAAGTATATATATCACACACGTGTGTAAATTTTAGGTACAAATTAGATTAGCTGAACATCTTTCAGATTAACTCACAGACTATTAGTGTGTCAGTCATAACCTTACTCCCTCAACCAACACAGAATCCTGAGTAATACTGTCTTCCCCATGGGGCTCCCTGCCTTCTCTCTGGAGTCCTTTCAAGGCTATTAGAAACAGCAATGATCTCCAGCTTTTCTGGTGTGAACTGCACACTTCTAGCTGTTGGTCCTCCCAGGAGGAATTATAACAACAATGTAGTGGGCATGCTGGACTCACGCCCAAAAGGACTGAATAAACCCCCCTCACCTCTACCATCTTTGAACAAGGTGTGATTTCCCCCTGCCCGGAGTCCTTATTGCCCAATGTTTGCACAATGGTAGCTAGTACCACTGAAGTGACTTTATATCAAGCAGACCCTCTGACTTTGAAAGGGAACCACATGAGAGACAGACACAGGAATGAGGCACAGGCAGAAATTCAATCGAGCACACACACACAGAGGCAATTCGCAACTCAGAAAGAGATGTAGCAGCAAGCATTTATTGAGCATCTATTGTGAATCAAGGGATGCACTAAACATTAGAAATATAAATATGAACTATGAAATGATCTTTATTCTCAAGAAATGTGTATTCTTTGGGGGTATACAAGTCTCTCTTACATGTATGCGACATGTGTGTGCAGGTATATGTGAACTTGTATGTATGTGTTTATTTACATGTATATACATAGACAAGTATATGTGCATATATAGAATAAATAAATACAAAATAAAAATAAGTTAAATATATACATGATGGTTAGGGAAGGAGGGCATTAACAACTGGAGGAACTGGGGAAAAGGTAGTGCTCCATTTTGAAGAAGGAAGTGGAGGAATCTTATGAAGTAAAAGTGAGAAGAAAGGGCATTCCAGGTACAGTGGATTGAGTAGTGCAAAGTCACCGGGATGGGAAAGTCACAGACAGGTCAGGTTGGTTGGATCAAAGAGTGGGGAAGAAGAATGACATAAAATGAAGGTGCAAAGATAAATTGAGATCAGGTTGTGCAGGGTTTTAAAAGCTAAATAGATGAGTATATATATATATATATATATATATATATATATATACATATATATATATATATATATATATATATATATATATATATTATCTTGAAGGCAATATGAGCTGATTAAGTACAGGAGAATGACATGGTCAGATCTGTGCTTAAGGAAAATCATTTTGGTTCCTGTGTGGAGGATGATAGTAGTGGGATGAGATTTCAGGCAGGGAAGCCAATTAGCAGACTATTAAATTAGTCAGGAAGGAGATAATAAGAGCCTCCCTTCATCAGAATGATTAGGTAGCACAGTGAAAAGAACTTTAGGTCTGGAATCAGGAAGACCTGAGTTCAAATGTGGCCTAAGATATCAACTAACTGTGTGATTTTGGTAAAATCACTTAACTAAGTTTTATCCGCCTCAGTTTCCTCAACTGTAAAATGGGGATAATAACAGCATCTATCTCCTGGAGTTGTGAGAATGAAATGAAATAACATTTGTAAAACACAAATCTCTGGCACATTTGTAAAGCATTTAGTACAGTGATTGCTTAATGAACGATAGCTGTTATTATTACTATAGCTAATAATATTTTGGTTATTACCAATATTATTATAGAGATGACAGCTTTATGAGTGGAAAGAAGGCATTGGATGTAAAGGATATTGTGGAGGTAGAAAGAGGAAGATTTGGCAACTGATTTGGCTAAGTGAGGTTAGGGAGGATGAAGTGTTGAGGATAACATTGAGCTTATAGACCTGGAAGACTGGAGAACTTGTGGTGTCTTTGGCAATATAGGAAAATTTGGAAGAACAAAGTCATTTAACTCCTTGGGCCTCCAGTCAGAGGTATTTAACTGTGTGATACTTGGAAATGAACATAGTTTTTCCAAGATGGATCAAACAGGGCAAAAATCAGGGGCCGCTACCTCCCTGTTTTTGGAACATAGTCTTTTAATGAAACCCTAAAAATCACATTCACTTTGTTGAACACCATGTTATACCTGGTACTGACACTGAGTTGATAGATTCAATCCATCCTGATTGAGGTGAGTCACACCCAAGGAGAGGATTACTTGATACCCTCAGAAGAGGGGAAGAACACTTTCTTGGCTATCAAAGGGCTCAGTTATGAGCGAATTTTATTATCTGGGGGAGGAGGAAAAGGGAAGGGGCAAAAATAAAATCTGCCCCAAATCCAAATCCTTTATTAACCTCATTTACTGGTTAGTTAGATGCTATCTCACTACTCAGACCGTCACTTGAACCTCCTTCCCACCAATAACCTGGATTCTGCCTCTAGATTCTTCAGGTATGTTGGATTATCTTTAACTTTTATCTTGCTTAGGTCTAGACCTTTAAGTCATTTCCAGATAACTCCACATCATGAAGTCACTATGAGCAACTCTTTCTCCCCCTTCTAGTTCCTTTGTATGTGTCATCTTTCCCCTTCGATTGTAAGCTGTCTGAGGGCAGGCACCCTTTCTTTTTCTTTTTGTTTGTGTTTGCATCCCCAGAGATTATAGCACAGTGCCTAACACACGTAGTAAGTGCTTCATAAATGCTTTGTCTGTCTCTATCTGCCGGTTTCTTTCCTTTGCTCTGCTTCCTTGCGGAAGGACGGAAGGTCCTCCTTCAGGTAACCACAAGCTAAAATCAGATGCTCCCAGGGGAAAACCTCAGTTAAAGGCAAAATAAGTCAAGAGATGATTATTGGGAAAACCTTAGTGTGAACTCAGTCCAACAAGTCAGGGCCCAGAGCCCAGCTGACGACAGACATCCAGGTTACAATAATAATAACATCATAGCTCAGATTTATAGAGTGCATTCCTCCCTTGCCTCATCATAAAGCAAAAGTAACTTTGGGCATGCAAACTGCCTTTGAAGAAGCTCATTACAGGGCAGCCGCAAAGTGGAAAATTTACTTTAGACACAAAAACTTTCAAAGATCATTTACAAAAGAGAGAAGTTGCAATTTCCCTTAGTAGTGGGTCTGGCCACACTGATGAGATGATAAGTCCCTTAAGTTTATTAAGTGTTTTAGCATCTTGAAACACTTGAGGTAAACAGTACAAATGTCATCCTCCCCATTTTATAGATGAGAAAGCTGAGGCCTGAGGAATTAATGGCTTGCCTAAGATCATATACCTAGCAAGTGTTAGAGGCCAGCTGGAGCCCAGCTCTCTTGGCTCTGCATCCACTAGATTCTATTTCTGCCAAGGTGTGGGGGGTCAGGATCCCAGGCCCTTCATAAATGATTCTTAGGGCACTGGAGCCCTAGTTGAAGAAGGAGTGTGCTGAAGGCTGTCTGAGACTGGAACTCAGCCTCTTTGGAGCCCCCTTCTCCTTGGACCTGTTGTTTTTGGCGAAGGCTGTGGGCCCACATTGCGATGAAAATGTATTCAATTAACATACAAAAATAAAGTGAAAAAGGGTAATAGTTATTGCAAAAAATAAAACCATAGGAAAACACTCCAGCAAACAGGCCTGGGGTGAAGAGAGGGGCCAAACAGCTCAGAAAAGCTGGAAAAATCTGGGTATGGCCCTAAGGGTGGCCCTGGGAGGGGGGATGGCCTGCTAGGAAAATAAAATATTCCCCATCTATGAAAGCCAGCAACCCCCAGCCCTGGGGCACTGAGGCAAGGAAAACAGCGTTTGGAGCCAGTGCTCTGGCTATGTCCCTCCAAGACCAAGGGGACAAAGGGAGCTGCAAAGGCTAAGAAAACACCAGCTGGAGGCGGGGGTGCCTCTTAGAGGAAGAGGAGGGGTGAGGGATTAGGCTCTTTTCTCCTCTTGGAGGCTCAGAGAGAAGAGTATCTGGAAGGGAAAACAATGTTCTTAACACTTCTGCCTTAGATCTCTCACATACCTGAGACAGGTGGGTTGGACCAGGGAAGCCTTCTGGCCTCCAGCCTTTTTGGGGACAAAAAGCATATGGCCCCATGACTGAGTGCAGAAGGCATCAGTGATGTGAATCCTGGGGTATTCTGTCCTATAATCAGACATTCTGGAACAATTGTAGCCCCTTAAGGTTTGAAGGGAACTTGGAGGCCATCTACCACATGACATCTTCCTTGTTTTATAGATGAGGAAGACATAATCCAAAGTGGACTGGTGACTTACCTAGTGACATTTGGGTAGTAAATGATTGAGATGGGATTTGAACCATCTTCTCTGACTTCAAATCCAGAACTCTTTTCACTGTGTCATGCTGGGGAAAAATTGTTGAGGGGGATGGATGGCTATGGTCCTGCAGAGACAGGGGGATCAAACAGGGTAGGAGAGCCGTGCAGGTCTAGAAGGCAGCCCAACTCTTGAGTGATCATGCTGAGACCAGAGCCCCCAGGAGAGAGAAGAGCCTCTGTCACCCAGATTCCTGCCAAGCCTTTGCGGTCCTTGGAGAGGGATGTCTTGGTGATGGCCCTGTTAGCAGAACAGATCAAGGAAGCTGAATCGAGCAGCCTGGAGGCTGATGGAAGAATGAGATACAGTCTTTATTATGAATACAATGTATTCCCTTTTCCTGCAGAAGCAGCTGGGTGGCACAATGGATAGAACTTTGGACTTGGAATTAGATTTTTATTCAAATTTGGCCTTAGGGACTTGCCATGGGACTCTAGACAAATCATTTGACCTGTTTGTCCTAGTTTCCTCACCTGTCTAGTATGGATTATACCAGCAGCTTCCCAGGGTTGTTGTGAAGCTGAAATGAACCTTTGGCACAAAGTAGGTGCTATAGAAATGCCAGCTGATATTTTTAACGTCCCAGGAGCAAACCTCATGTGTCCCATCCGAGTTATAGGTCTGTATCTTAGGAAAACTTGTGGCAATAAAAACAATGTGCTATCTGGGGTTAGACAATTTGAGCATTCAAATCTGCCTCTGATAGTCACTAACTATGTGACCATGAGTGAGTTATAGTACTTTTTAAAGTCTCATCTTCTTATTTGTAAAAATGGGTATGATAATAAGACTTCTATTTTTATCTACTTTACAAGAACATTACCATAATTACTGTTGTTGTTTTAGAAGCTGGTGGGATCTAGACTGGGAAAATAGTTTTAAAGCCTTATTTCCAATTTTCTCTGCTCCTCCTCCAGAAGAGATAAACCCTTTAGTTTCTATCCAGAGATTAATATGAGAACTAATCACAGAAGGGATGGGCTGGATCTCTGAGGGAGTGGGAAGAAAAAGAGGAAAGCTCTGGGTGTAACTTTTCCCCGAGTGGGACTGGATCCAAGAAAAAGGTCAACTTTGAGGGACTATCATTGGATAAAATAAAGACCCCATAGAAGGAAAGACATGAAAAAGTTAAAAGCACAGACTCTCCAGGGCTGTGAAACGTGCTTGGTGAAATTAAGTGGGATAAAGGTGGCAGAAATAACTGTCCCACATTAATGCAAGTCTCCCGCCAAGTGACTTTGGCATGCAAGACAGAGAAAAGGAGGCAAGCACAGGATATAGTCAGTGTTGGAACTAAGAATACTTTGGTAGGGAAGAAAGGGGAGTGGGGCTGGAGAACAGACAGGAAAGCCAAGATCTTGGGGAGAGAGAGAAAAAGAGTCGTTTTTTCAGTCTTAAAACTAAATTCAAAGGGGAAAAAACAAGAGGTGGCAGGCTCAAGTGAGGGGACATCTCTGGTCAGTGAAGGTGGCTGAATTGTCTGAGATAGGAGCTAGAATCACACAGACTCATTCACAAAGGCAAATAACGAAAGCTTTCAGAAAGGTTCTACTTTATGGAAGACGCAATCTTGTAAACTCAGCTCCTGCCACTGACTTGTAACATGTGACAGCATGGGCAAATCACTTCCTCTCTCTTCTCTACTTCTCATTTTCCTTCCTAATATTTAAAATAACTTAAAGCTAGCTGTCTTTCCCTCTACTCAGTATTTATCTTATGTGTTATAATGATATATATTATCTCTTCATTAGAATGTAAGTTCCTGATGCTAAGTGAAGTGAATAGAACCAGGAATTCATTGTACACAACAGCAAGATTATACAATGATCAATTCTGATGGACATGGTTCTCTTCAACAAAAGATGATTCAGACCTCTTCCAATAGTCTTGTGATGGAGAGAGCCATCTACACCCAGAGAGAGGACTGTGAGAACTGAGTGTGATCACAACATAATATTTTCACTCTTTTTGTGGTTTGCTTGCATTTTGTTTTCTTTCTCATTTTTTCCCTTTTTGATCTGATTCTTTCTTGTGCAGCATGATAATTGTGGAAATATGTATAGAAGAAATGCACGTTTAACATATATTGGATTGTATGCTATCTAGGGGAAGGGATAGAGGAAGGGAAGGAAAAAATTTGGAACGCAAGATTTTGCAAGGGTGAATGTTGAAAATTATCCATGCATATGTTTAGAAAATAAAAAGCTTTAATAAAACAACAACAACAACAACAACAAAATGTAAGTTCCTTGAGGCTAGCTTCTCAATATTTGTTTTTCTTTTTTCCTTATATCCTCATTATTTATCAAAAGACTCAGGACACAGGAATCACTTAATACATGCTAATTGATTGATTGAAGTAATATACATTTAGTAAAATGGCATGGTGGATGAGGAAACTAGGACAAAAAGAGATTAAATGAATTGAACAATGTCATACAGCTAGCAATTATCTGAGGCAGTATTCAAACTCCCATTTTTCTGACTCCAAATCTATCTAATAACTCTGCATTATTGCCCCCTCTAAAATGGATGAGCTTGATTAGATGAGGACTGAAATCATTTCCATCTCTTAAATAATCTAAGTTCCTATCCATCACTGGTTGATCAGAAGGTTCCTTGGTGCCCTCTACTTTTTCTAATTTTCTGACATTTTCTAATGATGGATAATTACTATCAGCCATCTACAAAATTATAAACTTCCTTAAGACCATGGCAGAGTTATATGAACAGCACAGTGCTAAGTACACAGTAGGTACTTAATAAATGATTGTTCAATTGTTTCATTGAATGTCTACTACATTTTAAAATGTGTTTTTCCTTTTTCAGAATTTGGTCATTCAGGGATTGAGAATTTTCATCTGTCTGTGAAGCAATTCTGAATATACACAAAGCTCCTGACACATGGGAAGTTCCAGAAAAAATTGGCCACTCCTACCTTGAAATATTTTCTATTAAATTGTCTCAGTATTAGCAGATGATTTAACATTTTCCCAGGGATTTGTATTTTTACAGAGAGCAATGCCTTAGCCCAAAGGAATAATTTTAATTTTTAAAATAACTTTAATTTAATTGAACATTTATTAAGTACTTAGATATTCGGTTAGGGAATTTAACCATCATAATGCTTATATCTGGGACAGACAGTGTGGATGGAAGAGTTGAACAGAACTGAACAGCTGAAGTAACTAGTCTGTATTGCTTTAGGGGAAATTGCAAACCTAAAGTATTTTCTGCAATTTAGAATCTATAAGAATTGCCTAGTTTCTGCCCATGGTCACAAATCACTATATGTAAGAGGCAAGATTTGAATCCATGTTTTCTTGGCTCTGAGGCCAACTATCTACCCAAGCCATACTGTTTCTCAGTGAAGAAGTGTCAAATTAGTAGCTAATTGGTCATAAATAGTCTTCAAAACTCTCAGATGCAGCCAGAGCCAGATTAAAATATTACTGGGAAATGTTTAACCAGAAACCAAAAACCAAAACCAAAACCAAAACAAAACAAAACAAAAACAAACAAAAAACAATGAAACCCAGATAATGTCAATTTGTGATTTTCTAAGAGATCCGTTTTTATTGGAGTTTGACACCACTGCTTCAATGAAAGGCCTCTCATTTTCAAAGGCTACAAGATCAATAAGCATTTAAGGCCTTCTAAGTATAAGGATCTGGGCTAAAGTTTGGAAATACATATATTAGCTCAAAGACAGTCCCTGCCCTCAAGGAGTTTACACTCTAATAAGAAAAGACAACTCATAAACAAGAACTGAAAGGGGGATAGGGAAAGAGGGAGAAGAGAGGAAGGTATCCAGCTCAGTCTTCTGGGCATTGTGGAGAAAGACTGAGAATCCAAAATACCGTTTAGAAAGGAATAAAGACAAGGCTAGTCTGGACCTCTTCCTTAAAATGGAGGTCCTGGGAAGAGCCAGTCAATCAGAGCAAGAGGCCTCCGGGCCTTAGGGTACTTCCAACATATGAAACTCAGGGGTGAAATGAACTTCCAAGATGAAGAAGTTCCTGGGGTATTGTAAAGAAATGTCAGCCCAGAGAGGAATGAAGGAATTTTAATACCAACATTCAACTAGTGTTGATATATGGTGATGAGATATGGAATTCAGCTGTCTCTGAAGAATAACAAATGAGCATCACACAGAGAGCAGTGGAAAGACCTCTGGGTGGGTGGGACCACGCTGCTCCATAAAATCAATAAGAAACTTTGAAGAGCAGAAGGAAAATATGTCATCAAAGAAATTTTGATAGGAAGAGAAGATGGGACTGGAAACCTAGGAAAGGGGAGGGGATGTCAGGAAAAGGAAGCTAAACTCCAATGATTTGGGTGGATTATCCTTCCTCCTCTTCACTGATTTAGGGAAGAAATAAAGAGGCACATTGAGAAAAACAGTGCAGACTTTTCTCACTTTATGTAACTGGACTGTTTTGTAGGCCATAATATAAAGTGATTTTTATGTAATGAGAATTTGCACATAGACATAGGAAGGGAGGCAGGAACTGTATGCAGGTGAAGGGAGAAAGCTGGCACATGGTTCAAAGACAAATTGGGGGCTAGGGATAGAGAAGCCAGAGCAGTAGGAAGAATATGTAGGACCTAAGATTCCCATCCAGTGGTGGTAGTAATCTCCACTCTTTTATTTTGCTTTCACTTGAAGAGTTAAACTTATTTAATTAATATTTTCTCCTAGTTACATTTGAACCAATTTTTAACTTTTTTTTTTTTTTTTGCTGAGGCAATTGAAATTAAGTGACTTGCCCAGAATCACACAGCCAGGCAATATTAAGTGCCAGATTTGAACTCAGGTCCTCCTGACTTCAGGACTGGTGCTCTATCCACTACACCAACTAGCTGCCCCTAAATTTTTACATTAAAAAGAAATTTTCTGAGTTACAAATTCTCTCCCTTATCTCTACTCCCAGCCTCCATTAAGAAACCATATGTGCACATGTACAAAAATGTTTGTGGCAGCCCTTTTTGTAGTGGCTAGAAACTGGAAACTGAATGGATGCCCATCAATTGGAGAATGGCTGAATAAGTAATGATAGTGCTATGGAATATTATTGTTCTGTAAGAAACGACCAGCAAAATGATTTCAGAGAGACCTGGAGAGACTTACATGAACTGATGCTGAGTAAAATGAGCAGAACCAGAAGATCAATGTACATGGCAACAACAAGACTATATGATGAACAATTATGATGGACGCAGCTCTCTTCAACAATGAGATTATTCAAACCAGTTCCAACTGTTCAGTGATGAAGAGAGCCATCTATATCCAGAGAGAGACCTGTGGGAACTGAGTGTGGACCACAACATAGCATTCTCACTCTTTCTGTTTTTGTTTGCTTGCATTGTTGTTTTCCTTCTCAGGTTTTTTTCTTTCAAGATCCAATTTTTTCTTGTGCAGCAAGATAACTGTATAAATATGTATACATATATTGGATTTAAATATATTTTAAGATATTTAACATATATTGGACTACTTGCCATTTAGGGGAGGGAGTGGAAGAGGAAAAAAATTTGGACAGAAATTTTTGCAAGGGTCAGTGTTGAAAGATTACCCATGCATATATTTTGCAAATAAAAAGCTATAATAAAATAAATTTTAAAATTAAAAAAAGAAACCATATGTGAAATTATACGAAATATATCCATAAAAATCTTGTTGTAAAAGGAAATATAGACCTCCCACTTTAAAAAGAACCAAACCCACAAGAAAAATAGAAAAAGAAAAAAATTTAATTTTAAAAAAGAGAGTATATGCTTCAATTTGTATTCAAACAATCAATTCTTTCTCTGGATATGGATAGGATCATAAGCTCTTCAGAGTAGCCAAACTCTACTGTACTGCTGAGAATAACAAAGTCGTTTACAGCAGATCATCCCAGAACTTTGCTATTACTTTGCATTACATTACAGTATATTACACTTTATTTATTTCATGGAAGACTTTCCAGGTTTTTTCTGAGAGCATCCTGTTCATCATTTCCCATAGGACAATAATGGTCCATCATAATTAAATACTATAATTTATTCAATCATTCCCTAAATGATGGGCATCCCCTAAATTTCCAATTTTTTGCCCTGAGAAGAGAGCTGCTATAAATATTTTTATATATATTGGTCCTTGTCCTTCTTTTAAAAAAATCTTTTGGGATTCATAACTAGTGGTATTGTTAAGTCAAAAGATTAACCCTTTGAGCATATATCATATTTTTTGATCATTTGTCAATTGGAGCATGGCTATTTTTTTCTTTTTTATAAATTTGTCTCAGTTCCCTCTGTTTAAGAAATAAGAACTTATCAGAAAAACTTGCTTCAAAATTCTTTTACTATTACTAACTGTATTTTTCCTTCTCCTATTCTCTCTCTTCTTTCACTGTGTTGGAGGGTTTTTTTTTGGTGGGGGGGAGGAGGGAGAGACTGTGGAACACTAAGCCAAGGGGCAAGAGGGGGGAGAGAGCATAATACTATATAGTAAAGTTAACATAGGTGGGGATTTTTTTAATGCAGATTTTTTTTCAAAATTCTTTACATAAATTCAAATTTATGTAATGCAAATCTTTGTAAAGTGAGAATGTTTATTTTCCTTTGTAATGTTGCTATCTATGTATAAGTTGTTTTCCAATTTTTGCTCACTCTGCATAGGTTCATAGAGATCGCCCCATCTTCCTCTGAAATTATCCATTTTATAATTTCTTATGATACCGTAATATTCCATTATTACATTCACCACAATTGTGTCTCCTCCTCTCCCAACACATTTTAGTTTCTAATTTTTCATTATCCTAAAAAAAACTGCAATTAATATTTTTGTATATAAGAATCCCTTTCCTAGAAGAGGAAGTATGCTGGAATACTGGGGGAAAAAAGCTCACTGGATATGGTGTTCCATTTCTCATCTCTAAACCTTTGGAGCTAGGCTGTCTTCATGTATGGGATGTGCTCTGCTTTATCTCCAAAATCCCTAGGGTTTTTTAAAGCTTAGATTACACACCACTTTCTATATGATGCTTTCTTGGTTCTTTGAAAATGCTATTGCATTCTCTTCTCAAAATTATCTTATGATGATTTTCTATATGCTTTTATCTATCTATCTATCTGTCTATCTATCTATCCATCATCCATTTATCTATCTGTCTATAGATTGTCTCCCCAAGCTGGATTGGAGGCTCCTTGAAGGCAGAGACTGGTTCACTTTTATTTTTTGTATTTTTCCACAGTAGTACAATGCTTGGCATGTAGTGGGCACTGAATCTATTGCTATATGCTTATTAACTAATATTGACCAATAGCTAGTCTTTATAAAATATTTACTATGTGCCAGGCACTATACTAAGAAGTTTACATATATTATCTCATTTGATCCTCATGATAACCCTAGGAATTGGGTGCTATTATTAGCCTCATTTTCCAGTTGAGGAAATTTATGGAAATAGAAGTTAACGTGGCTTACCAGGGGTCATATAGCTAATAAATGCCCAGGGTTGGCTTTAAACTCAGATTTTTCCAACTCCAGCCTGAGAGCTCTGTCATACTGTGTTACCTAGCATGGGCAAGTTACTTTGGAGCCTCAGTTTCTTATCTATAAGGGAGAAGTAATTTTATGAATTCTTTTGCTAAAGTTCTTTTCTATTGCTTCATTATGATGGAGAAAAACTTGAATTCTTGAAGACTCACCATAAGTTTTGGCATGTTTTATTGGAAATGAGTGTGGACCCAGGGAACAAACATCATTTCTGCCAGATTAGAGCCAGTCTAGCAAGTAAGAGGCAAGGAAGTTGAAATCTAGTAGGGAAGGTATTCTGAATATATGCAGAATAGAATTCATGCATTTAAGAGAGGTATAATCAAAGTGTATGTTGTATATTGTACATGGTCAACCTGCCATCTGGGGGAGGGAGTGGGGGGAAGGAGGGGAGAAATTGGAACTAAAGGTTTGGCAATTGTCAATGCTGTAAAATTACCCATGCATATTACTTGGAAATAAAAAGCTATAATAAAAAAAAGTGTATGTTGTGAGAGTTCAGAGACTTGCATGAACTGATTCAAAATAAAGTGAGCAGAACCAAGAAAATATTGTGCACAGTAACAATAATATTGTAACATTGATCAACAGTGTAAGACTTAGTTACTCTGAACAATACAATGATCTGAGACAATTCCAAAGAAATCATCTCTGTGGAAAAACTGATGAACTCTGAGTGCAGATTGAAGCATAGTAATTTTTTTTCTCTTCCTCTGTGTGTCTTTCTCTCTTTTTTCCTTTCTTGTGTATATGTATATGTGTGTCCATACTCCAACAGTGGGAACTAAGGAAAGGTGTATGGAAAGGGGCTTGGAGAGAAGGCAAACTACATGGTACTGATATGAACTGGAAACACTTTCCAGGCCCTGGGGGATGGACATTAATAGGACTGACTCAGTCCAAGTTCTCCAGAAATTGGGGGGGGGGGGAAGAGGGGAGAGGGAGAGGGAAAGACTGAGTTGAGTGAAAAGAGTTGAAAATACTTCTCTGTGTAGAAGTTTCTGTGGATTTCAGTTATAAAAAACCAGAAAGTTTCCAATAGGCTGGTGACATTCTGGCTCCCAGAGGGTGAAAAATCTCAAATAGTGTCAAATTGAGGCACCAATATAATCATCTCCACGGCTCTCTAATTGAAAGTTAAATAGACTGTGTGCCTTCTGAGAACATAAGACAGTAGCAATAGACCAAGTGTTGTTTATTAAGAATAAAGCTACAGGCGTAGTCCAAGGGAGACAGAGCTACCTTAATGAACAACAAGAAGGAACAAATCCTGACCTCACTCCTCAAGGGGTCCTGTCCAAGGTAATACTGTGGGTCACAGAGATAATCAAATTAATTGGAAATATGTATAATTCTACCTGGATTGAAAAAGTTGCCTTACTCTTTAGTGGCTCAGCTAACAGTACTTTCTCTATCCACTGACTTGTAAATAAAATGTTTGTGCTTTAAGCCTGATGAGCTTGAGTGCTTATAATAATGGCTAGTGGGAGTGTGCCAAATACTACCCATCTCAAGTTTTAACACAGTGGGACAAGGAGCCAGAGATAAGGGAATTCTCCAAGTTAACTTGGGTCCTTGATATAATGAGGGAGCCTCAATACAGGGTTTACATATTTAATTATATGAAATAATTATGATATATATATAGTCACTCGGACAACTCCACTATATGGGAAACTACTATGGCCTAATGGAAAACACACTGAATTCAGAGCTAGTGGATCCAGATCTGTTGAATGCTCTGCTCTTATGTATGTAACTTGGGCAAATTCCTTTCCCTATCTCCATTTTCCCACATTAAAGTAAACTGTAATAGAATATTATTGTTTTGAAAGAAATGATCACTATATAGAAGCATGAAAAAATGAAGTAGATCTAGAAAAAGAATAAATACATTGACTACAACAGTGTGAATAGAATAAACAAAAATGAAGCAATTGAAACTGAATGTTGTGGAATTATAATGACCAAGCTTAATCCCAAAGGAGAGATATGAGAAGTCATCACTCCTCTTATCTTTGCAGAAGTGGGGGACTATGGCTATGGAACACTGGATATGATGTCAGAGGGCATCTAGCTGTCACAATGAAGAGTCAGGAAAACTCATCTTCCTGGATTCAAATCTGGCCTCAGATACTGAGCAAGTCCCTTAGCCCTATTTCCCTCAATTGCCTCGTCTGTAAAATGAACTAGAGACGGAAATGGAAAAAACACCCCAATATCTTTGCCAAGAAAATCCCAAATGGGATCAGGAAGAATGAAAAACAACAAAAACTCAAAGTCAGACTTGATAGATATGTTGGTTAGTTTTGCTGAACTTTCCTCCCACTCCCACTCCTTATTATTTACTTTTCATTATATAAAAGATAATACAATTTTATTTTAAAAAATGAAGCGATTCAAGGTTTTGCAAAGGTGGGTGTTGAAAACTATCTTTGCATTGAATTTATCTTGAAAAAATAAAAAGGTATTATAAAAAATAGTCCTCCCCAAATGAAGTGATTAATCAAGATCATCTCTAACTAAGCTTTATTTCTAGTTCAATGTTATGATCTTGTTGTGGATAAATAAACATGCTTATTTCCAAAAGCTGTTCTTCTACATTGGTTCCATCCTTAGCAGGCTCTGGGCTGTTTTGACACCTGGTGCCCTCAGGGAGAGCTCCTCCTCCCTCAAGACAAGCAGCATCTGCAGCCCAAACTCTCTAGGTCTCAGCAGGTGGGAGATGGGATGTGTGAGAGGCAACAGCCCTTGGCTGCCTGTTCTGGGTGGAACCACCAAAAGCTGGCAGACAGAGCCAAGTTCCAGGCTAATCTCCAGGCTAACCAGGTGAGCACAATGGACACTGGCATCTGGTGGATCTCATCTCATCCCTGGGAGACTGAACAGGTGCCTGGTTTATGAAAGCAAAGGAGACTAATGTTTCTGGGGCTGGCAGCCTCAAGGGATAAGGAAGGAGTGGTGAATACCTTACAGGAATCAAGATAGTGTCATGGAGGTTGAAAGAAGGCCTGTCCTAGCCCTCTAAATGTCTCTAATATGATATAATCCCATTTCTGGGCTTCAGAATTACTGGACTGTGGTCTTGAAGTTCCCTTTAAAATTTCAAACATCGTGTCATGATTTCACTAACAGACTGAATATTTTTTATGATCAATTATGGCAAATAATTCCGAAACATAGAAAGCAGCATAATGTAATGTAAAGAATCCTGAGGCATAAGGCTGATTCTGAGCCCTGGGCAGTCATGCAATGTCTCTTACCTTGGTTTTCTTCATCTGTAAAATGGTGATAATCATATTTACACTATCTACTGTAAGAAATAATTTATCTGGACCCCTACTCTATTCCACTCACTATTAATCATTTTGATAGAATTACATCAAAATTCTGTCCTTTAGGCCCTTGAACTTTGAGCTGTGGATTCTAAGTTCACCTGCTAGAAAGTTAATTAGAGACCCTTGTTTTTCCTTGTTATGGTGACCAAGAAAGATGACACAATTTCATGGAAAGTCCCACAATGTATTTTTGTATCTCAGGACAATAGGAGCAGGTGACAACTTAAGACCACATAGTTCACTGACTGTGATAGCTTGTGCCATTTTCTCCTGCCTAACTTAAGGAGAAGCCTGTCCATCTTGTGTGGAGATATTCCTTGTTTTATTCTACTCATGACCCTGCTGACATATTTTGCTTATTTTAATCTATGTATCATGTGTTAACCAATGAAATTATTCTGTATTTGGTATAAATGCCCTTAAATGGCTGGCTATTTAAAATAAAATAAGGCTTTGGAAGGAGCCCTATCTCAGATCATGAGGAAGATGCTGAAGTCTAATTCATTAGTGAGAACCATGAACCTTTAATAAAGTGCCATTGGCTCAGAACTCTGCCTTAGTCTCTTTAATTGTAGAAGGGACAATTATAATCCCCACACAATTGAAACAACAACACATCTTGTTAGGGTACAGAAGATGAACCCCCAAAATATTGGGGTTCTGGGTCAGTGTTGTGAGGGTCTCAAAAGAATTTGTAGGCTTAGACTATCTCTAAATCAAGAGGCAAAGGTTTTATTATTACACCATTGACTGGTGGATTAAGTTCCAAAAAGAAGTTATCAAAGAAGGGAGGGAGATTTCTCTGGGCCAGGTAGCCTCATGGTTACAATCACATCAATCTAAAACCTCTTCTCCCTTTCATAGCTAAATTCTAGAAAAAGCAGTCTCCGCTGCTGCCTCCACTTCCTCACCTCCAACTCAGTTCTCAATCCTTGTACAATGATTTCCATCCCTATCACTCAATAGAAATCACTCTCTGCAATGTTAATAATGCTCCCATTTTCTCTAAATCCAATTATCTTTTCTCAGGCCTCATCCATCTTAATCTGTCTGCAGTGTTTAACATTGTTGACCACTTCCTCCTTGTGGACACTCTGTTGTCTTTGGATGTTTTGATACTGTTCTTTCCTGGTTCTCTTCCTAGCTGTCAAACAGATCCTTCTCAATTTCCTTTGCAGGTTTGTCATCCATTTCCTGGCCTGCAGCCACAGGAATACCCCCAGGAGTCTATTCTAGAGTCTCTCTTTTTTTCTTTCTGCACTCTCTCAATGATCTCATTAGACTCAAAGGATTCAGCTATCATCTCTGTGGCTCCTGAAATCTATATATTCAAATCTATTTTTCTTTTGCACTCTAGTCCCACACTGCCAACTCTGCCAACATCTCCAACTGTTTCTGTAGGCTTTTCAAACTCAATAGGCCTAAAACAGAACCCATGATTCTCTCCACACCCCAACCATTCCTCTTTTAAACTTTCCTATTTTTATTGAGGATACCACTATTCTTCTGGGTTAACACCTTAAAAGTCATCCTTCTCTTCAGAGAAAATCAGATTAAAATGTAATTGGAAAATATTTAATGAAATAAATAAAAATAGACCATTGATAATATAAATATATGGTTTTCCCTTCTTTCTACTCAAACCATAGAGCCTCATCACCACTTTTTCTAACTGGTCTCCCTGTTTTAGATTTCTCCTTATTCCCTAGTTGCTAAAATAATATTCCTAAAGTAGAGATCCTCTGCTCCAGAAAATTCAATGGCTCCCTATTAAGTTAAAATGCAAACCTCCTTGTTTGGTGATGATAATTTTTCACAAGCTACCTCCAGACTATTTTTCTAGGTTGATGGCACATTGCTTTTCACTTTGCTTTTTTTTTTTTTCTGAGGCAATTGGGGTTAAGTGATTTGCCCAGCATCACCCAACCAGGAAATGTTAAGTGTCCGAGGTCACATTTGAACTCAGGTCCTCCTGACTTCAGGGCTGGTGCTTAATCACTGCACCACCCAGCTGCCCCCACTTAGCTTTTTTTGTGCCTCAAACTAAGCTGCAATGACATTCCATAATATAATACAATTAATTCCATGCCATTCCTTACTTTATATTCCTTTCACAGGCAGTTTCCACACTTGGAATTCCACCTCACTTCTACCTCTTGGAATCTCTTCCTTGATTTAAAACTCAGTGAAAGTATGATTTCCTTCAAGAGGCCTATGATAGAAGCAATAACTTAAGGCCCTGCCCCTTTTAAGGCTAAGCTAATTTTTCCTTATGGGCAGCTAGATGGCACAGTGGATAGAGCAACGAGCTTGGAATCAGGAAGCTCATCTTACTGAGTTCAAATCTAGATAGTAGCTGTATGACCCTACACAAGTCACTTAACCCTGCTTCCCTCAGTTTCCTCATCTGTAAGATGAGCTAGAGAAGGAAATGTATCTTTGCCAAGGAAATCCCAAATGGGGTCACAGAGTTGGATATAATTAAATAGCAATAGTTTTCCCTTAAAAAGCAATGGCACCCATTCTCCAATTGATAAATGGTCAAAGGATATGAACAGACAATTTTCAGATGATGAAATTGAAACTATTACCACTCATATGAAAGAGTGTTCCAAATCACAATTGATCAGAGAAATGCAAATTAAGACAACTCTGAGATACCACTACACACCTGTCAGATTGGTTAAGATGACAGGAAAAAATAATGATGACTGTTGGAGGAGATGCGGGAAAACTGGGACACTGATGCATTGTTGGTGGAGTTGTGAACGAATCCAACCATTCTGGAGAGCGATCTGGAATTATGCCCAAAAAGTTATCAAATTGTGCATACCCTTTGATGCAGCAATGTTTCTATTGGGCTTATACCCCAAAGAGATACTAAAGAAGGGAAAGGGACCTGTATGTGCCAAAATGTTTGTGGCAGCCCTGTTTGTAGTGGCTAGAAGCTGGAAAATGAATGGATGCCCATCAATTGGAGAATGGCTGGGTAAATTGTGGTATATGAATGTTATGGAATATTATTGTTCTGTAAGGAATGACCAGCAGGATGAATACAGAGAGGACTGGCGAGACTTACGTGAACTGATGCTAAGTGAAATGAGCAGAACCAGGAGATCATTATACACTTCGACAACGATATTGTATGAGGATGTATTCTGATGGAAGTGGATTTCTTTGACAAAGAGACCTAACTGAGTTTCAATTGATAAATGATGGACAGAAACAGCTACACCCAAAGAAAGAACACTGGGAAATGAATGTAAACTATTTGCATTTTTGTTTTTCTTCCCAGGTTATTTATACCTTCTGAATCCAATTCTCCCTGTGCAACAAGAGAACTGTTCAGTTCTGCACACATATATTGTGTCTAGGGTATACTGCAACATATTTAACACATGCAGGACTGCTTGTCACCTAGGGGAGGGGGGTGGAAGGAGGGAGGGGAAAAATCAGAACAGAAGCGAGTACAAGGGATAATGTTGTAAAAAAAATTACCCTGGCATGGATTCTGTCAATATAAAGTTATTATAAAATAAAATAAAATATTAAAAAAAAAGCAATGGCACCATCCTTACCTCCAGACTTAATTAACTCATGGAGAAAAAAGGTCAGACCCTTAATGCAGCTTCTTGGTGTCCTTAATGAAGAGGCCAAAGCCTTCTCACCTTTCTCCGCTCCCAGGCTTTTGACTATGACTCTTCATGGCCATCCTGGGGACAGGCAAGCTACCCCAAATGGATCTATCCTGAATCCTTGCTAAATAGGTTTTCCTTGTTTTAAATAGCTTTCCATTACATGATTCTTTTCAATAGTAAGGTGATTCAGACCAGTTCCAATGAACTTGTGATGGAGTCATATACATCCAAAGGGAAGATTGTGGGAATTGAGTGTGGATCACAACAGAATATTTTCACTTTTTGTTATTGTTGTTGTTTGTTTGCCTTTTGTTTTCTTTCTCATTTTTTTTTCTTTTTGATTTGATTGAGGGGAAGGGAGAGAGAAAAAAATTAGAACACAAAGTTTTAAAAGAGTGAATGTTGAAAACTATGTATATGTTTTGTAAATAAAAAGTTTTATTTAAAAATCCTTCCATTATGACTAAGTAAACTTTCTTTTGTTAATAGTTTTTATTTGATGTCTATGATTATTTCATTCCAATCTATATTCCCCTCTCAGACCTAGATCTTATCTTCTGGACTTCAAAATCATGCTTCTGCTGCTATCTCATCCTGGAACTTCCCTCAGTACTTGGGACCTCCTTGACCTAGAATATCTTATCATCCCTATGGCCTGATGAGTTTCTCTTGGAGCCTTCATTTGTGATATGATGGTGATTATCATTCCTCTCCCAGTCATACTTTTGACTTTTTGAGCTTTAAAGTGAAGTTTCTTCACCTTATCCCCAATTTCTCAGCACTCTTTTGTATGATGTCTTCTTGCATTAGAATGTAAGCTCCCTGAGATCAGGGACTGTTTTTCTTTTTGCTTGATATATATTCCTAGTGATTTACACATGATAAACTTAATGTGCTTGTTTTATTTTTTTCTTTCTTCCCAAACTTGGGTAACCAGATTAACCTGAATCAAGCCTGGACTATTACTGGGTCTCAGTTATAAATCTCCCTCCAGTCCCCAATTACTGTTTTGTTTAGCTAATATGACTTACATTTACTTATTTGTGAACAGGAGAGAGTCTGTATGATCTCCATTGACTTAGAGTCTAAAAGATTTGGTTTAAAATCCTGCCTTGGAAATTTAATGTAAATCAACACATGCTATGCTCACTTTTTTTCCTTCTGTTTTTTTCCTCATGGTTTTTCCTTTTTGTTCTGATTTTTTTCTCCCAACATGATTCATATAGATATATGCAAAAATGAATATATGTGTATGACCAAAAATATATTTTTCCCTCTTTAAAAAATGAAAGTGAAAGTGAAAATGAAAAAAATAAAATAAAATCCAGCCTTGGAAATTTAAAAGCTATGGTTTCTAGATAAGCATACCTTTCTGGATCTTAGCTTCTCCATCTAGATTCAATGCCTCTAAAGTCCCTTTCACTTGGATGTCTATGATTCTATGTTTAATTTCTCTAGTGGAAGGTAAACTTCTTGAAAACATGGATGTCTCATTTTGCATATGGATCCATAACAATTAACCTATCACATAATAGATGTTTAATACATTCTTGTTGATTGGTTGTTCTCTAACCTCAAGAAGCTTGCAATTGAAATAAGGATTTAATATATATCCATGAAACCTAACAATATCAGTTATCCCTTGGACTGGGAGTCAAGAGTCATGGATTTCAGTCTTGGTTTTGCCATTTACTAGTTATGTTACTTGGGGAAAATCATGATCACAGATTTCCTGAATAAGCAGCTAACATTAGCTCGTGGCTTACAATTCCTTAGATCCAAGTTTTGGTCTAAGGGATCACTGAGCTCTAGAGCTTTTATGTGCTGTAAGAGTTGGGAGATAGGAATTACTACAAAAGACATCAAGGAAGAGTTTCGGGAGGAGATATGACCCATTGAGCTTATGTTCCTTCCAAACCAAGAGATTAAATCCTGGCCCTGGATTTCCTGTGACTGAGGATAAAAGCACATATTTGGAGAACTAATGATCTAGTAATCAGCTAGATTGACCTAAATTCTATCTAGTGAGAAAAGACAGTTGCTGGGTTATGCATAATCCATCTCTGCTGCCCTGTTAGGTAATGCAAAACATGTAGAAATAACCTCCCCCTCTTCCCCATTATACAACAATACCAACAATACCTAACATTCATATAAATGACTGTTCTGGCCAGAAGCTCTAAGGATCTTCCCTTCCCGGACTGATATTTTTGTGATGGCAAACTAGGCCATCATTTGTCTCAATTCTTATCTATCCCTTAGTCATTGAATGGGTATTGCATCAGACAAACTGAGAGCTGGGAAAGACCTTAATTTAGAAAAGTCAAGGTCTCCCACTGAATTATGGGCTGGTTGTCTTACCACTGGATTTTGATAACTTTGGAGAGAGGGTGAGGCTGATGACTTTGCACAGCTTTGCCTCACTTAGAGCAAGTCAAAATACCACCCTTATAATGTCATTGATCCTCTTTGAGAAGGAAGGATAAGCAATAACAAGAACGGGAAGGACAATAAAGTAATCCAAGCTGACGGTGATGAAGTCACATGGAAGCTTTTGTTTTGGGGAGGTGGTCCTGGGACCCTTTTGTCCCTGGCCTTCCTGTGTTCCTAACTAGTTTCTCCAGTCTTCCTGATCTATTGGACCCAGGTGGCTCTGGAGAGGAAAGTGAAGCAGGTGATTTTGCCCATCCTCCCTCACTTAAATCCAATTCACTTGCATGTCATGGCATCACTTCCCTGGTATCATGGTCTTGAAGAACAAAGGACAAACAACAACCTAGTTAAAGTGCTTTGAGACCCTTCTCAAATTCTCCTTCAGTATTCCTTTATATTGATCATATTCTCAAGGAGGAGAACTAGAACACCAGATCTTGCAGCCCCAGTGGAGTGGGGACCCTCCTCATAATTCTGGACACAAAAGAGTGCTTGCGGTTATTCACAGACTAGAGCACAAGACAGGAGAGTAATAAAACATACCGCTCCTTATACAGATGGGGAAATTAAAGTCTACAAAGGAGAAGGAGTTTTTCAAGATCATACAGCTAGCAAGGACCAGATCTGGCCTTTGAATCCATGGCCTCTGATTCCAAGGCCTCCTTCTTTCCATGCACCTTGCTGCTCTTTGAGGGCAGGGATTGTTATTTATTTCCATTCTCAATATTGAGCACTGAACTTGACATTTTGTAGGTGACTAATTGAATGGTTCAGATTCTTTGACTTTTCAGCCAAACATTTTCTGTGAAGAAACAGCTAACCATAGACCAATTGTCTTTTAGGGCCAATGGGAACATGGGAGATAGCCCAGATGATAACTATCCCTGCTTGGGACCCCCAGAGCCTGGAAGGCTTCTGAGGGAGCAGAGTAATTCTCCTTCATTTAGTGTTCTTGGATTTGGGCAACAGAAGTGCCAGAGGCTCCCACTTCCCTAACTCCAAATCCTCCTTCCAGCCCCTCAAAAGAAAACCCCACACTGGAAAGAATAGTAAGTGTCAGGATGGGGACTTCATGCAAAGCAGATGTGAACAGCAGCTCAGACTCCTTCCAAGACCCAATAGGGTATCAAAGAGTCAGGGAGGCTGAGCTCAGGCCTCAGCTGAGGCAAGCAGATTTTTACTGCTGCTGAAGAAAGGAATAGTGAAGCCAGGAAGAAGCTTAACAGAGAGGGAAAATCCAGGCTCCTTGTTCTAATTTTCTGCTTGCCTCAGGCAAGAGTGTTAGAAGGAATCCATTAACGAAAGAGGCCAACATTGAACATAAAGGGGGAGGCAGGAGCGGGAAGTGACAGGAGATCCAGAGATGCTAAACTAGAGAAAAAGAGAGAAGGAAAAATGATGAAAAAATGAGACAGAGACACAAAAAGACACAGAGAGACTGGAACAGAGAGGAGACTAGAGTATGAGAGAGAAAGCTTAGAGGGAAAGCAAGGGAGAGAGAGAAAAAGAGAAGAGAAAAGTAATCAAAGAAAAACGAGAGAGAAAGAAACAGAGACAGAGATAGAGATAGAGACAAAGACAGAGAGAGAGAGAGAGAAAGAAAAATCTAAAAAAGAACAAAGAATGAAAATTCAAGGGGTAGAAAGAATAACATAGAGAAGAAGGGATCTTAGAGATCACATAGCCTACTTAATCTCCAAATAAGGAAAATGAGGCCTAAAAAAGTAGAACCATTTGGCCATAGTCACAGCATTACTAAAAGGAGCAGAGTCAGGATTGCCTCTCTGATGAAGAAAGAAAAGATTAGTGGATTCAGAGAAAAAATACATACAAGAGAGACTGAAAGGAACAGGAAAGAGATTTAGAGTAAATCTTAGGAAACCTAAGGAGCCATAAAAGGAGATTCTAGCTTTCATTACTTACCTGGAAAGGGCTTAAGATCTTCTACATATTTTGGATACTGTCTCATTAGTCATAAATGAACCAATGCTAGATGTGGTTGTTCAGACCCTCCTGAGTCTTAGTGTCCTAAATATTATTGATTCATACAAATCTATAGTCACCTACTTCCCTACCACCTCAACTCCTGCCCAGACAAGCTATCTATGCATGGTCTGGGGTGTCAATAAGCAATTTTGAATCCAGTCCCTTATATTAAAGTAAGAAATCTTCCACACTCTGATGATTCCCAAACAGACGAGACATACTTGTTTCCTGTCACCAATCTCTATTATAATGCTTGAACTTCAACATAAAATAAGTTAGCAAGGTGTGAACTGCTTGTGTCCATCAGCAGGGAAATTATGAAGACCAGCTGGGCTTTAAAATCCACTTGACCTCTGGCCCCCGATATCAGCCAGATGGATGAAGGATGTGTTCAGTAAGTCCAATAAACAAAAATTGCTTATTGACACCCTAGAACGCACATACACAGAGTCTAAGGCTTCTAAATAGCTTATCTGAGCAGGGATTGGAGTGGCGGGGAAGTGGGTGACTCTAGGTTTGTGTGAGTCAGTAATATTTAGGACACTAAAATCCAGAAAAAACTAACTTCATTTGCTGTGTGACTCTCAACTAATTATAGCTCCTTTCCTATTTTCATTTCTCCAAGCTATAAAATAGGAATGGATGAATACAGTCTCCTCCAAAATTGCCTAAGATTAAGATCTTTTCCCTTAAACAGCATAAAATAGTTCTTGAAGTTTCCATGGCCCAATTGAAAAAATATAGACTATGATATCTCGGAAAACACTTTGTAAGAAAGAAAAAAAGAGGGAAGAGCCTGCCTTGTCACAGGCTTGTGAAAGAGCAAGCTTTCAGATTTTATGATTCCAGTGTTTGCAATGGATTTTCCCTTCTGTTCTCTTCTCACCAATGCCTGCCTGATACAGATTCTCCTCACTACGTCTCTGAGCTGTTGGAATACGATCCTAAAGGGATCTTCTTGTCTCTACTACTTCCCTTCTCTAACCCATCCTTCCTGCTGTTGTCCTTAAGCCCAGATTCCTTACTCAATCAACTGTAGGGGCTCCCTGTGGCCTATAGGATCAAATATAAGCTCTTCTGTTTAACTTTTAACAACCTGGCCCCAATCTATCTTCCCAGTCTTAAATATTATGCTTCCCGCATACTCTGTGTTCTCGTCAAACTGCCTTTTTCTTTGTGTACATTTACCCAGATTGTTGGGGTGTTCAGCAGGACTACCACCTCTAGTTTGAGGACTGCTGAGCCTTTTTCAGGGCTGCTCATCCACCTTTCATGTCCACCTGTAATCTAACTCTCATCTGTGGCTCCAAGAAGCTATAGCATGGACAATCTAAGTGAAATTTATGAATATTTGCAAAAATATAAATTGCCCAGATTTACAGTAGAAATAGAATACTCAGAATCTTAGAAAATCTTAGAAAATGAAGTTGAAATGAGATGAACCAAATCAATTCCATTTGTTCAATAATGAATAGAACTAGCTACATCCAGCAAAAGAACTCTGAGAACTGAGTGTGAACCACTACATAGCATTTCCAATCTCTCTGTTTTTGTCCGCTTGCATTTTTGAATTCCTTCACAGGTTAATTATACATTATTTCAAAGTCTGATTCTTCTTGAGCAACAAAATAACTATATGGATATGTATACATATATTGTATTTAATATATACTTTAATATATTTAACATGTATTGGTCTATCTGCCATCTGGGGGAGGGAGTAGGAGGAAGGAGGGGAAAAATTGGAACAAAAGGTTTTGCAATTGTCAATGCTGAAAAATTACCCATCCATATATCTTGTGAATAAAAAAGCTATAATTAAAAAAAAGAAAAGAAAAGAAAATGAAGTTGAATAAACCATCAATGAATTAAGAAAAAAATCCCTAGGTCCAGAGGGATTCACAAATGAATTCTACCAAGCATTAAAAAAAATTAATCCCAATATTATGTTAATTATTTGGGAAAATAGGCATAGTCCTACTATATCTTTTTAGCCACACAAATATTGTGTTGATAACTAAACCAGGAAGAGTAAAGACAGAGAAAGGAGATTATAGGCAACTTCCCTAATGAATATTGATGTGAACATTTTAAATTAAATACCAGCAAGGAAATTATGGAAATATATCACAAGGATCATACATTATGGCCATATGGGATTTGTACCAGGAACACAAGGCTGGTTCAATATTAGGAAAATTGTCAGCATAACGGCCCATATTAATAATAAAACCAAAAAAATGATTATTTCAATAAATGCAAAAAAGTGCTATACCAATCAGACTTCCAAGAAACTATTTTAATGATCTAGAAAAAATAACAATAAAATTCATATGGAAGAACAAAAGGTCAAGAATTTCAAGGGAACTAATGAAAAAAAATCAAATGAAGGTAGCCTAGCTGTACCTAATCTAAAACTATATTGTAAAGCAGCGGTCACCAAAACCATTTCGTATTGGCTAAGAAACAAACTAGTTAATGAGTGGAATAGGTTAGGTTCACAGGACAAAACAGTCAATAACTATAGCAATCTAGCGTTTGACAAACCCAAAGATCCCAACTTTTGGGATAAGAATTCACTATTTAACAAAAACTGCTGGGAAAACTGGAAATTAGTATGGCAGAAACTAGGCATGGACCTACACTTAAAACCATATACCAAGATAAAATCAAAATGAGTTCATGATTAAGGCATAAAGAATGAGATTATAAATAAATTGGAAGAATATAGGATAGTTTACCTCTCAGACTTGTGGAGGAGGAAGGAAATTGTGATCAAAGAAGAACTAGAGATTATTATTGATCATAAAATAGATAATTTTGATTATATTAAGTTAAAAAGTTTTTGTACAAACAAAACTAATGCAGACAAGATTAGAAGGGAAGCAATAAACTGGGAAAACATTTTTACAGTTAAAGGTTCTGATAAAGGCCTCATTTCCAAAATATATAGATGATTGACTCTAATTTATAAGAAATCAAGCTATTCTACAATTGATAAATGGTCAAAGAATATGAACAGACAATTTTCAGATGATGAAAATGAACTGATTCTACTCATATGAAAGGGTATTCCAAATCACTATTGATCAGAGAAATGCAAATTAAGACAACTCTGAGATACTACCTGTCAGATTGGCTAAGATGACAGGAAAAGATAATATTGAATGTTGGAGGGGATGCAGGAAGACTGGGACACTGATACATTGTGGAGTTGTGAACAGACCCAACCATTCTAGAGAGCAATTTGGAACTATGTTCAAAAAGTTATCAAACTATGCATACCCTTTGATCCAGCAGTGTTATTACTGGGCTTGTATCCCCAAAAAATATTTTAAAAAGGGAAAGGGACTTGTATGTGCAAAAATGTTTGTGGCAGCCCTTTTCATAGTGGCGAGAAACTGGAAATTGAATGGATGCCCATCAACTGGAGAATGGCTGAATAAATTGTGCTATATGAATGTTACTGAATATTATTGTTCTGTAAGAAATGATCAGTAGGATGAATACAGAGAGGCTTGGAAAGACTTATATGAACTGATGCTACGTGAAATGAGCAGAACCAGGAGAGTATTATACACTTCAACTACCATACTATATGAGGATCAATTCTGATGGAAGTGGATATCTTTAACAAAGAGAAGATCCAATTCAGTTCCAATTGACCAATGATGGGCAGAATCAGCTACATCCAGAGAAGGAACACTGGGAAATGAATGAGGACTACTTGCATTTTTGTTTTTCTTTCCAGGTTATTTTTACCTTCTGAATCCGATTTTTCTTATACAACAAGAAAACTGTCTAAATATATACACATATATTGTATTTAAAATATACTTTAACATGTTTAACATGTATGAGAGCCACCTAGGGGAGGAAGTGGAGGGAAGGAAGGGAAAAGTTGGAACAGAAAGGATTGCAAGGGACAATATTGAAAAATTACCCATGCATATGTTCTGTCAATAAAAAGCTATAATAAAAAAAGAGAAAAAATAAAAAATAAGTGCAAAACAAGCTCTTGACAAAATACAACACCCCTTTCTATCAAAAAATGTTGGAAAGCATAGGAATAAATGAAACTTTCCTTAAAATGATTAGTATCTCAAATCATCAGCAAGCATAATCTGTAATGAAGGTAACCTAGAAACCTTCCCAATACAATTGGAGTGAACCAAGGATGCCTATTATCACCACTACTATTTAATATTGCACTTGAAATGTTAATTATAGTATTAAGAGAAGAAAAAGAAATTGAAGGAATTAGGATAGGCAATGAGGAAACAAAACTATTAATCTTCACGGACGCTATGATATTATACTTAGAAAATCCTAAAGGATCAACTAAAAATCTAGTTGAAATAATTAACAATTTTAACAAAGTTGCAGAATATAAAATAAATCCACTCAAATTGTCAGCGTTTCCACATATTATCAACAAAATCTTACAGGAAACAAAGAGAAATTTCATTTAAAATTAGTGCAAGCACTATAAAATTTTCAAGTACTTTTCACACAAATAAAGTCAGATCTAAATAATTGGGAAATATTAATTGTTTTTAAATATATTGAAGCAATATAATAATAACCAATACAATAAAATGATAATTCTATCTAAATCAATTTGTCTAACTCCAGTAAAAATAAACTGGAAAGAAAGGCAAAGATGCAAGCAGTCCACATTCATTTCCCAATGCTCTTTCTCTGTGTGTAGCTGGTTCTGTTCTTCACTGATTAATTAGAACTGAATTGGATCTCCTCTTTGTTGAAGATATCCACTTCCATCAGAATTGATCCTCATATAGTATTGTTGTTGAAGTGTATAATGATCTCCTGTTTCTGCTCATTTCACTTAGTATCAGTTCATGTAAGTCTCTCCAAACTCTTAATGAAATTTTTATAATTATAAAAATAATAACAAAATTCATCTGGAAGAACAAAAGATAAAGAATATCAAGGGAAGTGATGAATAAAAAATGTGGGGAAAAGATGGCCTCATTGTACCAAGTCTAAAGCTATGTTATAAAGCAGCAATCATCAAAATGGTCTGGTACTTGCTAGAAAGCAGAGTAGTGAATTGGTGGAATAGATTATGTACACAAGACACAATAGTAAATGACCTTAATAATCTAGTGTTTGATAAACCCAAAGATCCAAGATTTTGGGATAATAACTCAGTATTTGACAAAAATTGCTGGGAAAATTAGAAAACAATACGACAGAGACTAAGTATAAACCAACATCTTATAGTGTGTACCATGGTAAGATCAAAATGATCTAAATCATGATTTAGATTAAAAAGATAATGATACCATAAGCAAATTAGAAGAGCAAGAAATGGAAAAGGGAAGAATTTAGGACCAAACAAGAGATAGAGAACATTATGATATATAAAATGAATAATTTTGATCATATTAAATTTTAAAAGTTTTGCACAAAACCCAAAGCATTTTAAATTAGAAGAAAAGGAGAAAGCTAGGAAACAGTTTTTGCAGCAAGTGTCTCTGATAAAGGCCTTATTTCTCAAATATATAGGCAACTGAGTTTATAAGAATACAAGTCATTCCCCAGTTGATAAATGGGCAAAAGATATGATCAGGCAATTTTCAAAAGAAGAAATCAAATTTATTTATATTCATGTGAAAAAATGTTCTGAATAGCTATTAGAGAAATACAAATTAAAACAACTCTGAGGTATCACCTCACATCTATTGGCTATGACAGAAAATAAAAATAAAAAAGGAAAACTGGGATGCTATAGAACTGTTGGTGGAGCTGTGAATTGATCCAACCCTTCTGGAGAACAATTTGGAATTAAGTCTAAGTCTAAAGGATAATAAAACTGTGCATACCTTTTGATCCAGCAATACTACTACTAGGTTTCTATCCCAAAGAAATTTAAAGGGGGGGAGGAGGAACCTATTTGTTCAAAAAACCTATTTATAGTAACTCTTTTTGAGATGACAAAGAATTGGAAGTTGAGGGGATGCACATCAATTGGGGAATGGCTGAACAAGTTGTGGTATGTAATTGTATTGGAATACTATTGTGCTGTTTGACAAGCAGATTGATTTCAGAAAAACCTGGAAAGGCTAAGACTAACTGATACAAAATGAAGTAAATAAAACCAGGACACCACTGTACATAGTAATAGCAACATTGTGCAATGATTAACTATGAATGATTCGGCTATTCTCAGCAATAAAATGATCCAATATAATTTCAAAGGGTTTGTGATGAAAAATACTATCCACATTTAGAGACAGAACTGATGGGGTACAAATGCAGACTGAAGAATACTATTCCTCATTTTATTTTTCCAGTGTTTTTGTTTTTTCCTTTTGATCTGTTTCTTCTTTCACAATGGGGCAGAAATTAGACGTGGACCAACATCTAGCACCTTCTACCAAGATAAGATCAAAATGGGTTCATGATTTAGACATAAAAGGTGATACTATAAGCACATTAGCAGAACAAGAGATAGTGTATCTCTCACATTTGTGGAGAAAGGAGGAATTTATGGACAAAGAAGAACTACAGAACACAATGTGATAATATGGAATATGTTTTGAATGATTGCACATATATATAATCTAGATCAAATTGCTTCTTCTCAGTGGGAGAGAAGAGAAAGGAGAAAGAAAATTTGGAACAATTTTTTTAATGTTAAAAATTGTCTGTACACATAATTGAAGAAAATACTATTAAATGTCTTCTTTTTAAATTAAGAGATCAAATATAGATTAAGAAAAAAGGGTTGTAGCATGTGCAGCAGCCAAACTCCATTAAAATTATCTTGGCAGATGGGTTAAACCAGATTGAGGGTAACCAATGGTTCTCAAACACAGTGGTGAGTTAGTCTTGGTGTGATGTCTACACCAAGCATTGCAAGACTTTCCCAGGCAGAATAGGCAAATAAGGACAATTTGTTCCAATAGGCCATGAAGACTGTGGGAGTAGGCACTGTGAAATGCTTAGAGCTTGATAATATATCAAAGATTCCAAGATCATCCATTGTGTTCCAGGCCATTGGCAGTCACCTTGACTTTAATCTTGCCATTGTACTTTGATGACTCCGAAAGAGTGAGGCTGATGACTTTATACAACTCTATCTCACTTAAGTCCAATTCACCTGCAAGTTAAGACTCACCATTTTGCTATTTCAAAATTTTGTTATTTTACATTTTTATTATTTTACTATGGTATTCTTTTGTTATTTTACCTACTGTGAGTAATAAAGCAATAGGTTTTGATGCAATGAGAACTGTAATCACAACTTTGCATGTAGGTAGCCCAGAACATAGGGTCATCTTCTTACTGGACTGAAGAAGCAGTGGCATTCAGCAACCCCTGAGTGTCTAAGCAGCTTTTTTTCTCAACAGCATTTTTTTCCCAAATAAATATAAAGATATTTTTCAACATTCATTTCTGTGAGATTTGGGTTCCAAATTTTTTCTTCCTTCCTTCCCCACCTCTCCAATTTAATATATGTTAATATATATAACATATATATATATATATATACATATATTAATATATTTTCATATTTGTCATGTTATAAAAGAAAAATCGGAACAAAAGAAAAAAACCATGAGAAAGATCACACCAAAAAAAGGGTGAAACTAGGATACTTCGATACATATTCAGTCTCTACAGTTCTCTCTCTGGATGCAAATGGAATTTTCTATTCCAAGTCTATTGGAATTGTCTTAGATCAATATATTGCTGAGAAAAGATAAGTCTATTATAGTTGATCATCACATAATCTTGCTATTACTATGCACATTGTGCTACTGGTTCTGCTCACTTCACTCAGCATCAGCTCATGGAAGTCTTTCCAGACTTTTCTGAAATCAGCTTGCTGAGCAACTTTTTTTTTTGAGAACTTCACTATTTCCCTACTGGCATGAAGAAGAAACTAGAAAAGATGCCATGAAAATATCTGCTTCACCCAATTCTGGCCTGCTTACCATAGCAAGCAAGGATTCCACACTTTGATTGGAACACAAAAAATGTACTTTGCAGAGATATTTCCACTCACTATTAACACATGGACTATATACATGCTTGTGGACAATATAAAATACAGTGGACCTGAAAGATGAACAAATCTTGTGATGAATTCAGCCAGTAATGCATCTAAATAAGAACCCTGAGTTGAAATAAGACTGGAAAATGATTGCCAGCTTAGCAAAATCAGAGCTGGATGGTTTGTTTTTCTGGAGTGGCCACTGCAATGAGGAATGCTTATGAAACTGACTTAAATTACCCAGTCAGATCTAATCTAGTCAACAAGCTTGTATGCCTTCCAAAAGGAATGAATGATAGGCTTATGACAATGCAATTTCCACTCACAGGCAAATACTATAATACTATCGTTCATGTCCTCACCATAATGAATCCTGGTGAGATCAAAGACAAATTTTATGAAAACCTGAACTCTCATCATCAATGTGCCAAGAGAAGACAAGTTGGTAATTCTGAATCATTTTAATGTAAGAGTAAGCACAGACTATCAGAAATAGTAGAGAGTCCCTAGGAGGAAAGGAGTGGAAAACAGCAACAGCAATAGTTTCTTATTACTGAAGAATTGAGTGTCTCGTGACTTATTATCAGCACTGTCTTCCATTTACCTAAATATAACAATTCAGCTAGAGAAGATACTAGATACTGAGATCCTTTCTCACACCAAACTGCCAAGCATTCAAACTACTGCAGAAATCACAAACTCCAATGGACTTGCCCCCTTGTTTAAATCCCCTAATACATGCTTGTGCAGAATGATCTCCATTGATGAGGACATATATATATTTATGGTCCCCTCTATTAGACTGTAAATGCCTTGTGAGTAGGGATTATTTTATTCTTTATACTTATATCCTGAATACCCAAATGTGGTGATTAAAAAGGTTTGAGAGACATAATTTCTGGGTAATTTAATACTTTTATTCATAAGGCCAGCATGTTCATTTATAAAAGGATGGTAATAGACCAAAGTCATTTGGCAGTGGGCTCATAAGTGATTGCTCTTTTGGAAGAGGAATGGCAATCAACTCTGATTGATTAACAATGAGAGAACAAATATTACTATGAGGGGCTGAGAGTAATATCATGTCACCCTTGGCCAGGAAGACTGTCTTTATATCCAGGTCCCCTTTCTCTCTTATCCTACCTTGGGTAACTTACTTAAAGAATTTATACCCAAGCTTGAGCTGAATAGGTACTCCCCTTGGGTTTAGTTTCTAAACTAGAAAGTTAGTCCAATCTCATTATCAGCAATGTCCCTTAAGAAATTGAACTTCTAAAAATCTGAACTTTAGAAGAAGAGGAGGATCTCTGGATTTCCCCAAATTATTAGTTATTAATAGTCATTTCTCTCATAACAGTGTCTGACACATGGTAGACTTAATAAATTCATGTAGGTTAATTGATTATCACAGTAAACTTTCATATACATCATCCTGGTCCCATTTTTTCTTCTGCTTAATAATTTTGAATGGTTCCCTATTACTTACTGAGTAAGATCAAACTCTTCAAAAAGGCATTCAAGGATTCCCACAATCTGGTGCTACCCTAGCTTTTTTGCTTTATTTTGCACCTTTTTTTGGATTAACTCCAATGCTACCTTCTACCTGAAGCATTATTTGATTCCCTATTGTTGTTGGTAATCTCTACCTACTCAAATAATTTGTTTTTACCTTTTTTTTATGTGCTTTCACACCAGAATGTAAGTTCCTTGTAGGCAGAACCATTGTGTTATTTATTTGTAATCTCAACTTTACCTCCTCCACTGAATTACTACATTCCTATTTCGGGCCTTTCAGAAACATTTATTTTTCACCTCTTTAAAACATAATATTATATGTTATATGTGCTTGTAGATATCAAGCTCCTTGAAGTCAATACATGTTTTATCTAAATTTTGTATCCTTCTCAATGTCTAGCACTGAGTCTTCAGAGGAAAACTATTTTTCTCATTTAAATTTTTTTTATTTGTGAAAATTACAATTCATATTTATTTATAATTTACATAGTATTTGAAGGCTGGCAAAGTATTCTTTACAACAATTCTATAAAGTAGATTCCTTGAGAGATTTTTTTTCACTCCTTTAATAACACAAATAAATATAATAGGAACAACTTTTTCTGATCCGGTAATCCACTATACTATCAATTGGACTCCTTCAGGACCTTGATCCATCCGTCATCCCCTGTCATTTTCAATCTCTTCTCCTTTTCCTGATCAGTAGTTAAATTGTCTTTTTTTTCTCTTGACTATTGCTTTCATCTTCATCTGTACTAAATTTTTCTATGGTTTTGTCATTCACAAAGTGAATGACTCTCTTTGGAATTTTCTTTTCTTCCCCTATGATACTTAATTCTATATTTTTAAAGCATTCATCTCCATTCAGTTGTACCTATCCTGTCACTTCTCGATGTCTTCCTTTGATCCCAGGGCATCTTCTATACCGCTATGTTCCCTGTCCATGGTGTGATTCATGACACTAAAGGAGCTATGGTCAGTAAGTCCCTATCCATTCTCTGGCTCCCAGATCCATCATCCTAGATGAATGGTAAACTCTTCTTTAAAAAATGTAAGAATAGTTTTTTTTTTTATTTTCAAAATACATTAAAAGATAGTTTTCAACAGTTGCCCTTCCGAAAGTTTGTGTTTCAAATTTTTATCCCTCCCTTCCCCCATCTCCCTTCTCTAGATAGCAAGTAATCCAATATAGATTAAACATGTGCAATTCTTTTAAACATATTTCCACATTAAAATGCTGCACAAGAAAAAATCAAATCTAAAAGGAAAGAAAAATGAGAAAAAAGCAAGCAAACAAGAACAAAAAAGTGAAAATACTATGTTGTGATCCATATTCTGGATGCAAATGGCTCTCTCCATCACAAATTTATTGAAATTGATCTGAATCATCTCATTATTGAAAAGAGCCAAGTCTATCACAGTTGATCATTGCATAATCTTGTTGCTGTGTACAATGTTTTCTTGGTTCTACTCACTTCACTTAGCATCAGTTCAAGTAAGTCTTTTCAAGCTTTCTTGAAATCATCCTGCTGATCGTTTTGTTTCCCAACTGATGGGCATCCACTCAGTTTTCATTTGAATGATAAACTGGCTCAAGACCCAGGCTCTAAACTTACACAAACTGTGTTGATTCTTGGCCTGAGGCCATCTCCCCAAATCACAAAGCTGAATCACTTTGCTCCAATCTTGTTCAGCTGGATTGAAGAGTGCATATAGGGGAGTCAAGCTTAAGACTGGGAAGGTAGGAGGGAACCAGCTTTAAATGCCAAATGAAATATTTTATATTTGATCCTAGAGGTTACAAGGAGACATAAGTTAGTGGCAGAGCCAGGACTTGAATCCAGGTCTTTAAATTCCAAATCTAGTTTGCTTTTCTATATATAGTACTTCCTCCTACAGAAGGGATACAAAAAGAGCATAGGATATTCAAGGAGTTTTAAGCTTGTTGGGAGATAAGGATAAAGACACACCAAAAGTTAACAGTATAGGATTGTTATCTACTTTTACCTAAATTTGTGATTTCACCCAGCTCTCCAATGGAGAGCATATTAACAAGGCATATTTGCAATTGTCCTGCAATTTATATTCCTTCTGTGGGACACAGTATAATGCTGAGGCAATCAGGATTAAGTGACTTGCCCAGAGTCACATAGTATCTGAAGCCAAATTTGAACTCAGGTCCTCTTGACTTAAGGGTTAGTGCTCTATTCATGAATCACTTAGCTGTTCCATTTTCCTTAGAGAATGTTATAGTAATTGTAAGCCACATCACAAGTCACAACAAGATAAGGGATGAGTAAATGGGACAGATAATAAATGAACTAAGCTCTAGAGAGAAAACGATCTGGTGGTCACTGACAGCTTTAAGGAAGAGATGAGATTTAGAATCATGAGATTTGTCACTGAATATCAGAGCTGGAAGGATCTCAGCGGTCATTTATTGACTCCAAACTTCAACAAGAATCCTTTCTACAATATTTCTAGGTCCTGGATTTATCATTTACCAGATATGTGGCAATAAGCAAGTCACTCTATCTTTCTGAGTGTTACTGGAAGAAAAGGGAAGGGAACAAGCATTTATTAAGCACACTATTAGGTGTGCAATGCGATGTTTAAGAAATGCTTTTATATAAAATTTGCAAAACACTTGACATAAATTATCTCATTTCATCCTCACAACAATTCTGTGAAGTAAATGCTATTGTTAGTCCCATTTTATCGATGAGGAAACTGAGTCTGAGAGAAATAAATTTGCCTAATCTGAGGTCTTCTGATTTCATATCTCATGTTCTTTTTATATTGTCTTGAGTTGGGTCAGCCTGAAGAATGGGGACAACTCGGGAAGATAGACATGGGGATAGAGCAGTCAAAGCAAACATTAATCAACAAGCATTTAGTGAGTAGCATCTATGTGCCCAACCAAATGGATGATCAACTGCCAGTGGCTTCTTGTGCACTAGCAGAGACAGGGAAGTCACCCAGAGGCATCTGTCATCATGCTCCCTCCCTGAAGACATCCATTGGAACCAAAAACACCAACAGGAAGGCAAGTTAGTATTCCCTATGACTCCTTGTTTATCTAACCAGAAATGTGTGCTCCTCCTCCCCAGGCAGGGACTTTCAGTCTGTTCCAATCTAGATTCCCAGTGCCTGGAAAAGTCCAGCCTTCAAAAGTCCAGTAAAATCAGAGATTTAAAATCTTAAAAAAGCTTAGAGATCACCAAGTACTTTGCCTTCATTTTATTTTACTGATGCAGAAACTGAGACTATGAAAAGACAAGTCATTTACACAAGGTCACTTGTGTGAATAGCAAGTTGGCAGAGTTTGAATGTATACACAAGTCCCCCGATTCCAAACTGAGTGCTCTTTAAGTAATAATGCATTACCCATCACCAGGGACAGCAGTTGTCTACCTTCAACATTGACAATTCTAGCCTTTCAAGGAATCCATGGATACCTTTTCTTCATCATCATCCTAGCTAACATTTATATAACTCATTAAGTTCTTCAAACTAATCTACACATATTAACGCATTTGATGTTTAAAATTGAACTTCCCCCCCATCCAAGCTTGGGACCATTTTCCTGAGGGATAGCCCAAGTGATACTGTATACTGAGTGATACTGTATACTGAGCTAAGTGATACTGAGTATACTTGTATACAAAGGATATGTAGCTCTTGATTGGTGGAGAGACATCTGAGCCTAAGACACTAGACCTGCAAACTGAAGAAGAAACTTCTTCACATTTGCAAAGAGTAAGCTGAGAGTACTCACATTGGTGATTACATCAACTGAACCAGTATGGTACTACAGAAGGAGGATTGGTTCTATAATCAGAGCATTTTGGTCCAAATCCCAAATGGTTTGATGAGCACCCTAGATTTTGTAAATATAAATTTCAGAAAATGAAGAGAGAACATAGATATCATGGATTAAAATCTCAGAGGGAAAGCCAGGTAATGGAAGGGGGAAGAAAGAGAAAAAGACAGAGACAGAGTCAGAGACAGAGATAGAAAGACAGAGAAGGAAATGGAGAGAAAAGGAGGAATGACAAATCACTTGAATTTCCTGGGCCTCAGATTCCTTTTGAGAAAATGAGGATTCTCCTCCAGCCCTAAATCACTGATTCCATGATCCATTGAAGTTGTCCTCCTATCTAACTGGCAGAGAATATATTTATGTGTTTTTATTGTTCTTCTCAACACCATTCTTGAGTCAAAATATCAGACTCTAAGGTATACAGGAAAACAATGTATTGAAATCTATCATAAAAATCCTAACCGTGGGTAGATCTTTCTCATTTAGTTAGAGAATCAAACCCTTAGTCATGAAGAATCATAATGAGGTTCTGAGACAGACTTGTCAGGATATATTATCATTGCTTATATATTCCTTTTGTTCCAGACTGAGCCTGACTCAGGCCAATCCCTTGGTAGGTTAGATTCAATATTAGAACAAGATGAGGCATTGGAAAAGAATGACATTTGTCATTCAACATTTGACAGAAAGATTTACTTAGTCAAAACAGGATAAAATTTTCAACAAAGATAGACATTGAGGACACAGTTATCCATGTCCTGAAAAAATTGATGAACTAGAGGTATGGAATAAGATATTAATTTTTAGACATAACCAATGTAGGAATTTATTTTGCTTGACTATCCATATTTTACAAGAAAGTCTTGTTTTTCTTCCTCTTTCCTTTTTTAGGGAGATACAGGAAGAAAAGGTTGAAATTAGATTTGAACTCTCCCCACCATCCCACCCCAGCCCCCCCCCAAAAAAAGAGAGAGAGAGAGAGAAAGAAAAAAAAGAATAATTGAATTTTTGTTAATTGCATAGAAGGAATCAGGTGAGCAAGACAACTTTGAAAATTACCCCTTAAGACTTATATGAACTGTAGCTAAGTGAAATGAGCAGAACCAGGAGATCATTATACATGGCAATAGCAAGATTATATAATAATCAGTTCTGATAGATGTGGCTCTTTTCAACAATAAGATGATTCAGGCCAGTTCCAATGGTCTTATGATGAAGAGAGCCATCTGCACCCAGAGAGAGGACTGTGGGAACTGAGTGTAGATCACAGCATATTATTTTCATTCTTTTTGTTGTTGTTTGTTTGCATTTTATTTTCTTTCTCATTTTTTTCCTTTTTGATCTGATTTTTCTTGTGCAGCATGATATTTATGGAAATATGTATAGAAGTGCAAAAAAAAAGTTACTCCTTGAATTTATTATAAGCTTAAAAAGAAAAAATAAGTTCTGCATAACAGATATACAGTTTTATTTAAAAAATTAAACTTTTTTCTATATAATATTTGTATATAGAACTGCTCACTTTATTTGGTACTTAAGTTCAACTTAAAAAATCACATTTTAAAATTGAGCAAAAAAAAATGGTCAAAAATTCATCATCTTTTCATCAATGTGGTAAGGAGTCTTTCTATACTTAGTTTACATTAAAGACATACAGTCCCTTATCAGAGTTATACATGAAGTGTTTTGCAATTAGTAGAACCATTCCTGAGCTTGTGCTCTGCCAGCAGAATCTTCATAAGAACTAAGGTCACTTTCCTCCATGGTGAAGCTTCAGAACAATACTTTAGTGAAGGGGCTGTGAGTGGAAACTCCAATCGAACCACTAGTCCTCTCTGCTCTATTTTGGGTATAGAGTGAATTCTAAATATATTTGGATACTTTAAATCAGTCCTCAATACTATATCATATCTCCAGGCTGGTTTTATGATTTATTTCCTGAACTTTTCATTGAATTCCTCCTGTCTTAGTAAACTGTAGTATTTTCTCATGATTTTATCACTTTCATTCTTCCCTCTGTTATTTCTCCCCAAAATGGTTTCCCCCTCTAGTACCTGGATATTAGTTTCTTTTTTCTTCAGTTTCTCAATACCTTTATTTTTATTTTTAAGCAAAACAATAATAGCTGTTTATTTTCCAAAATACATGCAAAGATAATTTTCAGCATTTACTCTTACAAAACCTTGTGTTCCAATTTTTCTCCCTACCCTCTCCCCTAGACAGCAAGTAATTCAATATAGGTTAAACAAATAGCACCTGGATTTTCTAATATGAATATATTCTTTTTTAAGTGCACAGTTTTATTCTATCTGGCCTCCAAAATTACCCTTTCTTCTATTTTAGTCCTTTTGATAAAGAATTATCCTTCCAGAGAAATATTCGATCTTGCATCCCATACCAACAAATCTCAGTGATAGCTGTGAGGCCATATTTGTATCCTTATGTTAACATCTCTAATTCTCCTTGCTTATATTATCAGACATGGTGAATTTATATACATAGCTGAGATCATGGGTTTTTTTTTTCCCGGTCTCTTTCTTAGTTTTTCCCTTCCAAGTATTCAGAGTGTCTTTATGCCATTTTTCTTTGTAGCTCCCCTCTATGGTATCAAAAATATATTCTTCTGTTTGGCATTGAAATCCTTTCACACAAGGCCCCAATCTACTTTTTCAGCCTTAGTACACATATTTCCCTTCACATTCCTCTTGGTTCACTTTTAGCTTTACTATTCTTCCAACATGGTGCTCTATTTCCCACCTTCTCTATGTTGGCTGTCTCTTAATTCTCATATATATTACCTCTATTGCTATCTCTTAGAAGTCTTAGTTCCCTTCAGAACTCAACTGAAAGATTACCTTCCACATGAGATCATTCTCGATTGGCAGTGCCCCCCCTCCAGCTGCTATTTCCTTCTTCCACATCCATGTTATATCTATCCTAACCATATGTGTACATGTTGTTTTCCCAAATGGATCATAAACTCTTTGAGATCACAGACCATTTCACTTGTGTCTTTGCATCCTCAGCTCCTAACAATGAGTCTATACATAGTAGGTGCTTTAAAAAATGCTTGTTGAATAATTCTCTCTCCCCTTTCCTTTTTAATTTAGTACTCACTGAGTCAAATTGGCAAAGACTCTAGAAAAAAACAACATTTTTACCAGCCCTCATTAAATACATTCTATGCCTGGCCAAGAACTCATCATTCCCAGCTGTGATACAGAAATCCAAATTCTGCTCTCAGATACCATTTTCTTAACCAGCTGTTCATTTCCAAATCTGTTTTTGTCTTCAGACACCAGAGCCTTCAACTGACAGCAGTGATGAAAATATCACCTGTGCCCCCTAAGGTAACTTTAACTTCTTGCCCAGAACTTCATAATCTTTATTAATGCTTCTTGGGTTCTTTTTGGTTATACTATTTTCTCCCTCATGAATTATCAAAAGTAGGTAGACTGTATGTTATGTTCCATTTACATGTCCAGGGATGAGAGCTGACTGCCAGGATTGTTAGGATGATCATAGATGCCCACCAGTACCCTTTAGTAAGGAGTCATCAACCCACTGCTATGTTTATCTTTCCTTTTACCCTCATCATATGATCTCTCTCCCAATCTGACCTTCCAGCTTCTTTTTTCAAAGGTTTCAGCTTCTCCCTCTTTCTGGAAGAACCTCTAACTTATTACTTAGCTCCACTGTGCAGTGGTTTTTCCCCCCTACCTCCCCTGGGTTACATTCTTCCACCCTCTAAACTCTTCTCACAAGTCTGGATTTTCTTCTGTCTCTTCAGATTCTTCCTGTTCCTTATTATCCTAGAAAATAGAAATGCATTCCATCAGTCCTTTTACCTTGTTTTTTTGGGAGAAAAAACAAGTTATATTTTATATTTAGACAATTGGGTAAGACTATGCCTATTTTAATGTAGACAAGGCTTGTTTCTCTTTAAGGGACAGAAGGCAGAGGATGCAGGAGGGAAGCTATCTTTGAAGAATGGTTGGCCTATAGGACTAGTGCTCTTATTATTGGTTTAGCTTTCTTGTTCTCCCAAAGCATAAGAGACACAGTATAAAGATTTGGTGTTCCAGAGGTTGTTAGCAGACTCCCCATTATACTGTCTATTGATCTATGGGGATGCTTTTCAGACCAAGAACTCCCAATTGCTCTGGTAAATGAAGAGGTAAAATAATAGCATTTTATTTTCATTTAATTGGAAGTATAGCCTTTTAAATCTTATCAAAAGTAAAATTGTTTTTATTGCATTATAATATCCATAAGTCTCTCATTGCATTGTAATCCCAAGCTGATCATTGGACTGGCTTAAATTAGGCCTAGTTAAGAATAAGTAATTTCTTGGCCAGTTCAGGAAAACATACTTGCTATGAAAATCTCAGGAATCAGTCTCAGAGTTGCCAGGTACAGGGAGGAAGACACAAAAGGAAGTTTTCATAAGTCAGGCAAATCAAACCATTACCACCACCCTCAAACCCATAGTCCCAGTCACTTAGCCCAAAAGACAGCCAAGATTCTGAATGCAAGAACTTTGGGAATAATAGTGCTCTCAAGATTACTGACTCTGTTTTTTAAAAAAACAGGCCCTATGCTCATCACTGAAAACAATTGATATGAAGAAAGAGCCTCCCTTCCTTGCCATCACAAACACCAATTGCTGCTGGACTTCCCCTGACACAAAAGTTAAACTCAAGAGATCTGGCAATAGTAATACCTCTCCCACCCTATCTACATATTACAATTCTACTTCCAGCCCAGCCCACTGGGCCATCATCCAGGAAGCCATCCCCATGCAGATGCTACCCTGTATCTGCTTCTGCAGGTGCTGCAGACACAGATACTGAAGATTCAAATAAATCAATATCAGAAATAGGTATGATTTTGTCAGTGGAATATTAAAAGATGTTTCATTAACAATTTACTTGCTTCTGAATCTTCAGGACTATGGAACCTTTCCATCCAACTTGCAATGAAAGCCTTCTGTGTATTGTCTCCTCCCTTAGAACCTGATTTTCTTGAGATTAGGAACTAATTCTTACTTTTCTTTTTGTGGTCCCACTTAGTACAAAAGTTTATTTGAAGTCAATACCTAATAAATGATTTCTCATTCATTCCTTCACTAAGTCAGTTAATCAGTCCTTCTTTTGTTGTTCTTATTGATAGCTCTTGTAGACAACTCTTATGGTGAACTCAAGTGGTAAAATGTCAATCTGCCTCTGCCTGTTTGGAGTCTCAGGTATTCAAAGTTTTTTCATCAATATTTTCCTATTTGAATCTCTCAGCATCTCTAAAGTCTTGAGCAAGGTCTTCTCTGATGTTCCCACATAGTATGCATCAATTGACCTCCAAAAAATTTAAATACTTGCAACTCAAAAATGCTTAGGTATTTCTACCCCAGACTTTATGACTTTTTCTAAATCTTTGTTATCAATATTCTTTAGCATTCTAAGGAAATTTGTTGTTCATGCATTTTCGGTCATGTCTGATTCTGTGATCTCATTTGGGGTTTTCTTGGCAAAGATACTGGAATGGTTTGCCATTTCCTTCTCTACCTCATTTTACAAATAAGGAAACTGAGACAAACAGGGTTAAGTGAACTGCCTTGGGTCACACAGCTAGTAAAGTGTTTGAGGCAAGATTTGAACTCAGTTTTTCCTGACTCCAAGACCTGGTATTCTATTCACTGTCACCTAACTGGAACTTATCAACTACCAAAAGGAAACATGTGGTTTTATCTAGAAGAATAAGATGTATCAAGTGATGCATGTGTTTAAATAGTTTATTTATACTTTTGTTTTGAATAAGAAGAAATGCTCCTACATTTATTTCTATTGGATCATTTCTTTCGAGCATCAGTAGAATTTATCACCTATTTCTAAAATTTTGTGAATGTATTTAAAGAGTAAAAAAAATTTAGCTTTCCAGTAGTTTGCACTACTTAAAATTATTTTAGTTCTTCAGATTTTCAGAACTTATAATTTGGTTGTCATAATAACAGCTTTGTTTGCATCCTTACTGATACTATATTTTTATATTTTTATTTATTTTATTATTTTATTTATTTATATTTTATTGAACAGATTTTAAAATTTGTAAGAAATATCCTATCTGACTCATTTGATGGAACTTTCAGACAGTGAATTGAATGGCATAAATATAACAATTGTAATATATGAGGCAAAGAAAGAGTATTCTACATCTGATTCTGTGATCTATAGAAGTTCCTTCTATAATTGATAATCTAAAAGGTAATGAGTAAAATGATTCTTCTTGGATTTGAGTACACAGAAAAAGAGACTTAAAAGTCACGATATCTGAAAGGGAAAACTGATTCTGCATAGCAATAGGCTGCTGTGCCTTGAAGCAGTGTGAGAATGATTACAACAGCTAAATATTATAACATAGCTTTCTGGTCCCAAGGTGTAATCTACAATCTGTATTATTGACAAAAATCTCATTTGTTCTTTTTGAATTTTATTTAGGGAACCAATGCTTAGAACTATTCAGAAATATACAAGTGTTGAAAGCTAGTGAGTAACAGGCAATGTTAACTGGTCCATTACATTAAATGAATTAGAAAAAAATTCATTGGTCGTCTTATCATTTGTGGTGTTATCAGTAGAAGAAACCTACTCACAAAATCTATATATCAGGCTAAGTATTGTCTAGCATCTTCACTGGGGTATTCTGTTATTGGAAACTATCAGAAGACATTTATTCCGGATGTATACATAATAGTCAATGAGCAATTGCTGACTTTCAAGGCATACTGTAAATTTAATATATGTCCAAAATGTCAGATAAATTTATCCTGAGATTTTAGTTTGCAGTAGACAAGGAAAACAAATATTCATTCACTGGATTTCCTTACTTGGGAAAAAATAATGTTAGAACAATGATACCATATGTGCTTTATAGATACAGTTGTTGAAACTCATGAAAAAGCAATTTTTAAAAGGCCTATAACAATTGTAGTGACTTTTCCAAGATCACACAGCTAAGTAAACATCTGAAACCAGATTTGAACTCACAAAGATGACTTTGGACTTTTTGACTTTAGAACCAGTACTCTACCCATTGCATCTCCTATCTATCCTATAACCACTATAATACCAGTATAATACAAATCAGAGATGTGATCCCCATCAAAACATAGATAATATATTTGAAAGTTTGTAATTCAAACATTAGTTATCAAGAATACATGCAAAATGTGAGTGAAGAAATTGTCATTCCCATTTATATATCTGTATCTATATCTATCTATCTATCTATATTTGTCTGTATGATTTTTGTCTATTGACACAGTCTGGTTCTGACACAGAAGACCTAAATTCCCATGTTCTGGTGTTACGGCACAAGTTATGGCAGATCTTACTGTCCTGGAAAGATACAGAGCAGAGTACAAGGATGGACCATGTAACTATGTAAGAAAGATTGGCCTTTTGGGGGTTTATCATCTTTTTGGTTGCAAGGATTCAGTTTTCAGCCATGACAATTAAAAAAAAACTAACCCATACATTTGCTAAAGCATATAAAGATTATAAATATGTTTTGTCCAAGATCGAGAGATGGGTAGTAATCCCACTAATGAAATATTGAAATGAAAATACAAATGAGGAAACTGAGACCCAGAGAATTTTAACAACTTATTTATCCAAGGAATTTGTAACTGCATCCTTTCTGCCATTTTGTGACAATAACTTTGCTGTATATCAAAGAGGCACAAATTCCTTTTCCTCATGGGCTGGATGCCCTTGTCCCATCTTCCCTACATGACACATCCCTGGTGCAAACCCAGAAAAGAGGAAATAGAATTAGCTCTCTTTCCCCTCAGCACAATTCTTCTCTGACTACCAATCAGAAGGAATTTTATAAAGTCAGTCAAAGAACCAGACCTGGGAGGGATTTCAGAAATAATTTAGTCCAAATCCCTCATTTTATAGAGAAGGAAACTAATACATAAAGGAATAGATTTGCCCAAGTAAGTTAGTGGCAGAACAGGACAAGGCTCTATATCTTCCACTGGATTAAATTCAACAAACATTTATCACATTCCTATTATATGCAAGCTGCTATACTAGGTGCTGTCTATGAAAAGATAAAAAATAACTATACAATGGAAGGGGGGAATTATGACATGTACTGAACACAAGATAGCACCTGAAAGTTCATATCTCCCTTTATGACATCGGGCAAAAGAGAAATACAAAGAACACTAATAATATTTGAGAATATTTCCCCCTGCAATTTATCATTTATCTTTGACATTAATTTTTCTTAATTTTGAGTTTCAAATTTTTCCCTCCCCCTAGGCCTTTCCCTACCTATTGAGAAAACATGCAATATGATATCAAATATATACATAAAACCATGCAAAATATATTTCCATATTAGCCACATTATTTTAAAAAGGCAAGAAAAATAAAAAATGTAAAAGAAGTTATACTTCAATTTCCACTGAATTCATCAGTTTTTCTTTGGAAATAAATAATATTTTCATCATGAATCCTTTGGAATTGTCTTGGATGAAGTTATTGATTAAAGTAGCTAAGTTTTTTACAGTTGATCATCATTATAATATTAGTTACTATGTATATAATTATTTCCTGGTTCTGTTCACTTCACTTTGTATCAGTTCATATATGTTTTCCCAGGTTTTTCAATAATCATTCCCCTCATTTCTCAAAGCACAATGGTATGCTATCACAATCATATACCACAACTTCTTCAGCTATTCCCCAATTTTCTCAACCATTCTTCAATTGAGAGAAGAACACTCAACATCAGAGAAGGTTTCAAGAGGAGATGGTACTTGAGCCAAGTTTTGAAAATAAGTATTCTATAAAGAAGGGATTATAAGAAAGAGAACCTCCACAAATATACTGAAATGGAAGTCAGATTTCAACTTTAGGGAAGAGTTGGCATGTCCAGTTGGCATGGAGTTGGGTAAACAATGAGAAATAACACTGAAAGGGAAAATAACATTAGAGCCAGATTATAGAAGACTTTTAACATAGTATAAGGGAGATATATATACATACACATTTACTTACTTACAAATATATAATTATAATTGGCAAAAGGGAGCCATTGAAGGTTTACAAGTAAAAGAGTTTTGTTTGCTTGCTTGTTTTTGCCACCTGTGTGAAGGATGGCTTAAGGAAAGGAAACTAATTTAGGAGGCTGCTACAATAGTCTAAGTGTGAGGTCTTAAGCCCAAACTAAAATGATGGCCCTTTAAAAAGAAGAAATGGATAAGAGATATGTGGTGGAAATGGAATTTTGGGGATGTGTCAGTGGATTGGATGTGGGAGGGAGAAAAGAAAAATCTAGAATAACTCAATGTTTTCAAGCCTAAGTGACTAGGAGGGAAGACTCTTCCCGTTAGCCATAGCAATTCACATTTCCGTAGTGTTTAATGGCTTACAAGTTCTTGACTCATAACACTCCCCTCAGTCTCATGTGTTACACACCCAAAAATAAATAAATAAAAATAAAGCCATTCACTAAGAGCTCCTCCTACTAAATATATATACATATATATATATATCTTAGAGATATTTGGCTATTTACATGTTGTTTCCCAATAGAATGCATGTTCCTTGAGGGCAGAAACTGGTTTTTGTTTTTCTTTATATGCCTATATATATGCATGTGTGTGTGTGTATTATATCACAGTGCCTAGCACATAATAAACACAGAGACACATAGTAAGCACTTTATAAATTCTTGTTGGCTAATTGATTGACTGATCCTTCATCTAGGTAGAGAGGTAGGGATCCTCACCTAAAGTAGAATAAGTTTGCTTCCCCTCCCCCAGGAGCCCAATGTATGTGGGAAGGCTTCCCCAAGCCTGGGAGCAGAGCCAGGGGCATCATAAGACTCAGGAAAAGCTCTCAGAGGGTGGCTGAGTGATTCCCTTTTTGCCTCCCATCAAAATTCCATCCACCAAAGCCACAGATGAAAAAATAATATTTAAACTGGAAAATAAAATAGACAAATTCAAACAAATATGGAAACCATTCCTGACTCTGGCAAGGAGAAGGATCTATACACCAGGTCTTTGGGGGGGAGGGGGGTACTGGAGCAGAGACAGGAGTGAAGAGGCTTTCTGAAGGATGTCTTACAGAGTCCAGCCAACTCTCATTTATCCACAGCCAGTTTGTCCTCCCAGGACAATTTCCCTTCCATTTCTATAGCACAATCTTCTTCCAGTATTTGGCTTTACTTTCTTCCAGGGACTGAGTATTCAATCTTATCAAAATCAGACACCAGAAAAAGAAGTATATCCCCCAAAATAACTTACATTGCTAGAGAACCTTGAGGTACAAAGCACTCTTCTCACAACAACATTGAGAAATAAGTAGTATAAGGATTATTCCCTTTTTACATATGGGGAAACTGAGGCTCAGAGAGACATATGACTCAGCACTTGAACATGTCTTCTATAAGCAAGACCAAGTCTACCATGCCTTTGTCGCTCAATCATGTCATAATTTAAACACACACACACACACACACACACACACACACATACTCCTGGCAGTCCAAGTCTGGATCTACCACTGAGTAATGATATAAAGTGGAGCAGGTCCCATCCATTCCCTGGGCCTCAATTTATTTTACTTGTTGATCTCCAGTGGCCCTCCCAGCTCTGTAGCCTGTGTTTTAAGTTATTATCTACTATTTATTGCTTCTTAAAGAAAGAGGAGAGAGGGTCCCTTGCAGAATGAAACCAGCATATACTGAAGGTCTTGCCAAGGCTCAAATATAGAAATTTCCAAAGATAAAGAATAAGTCCATAAATGTAAAACCAAATGTAAATGTAAAACAGGGGCCAGGCTTTGGGAATAGATTGAGGACTCTCTGGTAGAGACCTAAATGATACTTATCCAATATAATTGCTTTAACAAGACATGTGAAGTCAACCAGAACGTGCATGGGGCCACCGATGAATTATTGTATTTTCTGCCATTAGATGGTTAAAATAGAAATATTTTTCACTTGGGACAAAATCAACGGGAGTGGGTTAAAGCAGTGGTGTCAGGGAGAACAGTCCAACAGTGGATGCAGTAGAAGTGGGGAGGGGGCAGCCTGCCTACTAGCACTAGCCCTTCCTGGAGAGTATGGGGAGAAAGGTAAGTCTTGCGGAAAGGGTCTTATGGAAATGTGACTATGGGGTTGCGGCTCAGGGAGATGGGAAGGATACAGAATTGTAAGATAAGGCTCAAGGATGATCTTCTGGGGAGGAAATGTGTCCCTCTACCTTGGTGCCCTGGGGCAAAGCCCTGTTTGCTTTCAGATATTGGAAATGAGAGTACTCACAGTTGGGAGAGGGCGAATCTAGAAAGACTTTCTACAAGCAGTGGTATCTGAGCTAAAGATGCTGAAGAAGGTTAGAGGGGCAGAAGGATGGAGGAAATTCATTGCAGTAATCTGGGACGGCAATTAGTTTGCTGGGTTCAGAGAGCAGAAAGGTTTGGCAGTAATGGAAAGTGTGTGTGAACTAAGTCTGGAAAGATAGACTACACAGCCAGACTCTGGATGATCTAGGCTGTAAGGGCTATTTCAGTCCTAGCATTTTATGACTTCCAACGTCACACATTTCACCATCCTTCCTTCACCTTGGTCCAGAAAATTGAGAGACTGGCAAAATAGACCCAGTCATCAACTTTTGGTAAAGGACTATCTGTTCACATCTAGATGGACAATTAGAGGAGAGGGGTTGGTATAGAAGTAACATTTCCTGATCTGGAAAATTCCAAGAAATTCAAACTTTCCTGGCTGCTGACTGGTCAGGGGCAACCCTGCCAAGGACCACCTGCCTGACCCAATCTCACTCATCACCACAAACGCAATTCTCCTACGGCAGTGCCCTCTGACCTACTCCCCTCCTGGCTCCTAATCTTTGTTATTTCAGCTGGGCAGAGCAGGCAAAGGGAGTTTGTCCCGGGTTCTAGCTATAACTGATGGGTTTTAACAAATCACATAGGAGTGATTTTTTCTCTCTTTTCTATGTTCCTAAAGTGAAATGAGCTGACTAGGGAAGATGTGAGTTCAGCATCATTAGAGGGATTAATTTGGACATTGGGTGGCTGACTGTTGTAGAGGGGATTTCTGTCCTGGTAAGGTGTGGTGAGGTGTGGACAAGGTGGCTGCTCAGGTGTCATCCAGCTCTGAGATACTATAACTGCAAAACACTCTGAAACTACCCTGGGCTCTTATTGGGGAACTTCACTTCATCCTGCAAGAGCTAAGTCTCCATCTCTCTTCCATATCATCTCCATGCCATGATGCTTTGAATGCACATTCTTCTTCTATAGTTGTTTCCACCTATGAGAAGGGCAACTCTTTAGGGCATGGGCTGTCTTTCTCACATATTTTCCCCCACTACTTAGAGCATAGTTAGTCCTATTTTAATTTTCTCTCTTCTTCTTCTTCTTCTTCTTCTTCTTCTTCTTCTTCTTCTTCTTCTTCTTCTTCTTCTTCCTCTTCCTCTTCCTCTTCCTCTTCCTCCTCCTCCTCCTATTCCTCTTCCTCCTCCTCCTCCTCTTCCTCCTTCTTCTCCTCCTCCTCCTCTTCCTCCTCTTTCTTCTTCTTCTTCTTCTTCTTCTTCTTCTTCTTCTTCTTCTTCTTCTTCTTCTTCTTCTTCTTCTTCCTTCTCTTCCTTGATTTTTTCTCTGTGTCTCTTTCCCTGTCTTTGTCTCTGTCTCTGTCTCTGTCTTGTTGTCTTTTCTCAACTACCTCTCCCTCTCCCCAACCCTCCTTCCCCTCCTGTTTTTATCTCTCTCTCTTTCTCTTTCTCTTCTCTGTATCCCACACACATACATACATATACAAACACAGAGGTCAATCCATCAAGCTCTAAGAATTGTTAAATAATTATGTCAGATTTTGCAGACTTTGGACTTCAGCTAATCCAACTGAGTAATTTTACAGAAAAAGAAACTAAGGCATGGAGGAAGAAAGAAAACTGTCCAAGGAAACAGATAAAGGGGCAGAAGGAGGACTTCAGTTTCCAATCCATTGCCCTTACCACACATTTCTGCCTGCCTATTCTGAGCCTTTTCCTCAATCCTAAAATTTCCACTTTCCCTCTTTCATGCCCCAGCATCTAATTGCCTTCTTGTCCCTCTCTCTTATTGCTCTAAGGAAAAACTGTAATAAGAGCCACTAATCTCAGAGGTGGTATCTCTAGCTCCTGTTCTTGGGATGACAAAAGAAGTCTTTTTGAAAAAGAAGGAATCAGATTGGAGGGAAGCTCACAGACTTGAGGATTGAGGGGGAGGGGGCACACTAAGAGGAGAAGCACAGAATTGTGGAGAAAATTACGGTGAAAACAAAAGCAACTACAAGCTCAAAGTCTTTCCCCAAGGCCATAAAATTGAGGCTGGATTTCTCCCACTGTGTGCCAAATTTCCTTGGTTTTCTGTCAGTTCAAGGCTCTGGAAAAATCACCACTTGTGGAAAATGCATTGTTCTTCACTCTCAATAGATATGTGTCCAGAGGGTTGTCCATCTCCAAAGTCCTACTCACTTCACAATCCCAGTTAAGTCTTCTCTGGTCTGGCTTAGTTTAGGGCTGCCTTCTCCAAGTGTTGGCCAATCTTCCTTCCCCATTCCCCATCATAGGGTGTCTACCTTATTATTAAAAGCACAACTGTCTCAAGGAAAGAAAAAAAGGGGGTAAAGGAAAAAAAGAAGGAGGGAAGGATCATGTCCACATATGGAATTGGACTAAAGTATTTCTAAAATCCCTGCTAGCTCTGACATTCCAGCAGAAAGAGCACTGGTGTCCAGAGTCATGGGTTAAAGTCCCAGCTACACTTCTTACTTCTATCTTTATGACTTTGGAAAAGTAACCTCTCTTTCATTCCCATTTCTTTACCTCCATGCAGTACATTGGACACCACCATCCCCAATACAGACACAAAGAGATCCTAAAGAAAAGTTACTTTGGTTCAAGGCACTCAGAGGATCAGCACTCACTCAAAACTATAGCTCATGGGCTCCCATCAGTGAATTTTTCTTTCTCAACCCTACCAGAGGACACATATTTTCAAAGCAAGAGATATTTAATCAAATAGTATAACTAAAGTAAAGTGATCAAAAAAGATTCTACAAATTGCCACGACAACAGTGGGAAAAACAGAAAACACTCCCCAACTCCATGTGGGCAAAGCACACGTACCTTTGGAGAGTAAATGATAATCTTCTAGTAAAGTCTTCATTATGTGTTCTGTTAGGCACCTAGTCAGGCACCGAGTCTCCTCTCTGTCATGGAATCTCCATGGGGCTCATGTAGCTTAAATGCCCTTTGACACTATCTGCTGAGCCTCAGTTCTTCATACATTTTGTTCTTTGCTACCATCTACTGGGGGACAATGACCAGAAGGTGTCTACTGGTCAAGGGCTAGTTTTAGCTTTTAGACATAGCTGGAGGCCATGGAAGAACTTTTTGATCCTTTTTTTCCTGGCACAGACCTAAGATTCTTGGATCCAGCATAGTATAGTAGAGATTTGGAGTATGTTGCCAGTTCTAACATTGTATAACTTTCAGAGTCAGACATTCTGCTTTCCTAACTCCACACTAACCTTTGCCACAAAAAATCTAAAAGGTTGACAGAACACATACACAATAAAAAAGCTTTGGGTTATACCCTACCTGTCTTTGTTTAGATAAGGGGGCTGTGGGTAGTTGGAAGTGGGAAGAGGTGCTTCAGAGTTCAAATGTCAACTCTATTTACTCCTTGTATGACCTTATGAAAGACATTTAACCTTTATTGACCTCAGTTTTTTATTTGTATGCAGTACATAACACACACACAGTCTAAAAAAAAAGTTACCTTGCTTCAAGGCACTCTGGATCAGCACTCACTCAAAACTATAGCTCATGGCATCCATCAGTGAGTTTACCCTTGCCAACTAAGCCAGAAGACACTTATATTCAAAACAAAAGACACTTAATAAAGTAGTATAGAAAATAAAATGATAAGAAAGATTCTAAAGATTACTACTACACCAGTGGGGAAAGCAGAAAACACTCCCAAAATCCATGTGGCTAAGGCACATCTACAGAATGAGGGGCTGAACCAGATGGCCTCTAAGTCATGGAAACAAGATGGACCTGAAGTCAAGTAAATCTGGATTCCTAAACTGGCTCTGACATATCCCAGCACGTCACCGGACCACTCTGAGTCACAATATTCTTATTTATGAAACGGGGAAAATAAGTCTTGTATTATCTTCCTCTCTCTGGAAAAAGATCTTGTGGCCTGTTTCAGCTGGACCTTCCACTCTCCTAAGCATACCTATCCAACAAAAAGTGTCATGCTTAGTTAGAGAAGAAACTAGAGAGAAAAAAATGGTCTCACATTTAAGTTCCACTGAGAGATAGCATACCTTTCTTAGAGAAGCTTTTAGCCATGTAGGGAGGGCAGCAAGTCAAGAAAAAGGAAAGGAATTTTGAATAAGCAAATATGCCCCAGAAAATAACTTGCATCAGCTGGCTTTGTGTTTTCCACTTTCTCTTAACCCTATTTCCATCTCTGTTTCACTGTCAGATTCTTTGCCCCTTTCCCATGCAATGATACAGCCCCAGTATCTTCAGAAGGTATAGATATTCAGAAGTCTGCTGATTTCTTCTTTCCTCCTAACTCACAGACTAAGACCCTTAGAACATAGAATGTCAGAGCCAGAAGGGCCCTTAGAACCCAGAATATCAGAACTGAAAGGGCCCTTACAGACTGTCTTGTCCAATTCTGTTACTTTATAAAAGGGAATCGGAAGCCTGGAAAGGGGAAAGTATTTGACTTGATACACTGTGGCAGAGCTGGGCTTTTAGCAGATACTCTTTCCACTCTACCACTCTGTCTTTCTTTGAAAAGTTCTGCCACCCAAAAGGGAACTAAGTGCCATATACGCAGCTTTTCCCTTTTTCACAGACCCTTCTTCAAGGAGTAGGATCCAGGTAAGGGAGATGGGGTATGTGACACATCACCACTGAGCTTATAATTCATATACTTCAACATCTAAGCCCTGTGTTGACTCAATGAGAGAGACAGAAGCAAATATCTTCCCTGAAGCTTACATTCTTATTGAAGAGAAAACTCAATGGGATACTGATGCAATGGTATTACAATGGTAAAGAGTCCTGTCCTAGAAGGCAAGAAACCTGGGTTCCAGCCCTTGCTCAAGCCATTAACCATCTGCATGACTTTGGGCAATAATGAAACCAGACGACATTTCTATAGTATCCTTTGAGTTTACAAAGCACTTTTTATATGTCTCCATGAAGCTAGGTATAGTTTCCTCATTTTACAGATAAGGAAACTGAGATGGAGTGACTTTACACAAGACTGATACTTAGTGAATGACAGAAGCAGGATTCAAATCTGTGGCTCTTTACTAGAAATCAAGAGTTCTTCCCACCATATCTCAGCTGCTCCAGTTGAGAAAGGACAGGATGATTTGAAGACTTTTGAAGTAATGAATATATCCACATAATCTCTGGGCACCATCTAGTGGCAGATAATGGTGTTGCTTTCCAATGCACCTGCTGAAACAGAGCTAGCTGCTCTTACCTTGCAGGAACTGGGGCAAGAGGCACTGCTGAGCTTCTTTGGCCAAGTTGAGAATGAGACTGCCTCCTTACTATAGTCCAAGGGATGAAGATCCTGCCAGGTTGCGCCTCCACTGGTCATTCAGGCCATGGTTCACCAGCCCTCGGATGTACTCATCCCCACATTCTCTCTTCACCCAAAGAATGGTAGAAAGAAGTCCACTGCTCTGTGATCTCAAAATTCTTGGACACACTCACATCTGGAGTGATCCGGGTTCTTTTTTTGTATTTTATTTTCCTTTTTTTATTATTATAGCTTTTTATTTACAAGTTATATGCATGGGTAATTTTTCAGCATTGACAATTGCCAAACCTTTTGTTCCACTTTTTCCCCTCCTTCCCCCCAACCCCTCCCCCAGATGGCAGGTTGACCAATACATGTTAAATATGTTAAAGTATAAATTAAATACAATATATGTATACATGTCCAAACAGTTATTTTGCTGTACAAAAAGAATTGGACTTCGAAATAGTGTACAATTAGCCTGTGAAGGAAATCAAAAATGCAGGTGGACAAAAATAGAGGGATTGGATCCCAAGGTTCTTGAAAGTAGAATTCTAGTAATTTTGGGTGGACTGTTTTCATCTCATTCCCCCAACGCATATAGGGCCAAGTGTCTAATTAGCTTTGTGATCTTGGACAAGTGACTTTCTCTTTGACTCAAAATGCTCCTTTGTTAAAGCAGGAGCATAAGTCTTGCCTTTCTATTCCACTTGGCTCTTCAGTAGAACACAATATAAAAGTACTTAGAAATATATCACTACAATGCTGATATGATTGATGATAATTACAGCAATGACTGAGGATTGCTTGAAAAATAGGGACAGTTTGAAGGATAAGATTAAGTTAAAATTTATATTTAAAATTCCTTTAGAATCCACCCCTCTCATTTTATAGATGAGTAAACTGAGGCTAAATCATCAGATATTGTTCCTTGATCTTCAAATAGCAAATTAGGAACTGACCCAGATTCTGACCCTTCCTTCTAGTACTTAATTCACCAATCACATTACAACTTTTAATTTAATTAGTTTTTAATCTTAATGAGTTTTTGATTAGTTTAATAAGTAAGTTTGCAGATTCTTAGATTGTTAGAGCACAAGAAACCTTAGCAATTATCCAGTTCAATCACTTTTATTTGGCAGTGGCCATAAGGGAAGAAATGATTTAGCCAAGGTCATACAAAAAGTTATTGCAAACTTGGGGCATAATCTCAGTTCTCTTGACACTTCATAGAGGACTTTTTCTATTACACTCTCACTTAGTATTTATTAGACATCTGTGTCTGTGCTTAGTGCAATGGAAAAAGATGGCCATGTGATCTTGTACAGATCTCTGTCATTTCCTTCTTTGTAAAGTTAGATGATTTTCAGAGTCCATTCTTGATTTTCATTCTAAAATAGCCATGATTGTATGATACTGAGGTTGAAAGGCTAAGGAAAAAAGGTGCTGGAAAAACATAGAAACTGTCTTGCTCAAGAGCCTTCAATAACTCCTCAGTCCTGCAGGATCAAACAATAAAATTGCAGAATCAAAGGACCAGAAGTGAAAGGAATGTTGGGCACTACCTAGTTCTTGGAACTCATTGGACCTCCATTTCATTATCATAAAAAATGAAGTGCAAACCACCTCATTTTTTTGGTGATGAAATGGAAGCCCAATGAGGTTAAGTGGTTTATTTATAAAATCTAAGCAATTTGGCCCAGCATTCAAGAACCATAGTTTAACCTCAACCCACTTTCTCTCCCATCATCCTCTGAATATTACTCCTTAACTCTAACCAGAGTTCATTGGAACAGCCTTCCTAGGGGCAACCTGACACTCTACTGAGTGGCCTTGAGTCCTGGGAATGAGTCCAGTCCATTAGAGGTAAATTGCTATAAGCCTCTCCACGATCCAATGACAAGTGATGGTGTGCGGACTCAAAAATGGTCTAATGGCAAGGGTATATTTGGAGTTTGAGTCTCAGCTCTGCTATTTATCAGCTGTGAAAGTAACTTTGGTTTCGGGTACCTCATCTATTAAAAAAAAAAAAAAAAAGCTTAAACTACATACTTGCTGAGGTCCCTCTCAGTTTGACATCCAATGACACTGGGCAGCTGGAGGAGAATTCATAGATAAGGGAGATTAGAAAAATTCCACCCCAACTGCTCCAGGAAATGATCTCAATCATCCTCTACCTGTATACATGTGTGTTCTGACTTCACTCAGGCTTCCTACTGACACCAATTTTTTCTGTTATTTGTTCCATCCTGGATAAGTACACATCTTTATTCCTAACTCCCAATACATACATACTTTCTTCAATCTGGTTGATCATCCTTGAGAATTCAGAATCTAATGGCTAAATCACAGTGACCCCCTGTGGTAAAACTAAAAAATCGCTAGTGTGGAAGGTTTAATCTTTCTCTACGTGACAGGCTCGTTATACACTGATTTGCGCAGTTTGGTGAGCAATCTTGGAATCTTCTATGTTTGGTACCTTTCAAATTAAAGGCTTCTAGCAACTTCAGTAACTGGTACTTCTTTGCCTGTGACCTTTGAGGTGGGAAACTAATCAATACATCTTCAACACAACTGCCCTGGTGTTACCTATCCCATAAAACCTGTTCCTCTGCATTTTCTCTCTACCATCTTGACACATTGGAATAAAGATGTCTTTCAAACTATATTTGAAAAAAAAAGAGTTTATTTGAATCTTGTTTTGGAAGCAGCCCTTTATTGAACTATTGTGGAGTCTTTCCTCTTGCCATGGCCTAGAGACTGAGATGTAGGTTCTTTGGTGATAGCCCTGTTTGTATCCCTTCCCCACCCAACTTTAGAGGTATTGGTACTGGCTTCAATGAGTGAGTGATGGTGAGTGGAAAATTCATCTTAATACTCTTCCCAGCTTGTCTTTTCCTTCTTTTTTATGGTCTTTTGGGTATCTTCAATTAAGCCAAGTTCCCTTCAACATTCCAAATAAAAGATCCTGATGCTCCCAGCACTGAATAGCCCTTTGGGGTCTTTAAACTTGCCATTTAAATGCCTGCCATGTGTTAAGCATGGTGCTAAATGCAGAAAATATAAAGAAACAATTCCTGCCCCCAAGGAGCTTAAAATCTAAAGAGGGAGACAGTGGGTTGGTTGTTGTCCTTCCTTCTGGAAGAGGACCAAAATGACACCAGTAGGTTAGAGTCTGGGGGCAGTATGTCCAACCGTGGCTGATCAGTCCAATATGAACTCGGAGCAACAAATAGTCCAAATGAATATTTGGGGAGACAATAAGCAGACAAATATAAACAAACAAGATATAGACAGGATAAACATGAAATAAATAACAGAAGGAAAGTACTACAACTAAGGGAGGATTGGATAAGGATTCCTTTAGAAGGAAAGGTTTTAGTTGGGTCTTGAAGGAAATCAGGGAAGTCAGGAAATGGAGAGGAGTCCCAGATAGGCCCTAATACTCCCAGATAATCAAAAGAAACCTTTCAGACCTGACACCTCAAGTAGGATAATGGCCTTAAAGGGTATGAGGGGTCTTGATTTCTCCCCAGAGGTTAAAATCTGAGGGAGGCCTGCCCCAAGGAATATAAGGGTTCTTAATCTCCAAGAGGTTCAAGGAGCTATATAAGGGTTAGGGAGTTGTGGAGGAAAGGGAGAGAATTGGCTGACATTATCCAGAGTTACGTCTTAGATCAAAGATCTAGGGCTGGAAGTGACTTTGGAGGTGCACCTCATCTAATCCCCTCACTTTACAATGAAAGAAACCAAAGTGAAATAATTTTTCCAAGGTTATCCAAAGACAGGACTAGAATTCAGATTCTTTGACTCCAGAGTCAGAGGCTGCTTGAAATTAAAGCACATCCAAACCAATTACTTCAGACCCATTCTCCCAAACTTGCTGAACCCTGCCTGGCTTGACTACCCAGTCGCCAATGAATTTATAGAGTACTTTAGAATCTAAGCATCTTTGCCAATTACAGCTTCATTCATTATTTAATGTTTAAGAAAAGAAAACCAAACAAAAACCAACTAAAAGATGGGGAGAAAAACCAACAAACTTCATATTATTATAGAATATAAGGCCAAAAGGGACCTTGGATATTATTTACTCCAACTCGTTTTATAGATGAGAAAATTGAGGTTCAGAAATGGTAGCTGATTTGTTCAGGGTGACACAACTAGTTGTAGCTCAGTTAGGACTGGAATTTGTATCCTGAGATATGATAATAACAGTAATGTAATAATAATAATGACTAGTATTTATGTAGCATCTTATAAATATCTGTTTTAAGTAACGGAATATTATTGTTTTATTAAAAAATTGGTGATTTTATAAAAGTCTGGAAAGATTTACACAAACCGATGCTGAGTGAAACAAGCAGAACTAAGAGAATGCTGTACACAGTGATTATGTTATTATCAACTAGGAGAGAACTGGTTCTTAGTGATACAAAGCAATTCCAATAAATTTGAGATGGAAAATGCCATGCACATCCAAAGGGAGAACGTAATATGGATCAATACATACTATTTTCACCTTTTGTTTTTTTTGTTGTTGTTGTTTTTTTCATGTTCTGATTTTCCTCTCCCAACATGACTCATATGGAAAAATGTAAAAAATGAATGTACACATAAAACCTTAAACAAAAGGTTCATCCAGGAAAACAAAAAAAAAGTTTTTCATTTTATCACAACCTTGGGAATATCCTTTATCCCTATTTTGCAGATGAAGGAACTAAGGCAGATAGAAGTTAAACCATTTAATCAAAAGTCACATAGCAAGTAAGAGTCCGAGGCAGAATCTGAAATCAAGTCTTCCTGACTCCTTCCCAACTCAATACTCAGATCATAAAGTTTGAGTTGGTTCTTCTTTGTTATTATAGGAAGACTTTGCAACTAACTCTCACAGTAATAGTAAGAGAGAGTAAAAAGTTTTGAAAATTGAAATATTTTATGAACTGTGATTTTAATATTATATTTCACATTAAATACCCTATTATAAAAGCCCAAAGGGAGAAGTTAAGGCAGAGCACATCAGGGAGTTTGGTTCTCACCATCTGCCATCAGTCAGCCTGAAACTGAGACCAAAGATTCAGGATTTTATGATTGTCATCAAGAAGAGAGGGAATTTGGGGTAGGGAGAGGAAATAATCAGTCACAATTTGGCCTTTTCTCTCTTATCACACAAAAAATTGAAATTGAGTCCTCTCCATTGTGGGACACAATGATTTCTTATCAGAGAAAGATGAAAATATTCAGTGGCTGCAGTGATCCCAACTGCTAGTTATGTCGGATCTGTGTCCTTCCTTCCATGAAGCTGCAGTGTCTCAGGAGGCAGTAGCTGTATCTACCAGGCTGTACTGAGCCCAAGCTGAGCTGGGTCCTTGGCCCAGATGGCTGCTGATCAGTTTCCCAGGAGAGAACCTGTCAGACAAGAAGTACGATCAGACAGAAGTGCACAGGTGGTTTTAGGATAGGGAGAGGAAAGGGAGAGGGGAGCCCCAGGGAAGGTTTGGAGCTAAGGGCCACACCTAGAGGATGCTAGATCAAGCCTATTCCTAGAGGCAACTAAGCCACAGGTCATCTGTAGAGAGCCCTTAGAACAGGGGACCTATGGGCTCCACAGGAATTTAGGTATCATATAGCCCTCTCATTTTGGGCTTCAGAATCTGAAGTAGGACCTTAGGTGGGGTGAGGTTTAGGAACTCAACTGTGCTGAGGAAGACTGATTTTCTGTTGTGTCTCCTCATTTAAAACCAACTCTAACGACATTACTATCATGTTAAAAATCTGATTAAGGGGAATAGCCCTTTTTAGACTAAAGCAGACTGTGTCATCTACATCCAGCCCCTGTGACCAGGCCTGCTGCCGCCACCCCTTCTATTTCCTCTCCAGGATTCCTAAATTCTGACCTCTAGCTAGCCTGGTTTGCCCCAAATGCCTCTTTGGCTCCTGGGTATCATCTCCTACCACTTACAGCTTTCATAAAGTTATGTGGGGAGAAAGAAGCTGAGGATATTTAGCTAGGAGAACAGAAGACTTGGGGAGGATTTAATCATAACCTTCAAAATTTTGAAGAGTTCGGGACTAAATTTAATCTATGGAAGGCAAGAGAAAAATAGGACCTATGAAAGGAGGAAAGTTAGAGGAAAAGGTGGGCTTCAGCCTCTCTTCCTAAAGGAAATTCCCATCCCTACTAACCCTAAAGTAAAATAATTGCTAATAATTTGGAATTGTGGAATATGGAAAAGACAAGTTCATAATAGAGTAAGCTGTGTAGTGATGGTTGTATCTGGAACAAAGCTTCTTAAATTGTATTTCATGACCCCATTTGGGGTCCTGTAACTGAATGTGGGGGTTGTGAAATCATGATTTATTATCAGTAAATGTTTGATATAAACCTGTATACCCAGGATCATGAAAAAATTTCTTGGATGAAAAATTTCTTGGTCATAACCCTGAATATATAGGTATATAAAATAGGCATACAGATCAAACATCTTGGTATATATATGTATATAATTTTACTATTTATTAAAGACAAAAGCAAATTTGCATATTAGTGAGATGGATGAGCTTGTTTATTTTTATATAAAAAATTAAATCTTGGCAGAATATTTGATACCTCTTACTGTTGCCAAATTTTTCAACACTCCCACATTCAGTTAGGCAACCCCATTGTGGTTGCAACCCACAGTTTAGGAAGCTTTGTTCTAAAAGATACTAGGTGATCATCTGTAAGGATGCTTCAGGGGAGATCCCTGCAAGGAGTAAAAAGTGGACAAAGGATCAGCAAGGTCTCTTTCAGCTCTAACACTGTGATGCCAGGATTCTATGGCTCTAAAATTTTATGGTTTTTAGATTTAATAATTCTTGGGAATGGGCCCAAAAAAGAGCCATGAAGGCATGAGAAAAACCAGCAAGCAATAGATGGGTCCAAGAAGTAAAAGGGGTGACATAGAGTAGCTAGGAAGAAAGGAAAGCAGTAGTGGGAAGGAGGCAGAATACAGACCATAAAATCCATGAGCTGTTTATCAGGGGTTTATTTTCTCTGTCACAGGTATAAGGGAATAGTTTGTGGAGATTTTAAGCTCTGATCCTGACTTGTTGGTGACACATACCGTCTTCTCTGGAACTGTTGGTCTATCTCTGCTAGTGACTGGCCTTTGGTTTCAGGGACAAATAAATAAATGAAACCTAGGCCAATCACAGCCATCAGCCCATACAGCAGGAAGGTCCAGGACAAGCCAATCGCTCCTAAGGAGACAAAAGGAACAATGTGTGCAATGGGTTGTGGTAACAGATCACAGTAAGAATCAAGGATCTTTATCTTAGACATAGTGATTTGGTTCTTGTAGGAGGAAACAGGGAAGAAACTAGTCCTTATTATGAGTTTCCAGAGTTTATTATGGACAGTTCCCTTGAGAAGACATTGTGATAAAGTGGAAAAAGTTTTAGTTCTACAGAGAATTTGGGTTTAATCCTGTCTTTGACACTGATCACCTTTGTGACCTCAGGTAAATCAGGTTCCTCAGGGTTGGATTAGATGACCTCTGAAGACCTTTGCTGCTCCAAATCTATGAACCCTTTCATCCCGTCAGAAGAGGAAACAAAGTCCTTAGAAGGGGAAGGGTAACATACATCAATCTATCACAAAAGGGTAGCTAGGTAGGGCTGTGCATAGATTCCGTCTGGAATCAGGAAGATCTAAGTTCAAATCTATCTCACTCACTTACTAGCTATGTGACCCTAGGCAAATCACTTAGCCCTGTTTGCCTCAGGTTCCTTATCTGTAAAATAATGGGGAGAAGAAAAAGTCAAATCATTCCTGAGTCTTTGCCAAGAAAACCCCAAATGGAGCAAAGAGTCAGACATGACTAAATATGACTAAACAACAAAAATCAACCAAGTATCTATTAAATGTCTATTATATGCCAGGTACTAGGCTAGGAACACAAAGATTAAACAATGCCCATTCACAATGAGCTTGCATTTTAAGTTATATGTATGTGAATATGAAGAAATCTATGTATAAAAATACAAAGTAGTTTAATGGAAAGAGTCCTGGACTAGGAAATAGGAAATCTAGGTTCAAGTCCTAGCTTTGTTACTTAGGATGACTGCATTTATTTGTTTGTTTGCTGAAAGACAATCAGAGTTAAGTGACCTGCTCAGGGCAGCTAGTAAGCATCAAGTATCGGAGGTCAAATTTGAACTCAGGTCCTCTTGACTCTGTTCCATCTACTTGCTCAGGCTGACTGCATTTAGAGGTGAAAAGGGTCTTGAAAACATCTAGTCCAACCCCTTCATTTTACATGAGACACTAAGAAGTTACATAGCTTGTCCAGGATGAGAGTTTGGTTTTGAACTGGATTGACTCTCAATTTACTGTTTCTTTCCTCACCCCATTCTATTATATGACCTTAGAAAACTCCCTTAAGTACTCTGAACCTCAGTCTCTTTCTATATAAAATGGTGATGGGAGTGTCGGAGATTAGATCTAGACTAGGGCTATTTAAAGAATCACATCTTCTGTGGTAGAAGGGAACTGATTTAAATTTATTAACAACTGAGGAAACTGAGGCCCAAAGAAATGATATGATTGGGCCAAAGTCATAAAAAGTAAATTATAAAGAAGAATTTGAACACAAGTTCTCTGATTCAAAAGCATGATAATTTCCAAGGTCTGGGGCAGCTAGGTAGCACACTGGTTAGAGCACCAGTCCTGAAGTCAGGATGACCTGAGTTGGTTTCAGACACTTAACACATCCTAGTTGTGTGACTCTAGGCAAGTCACTTAACCCCAATTGTCTCAGTAAAAAAAAAATTCTAAGGTCTGGGCCAGCTCTATGATTCAGTGATCTTCACTTTTGCAGTGCAATAAACATTTATTAAATTCCTATTATGTGCCAGGTACCGTGTAACTAAGCATCAGGGATACAAAGAAAGATAAAAGACAGTCACTTCCCCCTATAGTTCATAGTTTAATGGGGGAGATGTGCCAAAAAAAAAAAAATCTGTATGAACAACCTATATACAGAATAATTTGGCAATAATCTTCCTCAAAAGAAGAAGACCACTAAAGGGAACTCTGGAAAGGCTTCCTATAGAAGAAAGAATTTTAGCTAGACTTGAAAAAAGAAAGGGAAATTAGGAAGTAGAGATGAGGAGGAAAAACATATAAAGCTAAGATTCAAGACTAAGTCTCTTGATTCCAGCTTGACTTGAACTAAATTGAAATCACACTATGTAGAACTTTTTCAATTATGATTTCATAGAAGTATTTTATTCCCTTATCCCCAGCTCCCATTTTATACCATGTCAAACACCTACCCACCTGTAATTCTGACATCAAAGGTTCCCGACCAGTGACAAAGCCCATGCTTGCCACTCCCCTGTAGGCAGGTGAAGGGCAGCTTAACTTAAGGACAATTACTTACCAATCAGATCAAGGAAGGAGAGACTGATCAACAAGTTGGCAGCCCAGTTAAAACTATTGCAGAAGGCAAATGCCCGTCCTCGGATTTCAGCTGGATAGATCTCACTGAGAACCAGCCAGGTGACTAGGGGACAGATAAGATGGGGAGGAATCAGGTCAATTCAACCTTAAGGAGTTAAACAGAACCTGAGATCTAAGTCTGAGCTCAGGTCAAATGATAAAGAAAATTGTCCTGGATTGGGGAAAAGGTTAGAACCAGAGTTCAAAACTTGTGACCCAAAATAATGACTTGTAAAATTTGATAAACCAGGAGTGATAGGGTAGGGGAGATATCTGGGATCATCGGGTTCTGTTCTGTGTGCCCCAGATCATACTAAGTAGGCAGCTATTTATTTCATCTACAGATAAAAATTGCCACAACATTCTAATCTCTAGCTAGTGGTTACATTTTACTATATAGATTTCTCCTTCCCTTTTTCTCTTGGCCTTTGGACAGTTAGGTGTCATGGATAAAACATTGGGTCTAGCTGGAGTCAAGAAAAACTGAGTTCAAATTTGGCCTCAGACACTTAATAGTTATGTGATCTTAGGTCACTTAATTTCTGTTTGTTTCAATTTCCTCAGCTGTAAAATGAAGCTAATAATAGTATCCATTTCCCTGATGGGTTGTGAGAATCAAATGAAATAATATTTGTAAAGCACTTAGCCCTGGCATATAGCAAGTATTATATAAATGCTACTATTCGCTTAGGGGTGTGCAAAGAGTCTCTCTTAAACTGATTTGGGTGTCAAAAGACTTTGGTTCAAATCTCAACTCAATCATTAATTCACTGTGTGACCTTAGTCAAGTCACTTTCCTTCTCAGATTGATTTTTCCCATCTCTACATGTAAAATTACAGGGTTAAATTCAATGAGGAAAGGCAATTAAGTGGCTCAATGAATAGAGTACTGAGCCTGGAATCCAGAAGATCTGAATTTAAATCCAGTCTCAGGCAATTACTAGCTGTGTGACCCTGAGCAAGACATTTAATCCTATTTACTTTGTTTCTTTATCTGTAAAATGAGCTGGAGATGGAAATGGCAAACCACTCCAGCATGTTTGCCCAGAAAACCCCAAAAGGAGTGAGGAAGTCAGACAACTTAAAAATAAAAGACTTGATGATGCCTAATGCCCTTCTCATTCCTAATAGTCTATGACTTATGCATAAGTCCAATTTATACATTTCCCTTTATAAAACAAGGCTACACTGCAGGGTTTGGGGAGGAATAGCTAAAACACAAAGGACTTTGCAATGCGTAGCATTTAATAACAATTAGAAAGGTGAGCATAGAATATAGAATGTTAGTGATGAAGGGCATTTAGGAATAGAGTATTGACTATTTGAGTTGAAAGGGCCCTTAAAAATTGAATACAGAACATTAAAGCTACAGCCCCTTAGAAGATAGAACATAGAATATTAAAATTGGAAGGGCTCTTAAAATATAAAACATGCTTCTCAACAATGAGATGATCAGACCAATTCTAATGATTTTATGATGATAAGAGCCATTTACCCCAGAGGGAGGACTGTGGGAACTGAGTATGGATCACAACCTAACATTTTCACTTCTTTTGTTGTTGTTTGCTTGCATTTTATTTTCTTTCTCATTTTTCTTCTTTTTTGATCAGATTTTTCTTGTGCAGCATGATAATTGTATAAATAAGCATGCCTGTATTCGATTTACATATATGTTTTACCATGTTTAAAAATAAAATAAAGTATGGAACATATATTTTAGATATGGAAAAAGACCTTAGAACATGTAACCAAAAAAAAAAAAAAAAAAAAAAAAGAACATGGAACACAGAATATCAGAATTGGAAAGGATCTTAGAACCTATTCAGGAAATCCCTTTCCCTTAACTTTCAGACTCAGAAGGGTGACCTACTCAGGCTGAGATGGCAAGTTGGAGACATGTTTGGGCCTCCAGAGACCAATCTCCTGACTCCCAGGAATACGCTCTTCTGTAAAGTGTGCCTATTTTAATCAGATGTCTCTTTACAAATTAGAATATAGAAATCTGCTCAAGGTCACATGGTAAATAGCTGCCAGAAGTGGGATCAAAGCCCAGTCCCCTCCTGATGCCATACCTAGTGCTGTTGTCTAGCAGCGTAGCTAGCCTCAGATGAAGTTAGCTTTGCTATGCCCTAATAACTAACCTAGTAAGAAGGTAGTGTGTTATGGCAGAAAATGTGTGAATCAGAGGACTTGGATCTAAATCCTACTCTCTGAAGAAAAAAGAAGACGCACAGACAAGCAGGATAGCTTCGAAAGCTAGGAGTTAAATTTGCTACATATTCCAAAAGCAGATTAAACTGTGCATGATAGAGATCTGTAGTTTCACATGCAACCCCCTTTTCTGTACATGGAAATGCCTATTAATAACTTTTTTTTTGGTTTTAAATGAAAATAAAACTATTTTTTTTAAATCTCACTTCTGGGCCAGCTAGGTGTCACAGTGAATAGAGCACCAGCCCTGAAGTCAGGAGGACCTGAGTTCAAATCTGATCTCAGACACTTAACACTTCCTAGCTGTGTGACCCTGGGCAAGTCACTTAACCCCAATTGCCTCAGGGAAAAAAAGAAAGAAAGAAAGAAAAAAGAAAAAAACCCACTTCTGTACTTACTACCTATAACCTTGGCTCATTTAATCACTCTCGGCCTAAGTGACTGATTTGTAAAACTACAAGGCTTCTAAGGTACCAAATATATTAACCTTTTGGGGGGCTTTTGGAGCATCTCTTGGCATAGACATTCTCATGTCACCTCAGATCTTCTTAGGAGGTTTCACAAAATGGTGAAAACAACCAGAGTGAGAATCAGGAGATCCCACGTTTGTCACAAGTCACTTAATTCTCCAAGTCTGTTTCTGTTTCTGTAAAATGGGCTGTGATTTATGGTTGACAAACCACAAGTATTTTATACCCATTTTTCAGAAAAGAAAAGTGATTTGCCCCTGTCACAACACTAAGAGGCATCAGAACCAAGTATTGAGACCCAGGTTTCCTGACTCCAAGTCACTTAGTACATTCTCTACTTCACTTTCTCCCTAATCTTTCCAGAGAAAAAACTTAAAGTCTGGTCTTTTCTCTGGAAAGATTAGGGAGAATGGGTTTTCTCCTTCCCAAGGAATGGTTATTTATCCAAAGAAATGACTAGTGGAATTTCAGGTTGGTTGATGTGGGAGAGAGATTTCCATATGGGAGGAAATCCCAGGGGTGCCTCTGCTATCATGACAGATAGAAGTTACCTGCGCTGTCTACATATAAAAGTGGATCCAATCACCACCACTAGGATGGGTCCTGGAGGTTCCTTGAGGATGGGAGTAGCTAAGGTTAGGCTTGATAGCATGCACTTACTTGGTCCAAATCCAAAAGAAAAGGCGCTCACGAATGCCATCATGCAGAGTAAGGCGATCCAGTTTAAGACCCAGTGCTCACTGGTCGAGAAGCCAGTAACCAGGTTACTGGTGCCATATGCCGGTATATAAGTTGGAGGAATCGTCTCCTGAGCCCCTGAGGAATTAGCCACTGTCCCTCTGGCTTTGGAACCAGATGTGTCCATCTTTAGGGAAGTCAATCTTGTACTGGCAAAGCCTGAACTCCCTGGGTTCCCACCGGTGCCCTGGAGAGGAGGTAGACTGGGGTCCACCTGGAAGGCAGGAAGCCTGGAGGCAGAGGTGGTATTAAGCACCCCAGCAGGTGGGTGGCAGCCTTGGATGGGGTCCATTGACACAGTAAAGCCAACTAGCCCAATGCCACTGACTGAGACGGCCATGACAGCACAGCCGGCCATCAGCAGCACCCTCCTCCCAGCACGGTCCACCAGTCCCATAGCCACCAGGGTGGCGGCTACTTTCACCCCTCCCAGTCCCACAGATGCCAGGGTGGCTGAAGAACCCCCTCGAAACCCCACAGAGTGGAATATGGTAGATGCGTAGCAGAGCACATTGGGCTGGCCAGTGAGCTGCTGGACAAGCACCAGGCCCAGGCCCACAGCCGTCCGGCCCCGCATGTTAGCTTTGGCCCTAAATAGGCTGAAGAAAGAGTACTCTCTCTTCCTGCTGAGACTGGCTGCGGCTTCTTCTGCTTCTTCAAGGCCTCGGAGCGGGATGAGGCCCTTGTGGGTCTCCGATTCAGACTTGAATTGCGGCACCAGACTGGGGGAGAGGAACACCAGGCTGAGGGACTGCATGAGGGCCGGGGCAGCTGCCCAGCCGAACATGTGCCGCCAGCCCTGCGCTGTGTCCGCAAGCGCATAGTTGAGAGCATAGGAGAACAGGATGCCCACAGTGATGCCCACTTCATACAGGGACACCAGCACCCCCCGGTGCCGCGGTCCCACCAGTTCTGAGACGTAGATGCAGCAGGCCATGGAAGACAGAGAGATGGCAAAGCCCACCGTGCCTCGGCCCACGGCCAGCCATGGCAGCGATCCTGCCAGGCTCAGGCTCAGGCTTCCAGCAAGCAACGCAAGATTACTCAGTAAGATGGCCTTCTTCCTCCCGTAGCGGTCGATAAGGAACCCTCCAACTAAGGAGGCGAGGAGAGCCCCGAGGAGCAGGGTCCCCACCAGGACCTCCTGCTCAAAGCAGCTGAGCCCAAAATCCAACTGCAGCTGCAGCAGTGCCCCAGAGATGATGGCCAGCTCATAGCCGAAAGTCAGTCCTCCCAGCAAGGAGACAGAGGCACACAACAGCAGGACAGGAGATCGCAGGCCTGAAAGGCAAAGAAGAGCATGTTGGCTTCCTACAACTACCTCTGCCTCTCATGGCTTGGGCAAGGGAGGAGCTGTGTCATAGTTAGCTCTCTACATGTACAAAACGCGGATTCTGCACACTAGAATTTCTTGGTTAACTGAATTAAATAATTCAATGGCTTCTGCTTGAAGTTTGTTGAGAATTTTACTGAAATGTGCCTTTTTATGCCACGATAAATTGAGTTTGCTTAACATAAATGAACTTGTCTTTCATGTGAAGGGATCTCCTGGAGCACTAAGGTGATCGATCATTCTCTTAATTAGTATTCATTGTCCAAAGCTATAAACACAAGATACAAATATTATAGCTGAAATCACTGAGTCCAAACTTTATACTTAAGGAAACTTCAGTCCAGAATGGAGAAAAGATTTCTGTTAAGATCACACAAAGAAGAAATGGGAAAATTGGAACAGGGGACTGAAGTTCACACCACTCCTTGTAACTCAGGTAGCAGTGCCAGGGTTGGAATCAAAAAATAAAAAAACAAAATTTGTTCTCCTAGCCAGACAATTAGGATGTGTAGTAAGTAAAGCCCAAGGCCTGGAGTCAGGTAGACCCAAGTTCAAATTTCATCTTGACCACTTACTAGCTATGTCACTTGACCTCCATTTGCTTCAGTTGTCCCATCATTAAAATGGGGAAAATGATAGATAGCACCCACAGTTTGGTACATTGGATCAAATCCATACTAAATTAGATGACATGCATAAAATGCTTTGCAAACCTTAGAGAGCTATATAAATGCTAGGTATTAACACTGCTGTTATTTTAATCAATCACCAGTATTTTTAAAAAGAAATGCATGGATTTTCTTGTCATTTTCCTCTTTCTCATAGTGTCACCTTCCCTCTAATTCCAGGAATCGAAAGCTTCAGATTAATTAAGGTTTTACTATGTTATTCCAATCACTGATCCTTCTTCCTCATTTGCCTTCCCCCAACCCTGCATCCAGGGTCATCTCCAGCTGCTCTGGTTTATATCTTGACCCTGAACCTAGATGGCTCTGGAGGAGAAAGTTGAGGCTAGTGACCTAAAATGAGGCTGGTCACTCTACACCCTCCCTCACTTAAATCCAATTCATTTGCAAGTCCTGACATCATCTTTCTGATGCCATGGGTCCTCTTTGAAAATGAAGGACAAAGAACAACAACAATAACCCCACAATCATGTTCGTTCTCTCTGTCTCTCTCTCTGTGTCTCTCTCTGTCTCTCTTTCTCTGTCTCTCTCTCTCTTTCTCTGTTTTTCTCTCTGTCTCTGTGTGTGTGTGTGTGTGTGTCTTTCTCTCTGTCTTTCTCTGTCTCTCTCTGTCTCTCTCTGTCTGTCTGTCTCTCTCTGTTGCTGTCTGTCTGTCTCTTTCTCTCTGTCTCCCTGTCTCTCTCTCTCTCTCTCTCTCTCTCTCTCTCTCTCTCTCTCTCTCTCTCTCTTTCTCTGTTTTTCTCTCTGTCTCTCTGTGTGTGTGTGTGTGTGTCTTTCTGTCTTTCTCTGTCTCTGTCTGTCTGTCTCTTTCTCTCTGTCTCTCTCTGTCTGTCTGTCTCTCTCTGTTGCTGTCTGTCTGTCTCTTTCTCTCTGTCTCCCTGTCTCTCTCTCTCTCTCTCTCTCTCTCTCTCTCTCTCTCTCTCTCTCTCTGTCTCTCTCTCTCTCTCTCTCTCTCTCTCTCTATCTCTGTCTCTTTCTCTCTTTTTCTCTCTCTCTCTCTCTCACACACACACACACACTGCCACCATCCTAGTTCAGGTCCTTGCTATCTCTTACTGAGATTAGTGCAAAAGCCTCCTAAAAGGTTTCTCTGCTTTCAATCTCTACCCCTTCCCAGGCTATCTCATCCTCAAAAAGCCACCAAAATGATCTTCTAAAGACAGAGGCTTAATAATGTAGCTTCCCTGATCACAAACTTTTAATGACTTCTCTGTGTTCCTCACTCTTGGTTTCTCGCTTACATTTTCTTTTTCCTTTTTTCCCCCCTTTTGAGGCAATCAGGGCTAAATGATTTGTCCAAGGTTACAAAATCTTAAGTGTCTGAGACTAGATTTGAACTCGGGTCCTGGACTCCAAAGCTGGTGCTCTATGCATTGTATCACCTAGTTGTTCCAACATTTCCCAGCCTTATTGCATACTATACCTTTTCTTATATTTACATTCAAGGGAAACTGAACTGCTAGCTGCTTCCCAAACTCATTTCACCAGCTTTCACTTCAGTGCATTCACACAAGCAATTTCTTCTGCCTGAAATAACACTCCTTCCTCATTTCTGTTTCTTAAAATTAGTCTCCCCTCAAAGCTATGCTCAAGTACCTTTTCCATGAAAGTAAATCATTTTTCCTTCTACTATTATTTATTTGTGTTGTATTATATTGTAATCACCTTCACAGAACCCCACCCCCAAGAGAATGTAAACTCATAGAGGGCAAGGGTTATGTTATTTTTGTCTTTGTAAGCCTAGTATCCAGCCAAATGCCTTAAACATTGTGGACCTTTGAAAAATAGTTGGTGAACATATTTAACATATAAAGGACTGCTTGCCATCTAGGGGAGAGGGTGGAGGGAGGGAGGGGAAAAATCGGAACAGAAGTGAGTGCAAGGGAAATGTTGTAAAAAATTACCCTGGCATGGGTTCTATCAATAAAAAGTTATTATAAAAAATAAAAAGAAAAAAAAGAAAAATAGTTGCTGAATAGAATCAAATTCTAGCTCTAACATTCTATATTCAAACATAGTTCTGACATTTTGTATTCTAAAGTCCCAGTAGTTCAGATACAATAAGCTCATCTTCTAATTTTCCTTTAGTTTTAACAGTTTATATTTTTTCTTTTCTTTCTTTATTTTTTTATTACAGCTTTTTATTTTCAAAACATATGCATAGATAATTTTTCAACATTGATCCTTGCAAAATCTTGCGTTCCAAATTCCCCCCACCCCTGCACTCTATCCCCTCACTTAGATGCCGAGTGATGCAGTAAGTCTGTAATCTTAATTCCTAGCTCCAGAATTCCATGTTATAAGGTCCCTTGGTTCTGGCATGTTATATTCTAAGATCCTTTCTGGCTCTGACATTCCATGTTCTAAAGTCCTTCAGACTCTGACATTAAATGTTATATGCTTCTGATTTTCACATTGCATGTTTTCAAGTCTTATCAATTTTGACATTTTAAAAGTCTTTTTCTAGATTATGAATGACCACAATGAAAACACAAAGTATATAACTTCCTGGTTCCTCACAGGGTCAAAGGGAAAGAAAAGTCAACAAAATGTTGACTGTTAATTAAGTCCAACCAGTAAGTCCTATAAGCCCAACCAGTCCTTTTTTGCTAACTGGGCTGATGGCCCAAGAGTCTATGCCTAAACTACACAGAATCTTCATGGATTTTGAAAAACTAGAAAAATGTTAACCAAATAAGGTGAACCTGAGCACGTATCCTTGCCTGACTGAGGCAGGCTCTAGAGAAAATGTTCATGCCATATGCTAATGTAATAATACTGTTGTGATAGACATCTTTGGAAGAATACTATTAGAGGCAAAAATGGCACAGGAGGGGCAGAGGTGGAGAGAAGAGAAAACTGGAGAAACTGGGCATATTCAATTCATATTGGAGGACCTAGAAAGGAGGATGGGAGGGTGAGGAAGGAGGAGGAGAGGAAGTACATTAGATACTCAGAGTCAGCATAGTCAGAGATCTGGCTTTACAATAAAATGAAAAGGCCCAGAAAAAGGAAATTAGTTTAAGCAAAATTTTTTGTTATGGCAGAAGGTTCTAGAACTCTCTAGATTGAACTAAAGTTCTGATTGAATGATGTGGCAAGGCCTGCAGCAATCAGACCATTGATTCCTTTGGATATGATGGTGCTGAGGAAGAGAGAAGTGAATTAAAAACTAAGATTAAGATAGGAATCATAATGTGAGAGAGATCATAAAACAGTTATACCTACTCAAACAAATTCAATGAACATTTTGTGCCTCTATTAATTGCCTGTAATACGTACTCCCAGTTTTTCTTTCAATGCACAGTAGTTTTGTGCACTGTACAACTCACTGGGCATGCATTTTGTGTAAAGACAATTGAAATAATAATAGCTAGCATTTATATAGTGTTTTAAGATTTGCAGTGTTTTACAAATATGATCACATCTGATCCTCACAACAACTCTGTGGAATAGGTGCAAATATCTGAATTTTACACATAAGAAATTGAGCCTGAGGTAGGAGGAATAAGTTGCTCAGGGTCACATAACCAGTAAGTAACAGACAGGATTCACATTCAGGTCTCTAGCAACCTGAGAATGGAAGCAGGATTGAAGAAGTAAAGAATGACATTGGAAAAGCTCCTTACCAGTTGAGTAGTAGCAATGGAAAGTTACTAGCTATGAATACAGCATGGGTAGTCTTCTCTTTGGACAATTCAGGACCAGACTGACGGACCATACCAGCCAAAACCCTCATTTTTTGATTCAAAATCGAAATTTCTGCTACTTATTACCTGTGTCAACTCATACAAGTAAATTAATTTCTCTAAATTTTAATTTACTCTCTAGAATAAGAAAAGCTAGATTAATCTTGGCTCCTGCGAAGACTGAAGTTGGTAGATCTTTTGAGTTTGAGAGTTTAGTTGAAACCCTTAATGAAGAGATAACCATCAGGCTGCCTAGGAAGGGTCAAATTGACCCAAATGAGAAACGGAGTAGATCAAAGCTCCATGGCCATCTGCAGTGGGCCCAGAAGTGGCAGTTCTCCTTCCAGCCTGGGCAGGAGATGCAGTCTCTTAAGAAAATAAACAACCAAAAAAAAAAAGATCCTCAAGTGGTATACAGAAAAATATCCTGGACTTGGGGGCAAGAGAAACATAGGTTCAAATGTTTTTTCTGTTATATTAGCATTGGATTTTGAAGTCACACAACACCTCTTTGAGGTTTGTTTCCTCATCTTTAAAATGGAGATGAGAATGTGGAGTAGTGAACAGAAAACAGATGAGATTTGGAATCCAGAAGGCAGAATAAATGTAAATTATGGTTTATGGATCTGCATAGATGGATAGAACACAGGATCCATGGTGAGAGGGGAGGGAGCGAAAGACAAAGACACAGAGAGATTTAAAAAAAAAAAAACAGAGAGACAGAAAGAGGCTGGGGAGGAAGGGGGGAAGGGAGAGAATCAAGGAAAAGGAGAGGCAAAGGGAGAGGAAGAGGCAGAGATGAGGATAAGGCAGACTCCAGTTTTTTGAGTAGAACTCTTGTTGAGTTATATCTACCCAACAAGGGGACAACAAGGAGTAGTACGAGCCTTGTGAAAGAATGGATGGGTCATTGGAGGGAACATCCACATCCATGAAATCACAGTGGAGTATTTGGGGCAACTGAACATTTGAACTATCTGATTGTTTTGAGAAGAGTGCTTTTGTAAACCTTAATGCCCTGTGGAAAGGTGGATAAGTAGTGGTAGTTGCAATAGAGGACGGGACAAAATCAGGCACTTGGTTGTACTCGGACTAGGTCCCGGGATGGGAGTCGGGGCGTAGAAGGAAGTGAGTGGATGGGAAGTAGGGAAAGGCAAAGAGAGAGAGGAAAGAGGGTGGAGCCCGAAGAGGCGGCCAGAGGACCCAAGTGAGGAGGGCCCAGAAATGTCCAGAGTTTGGGAGGAGCTGTGGGAACTAAGGACACGGCCTGATAGGATTTCCCCTTCTTTGGTGAATCCCTGCGAAGGGGCTGGGCCGAGGATCGGGGCTCCTCTCGCTCCGGGGCCGCCTCTTACTTACCCATGGCTAGCCGGGTTCGGCAGTGCCCGGAGACCCGACTTGGTCGGGGGCTGCAGGAAGAGCGGAGCGCATCCCTCGGTACGGCCCCGCAGCCTCTCCGCAAACTTTCTGAGCTCTCCTCCCTGCACGATCCCCGGCTGCGCCCACGCCACGTCGGCCGGCCCCGGTCCCAGTTCTGGCCCCCTAGCAGCTAGGAGAGGAGTGGCGGAGGGAGGGGGCAAAATACCGGGGCCCGCCCCTGCCCAACCAGCCCCAATCCTCGGGCCTCACATTGGACAGACGTCCAGCTCTCGGCTCCGCATCTCTGACCATAGGGGACCTGTGCTGTAGGAACGAATGCCTAGCGCCCAGGATCTGGAGTCGGAATTCCAAATCCGGGTTCTACTATCACTTGGCATTATGGCATTGGCAAGTCCTTTCTCTTCTCTGAGACTCAACTTCCCCATCTGTAAGTGGAAGGCATTGGAATGGATGTGATCCCTAAAGAACCTTCTAGCTCTGAATCCAGCGATCCATTTCCTCTTGCCCCGTAGCACTAGCAGTCCGGATTCTAGGGCAGAATGCCCGCGGGCACAGGTTTAGGCTCTGACTGGCCCACAGCGGATCCCGCAGCTGCAACCAGCAGGATTAGCTAATCTGGATCCTGCCCAACCTACATCGTTCCGGCTCCCTAAGGGCTTTGGAATGCGAGACTGGCACTTCTCGCCCTTGGGGAAGACAAACCGGATAAGAAAATATTGAATTCAAAAATCCAAACAGGTTTGAGTCCCTGTACCGGAGGCCCAACTGCTTCTCTGAGTATAAACAAATCCATCTAGGTGTGGCCCTGAAAGGAAAACAAACTCTCTTCTGCCTTCCCCTGCTCCTAGTGGACCTTCTAACAGAGGACTTGTAAGGTACTTAAAATGTTCACTTGCCCAATGCCTTCACTTTACATGATTAAACTTCCTTGCCAGTAACAATTCTTGAGCCTCACACCATTTTCCTAGAGTCATTAAATTTATTTTGGCTTTTAAGTTAAATACTCAGAAGTGCAAAAGGAGTCGGATTCTGGCTCTGATCCTAATTTACTTGATAGGTGCCTTTAGGCTCACTTTCTTTTTCTGCCTTAGTTTGTTCCTCTGTAAAATGAAAGGTTTCCTAAGTACTAGAAGCTCTAGAGCTGGAGAGAATTTACTAGATCCAGTGACTTTCAAGCATTTATCACACACCTATTATATGCTAAGCACTGTGTTAGGAGCAAAGGCAAAAAGATAAACTAATCAGTCCCTTGCATCCTATCTGCGGCCTCAAATTCTTCATTTTGGGAAAGAGAATAAATACTATAGCCCCCAAAGTCGTATGACAACTCAGGTCATAGAGCTAATAAATGACAGCAGGGTTTGAACCTATATATCCCACCTACAAATCCACTGTTCTTTCCTCTACACCTGTTGGGCTAGATTATCACTGGCTCACTTTCTTAATAGGTCTGATCTTCTTTGGAAGCAGTGTGATACAGAGAAAAGAAGCCTGGATTCGGAGTTAGAGAAACAGAGTTTAAATTGAAACTCCTGCCACATGCTACTTGTATGATTTTGGGCATACTTTATCTCTCTGGACTTCAATTTCCTTATCTGCAAAGTGAATAATCATCTTGAAAGAACCTTCTAGTTCAAGATCTGATTGCATAAAGTGGCAATTAGGAGGCCACAAAGAATGATGGACCACTACTGGTCATTTTTTTCCTCCCACTTAATGTCTTCTATTTTTTTCCAATCACATAGTTTTCAATATTCACTTCAAATTTTTTTCAATAGTATTTTTCCAAATATATGTAAAGATAGTTTTCAACATTCATTTTTGTAAGACTTTGTGCTACAAATTTTTCTCTCTCCAGCCTTTATTTTTCCCTTTCCCCAAGGCAGCAAGTAATTTGATATATGCTAAATACATGCAATTCTTTAAACATATTTCTACATTTATCATGTTGTGCAAGAAAAATCAGACCAAAAAGGAAAACATCATGAGAAAGGAAAAACACACCAAAAAAAGTGAAATAACTATGTTTTGATCCAAAAAAAAAAAAAAAGGTGAAAGTACTATGCTTTGATCCACTTTCAGTCTCCATAGTTTTCTCTCTGGATGTAGATAGCACCTACCATCCCAGAGCTTTGGAATTGCCTTGAATCACTACATTTCAACATTCACTTTTATAAAATTTTGAGTTCCAAATTTTTTTTCCCTTCCCTCCTCAAAGGCAGCAAGCAATCTGATTTAGATTATATACAATTCTATTAAGCATATATCCACATTAGTCAAAAGTAGAACCACAACAAAAGGAAAAAAATCACAGGAAACAGATAAATAAAATAACATAACAAAAAAGTGAAACTAGTATGTTCGATATTCATTCAGACTCCATAATTTACTTTGAGTCTACTGAAATTTTCTTGGATCACTGTATTGCTGAGAAGAGGTAAGTCTATCAAAGTTGATCACCATCAAACAATATTGCTGTTACTGTATACAATGTTCTCCTGGTTCTGTTTACTTCACTCAGCATCAATTAAGTCTTTTCAGGTTTTTCTGAAATTTACCTGCTCATCATTTCTTATCGAACAATAATATTCCATTTTCCGACATCGCCTTCATTTATCGTTTTCTTTTTCTATCATATTATCTAATTTGTTAGGTATGAGGTGATACCTCAAAGTTGTCTTAATTTGCATTTCTCTAATCAATAATGATTTAAAGTATTTTTATATGACTATAGATAGTTTTAATTTCTTCATCTGTAAACTGCCTGCATATATCCCTTGACCATTTATCATTTGGAGAATGAATTGTATTCTTATAAATTTGACTCAGTTCTCTATATACTTTGGAAATGAAGCCTTTATCAGAAATACTGGCAGTAAAAATTGTTTTGCAGCTTTCTGCTTTTCTTCTAATCTTGGTTGCATTGGCTTTGTTTGTGTAAAATTTTTTTAATTATAATCAAAATTATACATTTTGCATTTCATAATGTTCTCTGTCTCTTCTTTGTTTATGATTCTTCCCTTCTCCATAGATCTGACAGGTAAACTATTCCTTGCTTTCCTAATTTGTTTATATTATCAACATTTATGTCTAAATCATATACCTATTTTGGTTGTATCTTGGTATACATTGCAAATGTTGCCCTATCATTAGTTTCTGAGATGCTATTTTTCAGTTTTCTCATCATTTACTACTGTGTCTTGTGTATTTAATCTATTCCACTGAATTACCACCTCTATTTCTTAACCAGTACCAAAAAGTTTTGATCATTGCTACTTTATAATACAGTTTTACATCTGATACAACTGGTACAGATCTGGTAATCTTTTGCATTTTTAAAATTAGTTCTCTTGATATTCTTGACCTTTTGTTCTCCCAGATGAATTTTATTATTTTTTCCAGATCTATTAAATAATGTTTTTTGTAATTTGATTGGTTCAGCACTGAATAAGTAGATTAATTTAGGCCATTATTGCTCTTTTTGAACAAATTATTGACTCCCTTGCTTATCATTCTGATTAGTCTGGAGACATGTCACCTAAAGGATTCAGCTTCCTAAAGGAGAGAAAAAGGGAATAAGGAAGAAAGAAAACAAGAATTTAGTAAGCACTTGCAAGTACTTTACAAATATGATCTTATTTGATCTTCACTACAACCCTAGGAAGGAGATGTTATAATGATCCTCATTATATAACTGAGGAAGTTGAGGCAGAGTTTAAGTGACTTTCCCATTACCAATCCCAGATGAGATTTTAACTCAAGTCTTCATGATTCTGGGAGCAATACTCTATTAATTTTGCCACATAGACAAGCAAAATTTGGTTTAGCCAGAAAAGTAAAGATGGCAAACTCTCAGAGAGGTGAGACCACATGGTTTAATGGAGAAAATTGAGCTGTGAGTCAAGAAACCTAGGTCACAGTCTGTCACTAATTCAATGTATGACTTTGGATAGATCATTCTCACTCTGGGAATCAGTTTTCTCTTCTGCAAAGTGAGATATTTCAATTAGATTATTTCAAAGGTCCTTTCCAGCACTGGCATTTTAAAAATTCTATAGCCCAAGATCTTTTAGCTCTAATGTTTTATATGTAGAATCTCTTCAATCTCTAATATTCACTCATAGATCGAGTACCCAGCTCTCTCAGGCACAGTCATTCTATTTTCTTTCTTTTTTTTTTTTTTTTACTTAATTTTTTTTTATATTAAAGCTTTTTATTTTCAAAACATATGCATGGATAATTTTTCAACATTAACCCTTGAAAAACCTTGTGTTCCAATTCCCCCTCTCTCTTCCTCCCTTCCTTACCCCTGCCCTACATGACAAATAATCCAATATATGTTAAACAGGATAGAAATATATGTTAAATCCAATACATGCATACATATTTATACAATTATCTTGCTGCACAAGAGAAACCAAATCAAACAGAAAAAAATGAGGAAGAAAATAAAATGCAAGCAAACAACAACAAAAAAGTGAAAATGCTATCCTGTGAACCATACTCAGTTCCCACAGTCTTCTCTCTGGGTATAAATGACTTTCTTCATCACAAGATCACTGGAAGTGGTCTGGATTATCTCATTGTTGAAGAGAGCCATGTCCATCATAATTGATCATCACATAATCTTGTTGTTACTATTTCACTCAGCTTCAGTTCATGTAAATCTCTCCAGGCCTCTCTAAAATCATCTTACTGATCGTTTCTTACAGAACAATAATATTCCATAACATTCATATGCTATAACTTATTCAGCCATTCTCTAAATGATGGATATCCATTCAGTTTCCAGTTTCTTGCACTATAAAAAGGACTGCCACAATTTTTTTTTACACATGTGGGTCCCTTTCCCTCCTTTAAGATCTCTTTGGAATATAAGCCCAATAGAAACACTGCTAGATCAAAGGGTATGCACTATTTGATAACTTTTGGGGCATAATTTCAGATTGCTCTCCAGAATGGTTGGATTGTTCACAACTCGACCAACAATGTATTCGTGTCCCACTTTTCTCACATTCCCTCCAACATTCATCATTATTTTTTCCTGTCATCTTAACCAATCTGAGAGGTCTGTAATGGTGTCTCAGAGTTGTCTTAATTTGCATTTCTCTGATTAATAGTGATTTAGAGCACCTTTTCACATGACTAGAAATGGTTTCAATTTCTAAATCTGAAAATTGTCTGTTCATATCTGTTGATCATTTATCAAGTGGAGAAACAGCCATTCTATTTTCTAACATCTCTTTGGCCAACTCAATTTTTTTTTTTGGGGGGGTCTCAGTTTCCTCATCTGTAAAATGGGCTAGGTGACCTCTGAGGTCCCTTCAAGGCTCTAGGTCTTTGATCCTAGGATTTATGACTAGTAACATGCTAAGTGATGTTCTCCCCAGAATGAATCTTTCTAGTGCCTTTCAGATTATTTGTGATCACAATTTTTCTGAGGTAGTGGAATTCCATGGGTTCACATGAACAGAATAATGTTGGTAAAGAGATTGGCTGTTAGAGAAACAAGCAGTTTGGAGTGATTGAAAACAAAATACTGTAATATTCTTCTCTAAAATGTAATGTTCTCTTCTTGGGGTTTTCTTGGGGTCCTCTGGAAGCAACCTTCATTTCAGTTCAGTAATCACCACAAGTGCAGCCAGGGATTAAAGTCCAAATCCTTTTTGTTTCCTTCACTTGGGGCTCAGCTAGTTTTCTGGAGGTCTTCCTCTCTCCTTGGTTCCAAGAACTTAAGCTCCCGCCTGCCTTCTCTGGTTTCTGAATCTCCCCAACTTCCAAGGATTCAGCCTCCCAGCCACAACAAAGATGGAAGATGGAATGAATCTGTCTCAGCCTCCTAGAGCTTCCAATGCTCTTGTCCTTCAGGCCCTGAGAGCTTTTTGCTTATATATCCCACACTGAGTATACACCAATCATTATATCACCAGGATATAATGCTAAACTAGATTCAACCATTGTCTCCTCAATTCCACTTAGTACTTTGTTTCAAGTTCTGGCCCATAACATCTACTTGTAGGATTAAATCAATCATACTGAACCATGCTAAATTAGATAACTATAGTCTCTATCAATTCCACTGACTTAGTACCTTGTAAGAATCCTTTGTTTCAAGTTCAAAGTTCTGCCCCATAAGAAAATACCATTTCCCAAATATAAGTCAGTTTGATACCCACTTCCTATTGAATTCCATTTCATTTCTACTTCAACACTTGTCCAAGCTAAAAATATGTATGGACCAATTAATTCTACATATTGAATGTATCATCTGACTTCCTATACTGTGGGTCATGGTGCCATATGGAGTTACATAACAGAATGTGGGAAAGGGACTACAAAATTAAAGTTTATTATAGATAAAAGTTTGATTTGTATCTCTATTTCCTATAACTATATACCTGGGGTGATATAAAAATTTCTTGGGCAAAAAGGGGTTACAAGTAGAAAAAGTTTAAGAAGCCCTGATCTAGGCCATGTATATTTTTTAATCCATTTTTTTTTCTTGTGGGGATGGTTTGACCAATCTTTTTCATTATCATGGCCTTACATGCATAGGTAGCTCAATGCATTTGGTAGGATTCTATCCAAAAATAGAGCATTTGGAGAATTTTGCCATCATTAAAATAATGAGTCTTTTTTTTTTTTTTTTGGACCTCAAGTAGAACATCTTCCATTATGCTGCGGCCAAAACCTTTGAAAAATAGTTATCTTCATATATTACCTGATATCAGTGCTCAAATGGATCACTGAACAAGGTAATATCTATAGTCTCATATGCCATATAGTTTATAGAATTCCATGCCATGACACTAATACATTGTTGGTGGAGTTGTGAATTGATCAAACCATTCTGGAGAGCAATTTGGAACTGTGCCCAAAGGGCTACCAAATTGTGCCTATCCTTTGATCCAGCAGTGTTTCTACTGGGTCTATATCCCAAAGAGATAAAAAAGGGAAAAGGACCCACATGTGCAAAAATATTTGTGGCAGCCCTTTTTATAATGGCAAAGAACTGGAAACTGAATGGATGCTCATCAGGGGAATGGCTGAATAAGTTATGGTATATGAATGTTATAGAATACTATTTATTGTTCTATAACAAACAATCAGCAGAATATTTCAGAGAGGCCTGGAGAAACTTACATGAACTGATGCTAAGTAAAGTGAATAGAACCAAGTGAACAACTTGATTATGTGATAATTATGTGATAATCGACTTTTCAACAATGAAGTGATTCAGGACAATTACAATAGACTTGTGTGATAAGAGAACCATCTGCATCCACAACATAGTATTTTCCAAAATTCATATGGAAGAACAAAAGATCAAGAATTTCAAGGGAACTAATGAAAAAAAAAATCAAATGAAGGTAGCCTAGCTATATCTAATCTAAAACTAGATTATAAAGCAGCAGTCACCAAAACCATTTGGCATTGGCTAAGAAATAGACTAGTTGATCAGTAGAATAGGTTAGGTTCACAGGACAAAATAGTCAATAACTATAGTGTTTGACAAACCCAAAGATCCCAACTTTTGGGATAAGAATTCACTATTTGACAAAAACTGTTGGGAAAACTGGAAATTAATATGGCAGAAACTAGGCATGGACCCACACTTAACATCATATACCAAGATAAGATCAAAATGGGTTCATGATTTAGGCATAAAGAACGAGATTATAAATAAATAGAGGAACATAGGATAGTTTACCTCTCAGACTTGTTGGGGAGGAAGGAATTTATGACCAAAGAAGAACTAGAGATCATTATTGATCACAAAATAAAAAAATTTGATTATATCAAATTAAAAAGGTTTTGTACAAACAAAACTAATGCAGACAAGATTAGAAGAGAAGCAACAAATTGGGAAAACTTTTTTTTAACAGTTAAAGGTTCTGATAAAGGCCTCATTTCCAAAATATATAGAGAATTGACTCTAATTTATAAGAAATCAAGCCATTTTCCAGTTGATAAATGGTCAAAGGATATGAACAGGCAATTTTCAGATGATGAAACTGAACTATTTCTACTCATATGAAAAGGTATTCCAAATCACTATTGATCAGAGAAATGCAAATTAAGACAACTGAGATAGCATTACACACCTGTCAGATTGGCAAAGATGACAGGAAAAGATAATGATGAATATTGAAGGGGATGCAGGAAAACTGGGACACTGATGTATTATTGGTGGAGTTGTCAACAGATCCAACCATTCTGGAGAGCAATTTGGAACTATGCCCAAAAAGGTATCAAACTGTGCATACCCATTGATCCAGCAGTGTTACTACTGGGCTTGTATCCCAAAAAGATATTTAAGAGGGGAAAAGGACTTATATGTGCAAAAATGTTTGTGGCAGCCCTTTTCATAGTGGCTAGAAACTGGAAATTGAATGGATACCCATCAACTGCAAATGGCTAAGTAAATTGTGATATATGAATGTTATAGAATGTTATTGTTCTGTAAGAAATGATCAGCAGGATGAATACAAAGAGGCTTGGAGAGATTTACATGAACTGATGCTAAGTGAAATGAGCAGAACCAGGAGATCATTATACACTTCAACAACAATAGAGTATGAGGATGTATTGTGATGGAAGTGGATATCTTTAACAAAGAGAAGATCCAATTCAGTTCCAATTGACCAGTGATGGACAGAATCAGCTACATCCAGAGAAGGAACACTGGGAAATGAATGAGGATTACTTGCATTTTTGTTTTTCTTTCCAGGTTATTTTTACCTTCTGAATCCAATTTTTCTTATGTAACAAGAGAATTGTACGGATCTGCACACATATATTGTATCTAAGATATGCTTTAACATGTTTAACATGTACAAGACTACCTGCTATCTAGGGGAGGAAGTGGAAGGAGGGAAGGGAAAAGTTGGAACAGAAGTGACTGCAAGGGACAATGCTGCAAAAATTACCCGTGCATATGTTCTATCAATAAAAAACTATAATAAAGAAAATAGTATTTTCACCTTTTTTGTTGTTCTTTTTTGCTTTTTTTATTTTTCACTTTTTCTCCCATTTTGATCTGATTTTTCTTGTGCAGCAAGATAAATGTGGAAATATATATAGAAGAATTGCATGTGTTTAACCTATATTGAATTACTTGCTGTCTAGGGGAAGGGATGGGGGGAAAGGAGGGAAAAAAAATTTGGAACACAAGGTTTTGCAAGGGTGAACTATCATTGCAAATATTTTGAAAATTAAAAAGCTATTGTTTACAAAAAAAGAATTCCATGCTATTAAAGAAAGAGAATATTTGTTTAATGAACAAAAAGTCATAAAGAATCACAAGTAGTACTTCTTTAAAATGTATCAATGGTCATGTTATATTACATTATATCATTTTATATATACAAAGAAAAGCAAGCTGCACATGATCAAACTTGTAACTTCATGTATAGTCCTTTTTTTTTTAAATTCTACTATATATATGGAAATACCTATTCTAAGTTCAAAATTTTAAAAAATGAAATTTAAAGAATCTACATTACTGGGGGAAACAAAGTACTAACTGATTTCTCTGACTCAAGTCTTTCCCTTCTCGAATTTAGCTTCCACACAGCTATGAAAGTGGTATTTCTAAAGCACAGGTCTTACCATGTTACTTCCCTGCTCAAAAAGATCCAAGGATTCCTTATTGCCTCTAGGATGAAATATAAATTCCTTTGTTTTACATCTAAGGACCCTTTACAATTCTGCCAAACTTCCCAAACCTCACATATTGCTCCCCTTTCATATACTCTCCCTTCTAGCCAACCTGACTTACTGTTCTAGGACAAAACAATCCCTTTCCTACCTCTATGCCTTTGCAAAGGATGTTCTCCATGTCTGAAATGCCTTTCCTTCTTCTTCCTCCTAGAATTTCTTGCTTCCCCCCAAACTTAGCTAAGTACTGGCTCTTATAACAGAATTTGGCTGATCTTCTCTAACAACTAGTGTCCCCTAGAAATTACTTTTTATATTTCAGGTACTTACAATAGGTATATCTATGGCTCCCTCATAAAAATGTAAGCTTCTGAAGGACTGGGACTGTTTTAAATTTTGTCTTTGAATCCTCAGATCCCAGCACAGTGATAATAAGTGCTCAAAAAGTGTGTGATTGACTGACAGGCATTTGATAAATGCTTGTTGGTTGCTATTTTTGCACAGGAAGATATTTTCTTTTCTTTTTTGGGGGGGTGGGGAGGGTGATGAAATTGGGATTAAGTGACATGTCTAGGGTCACATAGCTAAGTCTTTGAATTTGATTTGAGCTAAACAATTCCTAACAGTCTTAACAGCTCAAACATCCCTGCTCCTTTGTAAAGGCTTTGAGAATAAATTAGAATAAAATAAAATAAAATGAGACCTTCCTGACTCTAGGACTGGTGATCTATTTACTGGGCCAGATAGCTGCCCCAAGAGATATTTTCTTTTCTTTTTTTGGTAAGGCAATTGGGTTTAAGTGACTTGCCCAGGATCATACAGTTAAGTCTAGTGTTTTAGGCCAGATTTGAACTCAGATCCTTTTGACTTCAGAGCTGGTGCTCTATCCTCACATCATCTAGCTGCCCTAGAAAGATATTTTCTTTCCTTCTTTTTTCTTTTCTTTTATAATGGTAGCTTTTTATTTTTCAAAATACAGGCAAAAATAGTTTTCAATATTTACCCTTGAAAAACCTTCTGTCCAAAATTTTTCTCCTTCCCTTCTCCCACATCCCTCTCCTAGACAGCAAGCAAATAAGTTATACATATATAAATCTTCTGTTCATTTTTCCACATTTACCATGCTACACACATACACACACAAAAAAAATCAGATCAAAGGCAGGGAGAGGAGAATGATAATGAAAACAAACAACAAGAAAAAAAAGGTGAAAATACTATGTTGTGATCTACCTTCTGTAATGTTCTTATTGGTTTTCTGGAGGTCTTGGGAGCAGCCTTCATTTCAGTAGAGTAATCACCACCAAAGTAGCCAAGTGTTAAAGTCCAAATCCTTTATTATCTCCTTCACAATCTTGTTTCCTTTCCTGGGGCTCGGGCCAGCTTTCTTAGAGGCCTTCTGGAGTCTTGTTTTCAGTGGAGAAACTAAGTAGGAGAGCCCTGCCACCAAGGTTGTGTGAGATGGAATGAATGAATCTGGCTCTGCCTCCCTTCCCAGTCTGTGTCTGGCCTTTCAGAGTCTCTCTCCAAGCCCTTCTGAGACTCTCTCCTTGGCTCCAAGAGCTTGAGCTCCCACCTCCAGTCTGCTTGTCTTCTCTGGCTGAGTTTGTCCCACCTTATATGCTCTCTTATAATTACATTAGCATGGGTGTGAATCTTGTAGAACTATATTAAGTACTAAGTACATGTACTGAACTAGAGAACTATTAATCACCATGCTAAACTAGATAACCATTGTCTTTATCAATTCCACTGAGTTAACACCTTGTAAGAATGCTTATTTTGGAGTTCTGGCCCATAACAATCTTCAATCTCCACAGTCCTCTCTCTGGATGCAAATGGCTCTCTCCATGACAGGTCTATTGGAATTGCCTTGAACTACCTCATTACTGAAAAGAACCAAGTCCATCAGAGTTGATCATCACATAACCTTGTTGCTGTGTATAGTGTTCTCCTGATTCTGCTCACTTCATTTAATAATAGTTCATGTAAGTCTTTCCAGGCTTTTCTGAAATCAGCCTGCTCATCATTTCTTGCAGAACAATAATATTCCATTACATTCATATACCATAATTTATTCAGCCCTGCCCCAAGTGTTGGACATTCACTCAGTTTCCAATTTCTTGCCACTACAAAAAAAATTGGTACTAATGAAACTTCAGCTAAACTCAATTTTACTTTAAAGTGACCCTTTTACAACAGAATCCCATTAACCCAGCTCTTGGAGCATTGGATGGCCTTGGGCAGATGTCTCTCACACTGAAACAGATGGCAATCTATTTCTATTCTGAAAACTTCCCTTAATTTGTCTTTGAAATCATGAGGCTGTTGAAATAGATCTTTTCTGCTTGCCTTTCACATTTTAAACTTACAACTGACCAAAGTACAATTAGGTTTGGCATCAGTTGCTCAAATCATGAAAGTAAGTTTGGAATAGGTCTTGTGTGCACAGACTTCTATAAAGAGAGTACTACTCTTTCTGCCATTTCTAGGTAAAGAGAAAAAACTAATTGCCAACCTCCTTTTCCTCTTTAAAGAGATGGGGTTTGTGGATGTGGAATATTGTATAAGTTGCTATTAGTTGATTTATTGAACTGCTTTTTTTCCTTTTTAAATCTTTGTTACAATCTTTGTTAGGTTGATTTCCTAGCTATGGGAGGATGAGGGATATATTCAGAAAAGAAGAATGTTTATTATAAAAATTTTAAAAATAAAAAAATTGAATCTGCAAGCTGGGATTGTAGCACCAATTATGTGCCTAGTTCTCTGCTGGAGGATATAGCAGATATGAGAAAAGTAAAAGACACAATCTTTGTCACTATAGGTTCTATGGTCCAGTTGATCCTAATGAATTTTTCTCTTTACAATGTGAAAGTTGGACTAGACATCTCTAAGAATTCTTCCAGCTTTGAAATTTAGTTTTCTCAAGTCCCTTTTTCTTATAGCTTTACTCTACTTTCCCACCTCATTTTCCCTTCTCTTCAGAGAGCCTGATCTTTATAAAATGAAGGATTTGAGCTAGACAATTCCTAACAGCTCTAACATCCCTGCTCCTTTGTGAAGACTTTGAGAATAAATTTGAATAAGGGATTCCAACATTTTCTGGTTTCCAGCACACTTCCCTGTTCTATTCAAATGAAATAAATGTCTAGAGTTTACCATATATATATTAAAAATAAAGGAGAGAAAACCTGAATATAATTCATTGATATGAGAAACACTTTCTGCCAATGTAGGCTTGTGCCTTCTCTACCATTTACAGTATTGGGGAATTACCTAGAAAACTGAGATGTAAAATGACTTGCTTAGAGTCACTCTGCCAGTGTTATGTTGGAGGAAAGATTTGAATCTTGGTTCTTACTGGCACTAAGTTCAGATCTCTATTCATTGTAGCACATTATCGCTTTAATTATAGATATAAAGTAAATTAGCTCAGTAGGATAACATAGTTATTAAATATTCTTAAATACCCTATGTTGGATACCCCTGAGTGGGATGTAATAAAATGCCAACAGGTAAGTGTCACAGGGGTTAGGAAAGGGAGCGAGCTGGAACTGGACCCAGCATTACTATGAACAACAAAGGCATTACAGTATATCATGAAGGCAACACAGCCTCAGATAATTTTGTCTTCCTCAGGGTCTATCATATACTGATGTTTCATCTGCCTATTCAGAGCTCGTTAAGCTTTCTATACCCAGGACTGCAATAGTGTCCACCAAGAAGATGAGAAAATGATCCTTGAAAATAGGTGATCCCACAGATTGAGACAATCAACCAATATATCAGAGAATTAATCTCCAAGTAGGTGGTACAGTAGATAAAGCAATGGGTGCACAGTCAGGCAGACCTGAATTCAAATCTGGCCTCAAACACTAATCAAACAATAATTAAAATCCAATTATGATTTTAGACAAGCCATTTAACTTCTGCCTCAGTTTCCTCAATTGTATAAGAGGAATTATAATAACATGTACTTCCTAGAGTTGGGAGATTTGTTCCCAGGACTGTCTAAGATAATATTTGTAAAGAATACTTAGCACAATTCCTGGCATGCAGTGGATAATTAATAATTGTTTCTCTTTCACATTATGACAGGCCTCTATAAAATGCATGAAAATAATAACTGCCTTTGGCACCTTCTCTGAAGTGAAAAGAGAAAATGTATGAGAAATGCTTTATACTCAAAAAGCTTCATAAACTAGAGATATTGTTATTCAACTGAAGGATAATAGAATGAATATAATAATAGAATAAGGAGACTGGTAGATGCTGTTTATTATATAAGACTATATAATCTTATTAAGATGGAATTCAAAAACAGATTGTCAAAGGGACTTAATTAGGCAGGTGTCCCCAAAGGGTTGGTAACTCTGGAGATGGTTATAACAATAATACCAATAATCATGTTAAGTGAGTAATCAATTTGAAAACTAAATAATGGAGGGATGATTGCTGTAAAGTAGGCTTTAGTTGTTTTGAGAGAGAAAATGATCAAGAATTTGTATTTTATGAAGACAGCAATAGCAGACAGCTCTGTTATCAGGCCTTTGTGGAGTTGGTTTGGTTGTCCAAGGTGGGTACATCCTTCACCTCATTAAGTTTGAGTCCTAATTGGCTCAGAGTGAATGTAAATAGCAATTGTTTTCTGTTTTGGCCAGAAATCCTGAAGGTCTTCCCCTCCTCTCCTCATATATATCTCTTCCTCATTTCTTCCCTAGCCTTAATCACTAATTGGACATTGCCTTAATTAAACTGAGGTCTATCATCCTGATCTCTATCTGGCCACTGAACTGAGATGGCTTTAGAAGGGAAAGTGTGGCAGGTGACCTTGCACAGCCTGACTTCAGTTAAATCCAACTCACTTGCATATCATTACATCATCTCCCTGATGTCCTGGTCCTCTTTGAGAATGAAGTATAAACAATAATAGGGGGAGTTATTATTCCTTTTCCCTTTCATTTCCAGCTGTATAAAATGGATGGGTAGATGAGAACCAGAAATACCTTACCGATGGGCTGAAGAGGTGTACATGAATTGGGAAAATTTTGGTTCTGATCAGACCACAAGCATTGTCACTTTTTTTCTTGAAGCCCTCTGTAAAATGAGAATGCCTGCCCTATCTCCTTTGGAAGGTCCTGTGCTTCGTGAAGAATCAAGGAAATGTAAGTTTTTATTGTTCACTTAAAAATCATGGGATCAGAGCAGCTAGATGTCACAGTGGATGGAGCACTGGTCCTGGAGTCAGGAAAACCTGAGTTCAAATCCACTTAACACTTATTAGCTGTGTAAATCTAGACAAGTCATTTATCCCCAATTGCCTCTAAAAACCATGCAAAAACAAACAAACAAAAAGTCACAATTCATTGATTCACTGCTGGAAGGGCTCTTCAAGGCTATAGATTATGAGTACAATGACTTCATTTTACAGAGAAGGAAATTGAGACACAGCGAGGTAAAATGATTTTCCAGGGGCAACTTTAAACCATTCTGGTCCTTCTCTCCTCTGAGATTCCAGAGTTTTGAAGACAAGAACTAGACCGTGAAAGGGAAGTTACAGCAAGAATGGATGTGGGAAGTCAGCAGAAACACAGGATTTGAAGCTGGGACTTTAGAGATAATCCCATTGTTTTACTAAAAGCAAAGAAAAACATCCCTCCCCTGATGTCTCTGGCAAATAGATTAGATCTATCATTCCCCAACCTCTTCTGTCTTCTGCCTGCCTTTTCTATTGGCCCTTTGGAAAATCCACTTCATCACCAAACCATTCTCTTCACTCTCTGTCTCTTTTCATTATCGTTCCGGATTTGGTGAGATAGGGCTTTCTCCAGATGGGAGAGTCCCCTTCTCCAAAGGTGGATTGTTCCACATCTCATGTTTCCCAGCATGCTGATTAGGCGAAGCAAGTGTATTCCTGTCTCCCCATGACCATTATTAATCAATAGATCAATCAATCAACAAGAATTTGTTATATGCCTAATACGTGCCAGATATAGCAGGAGATGCTAAGGACACAAAGATAAAATAATGAAATCTTCAAGGAATTTCCATTCATTCTATTTGCTATCAGCATTGAGCATTCTCTCTGCCTTTGAGGTTCAGTCCATTCATTTATATCATTTTGTCCATATCGAATTTTGGCCTCCAAGTCCCTTTCCTTCATTTCTTAGAATTTTAAGCCTGACTCACAATTCAGTCTCCACCTGGACTCCTGCTCCCATGCTTGGAAAGTGGAAGTGAGGTAGGGGTGGGCTTCAATATAGCCACATCCCCAAGCACTCTCCCATTTCACCTGTCTCCTTAATTCCTATGGACTTTATTTTCATTCCATGTAAGTCTATCACAGAGAAACCTTACCATCACTTCTAGCTATGAACGTGAACTATGAAATTCCTTTCTCTGATCACAGTGTCCAGTCCTTTCTTTCCTTCTACCATCAGTCTCAGGTTAGTCTCTTATCCTCAGCTTTTCATTCTTTCTCACCCCCAACCCTCCCTCTCCAATCTCTTGACAAGACCTTATGACTTTACCTTTAAAACATTTCCTGTCTCTATCTCTACCTTCCAGGTCTTCTTACACTTTACAATCCCCCAAGCATTCCTTGTGACATTGGCCTCTTCAATCCCTCTAACAAGAGGTGGAGTAATCTGCATGCCCAGAATACTCTCCTTTATGGCTTCTTTTGATCTTCTTGAAATCCTTCCACAGGAAGCCTTTCCAGATTCCCCCTTAACTACTACTCTCCCTCTACTGATTAATTCAGATTTATACAGTGTATATTCTGATTGTATATAGTCGACTGCATATTGTCTTTCCCATTAGAAAGTGGGCTCCTTGAGAGCACACATGGGATTTTGCCTTTTTTGGAATTGCTAATACTTAGTACAGTGCCAGATGCAAAGCAAGCCCTTAATGCTCATTGAATGAATGATTGTTTTTTAAACTTGTTCTTCATCTTCACCACAACCTTCAGACCCTTCATCCCTTCCTATTCTCCCAGTACATTACCCTTGCTCTGGGGAGAGTGTGGGAGATAAGGGACATAGTTCTGAAAGGGTTAAGATCTCCAGAGCATAGTTATAGTAAAGGCTCTCTCCAGTCTTGATCCTACCTAGAGTTAATAACTATTCAATATCCCCCTTTCTTTATCTCCCATGTTGCCTTGTCTTACTACCATTACCACCAATCTTTAGCCTTGAATCAATTCTGCCTTTCTTCTCAATTGGTTCCACTAAGCTATTGAACACCAATGGAGGATTTTTAGTACCCTCCAGACTGGGTTCATTACAAATTCACGTCATCTACTTTCAAATGAGCTCATTTTCCAGAGATCTATATTTCCTCTCTTTTAGTATTATCTGGGTTATCCCTCCTCTCCTTTCCCAAAAGTAGAACGTACTTAAGGTTAAATAAAAAGTTGTAAGGAAGTGTTTATGGAGAATAAAAGTTGGGTTCAAATCCCATTTCAGATATTCGCTAGCTGTATAGTCTTACATGGAGTCATTTAAACTTTTGGGATATAAGTTTGCTTTTCTGAAAAGTGGGGACTCAGATACCATTAGTGGCCTGTAAAATTCCTTAAAATAATACACAAAATCTCCTTTGTGTATTGTCTTCCTTAGTTAGAAAGTGAACTTTTAGAGAGCAGTTAGCATAATAGAAAACATTTAGAAAATGCTTTCCCTTTTCATTCACCAAACTACAAAACTTCATCACAAAACTCATCTTACATATTATAAACAAATTAGAAGAATATAGGATACTTTACCTCTTAGATCTGTGGAAGAGGAAGGAATTTGTGACCAAAGAAGAACTGGAATTCATTATTGATCACAAAATAGATAATTTTGATTATATTAAGTTAAAAAGGTTTTGTATAAACAAAACTAATACAGACAAGGTTAAAAGGAAAGCAATAAACTGGGAACACATTTTTACATTCAAAGATTCTGATAAAGGCCTCATTTCTAAAATATAAAGAATTGACTCAAATTTATAATAGTCAAAGTATCCTTTGACCATTGATATGAACAGACAATTATCAGATGAAGAAATTGAAACTACATCTAGTCATATGAAAAGGTACTCTAAATCATATTGATCAGAGAAATGCAAATTAAGATGACTCTGAGATACCACTACATGCCTTTCAGATTGGCTAAGGTGACAGGAAAAGATGATGAATGTTGGAGGGGATGTGGGAAACCTGGGACAATGATACATTGTTGCTGGAATTGTGAACGACTCCAACTATTCTGGAGAGCAATTTGGAGCTATGGCTCAAAAAGTTATCAAACTGTGCATACCCTTTGATCCAGCAGTGTTACTACTAGGTTTATATCCCAAAGAGATCTTAAAGGAAGGAAAGGGACCCACATGTGCAAAAATGTTTGTGGCAGCCCTGTTTGTAGTGGCCAGAAACTGGAAACTGAGTGGATGCCCATCAGTTTGGAGAATGGCTGAATAAGTTATGGTATATGAACATTATGGAATATTATTGTTCTGTTAGAAATGACCAATAGCATGATTTCAAAGAGTCCTAGAGAGACATGAACTGATGCTAAGTGAAATGAGCAGAGACAGGAAATCATCGTACATGAGAAGACTATACGATGATCAGTTCTGATGGACGTGGCTTTCTTCAACAATGAGATGATTCAAACCAGTTCCAATTATTCAGTGATGAAGAGAATCATCTACAGCCAGAGAGAGGCCTGTGGGAACTGAGTATGGTTCACAACATAGCATTTTCACTCTTGTTTGCTTGCATTTTATTTTGCTTCACTTTTTTTTATTGGTTTGAGTTTTCTTATGAGGCATGATAATTGTATAAATATGTATATACATATATTGGACTTAACATATATTTCTACCATGTTTAACATGTATTGGACTACTTGCCATCTAGGGGAGGACATGGGGAGAAGGGGAGGGAATTGGAACACAAGGTTTTACAAGAGCTAATGATGAAGAATTGTCCATATATGTGTTTTAATAAAGAAAAAACAAACAAACCTCTTACAACTCACTGTCCCACCAAAGAGCAAGAGCTAGATTTGCTTTTCTGTATCATTAACTCATCCCTTGCTACTCCTGATCTTCAGCTCTCACTTTGTCCAGGAACTCTTCTTTTGGGTAAATAAAGTTTGGTCCAGAAGTTCTTCACCAATCTATCACTGGCCTCCCACTTTATCTCAGATTCATTTTCTTGCACCTCACCTTTTAGCCCATCAACTACTCTATATTTGGATCTTTTGTTCACTAGCTACCTGGATATGATGGGATCCCTCCAGAGAACTAAATCCAAATGTAGCCACTGTTCTTTCTCTCTCCATTCCCCACTCTCACTCTCGCCCTTTCTCCTCCTCTCCAGATTCTCCTGTGGGAACATCCACAAGTAGGTAAAACAGAGTGGATTGGCTACCTACAAAACTGCAAGCCATAGTCTGAAGACATGCTTTCTTCATCGATTTAGAAGCCCTGTGTGAATTTCACCCATGAAACAAGACCTAAACATACCTTAATACATGTCTGTTGAAACTGTAATGTTTGTTCTATGTCTAATCGCTAATCAGCAAATATTTGGTGAATGAGGCAATAAATGAATAAATGACCTTGCATCTTGGAAGAACCTTCTGGAAGCAGATAGGAAGGACTGAAAGTCCATGAAGAATTTATGGGAAGTGGAATACTCTGTTACTGTTAGCTGTATGATTTAGGCAGGTTCATTCTGAGGGCCTCAGTATTCTCTCCTGTAAAATGAGTAGGTTGGACTAGAGGATCTTATGAAGAGACAGGACTTCTGGAAAGATGAGAGGGCTCAGCAGAGAAACGAGTAAACTAGACATTTTCTCCCTAATCCTGGGCTACGTTTCTGCCCTTTGCCTCGAAACCTGGACCAGAGGCAATGCCCTGGAGAGCTTAGACCTTTCAGAACTCATCCTCTATCCTTCCCCCCAAACAGTGACTTGTGACCCACTCCTCTGATCAGGACCTATGGACTCGGCTCACTATTTCAAGTAGATCCCAGTCCTCTCTTGGCATGTTCCTTCCCAAACTGGTCCTGGATAGTTGTGAGTAGTGGGGCCAAGAAAACTGAGGAAACTATGGCTCTTCTCTGCAGCATGCAGAGTGGTCTACAGCACTGATGAGCGCCTTGCCCACGGTGAAGGCTGTTTCAGAGGCAGGACTAGAAGACGGGTTTACTGCCACTGCTTCTAAAAAGAGCCACTTTGAGCCCCTAATTCTTCCATTCACTCTCCTAATAACAAAGCAAAACACCCCTTTCCTCTACTCTCCCCCTCCCCTAGTTGAATATAAAGTTCTTGGGTCAGGGACAACCTTCACTTTTATATTTTTGCCTTCTGTAATGTGAGACCTTAAAATAAGTCAATGTTTTTTCATTCATTCATGGTAGACGACGAAGAATTGGAATTTTAGGAAATGAGTTTGAATCGCCATATCTGCCACTAACTATTTGTGTCAACAAGCATTTAAGCGCCATTCATTGTAGACACAAACAAAAGACAGACCTTGCCACCAAAGAGTCACAGTCTAAAGAAGAGGCAAGACGGTGTGACATTAGGCAAGTCCCTAAACTTTTTAAAAATTACTTTAAAACTTTCATTTTAAAAACTCTTGGATTCCAATTCTCTCTCCCTCCGGCCCCTCCCCCGTCCACTGAAAAGGTAAGCCTTAGGAGAATAAAGCAAGGCCTGGGACTTCGGACAACTCCCGACTCTCGAGCTCCGGGCCTGAGAAAATTCCGAGGGGGAGGGGGCGGAGCTTCCGGAAAAAGAGAGGAGGACCAATCACCGAGGACTTCCGAAAAGAGCCGAAGAATTCCAATAAGCCGCAGTTGAGAGGCGGGCAAGATGGCAACCGCCGCTAAGACAGAGAACGGGACGGCGGAGACTGAGGAGCTGGCCGCGCCCCAGGAGCGGAAGCTGGAACGGGAACGGGAGCGGAGCAGAGACTTCCTGCGCGGCCTGGAACTGGTGAAGCAGGGGGCGGAGGCGCGCGTGTACCGCGGCCACTTCCTGGGCCGCCCGGCGGTGATCAAGGAGCGCTTTCCGAAGCGCTATCGGCACCCGGCCTTGGACACGCGGCTGAGCCGCCGGCGCACGGTGCAGGAGGCTCGGGCCCTGCTGCGTTGCCGCCGCGCTGGTGAGCGCGAGCGTGCGCGCGCGCGCGCAGGGGGTGGGCGGAGCGGTCTTGCGGGGCCTCGTGCGCGCCGGGAAGGGTTCTCGCCTGGGCTTGGGAGTTTGTTTGCCCCTCCTATATACACATACTAGTAAATACTAGTTATCTCGTGCAGGGAAGCTGGGAGGCGGCGCCGGGAATCGGGCCCCAGGCTCCGAGCGTCGGTCATTTTCACCGGCGTCCCATTCTCAACATGAAATGATAATAGCTGCACCTTAACCTTCCAGGTTGTGAAAAGATCAAATGAACTTGGTTATAAAATGCCATACAAATGCTCGGCGTTATTGTAAAGTAAAGACTTAGAAGCAGAGGAGACTGCAGCAACTAGTTGGGAAGCCTTGCCACAGAGTTCCTAACCTTGTCTGAATTTCAGGTTTCTATTAAGGGAAGAAACGCAATTTAATTTGTGAAAGCCCCTTGAGGTCTGTGTTTGTAGTATCCCAGCACTTTTTTTTTTTAATTTTTTATTTAATAATTACTTTATATTGACACTCGTTTCTGTTCCGATTTTTTTTTCCCCTCCCTCCCTCCACCCCCTCCCCTAGATGGCAAGCAGTCCTTTGTATGTTGGATATGTTGCAGTATATCCTAGATACAATATATGTTTGCAGAACCGAACAGTTCTCTTGTTGCACAGGGAGAATTGGATTCAGAAGGTATAAATAACCCGGGAAGAAAAACAAAAATGCAGATAGTTCACATTCGTTTCCCAGTGTTCTTTCTTTGGGTGTAGCTGCTTTTGTCCGTCATTTATCAATTGAAACTCAGGTCTCTTTGTCAAAGAAATCCACTTCCATCAAAATATGTCCTCATACAATATCATTGTCGAAGTGTATAATGATCTCCTGGTTCTGCTCATTTCACTTAGCATCAGTTCATGTAAGTCTCGCCAGTCCTCTCTGTATTCATCCTGCTGCTCATTTCTTACAGAACAATAATATTCCATAACATTCATATACCACAATTTACCCAGCCATTCTCCAATTGATTATCCCAGCACTTTTTGAAGCTCCTGGCACATGAGGAAAACTTCAGTCAACCCCTTGTACACTGACAGCACGGAATTCTTTTTTTTTTTTTGATAATAAGTTTAGATAAGATACAAACCCAGCCCTAGTTTTGTTGCTCTTACTGAAATTATTTGGCATGATAAGAAAACTCTTGGATCTTTAAAAATGTATTTAATGAAAATGTTTAAAAATAATTTAATAAAAACTATCTTTTTCTTTTCCGTCTTTCCCACAGGAATATTAGCCCCAGTTGTCTTTTTTGTGGACTATGCCTCCAATTGCCTATACCTGGAAGATATTGAAGGATCCTTGACTGTCAGGGACTATATTCAATCAATTCAGGCCACTGAGACAGATCCAGAAAAACTCTCCCTCTTAGCAAAAAAGATCGGGAAGGTTCTGGCACAAATGCATGATGAAGATGTTATTCATGGAGATCTCACCACCTCAAACATGCTTCTGAAAATGCCTACTGAACAGCTAAGCCTGGTACTCATAGACTTTGGGCTCAGTTTTATTTCTGCTCTTCCTGAAGATAAAGGTGTAGACTTATATGTCCTAGAAAAGGCCTTCCTTAGCACACACCCCAACACTGAGACACTGTACCAAGACCTTCTAAAAAGTTACTCATCAGAATCCAAGAAGTCAGGCCCTGTGCTTAAAAAGTTAGATGAGATACGACTGAGAGGAAGGAAGCGATCTATGGTTGGATAGAAGATTCTGTGGTAGTTCCACATAGTTCATTTCCAAATAAATTTCCCAGGGAGGCTACCAAAACCTGTGTTGAGATTTTATTTTTAATTTTTTTATATCCTGGATTTATCCCCCAAAAGAACATTTCTGTACACATGTGGCAGAACATAAAAAGTGAATCTGTAAGAAATTATAAATTTCCACTGCACATCATTTTTTAAAAAGTATATAATTTTAAAACTATCCTCCTTATTAGTCATTCTTTCCAAATGAACTTTCTATTCTGTGCATTTAAAAAATGTTACCATGCCCCCTCTTTTTGTATCACTACTGCTAAATCCCCTTACCTTACCTTACTTTCTAAAATTTAAAAAAGAGAAAAAAGATCCTTCTTTTGCCTTGTGTGCAAAGATGAACAAAACCAAATTATAGTGTCCAAAAATGTAATGTCTGTGTCTCTGCTTCCTCATACTTCATGCTTTTACGGTTCCTTCTCATTCCTCACTTCAAACCCTAGAATATAGCCAATCTCCCTCCCCCACCTTGTTTGTTTGTTTTCATTTAATTCCTTCAATATCTAGTGAAGATTTTATGATTCTAAAGAGACACTTACTTTTCTCATTATTATGATATCAGAACCATAACTTCCAATTCCTCATTTATTTTTCTGGATTTCAACTCATGTTTGTATTTAAAAATTCTACACAGTTTTTGTCTCTGCATTATTAATACTTGAAAATCCTCTTCCTTTAAAGACAATATCCCCATGTAGGATTATACTTAACCTTTGCAGGTTAAATTATTCTTGATTGTAAGCCTTTTTACTTTGTCTTTTGGAATATTATATTGCAAAGATCTTGCATTTGTTGTTGAATCTGCCAGGTCTTATAGGATTGTAAGATTAATCTAGTTTCAGAATTCAAATTCAACAGGCACAGACTTAAAAAGTTGAAATACAGAAGTTTATTACTACTCAGAACCTTGATTTAAACAAGATGTAAGAAAAAAGAGAAAATTTAAAGCATAAAAATAATGTGCATATAATAATGTGATATAGGGTTAAAGGGTATGTAATATGATATCCCTTTGGGCATAATTCCAAATTGTTTTTCATAATGATTGGATCAGTTCATGATTCCACCAGTAGTACATTAGTTCTCTATTTTTTTCCACAAGGAGCATCTTATTTTGAAAGCTTTAAGTTACTTATTTTCCATTTCTTTCCTCCAAAGCTTTTGTTTCTTTTTCCTTTTTGATTTCTTATTTTGTTTCTCCTAGGAATTCATATAGTAGTTGTAGAACATCCATTTTTTACTATTAATTTCTAGTTTTAGTTGTTACATTATTACTTGTTCTTTTGGAGTGATCTTTAGATTTAGATAAAGATCTGTAGATCTTCAGATGATTTAGACTTAGTAATAATTTTGATACTGCTTGATGTTTTATTTGTCTAGCATTAGTCCCTGAATTGAAAGAGTTTTGTGCCAGGGACTAACCTACCTCCCCTCTTCCCCTTGTGCTTTTCTGTTGGGGGAGGAGGGAAAGGGAAGGGTGCTAGTAACTGCCTCTGCTTGGTCTTATTCTGATTGAATGGAGTTCCTCTACCTCGGATTATATTTTCTTTTCTTTCTTTTTTTTTTTTTTGTCTATAGTAATTTTGTTTTATTTATTTATTTTTAATAATTAGAACTTTTTATTGACAGAACCCATGCCTGGGTAATTTTTTACAATATTATCCCTTCCACTCACTTCTGTTTCAACTTTTCCCCTCCCTCTCTTCATTCCCTCCCCTAGATGGCAAGCATATATAGGACTGCCATCTAGATACAATATATGTGTGCAGAACCGAACAGTTCTCTTGTTGCACAGGAAGAATTGGATTCAGAAGGTAAAAATAACCCAGGAAGAAAAACCAAAATGCAAACAGTTTATGTTCATTTCCCAGTGTTCTTTCTTTGGGTGTAGCTGCTTCTGTCCATCATTGATCAATTGAAACTGAGTTAGATCTTTTTTTTGTCAAAGAAATCCACTTCTATCAGAATACACAGGATTATATTTTCTTTGTATCTTTGAGGATCCAAATGGGGAGGAGGATCTGACCTTAGACCTTAGAGAATTGGGTTAGACTCCAGAAGACTTTGCATTCTTTAGTCCTGATTCTTTATAGCTATGTGGCACTCACTGAGTCTGTTTCCTTGCACTATAAAATGAGACAATTGGAGACGATCTCTCAAAGATAACTTGTTCTCATGCCAAGAATGTGATGAAATGCAAACTACAGCATCAAGAAGAGGTGTTCATGAAAGAAAAAAAGATTAAACAATAAAAGAGCACACTTTGGAGACAGGCTTCATTCTCTCCTATGAGAAGAGGCTGAGGAGTTTCTGGTCATTTTTGTCTCTGTGGGTATGTAGGTGGGGGAGAAGTGGGAAGGATGGAAGCCTTACATTTGAATCATAGAATGTCAGAACTAGAAGAGCCTTTAAGACATCTAAGCCATGATTAATCTTTTTTGTATGTCATGAACCCCTGGGGCATTCTGGTAAAACCAACAGACCTCTTCAAAAAAATATATTTTTTTTTACAAGCATAGGATAAAACACATGGGATTAGAAACCAATTGGGCTGAAATATAGTTATCAAAATATTTTTTAAAAAACTGAAATACCAGGTCTATAGACCAAGTTAAAAACCTGTGATCTAGATAATTGCTCTTTTTTCAGAGAAGGAAATAAGATCCAGAGAAGATGAAGTTAACATATATTTTAGGACAGCTTTGTGTAGCACTAAATACTTAGCGTTGGAAGAATACAAAATACAGGTAAGAAAAATTCCCTTTTTAGTGGGGGTGTAGGATATGTGTGTATAAAGATAGTTTTAAAACACAATGAAGGGATTTAAGGACTGGACTTTTAATTTTTTTGACATGAGGAATTACCAGATGAGGAAAATCTCTCTACCAAAGCAGGTGGGGACCTTTTCTACAATTTATAGGATTTGCCTAGAGCAACTGTTCTCAAACTTCTTGATATCTTTTTATTCTTAAATCTCTTACTACTTGTCAAATAGTACTCCCCAAACAATTTTTTTTTGTAATTGGTTATATCAATTGATTTTTAGTGTATTATGAAAATAATTTTGACTTTGAAAGGGTTTTTGGGGAGTTCCAGGGGTCCCCCAGCCACACTTTGAGGACTGTTGCCCTGAAGGTCATGTGGGTAGGACTTGAACCCCAATCTCTCTTGCTCTAAGGGATTTCCATTATACCACATTGTCTAACACATATTATTGCATGATAAATGAATTACAGTGTTACAAAACAAACTGAATTAGGAGGTCTGAGGAAGTATATTGTTAGATACAGGAAGAATCATGGAAGATATCCTGAAAGAAATGGTATTTGAGTTGCCAAAGGTCCTCTTCCACATATTGGGAGAACTGATATTTTCCAGATAGTACTGTGTTTCTTGCATTTCTTTCTCTTTAATAGGAGTATTGTGTCCTGTCTGCCTTTATAGCACAAAGACCACAGTCAATAAATCATGAAACACAAAGGTGTTAGGATTCTTACAAGATGCTAAGTAAGTGGAATTGCGGAGACAGTGGTTAACTCTAATTTAGCATTGATTTAGTCCTACAACAAATAATGGTTTCCTGGTGATATAACGATTGGTGTGTACTCAGTTTAGAGCATATAAGCAAGAAGCTCTCAGGGCCAGACACAAGCCTATTAGAAGCTCTTGGAGGAGGAGAGAGATTCATGCCATCTTCCACTTTTGTGCTGGCTGGAGGCTGAAGCTGGCAGAGGCAAAGGACTAGCGGCAGGAGCTCTTGGAACCAAGGAGAGAGATAGGCCTCTAAGAAAGCTAACTAGGCCCAAGAAAAGAGGCAAGACTTCGATGGAGACGATAAAGAATTTGGACTTTAACTCCTGACTGCATTTGGGGTGATAACTGAACTGAAACGAAGGCTGCCTCCAGAAGCCCCTCAAGAAACCTGCTCCCAGAGAACATTATATTTTAGAGAAGAACATTACACAAAGAGATCATAGAAATAATCTTTATAAGCTCATGGGAAGGGACTTAGAAGAATCATCTAGTCTCCAATTCCTTCATTTTATAGTTTGGGAAAACTGAGACCTAGAGAGAGTTACAAAGCTAGTTGAGAGCTAGAATCCAAGTTTTCTGATGTCTTTAGTGAATAGAGTTCTATAAAGTTCCTCAATAAGTCAACCTACACAGTCACCTCTGGGAAGAATTATTTCTCAGAGGACATGGGATAGATGTCTCATCTGACATTTGGGGAACTGGAGATATGGAGTGACCACATAGAAGAATCCCAGCAGAGGGGAAGCTGTGCTCTATAGCTTCCCCATCAGGGAATACTTACACACAGTATATATATGTCAGATTCTAACTGACATATATATAGTGTGCAGGTTCTAACTTCTTATCCTACATCTCTGTTTGTTGTTAATCTGTCACTTTGATGTGCACATAGTAGACAACTGGTAACTGTTGAATTAAATTGAATTCAAAGCCAAGTGAAATGATTATGAGAAAGCAGAGATATGCCAGTTCTTGTTCCATTTGAGAATGGAATGTCCTAACATGCCCAAAGGAAATATTGACCTATCAGTTGTTGTTCAGTTATTTTTCAGTCTTGATTCTTCACTAAATTAAAACCCCTTTGGGATTTTCTTGGCAAAGATACTGGAGAAGTATGCCACCTCCTTTTCTGAGGAAATTGAGATAAACAAGGTTAAGTGATTTGCCCAGGGTCACACACTAGTAAATGTCTGAGCTCAGATTTAAAATCAGATCTTTCTGTCTCTAGGCCTGTCTCTAGGCCCTGCATCATCTAGTTGCCCTAATATTAACTACATGTATATTTAATATTTTATGGGAAATTGGACAAGAAGCAAATTCCTTTTCTGTTTTCTTGTCAGAGATGTAGTAATTTATCTGAAATCCTTCAAGGACTGCTCAGGGCAAATCAGAAATATTAGTGACTCTGGGATACCCACAGATAAATTTTCAGATGAAGAACTTCATCCTATGGTAACCTGCACTGTCTCAGAAGCAGTTATAGGTTTTCCAAAATATATTTAAAAATGTTACAAAAAAAGTTCAACTTTTCCTCTAGAAAAGCAAGTTTTTATTGATTTTTTAACCCTAATTTGAACTAGTTTGAGGGTCAATAGGATGTTGGAGTCAGGAAGATATATTTGGACATATTAACTGTGTGATCTAGATCAAGTCAATTAACCCGTGCTTCCTGAAACTATAGATAATCATAATAGCTGGCATTTATATTGTACTTTTTCTCATTTGGCCCTCAGGGCAGCTCTGTATAAAAACTAGTAGTACTACCATTTTACAGATGTGAAAACTGAAGCTCAGAGAGCTTAATTGCTCATGGCAAGACAACTAATAAATGTTGGTCAGGAACCAGGTCTATTACTAGGATATAAGAATTCCTTTATCAAAGAAATCAGAGATTCTGAAAACAAATGATTATCTGTGAAAGACCTCACAGTAAAGTAAGGTGTGTTGAAATCCAGGTCTTTAAATGACTATTTGAGACATTAGAGATCTTTTAGTCTCATTTTACAGATAAAATTGAGAACTAAAGCAGATGTGACTTGCCAAATAATTTGCATTGATAAAGATATACATAGTATGCTTTTACATACCTTTTCTCATTTGATCCACAAGTTGGAAGCAGCCAGGATTAACTCACATTCTATCACACTTCAAATCCGATGTTCTTAGTTAATTGGGGATTCATTGCTTTGGTTTTCCAAATTTCTTCTCCAATTAATTCATTTATTCCTGATTGCCTTGAAGAAAACCCTTGTCCAATTATACTCACATATACAGCTGGTGCCTGTGCAAAAAGCTTGAGCAAATATTTGAAAGCACCTAAAATTGGTTAAGTGGCAAATCAGTCTGTGATTTCTAGTTGTTCATTTCGATCTAGTTATTTGGAATTTGATTACGAGAGGAATAGTAGTGTTGAAGTGTGAAATGAGGGTATATAAGCACACTTCAGTGATTACTTAATATATGCTATGGGTATATAGAGAGAAATAAAAGGACAAAGGAGTTCACCATGACTGCATATTCCAGTCATCCTGATCTATATCTTGCCACTGGACCTGAAGATGGAGAAAGTGAGGCTAGTGACCTAAAGTGAGGCAGGTGAGATGCACAGCCCTCTCTCACTTAAATCCAATTCACTTGCATATCATGGCATCATGTCTCTGACGTCACAGACTTCCTCGAAAATGAAGGAAAACAGCTTTCCAGGGAGCACCACACAAATAAACTAGAAGAGACCTTAGAAATCGTCTGGTCCAAACCTCTCATTTACACGTGAGAAAACAGAGGGAGGGATCCTTTTCTAGACCACGCGTTTGTCCAATATCTGAGGCTTACAAAATGTTTGTGGCAGCCCTGTTTGTAGTGGCTAGAAGCTGGAAAATGAATGGATGCCCATCAATTGGAGAATGGTTGAGTAAATTGTGATATATGAATGTTATGGAATATTATTGTTCTGTAAGGAATGACCAGCAGGATGAATACAGAGAGGACTGGCGAGACTTACATGAACTGAGGCTGAGTGAAATGAGCAGAACCAGGAGATCATTATATACCTCAACAACGATACTGTTTGAGGATGTATTCTGATGGAAGTGGATCTCTTCGATAAAGAAAGCTAATTCAGTTTCAATTGATCAAGGATGGACAGAAGCAGCTACACTCAAAGAAAGAACACTGGGAAATGAATATAAACTGCTTGCATTTTTGTTTTTCTTCCCCGGTTATTTATACCTTCTGAATTCAATTCTCCCTGTGCAACAAGAAAACTGTTCGGTTCTGCACACATATATTGTATCTAGGATATACTGTAACCCATTCAACATGTAAAGGACTACTAAAGACCAACCATTTAGTCCAACTACTCTTACAAATTAGGAAACTGGGACCCAAAGTCAAACAGGTACTATTAAAAATGAAAGCGGGAAAAAGAAAAGGGAGGAAAAAGTGAAAGAACCCGGGTTCTTTTACTCCAGAGCTAGCCCTTCCAGTTTTTATTTTTAATAACAAACTCCTTCCTACAGTGCTTTATTTATTTATAAATTTCACAGCAATCCCCAGAGCTAACAATGCAGGTTTTGTTTATCCTCATTTCCCAGTTGAAGAAACTGAGGCTAAGAAGTGGGGTTGGGACTTCCCGTATATCAATGGTAGGAGTACTTTCTGGAACAGAAAGGGAGGGACCCTTGTCCCAGGGCAGGGGGCGGCAAGTAAGCGTGTTTGTGGTGCGTGGGAAGGACTATTCCTTTGCTCCTAAACAAGACCGCAGGAACCGAGACGCCATCAATTTCCTCCCTAAGCCCTTCATTTTCTTTGTAAAAGAAGAATGGGGAAATGCTTTCTATTCTCGCGCCTTCCTCCAACCACGCAGGAATCGATTATGAAATCCAAGGGGAGCCGGGGGCGATTTGCCTAACTGGGAGTTTCGTGGGCTGCGTAGACTGTTGACCTACTAGAACGCAGCGATTCTAGAGGCTGGAGCAGCCAGACTAGCACGAATGCTCGGAACAGCCCGCCCCTGAGCAGGATCTCGGAGCTGCGCTTCTGTGGCGCAGCGGTCTCGCTGTTCGAACCTATCCTCGATCGTCGGTTGTTCTCTCTGTGAGTTCGAGGCCTGCCGGCCCCCGCAGAGGTCCGAGCACCGCAGGCTCCTTGTACCTGCTATGGTGTATTTCACTACCCTGCCAGAGCACCCGCGGTGGACCGAGTACCCGCCCTCCTGCCCCCGTGAGGTTGCGGTGTTCCACAGCTCCCACCTCCATTCTCCTTTATTCCCCTTTTGGGACGAGGACAGAGAGCCCTTATTGGCCAAGATTTTACCCGGGGGTGGATCAGTTGGGAACCAGCTCCCGCTCCTAGCCGGCTGCGCGGTGCAAGTACCGTAGGGACTAGCTCGACCGGAGCTAATGGCCCAGGGATGCAGGGGGCCTCTCCAGCAGTGCCCCGGAAAACTAGACACGGGCTTCCATGAAAACAAGATAGAGACAGGTTTGCCCTGCTCCTAATGTGTGTGTGTGTTTGTAGTATGTACATGTGTATATATGTATACATATCTGTATATATATATATGTTTCTGTGTGTGTGTATGTGTGTGTAAATCGATCCTCCCCATCTCCCACATATATACACGCACAGTTATTTACAAACAAGCCACGGACTGGATTAACCGGCCCAGGGAAGATGAGAAAACCATCTCATGGCAGGCCAACCTGCAAAGATCTGAAATCACAAAACTTGGCTTCCAAACCTGAATCCCAACTCTTGTAGCTTGTGAGCTTGGGCATCTTACTGTTTTTCCCTTTCTGGGTTCCAGCTTCCTCATATGAAAATTAAAGATGATCTTCTCAAGTCCTTTCCAATTCCAAAATTCTCTATGATTAACCTAATAGAATAATTATTCTATTAAATTTAAAAGGTTTTGTATAAATACAATCAATGCAACTAAGATTAGAAGGAACAGAAAGCTAAAAAACAAATTTTACAGCAAGTATCTCTGATAAAGGCCTAATTTTTCCAATACATAAAGAAATGAGTCAAATTAATAGGAATATAAATTATTCTCCAATTGATAAATGGTCAAAAGATATATGTGGCAGTTTTCTGATGAAGAAATAAAAATTATCTATAGTCATATGAAGAATTGCTCTAAATCACTATTGATCAGAGACAAGTGCAAATTAAAACAACTCTGAGGTACCACCCCACCCCTATCAGATTGGATAATATGACAGAAAAGGAAAATGATAAGGGTTGGAAGGGATGTGGGAAAATTAGGATGCTAACATACTGTTGGAGCTGTGAACTAATCCAACCGTTTTGGAGAGCAATTTGGAACTATGTCCAAAGGGCTATCAAACTGAGCATAGCTCTTTGACCCCACATTGTTTTTACTGGGCTTGTATCCTAAAGAAATCATAAAGGAGGGAAAGGGACCCATAGGTATAAAAAAGTTTGTGGCAGTCTTTTTTGTAGTGGCAAAAAACTGGAAACTGAGTAGATTACTGTCAGTTGGAGAATGGCTGAATAAATTATAGTATATCAATGTTATAGAATATTATTGTTCTATAAGAAATGATCAAAAGGATAATTTTAGAGAGTCCTGGAGAGACTTACATGAACTGAAACTGAGTGAAATGAGCAGAACAGGAGATCATTGTACTCGGCAACAACGCAATTATCTGATGATTAATTCTGATAGATGTGGCTTTTTTCAACAATGAGATGATTCAGACCACTTCCAATGACTTTGTAATGAAGAGAGCCATCTATACCCAGAGAGAGGACTGTGGGAACTGAGTGTGGTTCACAACATAGCATTTTCACTTTTTGTTGTTGTTTGCTTGCATTTTATTTTCTTTCTCATTTTTTCTATCTGATTTGATTTTTTTTTGTTCAGCAAGATAATTGTATAAATCTGTATGCATATACAGAATTTAACAAATATTTTTTACCATGTTTAACATATATTGGATTATTTGCTATCTGGGGGGAGTGGGGGAAAAGGGGGGAAATTGGAAAACAAGGTTTTTCAAGGGTCAATGTTGAAAAATTATTCATGTATGTTTTGAAAATATAAAGCTTTAATAAAATTAAATAAATAAATAAATGGAATTTTTAAAAAAGGAAATTAAAGGAGTGAATGGATGAACAAGTTGTAGTCTGTGAGTATAATAAAATAGTATTGCACTATAAGAAATGATGAGCAGAATGCTTTCCAAAAAACCTGGAAAGATCTCTAGCTAAACTGATGCAAAATGAAATGAAATGAGCAGAATTAGGAGCACATTGTACAACAGTAACATCAATATTGTATGATGATCAATTGTAAATGGCTTAGCTATTCTAAACGATGCAATGAACCAAGGTAATTCTGAAAGACTTATGATGAAAAAGGTTAGCCACCTCTACAGAAGGAACTGATGGAATCTGAAAGAGATGGAAAAATACAATTTTTCGTGTGTGTGTGTGTGTGTGTGTGTGTGTGTGTGTGTGTGTGTGTGTTTAGAGGGGATAATCTAGGTTTTCTTTCACAACTTGTAATATGAAAATATATTTTCATATGTGAAAATCTATCACATATAATCTAGATCAAATTGTCTTAAAGAAGAGGGAGAAAGTAGAAGAAGGAAGAGCAAATGGAACTCAGTTTTTTTTAAACTATCTTTGTTTGTTTATTCTTTATTTGTTAGCAACAAACAAGTTTATGACTGTGGGTAAATGATTTTTTAATAATTTTTAAAGTTTTTTATTTTCAAAACATATGCACAGATAATTTGACATTTACTCTTGCATAGCCTTGTGTTTCAGATTTTCTCCTCTTTCCCCTTTCCCCCTCCCCTAGACGGCAAGCAATTCAGTATATGTTAAACATGTTAAGATATATGCTAAATCTAATATGTATAAACATATTTATCAAGTTTTCTTGCTGCACAAGAAAAACCAAATCAAAAAAAGAAAATAAATGAGTAAGAAAACAAAATGCAAATGAACAACAACAAAAAGAGTGAGAATGTTATGTTGTGACCCACATGCACTTCCCACAGTCCTCTCTCTGGGTGTAGATGGCTCTCTTCCTCACAAGATCACTAGAACTGGCATCAGTCATCTCATTGTTGGGAAGAGTTACGTCCATCAGAATTGATCGTCGTATAATATTGATGTTGTCATTTACAATGATCTCCTAGTTCTGATCATTTCAATTAGCATCAGTTCATGTAAGTCTCTCCAGGCCTAAAATTAACCTACTGATCATTTCTTGTGGTGAGCTTTTTCTTCTCAAAACACAGCCAGGTGATAAAAGTTCAGATCTTTTATTATCTCCAATATAGCCCAGTTAGCTTAGAGGCCTATCTCTCTGCTTGGTTCCAAGAGCTCTCTCCGAATGTCGCCAAATCCAAAGGTCTGGTCCTTCAGCCTCTGCCTCTGCTTTCTTCAGCCTCCAGCCAGCACAGAGATGGAATGAATCTCTTGTCTCCCTCACTTGGGGCTCGGCTAGCTTTCTGGTGAGTCTTTCAGACCAGCTTGGTCTCAGTGGGGGGAGTGCAGGAGCCCAGCCACCTACCACAGTAGTGTGAGATGAAGATGAATCTGGTTGTCCACTGAACTCTCGACTCGTAGCTTCTTCCTCTGAAAACTCTTCTTCTGCCACCAGCCAGCCAAATGGAAAATATTCTGGCTAGCCTCGGAGAGAGGGCTTCTGGCGTAATTCTGCTGAAATCTGTCAAAGTGCTCTCTGTCTGCACCAGAGTCGCTCCTCTCCAGTCCAGCTGAACTCTCCTCTGCGACCAGCCAGCCAAGTGGAAAATATATTCTGGAATAGCTCTCTCTTCATTGGCCTTATATGTGAATCTTCTGAGTGAATGGGATTATGGGTTTTCTCCCATAGTGCTCTCTGGCCCAAAGAGCTTTAAGGGAGGTGTGAACACAAAGGTGTAAACACAAGCATTGTACTAATTAGTTCTACTTAGTACCTTGTTTCAGGTTCTGGCCAAAATCTTCTAATTAGTTAGCAGTTTGTAAAGATTCCAACAATTTCTTATAGAACAATAACATTCCATAACATTTATATACCATAACTTCTCCATATTGATGGGCATCCATTCAATTTCCAGGAACTCAGTATTTTTAAAAATTAATGTTAAAAGTTGTCTTTATATATAATTGTAAAAAATAAAATATTATTCAAATATGCTTTTTCAATTCATTCTACTTTTTTTCTTTGTAGGTATTTTTAGTTTCTCCACCAATCCTCTGAATAGTTGGAGAGTCTCCTCACAATCAGGTTCACCTTCCTTGGAGACTTAATAGACAATGCTCTGTTGGGGTGGGAGCTCATAGCTCTCCCCAGTCCAGCTCTATTTTTCCTCCCCAAGCTTGTGATTTTATCAATATAGGGAGCTTATCATAATACATATCAATATCTTCTTTACAACTTAGAGTCTTTTAAAAAAAATATAATAGCTTTTTTATTTTCAAAATATATGCAAAGATAATTTTTAACATTCACCTTTGCAAAACCTTGTGTTCCAATTTTTTCTCCCTCCCTTCCTCCCACCCCTTCCTCTAGATAGCAATTAATCCAATATATGTTAAGTATGTGCAGCTCTATATATATTTTTACAATTATCATGTTGCACAAAAAAATCAGATCAAAAAGAAAAAAATGAGAAAGAAAACAAAAAGCAAGAAACAACAGCAAAAAATGTGAAAATACTATGTTGTGATCCACACAACATAGAACTCTTTCTGGATACAGATGGCTCTCTCCATCACAAGTCTATTGGAATTGGCCTGAATCATTTCACTGTACAACTGAGAGTCTTAAAGAGTTGGCAGCCATTAGGAGAAATTAAGTGGCTTGTCCAGGGATACATAGCCACTATAAATCAGAGGCAGGACTTTAAATCTAAGTCTTCCAGTAAGTTTGATTCTACTAATTCCACTAATGCCTAAAAGTTCAGAATTCAAATCAATTAATATTTATTATCCAACTTTTATATCATTCAGTAAGCATTGATTAAGCACCTTCTATGTACCTGGCACTATACTAAATGCTGGGGATTCCTAGAAAGTTCCTGTAATTAAATAACTTACAGTGTAATGGAGGAGATGACATGAAAACAATTGTGTACAACAAGATCTAGACAGAATAAACTGGAGATAAATAATATAAAGAATTCTCTAGAACCAAGCAGGATCAGGAAAATCTTCTTATAGAAGATGGGATTTTGACACTTCATCTCTCAGCTTTTCCCTGACTGAGCCCTGAGCCTGAAATGTTCTCCCTCCTCATTTCATGAAGAAATCTCATGCAATGTAAAATGTGAGGAAGACAAATGAAAAATGCTATGAAGAATTTGAAAAGACAAAGTTCACTTTCATGGGGGGCAGGCAGAAGGATATGGAGGGAGAGAAAAGGCTTTAGGTAAAACATGGCATCAGAAATAATAATAATGATGATGACCATCATAGTAGTAGTAGCCAACATTTGCATAGTCCTTACTATGTGCCAGGTATGGGCTAAGTGCTTTATAATTCTTTTTTCTTTGATATTTTATTTTTCCCAGTTACATATGAAACAATTTTTTAAAACTTTGAGTTTTAGATTCTTTCTCTTTTTCCCATCCCATTTCCCTACCCCTCAATGGGGTACATGTGAAGTTATGCAAAATATTTCCATAAAAATCACGTTGCCTGATTCAAGACAATTCCAATAGACCTGGGAAAGAAAAAAAATCCACATCCAGCGAGAGATCTATGGAGACTGAATGCAGATCAAAGCATCCTATTTTTGCCTTTTAAAATTTTTTGATTTTCTTTTCCTTTCTTGTATTTTTCCCCCTTTTGTTCTGATTTTTCTTTCCCAACATCAGTAATTTGGAAATATGTTTAATCTATATCAGATTGCTTACTGTCTTGTCTTGGAAAGGGGAGAAATAAGGGAAAAGGGAGAAAAGAAAATTTGGCACTCAAAATGAATGTTGGAAAATATCTTTACATGTAATTGGAAAAATAAAATACTATTGAATTAAAAAAAAGGTCATGTTGCAAAAGAAAACAGATCTCCCTCTCTGAAGAAAAAAAAAACCCTCAAGAAAAATAAAGTAAAAAAAAAAGCATGCTTCAATCTATATTCAGATACAATAAATTCTTTCTCTTGGTTTAGATGTGCTTTATAATTTTTATCTCATTTGATCTTCAGTGGATTTGAAGAGAGGGAAATATTTAAATAGAAATGGTTGGGTCCAATCCATGTAATAGCTAGCATTTATATATTGCCCACTCTATTCCAAGGACTTACAAATATAATCTCATTTGATTCTCATAGCAATTCTAGGAGATAAGACACTGCGATTTCCCCCCATTTTGCAATAGAAGATACTGAATAAGTCATACATTAAATGACTCATTCAAGATCACATAGCTAATATATGAGGTTTTTTAAACTCCAAGCCCAAAGCTCTTTTATCATCCAGGTGCTTTTATATGTGTGGGGGATGGCTTGAACAAATTGCTTAGAGATGCTGGGAGGAACAGATCTGCCATTTAGGTTTGACAAACTGCTCACACAGTTGTTAGTGATTCCATGTCCCATTTTAGGAAACTGCCTTAAAACTATCCCGGAGGAACATACCCTTGACCTTGATTTTAAAGGTATTGATTTTAGAAACTAGACTGTGAAGTGATAAAGAAAGAATGTGGATGGGGAAAGAGAATAGAAATTAAGTTGGTAGTAATTCAATGTAATTAAATTACATTCAGCAAATATTTATTGAAGGTCTAGTATGTGTCACATATGGTACTGAATGACAGAGATTCACAGGCAAAAGTGCAACAGTTTATATTCTACTAAGTGGAAACAATATGTACACAGATAAAATATATAAGATTGATATAGAATAACTACACAATAATTTTGGGTGGTGTAAGAGAACAAACAAGTGGAGAAATCAGTAATAGTCTTTTGTCGGTATGTTACCAGAACTGTGCTTTGAAAGAAAGTAGGGATTTTATACAGTGGAGAGGGAAGGATTATATTCCAGATATAAAGAACAGCCTGAGGAAAAAATGACTAGAGTGTGACATCAGTAGTATTTGTACTACTACAAGAAGTCCAAATCAACTTTTATGCTATTATCCTTAAGTCTAAAGGTAATGTCATTGTAGTTATTAGATGAGGTATGGTATCTGAGTTGCCCACTAGGTGGTACTCTACTCAAGCTACCGACCAAGTTGTCCCTTCATAGTCTCTGGTACATATATGGTATAATCTTCTTAAAAGCTTCCTTCCTTCCTTCCTTCCTTCCTTCCTTCCTTCCTTCCTTCCTTCCTTCCTTCCTTCCTTTTTTCCTTCCTTCCTTCCTTCCCTCCCTCCTTCCTTCCTTCCTTCCTTCCTTCCTTCCTTCCTTCCTTCCTTCCTTCCTTCCTTCCTTCTACTTTCCTTCTTTTCTTTTCTTCTTTTCTTTTCTTTTCTTTTCTTTTCTTTTCTTTTCTTTTCTTCTTTTCTTTTCTTTTCTTTTCTTTTCTTTTCTTTTCTTTTCTTTTCTTTTCTTTTCTTTTCTTTTCTTTTCTTTTCTTTTCTCTTTCTGGATACAGATGGCTCTCTCCATCACAAGTCTATTGGAATTGGCCTGAATCATTTCACTGTACAACTGAGAGTCTTAAAGAGTTGGCAGCCATTAGGAGAAATTAAGTGACTTGTCCAGGGATACATATCCACTATAAATCAGAGGCAGGACTTTAAATCTAAGTCTTCCAGTAAGTTTGATTCTACTAATTCTTCATGATGAGAAGAATTGGAAGAGTTGCGAGGAAATTCCTACACCATCCATATCTATAGTACATGGAAAGTAAAGAAAAGTTTGTGTGACCTACATCCTATCTCAGGAACTCAGATGTGAAAAGAAAAAGCAGGTGATCATTGGAAATCAGTCTTCCCTTTTCAGCTCACCAACCCAATTCAATTCATATAATAATAGTTGGCAGTCATGGTGATCTAAATTGCTTTTTGTGGTCCCTACCTCTATTTCAAATCTATGATCAGGTTCTTTTCTGTAGTACTGGTGTCTAGCAGTTTCAATCACTATAGTCTCTGTTGCTGCAGAGGCTAAGGCTGGTGGATCACTTGAATTTGGAAGTTCTGAATTGTACCTCATGTCCAATAAAAGTTAATTTTAAAATCTTAACTGTAAGATTTTAAATCTATCCCTATCAAATTTCCTCTGATTAGATTTGGTCTAATGACCTGAACTATTGAGATCTTTTTGGTTCCTGAATCTCATCCAGCATATCATCTATGCTTCAGGACTATGTATCACATGTAAATTATTAGTCTACTACCTATATTATTATCTTAACAGAAAAGTTAAACTATGTAAGATTAAGCACAAATACTCAAGGCATTCTACAATGCCCTACACCCTTTCCAAAAGTGTACCATTGAACCATTAAAAACCACTCTTTGGGTTTAATCATTCAACTAGCTCCAAATTCATCTTATTGTAGCATCTTCTGGACTACATTTCTCCATCTTATTCATAAGAATAACATGAGGGACTTTGTCAAATGCTATCAACTATAGAATATATAGAACAGTTCCCACATTTATCAGTTGAATAAGCCTGTGAAAAAAAGGAAATAAAGATAGTGTTGACATGATGTTCTTGAAGAAGCTACACTGGTTCTTTGTGGTCACTTCCTTTTCAGATGTCCATTAACAATCTCCTTAATAAGAGGCAGCATTTCTGTTGTAAGGTTTGTAAAATGCTTTATATATGTTATATCACTATAACTTCATAACATTCCTGCAAATTATTAGTATCCTTGTTTTATAAATAAAGAAAATGAGGCTGAGAGGGGTTAAGTGATTAGCCTAACATCACACAGCTATTAGATGTATGAGGCAGAATTTGAACTCATGCCTATCTGATGCCAAGTCCAACATTATCCACTACTATTTCCATGTGGCTGCTTTTAATTGTATGTTTTAGAATTTTGACAGAAGTCAAACTCATTGATCTATAGCTCACAGATTCTCTAGCCTCCTCTTTTAAAATGTGTTCTTCTTCAGTCTTGTGGGAGCTTCCTCATTCTCCATAATCTTTCAGATATCACTAACAATGAATGACTCAGCAATCCCATTCGCCAGTTCTTTTCAGTACCCCAGGATATAGTTTATCTTGGCCTGGTGATTTGAATTCATCAAAGGGAAACCAGGCACTCTTTTACTCTCTCCCTGTTTATCTTGGGTATGACCTTTCTATTAACCACTTTTTTTCAGTCTAAAGATTAATATTCTTTGTAAAGAAAACAGTAGAAAAATAAGAGCTCAGACATTTGAAAAATATTCTTTTGCTGTCACTGATAGAATTACAACTCAATGAAATAAGTGACAAAAGACTATCCATTTGTGCCACACCAAAGCAAGTCCAAAGTTTGATAAAAGTTGATAATGTCAACAGGACAATATTTTGGCTCTGATGTGTCCAATCCCAGAGAAATCTTTGGAGCATCATCACTGGTTGATACCAACTCTGGCTTATTCAAAACACTAGCAGTATATTGTAAGCACCAAGTTGGAGCTCAATATCTGAACATTTTAATCATTCATATAGTCTGATTGTAAAAGCTTACAGGAAGATAGAAGAGAGTAGTATCAGAATGGATTTTTTAAAAATAAGACTAGGTGATATTTGAAAAAAAAAACAGCTAAGAAAATCAAATTTTTAGTATCAAAAATGAAAAAGGAGAATCCACAACAATTGAAGAAGAAATCAAGGAAATTATTGGAAATGACTTTGCATAATAACATGCCAACAAAATTTATAATTTAGAGGAAATAAATAATAAAAAAGAAAGATACAGATTGACAAAAGAAAAAAAAAGATAATTTAAACAACCAAGCAGCAATGATATTGAACAAACCATAAATGAGTTCCCAAAGAAAAAAGTTCCAAGACCAATTGGATTTACAAGTAAATTCTATTAGACACTTAAAATTGTTAATTTCAATATTACATGAACTATTTTCAATAATAGGAAAAGCAGACACTCTTTTTAATCTCTTTCTTTAATACAAATATGGTTCTGCTGCCTAAACTAGGGAAAACAAAAAAGAGGGGAAAATTATAAAGCAATAGAACATTGATGTAAAACTTTTAAATAAAATATTAACAAATAAGCTATAATAGCACATTTATTTTTATGTTGTATTGCAGCTTTATTTATTTTGTTAAACACTTTCAAATTAATTTTTTTCATTTGTTATAATAATCATTTTTATAATAGTGTTTTATTTTTCCCAAAACATGAAAAGATAGTTTTCAACATTCATCTTTGCAAACCTTAAAAAATTATGTTACATAATTTTGTTACAATTTTTTCCTCTTTCTCTCCTTCTGATATGGGTTAAACATGTGCACTGTTTCTAAAAATAATTCCATATTCATCATGCACAAGAAAAATCAGGTAAAGAGGGGGGGAAATGAAAAAGAAAAAAAATCTGAGCAAAAGGTAAAATATTATGCTTTGATCCATATTCAGTTTCTGTAGTTCTCTCTCTGGATCATCACAAGCCTATTGGAATTGCCTTGAATCACCTCATTGTTGAAAAGAGCCAACACACGACCATCACAATTGATCATCACATAATCTTGTTCCTATATAGAATGTTTTTTTGGTTCTGCTCACTTCACTTAGCATCAGGTCCTGTAAGTCTTTCCAGGCTTTTCTGAAATCAGCCTGCTTATCATTTCTTACAGAACAATAATATTCCATTACATTCATATACCATAAATTATTCAGCTATTCTCAAACTGATGGTCATCCATTCAATTTCCAGTTCCTTGTCATTGCAAAAAGGGCTGCTATAAATATTTTTGCATATGTAGATCCTTTCCCCTTTTTTTATGATTTCTTTGGGATACAGACCCAGTAAAGATACTGTTAGATCAAAGGATATGCACTATTTTATAGCCCTTTACATAGACTTTAACAGCACATTTAAAAGATTGTATACTATAAATAAGTTGGATTTATACCAGAAATTCAGAGTTTAACTAAGGAAGATGATGAATATAATGAATCATGAAAATAATACAAATAATGAAACATGTTTGTATCAATATTGCTTAAAAAAAAGGCTTTTGATAAAAGACATTCCTATTAAAAATATGATAAAACTTGGGAATAAATTGATCTTTCCTTAAGATAGTAATGCCTATCTAAAACATTATGTGTATTGCAGAAAATTTAAAGTTCATTAAGATATGGGTTAAAGGAAAAATCAACATTATTACTAATACTATTCAATATAGTATCCAAAATACTATCTGTAGAAAAAGGTAAAAAAAGAGAGATTGAGGGACTAAGAATTAGTAAAAAGGAAATTAAATTGTTATATTTTGCACTTACTATGATTTATTTGGAAAACATTAAAGAATTAATCAAAAATTAATTGAAATAATTGATAAACTGAAAAAAGTTGCAGGATATAAGATAAATCTACATAAACCATCAATATTTCTATATATTACTAATAAAACCCAGAGGATAGAGCTATAAAGTGAAATTTTATTTAAAATATCTATGAAAGGTATAAAATATTTGGGAATTTGTCCAGTGAGATACATCCAGGACAATGTGAATTTAACTACAAATAAATTTGAATCAATTATATTTTATAAATGTAAGTCAATCTCATATATCTTGGATATGAGACTTTTATCAGAGAAATTTTCTACAAAGTTTTCTATTATCTATTTCTCTTTTAGTATGAAATACATTGAATCTGTTTGCAAAGATCAGAAATAATGATGAACCTAATAGGAGAAATATTACTTATAATAGGTAAAGGAATATAATAAAATGTTACTAGTACCCAAATCAATTTATTTATTCAGAATCATACCAGTGCAACTACAAAAAGATTATTATATAAAAATAGAAAAAATAAAAACTATTCAAAAACCTGTAAAGTAGTTTAGGAGAATTAGACAGAAACCAATATGTTACTCAGAATACCTAGATAAACTCCAAATGGGTACATGACTTAAGCATAAAAGGTGAAATCATGAGTAAATCAAAGGAGTAAGAAAGAAATTGTCTTTTGGATTGCTGGAAAAGGAAGAGTTCATGACTAATCAAACAATAGAGAAGATTACAGAAAGTAAAATGGACAATTTTGATTATCTAAAATTGAAAAGTTTTTGCACAAACAAATCTACTATAGTTAAAATTAGAGTAGAAAGAGATAAGGGAAAACTTCAAAATAAGTTTCTTTGATAAAAATCTCATATCCAAGATATATAAGGGATTGATTCAAATTTACAAGATGAAAAACTATTTTCCAAGAGATAAATGGTCAAAGAATATGAAGTGTTGAGAAATCCAAGTTGTCAATAATTATATGAAAAAATGCTGTATTACACTAAGAACTAGTGAAATTAAAATTAAAATAACTATGAGGTTTTACCTAATATCCATTAAATTGTCAAAGATGACAAAAAAGGAAAGTGACAAATGTTGGAGGAATTGTAGGAAAAGAGGTTTATTAATGCATTGTTAATGGAGTTGTGAACTGTCCAGCCATTCTGAAAAGGCATTTGGTATTATGCTCTCAAAATTACTAAACTGTGGGGAGCAGCTAGGTGGTGCAGTGGATAGAGAACCAGCCCTGAAGTCAGGAGGATCTGAGTTCAAATGTGACCTCAGACACTTAACACTTCCTAACTGTGTGACCCTGGGCAAGTCACTTAACCCCAATTGCCTCAGCAGGAAAAAAAAAAAAAGAAAGAAAGAAAGAAAAGAGAAATTACTAAATTACTAAACTATGTACACCCTTTGATCCAACTATGTCACTACTAGTCCTACAATTCCAAAACACTAAAGAAAGAAGAAAAGGGTAATGGTTAATCAAATTGTGGTATATGAATGTAATGTAATATTATGATGTCACAAGAAATAACAAAATGGATTGTTGCAAAAGACATAGGGAAGACCTCTATAAGTTTTCATCTTGGGATCTCTTTCAGGAGATGATTGGTGTATTCTTTCAATTTCTAGTTTACCTTCTGGTTTTAGAATATCAGGATAGTTTTCATGTCCTGAAAGATGATGTCCATGGTATTTTTTTGATCATGATTTTCAGATAGAACAGTAATTTTCAAATGATCTCTTCTGAATCTATATTTCCAGGTCATATGTTATTCCAATGAGATATTTCACTTTTTTCCTGTTTTTTTTTCTCTTTTTGGTTTTGCTTTATTTTACCTTGATTTCTCATGAACTCATTAGTTTCCACTTCCTCAATTCTAATTTTTAAGGAAGTATTTTCCTCGGTGAGCTTTTGTACCTACCTCCTTTCCCATTTATCCAATTTTGGTTTTTAAGCAAAATACTTTTTAAGGTATTCTTCTCCTCATTAGCTTTTTAAAAATATGGAATGTTTTATGAATTTCCACTTCATTCTTGCACAAGGGCCATACTAATCTCTGTATCATTCCAATTTTAGCATATGTGATGCAAAGGAAGCAACTTCCACCTTTTCCAAGAGCTATCATGGAAAATTTCCCTCTCTGCAGTGGAAGATCTTGGAAGCATTTCAAATAAATGCTGTTTAGCAGTATCATTATAGAATATCGCAATCTGTATGTATCACTTAGTCATTTTACAGAAAAAGACTGTGAAGATCTGGATGCCTAGGGACTATTGGATTTTGAACAGGAGTACTAAAATGAAACAACATTCCATGCCAAGGCTAGGCAGCTAGTGCTTTTCAGCGTTGTATTTATGTAATGGATACTACTAGACCCTCAAAGCAGAAGACAAAGAGAAAAATGGCTTGCTTTTATTTGCCTAGCTCTTTTTCTTTTTTAATCAGTTTAAGCATATATTCACCTCAAGGCATCTCAAGAGTACCTGCCATTTTTCACTTACTTATGGAAAAGGTAATTGGAGTGATGAACTATTTGGACATGTGGTGACCTCATTGCCTTTGAAAGAATATAAGGGAAAACTGATAATATTGTTGGACTAGCTAGGAGAAATTAGTCTGAAGCCCTCAATTGTTCAGTACGACTTCTACAAAGTATAAGTACTAGCAAGCCTTTGGAGCTGATGTGTACTGACTTTTTTTTTCCTCTGGAAAGAGATAATAAGAACATAAGTTATTTTTAAAAACTCATTAAAATATCACAAGCTATATTCTATTGTTTGTTTATTTAGTCTGACTATATTATGCTACATGCATATGTATGTCTAACAGCTACTAAATTTGCTAAGGTGTTATAGGAGAAATATTGATCAATGTATTCCTTCCCTGTTTGTATCCTCTCAAACCAAGGTAAAGATTTTGAAAGCAAACTACCTAAGGAGATACTAGTTTTGGCAGGAACTGAGAAATCTAGACCTATACCTTGCTACCCACAGAGAGACCTACAACCTGAACATTTCAACTTAAAACTGATGAATATGCTAGGAATCATCAGACCTGAACAAAAATCTCAGTGGAGTCAACATGTGGCATTTCTAATTCATCTATACAATGCTACTAGGAATGACATTATAGGCTTTACTTCATACCCATTGATTTTGGGATGAGAATCACACAAGTTGACTTACACTTTGGAATTTCAGAAGATGTTAATGTAGTAGAAATCTCCAGAATCAGAATGTCTCTCAGCTGAAAGATAGACTAAAGGAAGCTGAACACATAGCTATAGTCTCGGCTATAAAAAAAAGTTCTGATAGAAACCAGCAATGGATGTACAAGTTTGTTGTCATAAAAAACCATGGAGTGCAGTGAACACACAAAATAGTAGACTGATGAAGAGTCACTCCATCCCAAGTAGTTGAGAGGTTGGGCAACTTATCTATTTATCAAATAGAGCCACTCAGGTGGTATAAGGACAATGTATTATAATTATCTTTTGGAGAATTAATCAACTTCCTAATGAGCAGGTAGAAAGTAGTGATAAACAGTCAGCTAAACAGACTTCGAGAAGAAGAGCCTGATTTCTGGTTGCAGGGAGATAGAGAACTAGATAATAGCTCATAAGATTGTGATTCAGATGATTTTGAAATTTAGAATTGTCATCCACCAAAGGCTCAGAAGACTCAACCAAGTGGATCCATGACCTAGGAGGAAGGGAAGGCTAACCAAGAGGCACTCTTTTTCCTAACCTAACACTCCAGTTATAGAGGCTTCGAAGGAAGGCTCCATTGCCCAGCCTGAGTTATCCATAAGCTTAGGGCTGGAATCATAGGCCAGATAGGAGACTAATGCATCCTTTCCAAAAGGCAGTGTTTAGCTGTAATTTCCAGGGGAAGAGACTAAAATGTCAGTGAAACATGGTAAATAGACTGAAGCTAAGCTAGACAGGATGAGCTTTCATCAGTCAGCATAACACATCCCCTGTCATTCAAATAATAGTCAATAAGCACCCACTCAGATCTTTCTGACTCCATCTAGAGTCCCATCTTTAGTACTAAGATTCCATAATTCTGGGCTCAATCTTCTCTATATCTAAACCAAACCAATGACCTCTTTAAAGTGGTGTAGTGGGAAAAGGCCTAGAAATTGGAAGTCTTGGGTTCTAATTCTAGCTCCATCATTGTGGTACTATATGATCTTGGGCACTTTTCTGGGCTTCTGAGATCTGTTATGTACAATGAGGTAGCTGGACAAAAATGGTCTCTTGGTTCTCTTATGTGTGGAATCCCGACACTGCATAGTGTCTGGCACCAAATAAACACTTAAGAAATACCTACTGAGAGGCTGACTTAGCCACATCACTTAATTTTATTTGCCTCAGTTTCCTTGTGTGTAAAATGAGCTGGAAAAGGAAATGGCAAATCAGTCCAGTATCTTTGGCAAGGAAACCCCAGAAGGAATTATGAAGAATTAGACACAACTGAAAAAACAGCACAAAACTAAAATTCTTGTTGATCAATTGATTGTTGATTGATCTAGGATTCTCATTTTTTAAAATAAAGCTTGTTATTTTCAAAACATATGCATGGATAATTTAACAACATTGACCCTTGCATAGCTTTGTGTTTCAGATTTTCTCCTCCTTCCCCTATCCTCTCCCCCTAGATGGCAAGTAATTCAATATATGTTAAATATGTTAACATATGTACAAACATATTTATACAATGCACAAGAGAAATCAGATAAAAAAAGAAAGCAAATTAGTAAGAAAACTCATATATTAAAAAAATGCAAGCGAACAACAACAAAAAGAGTGAGAATGTTATGTTGTGATTCACACTCAGTTCCCACACTTCTCTCTCTGGATATAGAGGGCTGTCTTCATCACAAGATCATTGGAACTGGCAGTCACATTCATCAGAATTGATTGTCGTATAATATTGATGTTGTCATGTATAATGATCTCCTGGTTCTGCTCATTTCACTCAGCATCAGTTCCTGTAAGTGTCTCCAGGCCTTTCTAAAATCATCCTGCTGGTCATTTCTTACAGAACAATAATATTCTATAACATTCATATACCACAATTTACCCAGCCATTCTCCAATTGATGGGCATCCACTCAGTTTCCAGTTTCTGGCCACTACAAAGAAACCTACCATAAACATTTTTGCACACATGGGTCCCTTTCCCTCCTTTAAAATCTCTTTGAGGTATAAACCCAGTAGAAACACTGCTGGGTCAAAGGATATGCGCAGTTTGATAACTTTTTAAACATAGTTCCAAATTGCTAGGATTCTCGTCTTATGCCACAAATATGATTTTGACAAAAAAGCAAAACCAAGCAACCCTGAGCATAATCTCAGCCCTAAGAGCAGAGAGCAGGGAAGAGTGACTAATTGTTGACCGAAAGCCTTAGGACAAAACACAGCCAGAGGCCCCATGGACTCAGGAACAGACCAAAAGAGTCATATTATTTTTGAACCTTCTCCATCATGTAAAGGTGACAGAGAAGCCAGGGTCATAGCTGGGGGCCTAAGAGGACCCAGAGTCCTCACTCCAGGGGCTGTCTGAGCCTTGGCCCCTGAACAGCTGCAGGGCCTGGATGAAGGCTAGGGGACCAGGGGACCCTCTGGGAGACAAGATAAAAGGCCTGGCTGGACCCCTGCCTGGGCCTGGGCCCTGCGGCCTAGGTTTCTCCTGCTGTGGGTTCTGAAAAATCAATGTTGCTTTTGGAATTCAAAATCATCAACCAAGTCAGGCTGAAGGCAGCTGATGACAGGGTGAGTCTCCAGCATAGGATAAACAGGGTGAGAGAGGGAATCAGTATGGGGATCAGATGCATCTCAGGAGAAGGGGAAAAAGCATAGAGACCCGCAGTCCCTGTTGGCTCTGTCCCTTACTAGCCCTGTGACCCAGGGTGCAGACACTTAAGCGCTTCTTATCAAAACTTTGCTTTGTCCCCAGTGCTCTGCACACAAATGTTTATTGATTGAGTGACTGAATCCTGTAATTTCAGTTTCTCCCTGTGCAAAATGGGGTTGTTAATAACATTTATCCCACCCACCTCACAGGGTTTCTTAGGAAAAATGTTTTGTGAATCTTCAAGGGTGAAAGAGAGAAGTACTTGTTTCTAGCTATGTGACCTTAGTCACATCATCAATTCTACAAACTTCACTGTTACTGTGCCACTGAACAACATCCTGCTGGCCTCTCAGACCTGAAGCTTCATAGTCATGCTGTACTCTTCCAAGTCCAGTTAGTCATCAAATCTTATGATGACATCCCTTGTCTATATGCTCACAGACACTACCCTAGTACTCATCTCCTCTCCCGTAGTTCATGATGAGGATAATAATGGCTAGCATTTATAATAGCCCTTTAATGTTACTAAAGCAAATATTATCTCATCCCATCATATTGTGAGCTACGTGAGAACAAGGACTGTCTTTTGCCTCTTTTTTGTATCCCTCCAGCTTAGCCAAGGGCTTGGCACAGTAATTGTTGGTCAACTGCTTTCAAAGAGGACTAGTGATATCTTAGAATAATGTCTTTTAAATTTTTTTCAATAGTATTTGATTTTCCAAATACATGTAAAGGTAGTTTTCAACATTCATTTCTGTAAGACTTTGTGTTCCAAATTTTTCTCCCTCTTTTTGGTATGATGTCTTGACTCAGACTTGAATTGAATTAAAGTGACACAGAATTGTATAAAGCCATCAGCCTCACTGTATCTTCCAGAGTGATGAAATCTAATGGCAAGATAAAAGTCAGGACAACTGGTGACAACCTGGGATTTACTGACTGACCTTGGGGTCTTTGATTTCTGATCAAGCTCTAAGTACTTTTTTTTATTATAGCTTTTTATTTACAAGTTATACGCATGGGTAATTTTTCAGCATTGACAATTACAAAACTTTTTGTTCCAATTTTTCCTCTCCTTCCCCCCACCTCCTCCCCCAGATGGCAGGTTGACCAATACATGTTATATATGTTAGAGTATAAATTAAATATAATATAAGTATACATCTCCAAACACTTATTTTGCTGTACAAAAAGAATCGGACTTTGAAATAGTGTACAATTAGCCTGTGAAGGAAATCAAAAATGCAGGTGGACAAAAATAAAGGGATTGGGAATTCTATGTAGTGGTTCATAGTCATCTCCCAGAGTTCTTTCCCTGAGTATAGCTGGTTCAGTTCATTACTGCTCCATTGGAACTGATTTGGTTCATCTCATTGCTGGAGATAGCCACTTCCATCAGAACTGATCCTCATACAGTATTGTTGTTGAAGTATATAATGATCTCTTGGTTCTGCTCATTTCACTCAGCATCAGTTCATATAAGTCTCTCCAGGCCTTTCTGAAATCCTCCTGCTGGTCATTTCTTACAGAACAATAATATTCCATAATATTCATATATCACAATTTACTCAGCCATTCTCCAATTGATGGACATCTACTCAGTTTCCAGTTTCTTGCCACTACAAACAGGGCTGCCACAAACATTCTTGTACATACAGGTCCCTTTCCCTTCTTTAGTATCTCTTTGGGGTATAAGCCCAGTAGTAACACTGCTGGATCAAAGGGTATGCATAGTTTGATAACTTTTTGAAGCTCTAAGTACTTTAACTACATCTGCTTCAGCCAAATGTTGGAATAATTGTTCTCATCTGCCCATTCTACCACAGTCTTCACATGCTCGAGGTAGACATCCCCCTAATTCACTGATAGATTTGAGATCTGTCAGTTATCCCCAATCTGGTTTAGCCCATCTGCCCAGACTGGATGTGACCACTTTGTATAGTATAACTTCTTGAAGCCATAGGTGAGAGTCGGGTGAAAGGTGGATAAACGGCCCTGAAAAGGGCTCATCAATCACCATACCAGAGGTTTTAGTCTCCCTGAACACCCTACACACCGTGTCACAATAAGTTCATTTATTAATATTTATTGACCTTTTGATTTTAATGGCAACTCCAGGGATATTATTATCTTCATTTTTACAGATGATGAAACTGAAGCTAGAGTGACTTGCCAAGTTACTACTCAGTTAAGTGTCTGGAGCAGGCTTTGAACTTTATTTTTATCTCTCCATATTCTTACTGCCTTTCTGGACTGACATTGTAAAAGTTTCCTAATTGGTTTCCTTGTCTCAAGGAGACACCTCATAAATCCATCCTCCATAATTTTTGCCTTCAAAGGCACTGGGCTCCTCATCACTGGAGATCTTCAGACAGAAGCTAGATAGCTGTTTATTGTTTAGTGTTGAGATAGTCTCCGATGCAGGTAAAACTGTATTTTTTCTTAAAATGTACTGAAATGCTCTCAAGATTTAATTGGCTCAAGAATTAAGATTTAGGCTGTTGACATAGATAAACCAAAGTCTTTTTTTTTAAAAAATAATGTTAGTAAGGTATATATTTTGATATTTTAATTTTTTAAAAATTAGCATTTTATTTTCCCTAATTACATGTAAACACAGTTTTTAACATTCATTTTTAGAATTTTAGTTCCAAATTCTCTCCCTTCCTCTTGCTTCCCTCCCTACTTCATTGAGAAGGCAAGCAATTTGATATAGATTATGTTAGTAGTTTCATGAAAAATATTTCCATAATAGTCATGCTGTAAAAGAAAACATAGATTCCCCCCAAAAAAACTCAAGAAAAATAAAATTTAAAAAGTATGTTTCAATCTGTATTCAGAAAGCATCAGTTCTTTCTCTGGGTATGCAAAACATTTTTCATGTAAGTCCTTCAGAGTTGTCTTGGATCACCATATTGCTGAGAATAGCAAAGTCATTCAAGATCATCATCTTACAATATTGCTATTACTTTGTACCCAGTGCATTTCACTTTGCAGCAGCTCATGAAAGTCTTTCCAGGTTTTTCTGAGAGTATCCTGTTCATTTCTTATAGCACAATAGTATTTCATCATAATCATATAGCACAATTTATCCAGCTATTCCTCATTTGATGGCCATCCCCTTAATTTCCAATTCTCTGCCACCATCAAAGAGCTACTATAAATATTTTGCATATATAGGTTCTTCCCCTTTTAAAAAAAATCTCTTTCAGGATACATGCCTTGTAATGGTATTGCTGTGTCAAAGGGTATTTATGGATCAAAACCAATCTTTTTTTTTTAAAAAATAATGTTAGTAAGGTATATATTTTGATATTTTAATTTTTTAAAAATTAGCATTTTATTTTCCCTAATTACATGTAAACACAGTTTTTAACATTCATTTTTAGAATTTTAGTTCCAAATTCTCTCCCTTCCTCTTGCTTCCCTCCCTACTTCATTGAGAAGGCAAGCAATTTGATATAGATTATGTTAGTAGTTTCATGAAAAATATTTCCATAATAGTCATGCTGTAAAAGAAAACATAGACTCCCCCCAAAAAAACTCAAGAAAAATAAAATTTAAAAAGTATGTTTCAATCTGTATTCAGAAAGCATCAGTTCTTTCTCTGGGTATGCAAAACATTTTTCATGTAAGTCCTTCAGAGTTGTCTTGGATCACCATATTGCTGAGAATAGCAAAGTCATTCAAGATCATCATCTTACAATATTGCTATTACTTTGTACCCAGTGCATTTCACTTTGCAGCAGCTCATGAAAGTCTTTCCAGGTTTTTCTGAGAGTATCCTGTTCATTTCTTATAGCACAATAGTATTTCATCATAATCATATAGCACAATTTATCCAGCTATTCCTCATTTGATGGCCATCCCCTTAATTTCCAATTCTCTGCCACCAGCAAAGAGCTACTATAAATATTTTGCATATATAGGTTCTTCCCCTTTTAAAAAAAATCTCTTTCGGGATACATGCCTTGTAATGGTATTGCTGTGTCAAAGGGTATTTATGGATCAAAACCAATCTTTTTTTTTATTTTATTTTATTTAATAATAACTTTGTATTGACAGAATCCATGCCAGGATAATTTTTATACAACATTATCCCTTGCAATCGCTTATGTTTCATTTTTTCCCCTCCCTCCCTCCACCCCCCCCAAGATGGCAAGCAGTCCTATATATGTTAAATATGTTGCAGTATATCCTAGATATAATACATATTTGCAGAACCGAACAGTTCTCTTGTTGCACAGGGAGAATTGGATTCAGAAGGTAAAAATAACTCGGGAAGAAAATCAAAAATGCAAATAGTTCACATTCATTTCCCAGTATTCCTTCTTTGGGTGTAGCTGTTTCTGTCCATCATTTATCCATTGAAACTCAGTTAAGTCTCTTTGTCATAGAAATCCACTTCAATCAGAATACATCCTCATACAATATCGTTGTCAAAGTGTATAATGATCTCCTGGTTCTGCTCATTTCACTTAGCATCAGTTCATGTAAGTCTCGCCAGTTCTCTCTGTAGTCATCCTGCTGGTCATTTCTTACAGAACAATAATATTCCATAACATTCATATACCACAATTTACCCAGCCATTTTCCAATTGATGGGCATCCATTCATTTTCCAGTTTCTAGCCACTACAAACAGGGCTGCTACAAACATTTTGGCACATACAGGTCCCTTTCCCTTCTTTAGTATCTCTTTGGGGTATAAGCCCAGAAGTAACACTGCTGGTCAAAGGGTATGCACAGTTTGATAACTTTTTGGGCATAATTCCAGATTGCTCTCCAGAATGGTTGGATTCGTTCACAACTCCACCAACAATGCATTAGTGTCCCAGTTTTCCCGCATCCCCTCCAACATTCATCATTATTTTTTCCTGTCATCTTAGCCAATCTGACAGGTGTGTAGTGATATCTCAGAGTTGTCTTAATTTGCATTTCTCTGATCAATAGTGATTTGGAACACTCTTTCATGTGAGTGGTAATAGTTTCAATTTCTTCATCTGAAAATTGTCTGTTCATATCCTTTGACCATTTATCAATTGGAGAATGGCTTGATTTCTTATAAATTTGAGTCAGTTCTCTATATATTTTGGAAATGAGGCCTTTATCAGAACCTTTAATTGTAAAAATGTTTTCCCAGTTTGTTGCTTCCCTACTAATCTTGTTTGCATTCGTTCTGTTTGTACAAAGGCTTTTTAATTTGATATAATCAAAATTTTCTATTTTGTGATGGATAATGGTCTCTAGTTCATCTTTGGTCACAAATTTCTTTCTCCTCCACAAGTCTGAGAGATAAACTATCCTATGTTCCTCTAATTTATTTATAATCTCGTTCTTTAAGCCTAGGTCATGGACCCATTTTGATCTTATCTTGGTATGTGGTGGGATCAAAACCAATCTTAATGAATATCCTTTCCCTGTTTGGAATGCTCTTCTGTTTCTTGTTGATCAGTCATATCTTACTATTCAAGACCCTATGGACCATAGCACATAAGGCTCTCCTATCCTCTATTATCTTTCAAATTTTGTCCAAGTTCATTTTCATTACACTATCCCTTTCATTGTTTGCCATCCCCTTTTCCTTTTTCTGCCTTTTATCTTTTTCAACATTAGGGTCTTTTTCAATGAGTCCCATTATTTTTATTGTATGGCCAAATTATTTAAACTTTAGCTTAAGTACTTGAACTTCTTGACCTCCTTGCCATCCTCTCAAAAGTCTTCTCCAGAGCACAATTTTAAAGTATCAATTCTGTGGTACTCAGCTTTCCTTATACTCCAGCTCTCAGCCATATATTGATACCAGAAAAACCACAGTTTTGATTTTTGTTAATGGCTATATGAACTCTGCAAGTGTCTCATTTCTTTTCAGTTGTGAACCGGAATGTCTGTGTTGGCAACATCATGGAACTCAGGGTTATCCACTACTCTGTTTCATTTCCAAACAAAATGGTATTAATCTTGCCTTTGGTAAGGCCAGAAGACCTTAGTTCCTTGTTCATTTTCCTTTCTGTTCAGCTAATTTCTGCTCAGATACAAGAGGGACCAAATAGCGTCTGAGATCTCTTCTATTAATCAATCAGTCAACAAACATTTCTTCAAGCATCTACTTTGTGCGGAACACTCTTCTAGGCACTGGAGATACAAAGACAATGAATGAAATGATTCCTATTCTGAGGAACTTTCAGGCTAATGGGCCAGACAAGTATATAAGACAATGATAATAATAAACATTTATATAATGTGTTCTAGTTTGAAAAACTTTTTACATTTATTATCTTGTTTGACTTATTCCTCATATTATATCTGTGATATAAATGCTGTTGTTATCCCCATTTTACAAATTATGAACTGAGACTGAGAAAAAGTGACTTGTCCAGAGTCACACAACTAGCAACAGTTTAAGGCTGGATTTAAACTTGGGTCTTGCTGACTTCAAATAAAAGGTCATTAAAAATAAGGTAAACAGAGAGAGCTCATTGTCTAGAGTTGAGGTCAATAGGCTGCCTATGCCTTCAACAAGAATCTTTTCTGTTTGGGAACAAAAAAGCTTTTTTAAATGGTTTAAGAAAAAAACCAAATAACAATTCTAGTTCCATAACATATTTTCCAGGTCCTTTCCCTTGGATCAAGAATTATAATAAATTAATTCACTTTTGGACTGTCTGCTCATTTCTATCTCACTTGAAATGGGCAGAGGGAAGACAAAGATAAGATATTTCTTAGTGTCATTGAAAGGATCACTAAGACCTGGTGTTTTTTTTTAATTATGAGCCCCTGAACTTTGCTTTGACCCCAGCTCTGTTTACATTTTTACCAATAAGTTGAAGGCAGAGATAGAAAGCACTTAGAAAATTGATAGAATTATAGAAATTGGGTTGAAAATGAGACAAATATGCCTAAAGGAGATAGATGCTTCCCTCACAACTGAGCATCTTCTTACTTCGTTTCCAATGATCTTTTCTTGACATGACAGAAGTTCAGACAATGGCATGTGACTCTCCAGCTGGTCCATATCATAATCATTTACTTCTCCAAGGACCCCCGAGGGATTGAGAAGAGAACACTACTTTGTAAACTATAGCTTCATCCCCCCAAAACAGCTGTCTCTCCTTTTATGCCTTGATCCCTGGCAGGGTTAGTTTTTGGTATTTTTCTGTTTGTTTGCCTGATCCCTGGGCTCCTCTTGTAGCCTTTGATGACAACAGCTTTTACTGTAACTGGTTATCTGTTTCCATTCCTTAGTCTTTCAGAGACATGGCGGGTGGGCTAGAAAGAATAGTTTCAAAGCAGGTGGGCAAAGGAGAAACAGGATGGAGAGGAACAACAATTGGATGGTCTTAGAGAACCATGGGACATGTACACAAAATCCAGGGCTGAAGGGGACATTACCAATAAGGCTCTTTGCTCTGGAGAGAGGAGGAGCAGAGGCTCAAGATATTGGGTTCTAATCTCACATCTACTACTATGTAACTTTGAACAATCTGCTTTAGGCCTCCATTTTCTTCTTTGAAAAATGAAGGCTTAGATCAGTTGATCCCAAGGGCCCTTCCAACTATACCATCCTAATATTCTTTCCTCTTAATCCTTTGGGAAAATCACTCACCCTCTTAGAATTTCATTCTAATATCCCTTTTCAGCATTGACATTCCACGTCCTATAATTCCCATATCCATCTTGGAAAAAGGGGTGTTATAGCTTATATTCTCCCACCCCAATTGCTAGTGCTATTCCTCCAAAGTTGCATTTTCCTCCCTCCTTCCTTTCCTCCCCTTCTCTCTATATCTTTCTTTCCATCCCTTCCTCCTTGCCTTCTTCCTTCCCTTCCTTTCTCTATCTCTGTCTCTTTCTGTCTCCTTTTCCCTCTCCCTCTGTCTCTGTCTCTCTCTCTCTCCCTCTGTCTCTGTCTCTGTCTCTCTTTCTCTCTCTCTCTGCATAAATTTTTGTATACACTTACCATATGCACTTGTTTCTCCCATTAGAAAGTAAGAATAGTGATTGTTTCAGTTGTTATCTTTATATCCCCTGTGCCTAGCTCATACTGGGTTTTTGGTAATTGTTAGATTGGATTGTTTCTTGTGCATGAAGTCCCATGGTTGGTGCTGATAATACAAAATGAAAAAAATTCAGTTCTACCTTTATACTTTAGCTGGGGAGGTAAGACTCACGCATGAAAAAAGATAACACCAACAAAAATTGGCAGCCAATACAGTAATGAGATCAATGAGGTAGGAGATATCATTGTGAGCTGGAGTGGTCAGGTAAGGCTGCTTGAAGGAAGAGAGACTTGAATTGGACTGGAAAGTTTATCAAAACCTGGAAAGGTGGAGTAGAAGAGAATTCAGGAAACAGGTGGAGAAAGTCTAGGAGGTAACAAAGGAGGTATTGGAGGAACAATTAGGATACCACTGAGTTTAAGCATGGGAGTGGTTATAAAATAAGGCAGTTTGGGACCAGATGATGGAGACCTTGAAGTCTAGAACCTTAGAATAGGGAAGATCTCATGAGTTATCCAGTGCAAAAGGATTCCTCTCTTCAGCATCTCCGAGAGTTCCAGCCTCAGTAGCAATCATTGAAGGCATGTGAATAGGGTTCAGATATGATCAAAGTACTATGTTAGAAAGATTAAACTGACGTCAGTGTACAGGATAGGCTGGGAGAGGAAAGGTAAGACTGAAAGCAGGAAAACTGGTTCAGGCTAGTTGTTGGGATTATAATTATTATGGAGCTCAGATCTTCTCTCTCCCAGTCAAGTTCTTTATATATCCTTCTTTCATGTTTTAATTCCACTCTAGGGGCTTAAAGTGAGATAATGCTGGAAGAGATTTCCTAGGTCCCTGATAACTTCCCATTAGCCTTGAAGACGAGTCCTTTGGGTATAGGAAGGAGATAATGCTGAATAGGAAGGGAAAGCTGGAAAGAGCTCTGGGCTTGGTGTCAGAGAACCTTCATTTTTGTTCTTGACGCTAACTTTCTGGGGATGTGCAACAAGTCAATCAATATGTCTGAGCTTCTAGTCCCAGCTCTTCTATTAATGTCCTATTTTTCATCTGTAAAATGGAGACACATATCTCTTCTGACAACTTCAGATAGTTGTGATAAAATTTTATGATGGATTGAAAGGGTCTGAAAACTATGAACTTTGCATTAAATACATGCAAAGAGTTGTAATTAATGTTATTATTCCTGGGAACGGTTCTTAGGCTATGGGAGCTATCGCTTCCACATTTGTTTCTGACTCTTTTGAAAAACCGGCAACTCTCTGGTAAGATTCATCATCTCTCTTCCCTTTAAGGTATTTCCAGGTTCTCTTACTGCAAAGGTTATAAATTTAAAACTGTAAGGAACTTTAGAAGTCATTTAGTCCACTCCCTTAGTTTTACAGCTGAGGAAACTGAGGCCCAGAGAAACTGTAATTATCTCAAGGTCATTCATATAGCAAGTGACAAAGCTGGCATTCAAACCCATCTTTCTGACTGCAAATCCAATGGTCTTTCCATTGCACTTGAATGCCTCCAAGAATTCTGGAATTTCTGATCTGATTAATCAGTCAATAAATTAGTAAATCAATTATTTAAGTGATTACAATATGCCAGATACTGTTTTAGGCATTAATAGTACAAGTACTAAGAAATAAACTATCCTTATTTTTGATGAACTTAATTTTAAAAGGGGGACAGACAACAATAAATATATACACACAAAGTAGCTAAATATGACTTAGTTTGGGAATCAAGGCACAAGCAGATGTTGGGGATCAGAAAGTTTCATTTAGAAGAACTGAATATTAGGAGCAGCTAGGTGGTCCAGTGGATAGATCACCAGCCCTGAAGTCAGGAGGACCTAAGTTCAAATTTGGTCTCAGATACTTGAAACTTCCTGTGATACCCTGGGCAGGTTACTTAACCCCAATTAACCTCAGCCCCTCCCCCCCAAAAGAGAGCTGAATGTTAAAGGAAAGAAGCCCTGGATGAGATAATGTTAAAGGAAAGAAGCCCTGGATGAGATAAAGGTAAGGAGGAGATTGTATTTCAGACCTATGGAGATAGCTGAGGTAAGAGGTAGAGTTGGAAGATGGAGGGCTGTGAGTGAGAAATAAAGAAAAAACCATTTTGGCTAGATGGCAGAATCTGAAAAGAGGAATATTGTTTAACAAGGCTTAAAGGATGGGTTGGGGCTAGAAAGCCAAATAGAATTCCTGTACCAACACTCTTTCCCATCCCCAATCCTGTAAGACAAACCTATTGGGAAATAGGAATTTTCCCCCCTCCCCTTTTTTTTTCTTGCAGGAAGCCTGAAATTCTGTAAAGGCAATTTCACTGAAAGCCACAGAAAGATCCAACCACAGGATCCCTAAGATTGTGACATATAACTCCCAATAAGAAGCTCGCGCCCTCTTGGAATCGCAATGGCTTTCTCTAAGATATATTACTGCCTCTTCAAAGCAAATCGACCCTGGGTTTTAGAACCATGCTGATGCTCTTTTCTATTAAGCTATCAGACCCAAGCTAAGTTCCGAGTGGGTTTTTAAAATGTTTATTTTTATTGATTCATTCAATTTTAAAGCCCAAAGAATTCCCGTAGGTACAAAGACTGGGAAGCATTGTGATTTAGTATCAGTGATATCCCCTATCCTGAATATTTTTGTTAGCATTCCGACCTATGCCATTTCATTTAATATTCAACAACTTTCTAGTGAAGGAAGTTTGGCTCAATTTTACAGATAAAAAAATCGAGGCTCAGAAAGAAGTGACTTGCTCGCAGCTTAAGACGAAACAGGTCCGAATCAACACTCTAGGTCCAGGTCTATTTGGAACCTCAACACCACTTCAGTCCTAAGACGTTCTTTGGCCCGAATAGATCTTGGGGATCTCACAGGGGCAGCTGAGGAACTCTGGCTCCGGGGCCCTTCCCGCTTCCTCCCTTGGCAGGGACCTGCTGCCCGGGAGTGGGCGGAGGGAAGGAGTGACGAGGGGGCGGGGAGGTCCGGCTGGGCTCAGGGCCGGGGCCGCCCAGCAGCAGACCCCTCCTCCGGGCGGACCCTCCCCCAGGATATAAAGCTGCTGTCCCCGGGGCCGCCCCACTCCAGCTGCTGGCCCCGCGGTTAATCTGGACCCTGGTCCGGGTCCTGTGGGGCTATGGCGGCGCTCGGGGCGCTGGCCACGAAGTTGTGGTGCATCCGGCGTCTGCTGGTGCTGCTGGCCACTCCGCTGGTGCTGCTGCCCATCCCTTTCAGCCTCCCACCCCAGGTAACGCCGGTCCCCAAGGCCAGCTCCAGCCCGGGGCGACAGAGTCTGTGGGTGTCCCGTCACCCACACAGGTGGCCCAACTTGCGCGTCCCTTCCTTATGGGCAACGCAGCGTAGCCTCCGGCCCAGAGCGAGAGCGCCAGACCCGCGGGCAAGTTGCCCCTCCACTCTCCGCGTTCCCTATCGTCCTCCTTCCCACTTGCTCAGCGTGCCCTCTCCAGAGTACTCCCCCTTCCCGGTTTCTGCCTTCTCCAGTCGGGAGCAACCGGCCTCCGCGGGAGAACGCATTCCCTCCTTCCTTTTCTCTTCAACGATTTCCCAGTGCTGTCATCTGTCTGTCCGTCCTCAGTCCTTCAGTCTGTCTGTCTATCTCTTTATCTTTCTAACTCTGTCTTACTGTTTCTGGCTGTTTGACATCCCTCCTCTCAGGTCTCCTATCAGGCTCTGTCGTCTCTGCACCCAAGAAGGCTTCTCTGGGTCTGAATTTAGTTGGTGGCGTTCCGGGGAAATCCGGGAATTTTGTTGGGAGGTGATGGTGTGGGGCTGTGAAAGAAGTTGTCTGCTGTGAAAGGTCCTTCTAAACAGATTTTCTTTGATGGAAAGCATTGGATTGCTAGGGAGTCAGGAGATCTGGATTCTAGTCCCAGCTCTGCCTCTAATTAGCTGTGTGATCTTGGACAGTCACTTATTCTCCCTGGTCCTCAGTTTCCCCATTTATGAAAAGAGGCTGTGGACTAAATGATCTTTAAAGACTTTTCCAGTTCTGATAGAATTTGATTTCAGGTTTTTTTTCTTGTGCCCTGTCAACCCTCCTACCTGTTATGGGAGTTCTTTCCCAACTCGATGTCATATACCTCCATTTGATAAGTTGCTTCACCTTCAATTTCCTTTGCCTTGGGAAGAAATAACTCTCTGATCACACTGCTTTCTAGGGGTTTCTCTGGATCTCTCATCAGTACATCTCTCCAGTGTCCAGGGTTTACACTGCTTAGGTCTTCCTGGAGAAAGAGTACCAACTTCCCACATTAGGAGGAACTAACCCCCAACTCTGTCTCCTTTCCTCTCTCCACATTTAAATCTATTGTGTCCTAAACTCTGTATTTAAACTTCTTTGGACTTAAAGTCAGACATCACACCACTCTTATCTTTTGACACCCACTTCTATTCTTTTGGTTCTCCTAACTTCCCTGGAACAGATTTATCTGGAGGTCAAAAGGGATAGAGTGACTCCTAGAGGTATGATTTAAAGATCCCTTTTTTGTGTATAGGAAGGGGACTCTCTTTCATCTGGGGAAAGTCTTAAGTGTATTCAAGAGAGTCGCAACAGAAGAGATTCACCTTTGACTATCTTGGAGACTTGGAATGATACATAAGGAAAACAAAAATGAATAGACCTTATAAGACACAAGGGTTTTAATGAGGGCTTGTCTCTCCTACTCATTAGTTGTGAGCAAATCATTTCACCTGTCTGAGCCTCAGGATCATCATCTTAAAATGGTCATAATAATACACAAAGAGCTCAGTTAGGAAGACCATGTCAAAAGAGCTTTATCTGACATTTTCTGTCTTCTTGTCCCCTAAATAAGTTATTTCATCTCTCCATGTCTCAGGCAAGTAAGACTATAAACTGCAGAAGAGTTACTAATCTATACTAGCGGAGGGAACCCTCTGACATTAGTGAAATTACAGATCTGTATCATTCTGCTTCCCTCGCCACCAAGGACTCTAACAGTTTACCTTACAAAACTGTTATAAAGAACTATGCAAAAGTGATCTAACATTTAGCATTGAGAAGCCATAAACACCATGGAAGTCAGTAAGCTGTGTCCATTCACATTTCTTGCTTGTTTCCCATGGGGAAGAAAAACACTTTTGAGTTCCAAGCCCTTCTATTTTCTCCATTAATGAATGAACAGTGCAATTGGAAAGAGAAAAAAAAGTAGGCAGAATATTCAGAAGGGACTGATATAATAAGTCGCAGTTATTTGTAATACAGATAACCCATATATGTGTTTTTAGCATATTTTCTTCTTTTCCATTTTCCATTCCTCCCTTTCCCTTTCCTTTTTTCTCCCTTTGCTCTTCTCTTTTATCTCTCCTTTCTTATCCACTTTTTCTTTGTTCTCTCCTTACCTCTCTCTTTCCTCCTCTTCTTTATTCTTCTCTTCTTTTCTCTCCTTGTCTCTTCTCACTTCTTCCTCTTTCTTCATCTCCTTTCTTCTTTTCTTCTCTCCACTTCTCTACCTTTCCTCTGCTCAACTCCTCTCTTCCTTTCTCTCTTTGTCTCCCTTTGTACCCTCTCTTCTCTCTTCTACTCCTCTCTCCCTCTTCTTTTCCTCTTCCTTCCTCTCTTCTTTTCTTTTCTGATTTTTCCTCTTCTCTTTTCTCTCTTTATTTCCCCTCTCACCTCTCTTCTCTTCAGATCTCTTTTCTCTCCTCTTCACTACTCCTCTCTTTTCTCTTTTCTTATTTTTCATCCTCTCATCTTTCTTTTTCTATTCTCCTGTACGCTTTCTCTACCCCTTTCTTCCCTTCTCTCCCCTCTACCTTCTCCTTTCCCCTTTCTTTCTTTTTTCTTCACTTTCTCCTCTCCACTCTACTTTTCTCCCCACCTCCTTTCCATTCCTTCTTTCCTCCTCTGTACTCCACCGTTTTCTCCTTTCATCTTTCTATCCTTTCTCCTCTACTCTATTCCTCTTTCCCTTTCTCTCCTTTCATTTCTTTCCTTTACTCTCTCACCTTCTTTTCTTCCTCTACACTGTTTTAATTCAATCCTATCAAAATAGTACTTTTTATTCCAAAGTTATTTTAAAATCCTCATTTTTAAGGTGGGAGAAGAAACATGAAGAGGATGTTATGGTTTTCTAGGTTAAGACACATAGTGTATGCAGAATTTAGATGGCACAGTGGAGAGAGTGAAAGGCTTGGAGACAGGAAGACTTAGGACTCGGGTTCAAATATGACCCCAGACATTTATTTACTATTTGCTTCAGATTCTTCATCTGTAAAAATGAGCTGGAGGAGGAAATGGCAAACTACTTAATTATCTTTGCCAAGAAAATCCCAAATTGGTTCACAGAGAGTCAGACATGATTGAAAAATAACTCAATAACAATAACTACTGCAGAATATTTTAGAAGTTTGGGTACAATTTCATTAAAGCCTAAAATTGCACCAAGACTCTGGTATAAGTATTGGGCTAGGTGCTATAAGAGATACAAGATATTATATATTTCTTTCCTGGGAGGAATTAATGGGTGCAGGAGGTGGGGTGAAGAGGGATAGTCAATGTGTGTGTGTGTGTGTGTGTTTGTGTGTTTGTTTGTGTGTGTGTGTGTGTGTGTGTGTGTGTGTATCTGTCATTATATAAATGCGTGGATAATTCTAGGGCATTGTCCCAGGCACTGAAAGCTTAAGTGACTTGCTCATGGTCACACAGCTACTATGTGTCAGAGGTAGGATTTGAATCCAGATTATGCCCAAGTCAAGGCCTTCTATCTGCACACACACATTACTCTATCCCACACATTTATATCAACAAATTGAATAGAATGTACTATGAGAGAGCGAGATCCCTTCCAGATCCCATTTGTTGGCAAATGGAGAAAGTTGATAGTTATTCAAATGACACTTTTGAGTTTCTAGAAGGAAAAGAGAGTTCAGCAGTGTTTCCTAAAAGTCTACTCTGTATAGTCTTATGCAAAGCTAAATTGTGGGCAATAGAGAGAAAGAGAAGATAGTTGCTTCTCTAGCGGTATTTGCAATTAAGGTAGAGAGACAAGAAATACTAGGGAAATAGCGAAAGATTCTAGGTTGGATATAACCAATTAGATTATTTTTTATTAATAATTATAACTTTTTATTGACAGAGCCCATGCCTGGGTAATTTTTTTTTAAATAACATTATCCCTTGCATTCACTTCTGTTCCGATTTTTCCCCTCCCTCCCTCCATCCCCTCTCCCAAATGGCAACCAGTCCTATACATATTAAATATGTCACAGTATATCCTAGATACAACATATGTGTGCAGAATCGAACAGTTCTCTTGTTTCACAGGGAGAATTGGATTCAGAAGATAGAAATAATCCGGGAAGGAAAAACAAAACTGCAAGCAGTTTATATTCATTTCCCAGTGTTCTTTCTTTGGGTGTAGCTGCTTCTGTCCATCCTTGATCAATTGAAACTGATTTCGATCTTCTCTTTGTCGAAGAGATCCACTTCCATCAGAATACATCCTCAAACAGTATCATTGTTGAGGTATATAATGATCTCCTGGTTCTGCTCATTTCACTTAGCATCAGTTCATGTAAGTCTCTCCAAGCTTCTCTGTATTCATCCTGTTTAACCAATTAGATTATAAAGTGTAAAGTCCAAATACAATGAAGGAAGAGGGAGAAAAATAGGGGCTGGGATGGTCAGGAAAGCTTTATGAAGAAGATGCTGGGAATTGGAGCCTCTTCATAATTGCCTTAAATGCAGATTTGACTATGACATTCTCCTGTTCATCACACTTCAATAACTCCCTATTGCTCGGGAAAAAAAGAGTCCTATAAACTTCTTTATATTGACAGAATCCATGCCAGGGTAATTTTTTTTTTTACAACATTATCCTTTGCACTCGTTTCTGTTCCAATTTTTTTTCCCCTCCCTCCTTCCACCCCCTCCCCTAGATGGCAAGCAGTCCTTTATATGATGGATATGTTGCAGTATATCCTAGATACAATATATGTTTGCAGAACTGAACAGTTCTCTTGTTGCACAGGGAGAATTGGATTCAGAAGGTATAAATAACCCGGGAAGAAAAACAAAAATGCAGATAGTTCACATTCGTTTCCCAGTGTTCTTTCTTTGGGTGTAGCTGCTTTTGTCCGTCATTTATCAATTGAAACTTAGTTAGGTCTCTTTGTCAAAGAAATCCACTTCCATCAAAATATGTCCTCATACAATATCGTTGTTGAAGTGTATAATGATCTCCTGGTTCTGCTCATTTCACTCAGCATCAGTTCATGTAAGTCTCGCCAGTCCTCTCTGTATTCATCCTGCTGCTCATTTCTTACAGAACAATAATATTCCACAACATTCATATACCACAATTTACCCAGCCATTCTCCAATTGATGGGCATCCATTCATTTTCCAGTTTCTAGCCACTACAAATAGGGCTGCTACAAACATTTTGACACATACAGGTCCCTTTCCCTTCTTTAGTATCTCTTTGGGATATAAGCCCAATAGAAACACTGCTGGATCAAAGGGTATGCACAATTTGATAATTTTTTGGCATAATTCCAGATTGCTCTCCAGAATGGTTGGATTCGTTCACAACTCCACCAACAATGCATTAGTGTCCCAGTTTTCCCACATCCCCTCCAACATTCATCATTATTTTTTCCTGTCATCTTAGCCAATCTGACAGGTGTGTAGTGGTATCTCAGAGTTGTCTTAATTTGCATTTCTCTGATC